>NC_080069.1:14078978-14732489 GCF_949987535.1 Balaenoptera acutorostrata
TTTTTTTTTTTTTTTTTTTTTTTTTTTTTTTTTTTTTTTTTTTTAATTTTATAGCTACTTTATTTATTTATTTATTTATTTTTGGCTGTGTTGGGTCTTCGGTTCGTGCGAGGGCTTTCTCTGGTTACGGCAAGCGGGGGCCACTCTTCATCGCGGTGCGGGGACCGCTCTTCATCGCGGTGCGCGGGCCTTTCACTATCGCGGCCCCTCCCGTTGCGGGGCACAGGCTCCAGACGCGCAGGCTCAGTAGCTGTGGCTCACGGGCCCAGCCGCTCCGCGGCATGTGGGATCTTCCCAGACCAGGGCTCGAACCCGTGTCCCCTGCATTAGCAGGCAGACTCCCAACCACTGCGCCACCAGGGAAGCCCAACAGAGCACTTCTGATTCTCTTGCCATGGTTCTGATAGCTCCTTTTCTGTATCTCATATATCTGTCATCAGTCATATAAATCCTTTGCCCATAATCTGGGACAATCCAAATGTGTGATGTACTTATTTGATTTCTTCTTTTCCAGGAGGTCAATCCAAAGGGAAGGCAGGGTCTCAAGCTAAAGAATAAATGTTCATTAGTACTAGACCAACTTCAAGTGACCTTTAACTTCAGATTACATTTGGAGAACTGTTCAGGTCTTGACAAATTCCACCTTGTTTTAACGGAACTATTTTATTCCATGTGTCCTAATGATATTACCTCTTATAATTCCTAATTACTGCTCATTGCTTGGATCAGTCCTGGAACAGTTTGTAGATATTCTAAGTAGGATTCCATATTCTGGGCTGAATGTCAACAATGTAAGCAGGTTAAATACTCCAACTGCACTTGATTGTTGACTTAATATTGGAAAGAGGTTGAGGTATTCCTCAGGCCCAAAGGGAAAACTTTAAGCTCTAACAGTAGCAAACGTATATTGATTTTGTACTGAATTCCAGGAACTAAACATTTTATAAGTATTATATCGATTAATCTTCAGAGTCATCCCTATGAGGTAGATTCTATTATTTTCTCCATTTCATAGATGGGAAGATTGAGAGCAAGAGACACGATTTCACAAAGTCACACGGTGAGCAGATGTCAGAACTAAGACGGCATTTAAGTCTGTCTGATGCTGAAATTTATGTTCTTAACCACTGTACGCATTTCCTTCCAGAATGCTGATAAAACTGTCTTTGGCTTGGCCTCTTTCTTGGGGCCACTTTTATAGATCAGTATGTCTAACAGGTCTGGGTATAAAATAACATAATCATACCAGGAAGTTATCTGATTGGGATGTTGGATTAGCACCTGGAGACTCAGACTTCCCCAATATCCCTCTTAACCTTTTGAGACATAATCCCTTCATCTAGGATGAAGAGGGGATTCGTGTTCAGAAGATGCTCCTTCTATCAACTTTGTCATTGACTATCTTTTTTATCCTGATTCCCAAGAAAGTCCAGTCTTGAATTTTGTAAACACTGAGAGGATTTTTAGCTTTATCATGTGGAACTTCTGTGATCATGGCACTTGGACCATGAGAGAACTTCATTTTATGTGGAGTCAGAATCTCTATTTCCCGTTCTAACTCTCTTGTTCCAAAGCTTTCTACAATTAGCATGGTGACTTCTTCCTACCTTTCTTAAGGCAGTAAGGGTTCCGGTATTTTCATATGGCCCCTGTGTGGGATTGGCTACTGCATGAGTTACTTGGTACAGCGTATTATCTAATTTTCTTATAAAAATTTATTTGATTTTTCTTGTGTCATATATAAATCAGGCACATATAAAACTGAAACACCACTTTTCTTTATTTTTAATATCCTTTACTGGCCCCCATTCCCAATCAGAAAAAGAAAATTTATCTTTTCATGACTTCCTTTCAATTTGAAAGTCTCTTTTGGATAATACCCACGTTCAAGTATAATCATTTCAATTACTCTTCACAGCTCTTTTTACGAGTGTCCTTTTTTCCTTATAGGTCTTTCTTGTCCTATTTTTAATTTAATAGTAGCATGAAGGACATGCTAATACTTTGTATTATTTTATTAGGCTGTTACTTATTCTATACTCCAAAAATGCTTATTGCCTTAGAGAAGTAAATATGATCTGATTAAGCTGCTTTCCAATATAGGTCTTCCGGTTTCATAATAGGTTTCATAATAGGTCTTCCAGTTTACTATTCCCTGACTTCAGCAAAGCTTTGCCTCAGACCTAGCATATAGTATATAACCTATGAGAATTTGCCTCTGTCTGCCAAAGCTCCCTCTCTTTCTTTTTATTCCCCTCCCTTCTCTTTTTTCCCTTAAACAGGCATTCTTCACATATTAGCTCAAAACTAAAAAGCCTGGGGGAATTTTCTAGTAAGCAATCTATAAATAGGGATACATTTTTCATCCTAGTCATTTGGTTATTGCTCATAGAAGCCTTCAGTGTTCGAAACACTGCCCAACAGCCTGTTTTTCATAGGGCGATGCCTAGAGCGTTCTAAGTTTCCGACAAAAAATTCAAGTTCAGGATCACACCTCTTATGGAGATTCTGCCACTGCATGGTCTTAGAGGCCAGAGGAGGTAGCGTCTGTAGCTGTCAGGACAAGCTAGGCTTTGTGGTAAAAATAAACAAGAAAAAAGAAAGTTCAGTGGCATAAACCAATGAAGGCTTATTTCTCATTAATGCTGCATGCCCATTCTAGCTCAGCAGGGCTCTGTTCATTGTTGCCACCCAGGGACCCAGGACGACAGAGCAGCCACCTTCTTGGATAATGCCAGACATGTCCCAGCAGGAAAGAGCATGGCAAGTCATGCACTGGCTCTCACAGCTTCTAATAGAAGTGACTCTCACATTTCAAATTCAGCTGCATAACCACTCCCAACCTGCTAGGGTAAAGGAATGCTATTCTACTTTGTGCCTGGGAGAAGAACCAGGAACACTTGGAAAACAGCAACACTACATCCATGATAGGATGTGTCTTTTGTCTTAAGATTGTTGATTCAGCTTCAACTACAATGTCAGTTTCACGAGAAGGATAGACAGGGGGAAATAGGCACTGCTAAATTTTGGATTCAGACTCCCTTATGGCTGATAAGCAGGACTGAATCACTTGTGAACTACAAAAACTTCTTTTGGGGCTCTGGCCTAAGACTGTCACCAGAGGGAGGCTGGGGAGACCCTAGATCCACAGCTTGTTTTGTCTCACTTATTGGGACAACAAAGAAAGAAATCTAAGCCCAAGTAAAATGGTACCAAAGGAATTTCTTCTTCCTACAGTCTAGGCTAGAGCCAATAGAAGCATCTCACTGTTAAGATTCTGCTTGGCAGGAAATGCCACCCAACCAGGGACAGCCCCTGGTTCATCTGAACATTCCAACTAGATGGGTGCATGGAGAGAGAAGACAATCCAAAGAATTAAGAATACAAAGCAATTATGGCACAAATCATGACTTAAAGTCTCTTTACTGTAACTCTAAAAATGTCCAAATACAGCCTAAATGAAAAGGTCTTTGCATCTTTCCTTCTCAAAGTTGGAGTGAAAGGTGAGTGCTTGAATTCCTCCTAAAGGACAGCAGTGACCTTAGGTAGGACTCCAGTTTTACCCATTTTCTTTATGTGGAGAGATTCTATAATAAAGGGAAGAAGTTTCTGGATAACACTGGCTTTCTATCTCCATAACTATTGATTAAAAACAAAAAAAACCCTTTAGTTGCAAGGTTGATAGATTTAGAGGATTATTTTAGCTACATGTTTCAAACTATAAGACTAAAAGTGGCTTAATAACAAGGGGTTAATTATTTTACCTTTCCAGGGTTAATTCAGTAGCATAGCCGTGTGCTCAAATACTAAGGTGCTTTCCATTTTCCTGCTGTGCCACCCTTGATATATGGATGGCACTTCTCCTCATGGACACAGTTTGGCTGCCACAGCTCCAAACACTAATCAGGTCCTCATAGAGAAGATCCAAATGCAGAAAGGGGCAAATCCCCATCTATGTCCCTTGTAACAGTGAGAAAAATGTTTTCCAAGACCTGCTGCTGTCTTAGATCTCATTTGCCAGATTTCTTTACATATCCATGTTTATACTAATCACAGTGAGGGTAATGGAATTACTATAATCAATATGCATCTCCTGGGGCTGAGAAGTAGTCATCTTCCTTGAACTCAGAGGAGGCTGACGATCCAATCAAACTTGGGGTTCTGCCAGCAAGAAGTATGTGGAGAGAAAGACATGGCTCTTGGCAACCTCAGAGTTAAGACACAGAGAGGTGATGTGTTTCCCTTTGATTCTGTGGAAAGGTGGGGGCAGAGCTAGATCTAGAACACTGGCCTCCTGTTTCCTCAGCACCATGACTTTTCTTCTGTGTCTTTGTCTCTTCCTTTATAAAAGGGATTGGGATATCGCTTGCCTGAGTTCTATGGTGATAAGCATCATCATAATAATTAAAAAAAGAAAACTTGCCTAAAGGATTACTTCCATGTGGAACAATGAAACAATAACCTAAATAGCCACAGCTCAGTTTCACAGACGCTGCTGCTTGGATACAGGAAAACTGCTGACTTATTGCACAGTTCTGCTGGGGCTGTTTCCTCACCCCACCTCTGACCAGATGGTACACCTCATCTCATGATTTTCCTCGTGTTTGCTGGCTCTGATGTATGTCCCCTGCAAGAAGGAAGAAAAAAAAAAAAATCTCTCCTGGGGGCTTGTACTGCAGACCAGCCATTCAGCCCTTTTGCCCCAATACTTCTGCAGAGCTGACACACACAGTTCTTTCCTTTGCACGGAGATGCTGAAACCAAGCGCTTCCTTATTGCACTGACTCAGAGAAAGGGCTGGGGCTGCTCTGGGCTCAAGAGTCATCCATCAGGGCAGATTGATACTCCCTCTGCCTTTTGCCTTCTAGAAGCTCGTGTGCATATTTTTAACTCTTTGGGTTTGCAAAAGAGAGAAGATGAGTAGGCACCCCCTTTGGTTGGCAATGGGTAAGCTGACATTATCCCATTGAGCCAATGGGGGAGGAGGATTCACAAGGGAAGAGAGAGCCTGCAGTTAAGGTGAGGACTGCAGAGATCTGAGTCAGCATTACCTCCTCCTGGAGCGCGCTCGGGTGATCCCCTGGCCAAGGACACTGCAGGAAGGACAACGTCATGTGGTTGGACAGAGAAAATGGATGCTTTGGAAGCAGACTGACATTTGCTTTTTAATTACCTCCTCTTGGCTTCTGAAGATGAATTCTTTTTTCATAGCAAAAAGCCAGGAAGAGAAGGAAATGTTCTTTCTACAGAGGTAACCGTGTCTGCACATTAACCTTTAGCACTGATTAAGATAAATGCCATTTCAACCCCTGATGCTTTTAGAGAAGATTTGAATTCAGCTGCTCAGCTCTTGGCAAGCTTGTATTCAGCTTTTGTTATGTCCCTCAGCCACCTCAGGTTGTCAGTGATGGGGTGAACAGATCCAGTCACCTAGCATTTGTGTGGCCAAGACAAATGTGAGCTCTGGTGCTCGGGTTCTTTTTCCTGTCTCCTGGGGGGTTACTCAGGCACCACCAGAAAGGTCTTGTGCCCATAAATAGCTGTAAAGCAATCCATGAAACACCACGTGAGCGGGACTGATCATAAATGCAATAGCAATTCAGAGTAGACATTTCCTTCTGCTGAGGTTATCCTGGAGAGCTTTCTGGAGGAAATTGATATTCAACTGGGGAAATAACGATGTTTAAAATGTAATCATACCCATACTTTTTTTTAAGGGGGGGAGTGAAAAATGAATAATTCATGTAGCTTATTTAATTTAAAAAAATGTATAGGAAGTTCATCTTTTTCCCATTAAAAGCATCACCTGCTTCCAGTCACTTGGCTGAGTTCTTTGGGGTGGTAGTGGTGAGGGTCCCAGCGTTATGGGTACATGCAAGGGGGTACCCAGTGGTGTTCCTTTTGTCAAAAGAAAGCATGTCCTCCTCAAGAAGACTGACAACTAAAATTCTGAGAACTGCAGCTGGCAGGAAACAAGGAGGCTGAGTTAGATCTTTTCTTAAGCATCCAATCATCTGCCCCCCACCTCCACCTGGGAGAAACTCCTGTGGGTCCTGCCTGAAACAAATCCCAAGATGATTTTCTACAAGTGTTTAGATTTACAGTACTGAGATTTTTTCCCCCTTTTTCTTTTTCCTGAAAGCAGAGATGTGATGCAGCAACGAAGTAGCCCACAACTAGAGCAGCCTGGACCACAGAGAGAAAGGTTTTGCAAAAAACTGCCGCATTCTCCCTGCAGGGATTTTCTGCTCTCAGAGAGAAGGTGAGTTTGTTATCCCCACATGGGTGGTCCAGGCCAACTACCCTTCAGAGGGGCAGGTGAATGGACAGACCCATTGGAAAAGAGTCCATTCCTGTGAACTCTGACTTTATTTGTTATTCGTGGAAGGAGTTCTCTGCAGCTGTTTGTAGCTTGAGTTTTTCATGAAGGAATAGGAAGGTGATTAAACATGACCTTGCTCCTGTATCTTCTTCCGTTTAAGAATTCGATGGTTCGGGGGCATTATGTATTGGTTACCAATGGTTTCGCTCATCCCACACACAGCTTACTGTCCTGCATAAAAGAAACCAAACTGAAAAGGAACAGCACAGAGTAAAGGAGACAAGCAAAGGTCAAGGCAGCTGGTTGCTCTGGAGCTGAAATCCCAGGAAGGCTCCCTCCCCCTCTTGCCTCCAAATCCAATTTGTACTGTGTTTCCTTTGCTCCCCCAGCTTCCTGCTCCTCCACTACCTCCCAGGGGAAGTCTAGGGTTGCAGACAGTTTCATTAAAGGTCAGCAGGCTGCCAGGAGCAATTCGTTCACGGGGAGGAAATGAGCAGGATGTATTTTCATAGGAGCCTAGGGCTGGGAGGGACCTGGTGAGACCGTGGATCTCCAATCCCCTTCAGGGAAGATCGCCTGTAAATCAGGCCATGTGGCTGACCTCTCTTGTGTTCTTAGAGGACTTTCATCAGGGATGAAGGGCATCTTTGATGACATTTGCCGAGATACTATTTCACATTCTGAGGGCAGATGTATTACACAGGGATTCTATTGTTCTTAATGTTCTGAAGCCAGGCCAAACCTGGTTCTCACAGAGCACGGCACTAGTCTGACCAGAATTCTCCTCTCCAGAGGCTCCAAAGTCATCACAGGAAAAACAGGAGAGTGAATCTTCGGAGGACCAGCCTTGCATAAACGCTGCCTCCTCCTGAGAGCAGGGCCTAAACGTCCCACCCCTTCTCTATTCCTTAACACTGCCTTGTTTCTTTCACATATCTTAACTCTCCCTTCTTATCTCCTCCTGCTTCCAAGGATTCCTGTCACCGCCCCTCACAGGGACTGAGTTTACTTTGCTTTCTGGAGAATGTGTCTTATTTTCCACCAGAAACAGAAGGATACCCATCTTTACTTCCTGCACTGGAATTACTTCTAAAATGATTTGGCTCGGAGAGAGCCATTTCCAGCCCTTCATAAACTGAACCTTAGAGAACGCTGCTTAAGAAAAAAAAAATCCACAAGAACTACCACATTAAAACCTTCTATAATTAAGACAGTAATGCCCCCAATACTATCCAAGGTGCCTTCAGAGGAAAATCCATCTGTACATCAAAGATAATATTCCTTTAAATTATTTATACCAATTCAGTTACACAAACATTTACAAACATTTACAAATGAAAGAGGAATTATCACTAGCCAGAAACCTTTTTATTGTAAATCTCTTCTTGTACTTGTACATTAAACATTCTCTTGATGTTTGTCTCCTTGTCACTCTTACATCTTGAATCCATATTGTCTCTTTACTCAGAGCAAGATGACTTGAATATCCTGAAGAGCATTAGTAAAATATTGCCTGTTGAATAAATTTAATTTTGTATACTGTATCAAGCCCTAAGTTTGAGGGTATGTTCCTAGGGTATCAGTCTATAAAGGAAAGATCTTGTTGCTTTGTAAGACTTATGTAAAGGGTGGTATTTCAGAGAGTTTGGTATTTTAGATGTTACTGTTTGTGTGTGTCTGCAAACAACAACAACAAGAACAACAACAAAAAACTAAAATAAGGACTAGAAGACCCCCAGGAGCCTAGACAAAGTTAAAAGAAAGCCCCACATATTTATGGTTACCAGAGGGTAAGTGGGGGGAGGGATAAATTGGGAGATTGGGATTGACATATACATACTACTATATATAAAATAGATAACTAATAAGGACCTACTGTATAGCACAGGGAACTCTACTCAATAGTCTATAATGGCCTATATGGGAAAAGAATCGAGAAAAGAGTGGAGATATATATATATATATATGTATATATATATGTGTGTATATATATATATATATATATATATACATATATATATACACATATATATATACACACACATATATATATCACTTACAATATACAATATTGTAAATCAACTATACTCCAATAAAAGTAAAAAAAAGAAAAGAAGGCTGCACAATCTCAGCCCTCAACCTCCTTCTTCAGCTGCCCTGCCCTTCTCCACTCTGGTTGCAGGGAAACCCAGTGCCTTCATGCGGTATGCCATTGTCCCGAGGCCTGGACTAGGGTGTCTTTTCTATGGCTGTACACTCGGACATTCCTCTCTCCTTTATCTCATCAGGATATTTTGATGTGCATTCCAGCTGAGCCAAGCACTCGGTTAATCAGTTTCAGAGACGGACACCCTCAGGGTATTTGCCAGATGTGCCTGGAGCTGCAGTAGGGCTTTACCTTTGACAGACCTTGGGGTGTGTGTGGGGGAGGGAATGACAGGATGTGGACAAATTGTTTGGGAAGAAAAAACAAAAGCAGGATGTGGAAAGTTAATGAGCTCTTGCTCATCAGAGTCCGTATCTGCCTCCCAACGCCTAGAGCTTTGCACACGAGTGGGAACTTATTCTGTGTTAGATGATGTCAAATTGCAAGAAGAAAGGAGAGAGAAGGTGACTTGAAGGACCACGATGTCTAGACAATATGTTAACTTTGCCACTAGGCATCAGATCTTGTGATACTTAACTAGTCAGGTGTTAGAAATGGAAGTATAAATAGATTTCATAGCCAATCATAATTAGAGAATAGGCTGATGGCAGAATTTCAATGCATAAGAAAGACATTACTCCATAAGTAAAGGTATAGGCAAATGACACACTCTGAATTAATAAGAAGAAACAAAGAAACGTTATGAAAGATAGACAATTATTAAGAGGATAAAGAAGATTAAAAAACCTAGTAGGAAATATTGACAATAAGCATGAAATGGCAATTCACAACAGAAAGCACAAAGGCCCAATTTTGTGAAATGTAATCAAAGATATAGAACAAACAAATGTAATTTTTTTCTGTTAATTTGGCAAAGTATCTTTTAAACACTACTGCCCAATATTGATGAGGATATGAAAAAAAGATAAGTCAATTTTGTAGTCATAAGAATATACATTTGTACAACTTTCTTGAAGACTAATTTGGTGTTTTAATTAAAAATGTATATAAAGTTCAGTTCATATTCTTTAACAATACAATTCAACTTTTAAGAATCAATTCCCATAAAATAAATTGCACACAAAGATTTAATATAGGGACTTCCCTAGTGGGCCAGTGGTAAAGAATCCACCTTCCAGTGTAGGAGACGTGGGTTCGGTCCCTGGTAGGGGAACTAAGATCCCACATGCCACAGAACACCTAAGCCTGCATGCCACAACTACAGAGCTCACGTGCCCTAGATCCCATGCTTCACAACTAGAAAGAAGCCCGAGCGCTGCAATGAAAGATCCTGCATGCCTCAAAGAAGATCCTGCATGCCGCAACTAAGACACGACACAGCCAAATAGACAAATAAATAAATAATTAAATATATATATTTTAAAAAAAAAACAAGAAAAGGTCATTGAAAGAGGACAAATCCCAGAGAATGATCACAACTTTAAAAAAAGATTTAATATAAATATATTAATTGAAGTTTTGAATGGTAGATTATTGGAAACAAATATCTGTAAGAAGTTAGGTTCAGAATGTTGGGCCATTACTTTGATATTAAAATAAGGGACCCAAAAATGAGTCAATATGACTTGATTCCATCACATCTTCTTCTCAAGAAGACTGGAGGGAAATATAGTATGTACTTTCTTTTCCTATATATCCACATATAGGAAAAGAAGTGTCAATGGAAGGCAAAGTTACACTTTAGCTGGGCTCTGACTCTGAACTTCAGATAATCTGGGCTGTGTAGAGAAACTTTTATTTTACCAGGTCAGCTTGAATGATCCTGTGGGGCAAAGTAATATTCTTTGCCTTTTTCACTGGGTGTTCTCAGAATTTGCCTCTTCAGTGAGTCAAAAACCCATACTCACTACACCAGATGAAATGAGCCTGCAAAATAGCAAAAAAAAAAAAAGGAAATGAGAAGAGTAAATGTTTCCTTCTCAATAACTACCTCTGGACTTTCTACCTGAATTTACTCAAATACTCAGTCTTGGGTAACTTTTTCTGGCGTGGGCTATACTTGGTAGAAACAGACTTAGTTAACTTGAGAGAAACGTAGACTTGGATTTTCTAACATTTCACAAGAAGCTCTGCATGGACCAATGTTTTGCAAAGACAGAAGAGAGTGAAAATAGCAATGGCTATGAACACTGAAATTTATCCCTTCAAAACATCATTGCTTGAAAAATACAGCCTTAAAGTATATTCTTCAACTTGAGCAATATACCCTCCTCTAGGAGACATTAGCTCTTTTGACCTGTTTTCTGAATCTTCCTTGAGAAGAATAAGGGTGA
Source organism: Balaenoptera acutorostrata (assembly GCF_949987535.1). NCBI lineage: Eukaryota > Metazoa > Chordata > Mammalia > Artiodactyla > Balaenopteridae > Balaenoptera > Balaenoptera acutorostrata. The sequence continues at coordinate 14,089,741 of NC_080069.1, forward strand.
GGGAAGAGGAGGAACCTTGAGATTACAGTGGAGGCCCAAAATGTCCACACATTACATATGTCTTGGCACATATAATTTGCAAAATGTCATAAGATCAAGACATTAAAAACCATGGACATGAAGAGTAACATCACAAAAAATGTGGAGTTTAGTGAAAAAAAAAAGCTAGCTATAGTATACACAGTCTGAATTTAATAGTGTAAGGATTATATATATTTATAGAAAAAAGACTATATGATAATGATGGTAGATAACTCAAAGTAGTGAGAATACAGATGGCTCACATTTCCCTCTTCCTATGCAAAAAAAAAATTTTTTTAACATCTTTATTGGAGTATAATTGCTTTACAATGGTGTGTTAGTTTCTGCTTTATAACAAAGTGAATCAGTTATACATATACATATGTTCCCATATCTCTTCCCTCTTGCATCTCCCTCCCTCCCACCCTCCCTAACCCACCCCTCTAGGTGGTCACAAAGCACCGAGCTGATCTCCATGTGCTATGCGGCTGCTTCCCACTAGCTATCTATTTTACGTTTGCTAGTGTATATATGTCCATGCCACTCTCTCACTTTGTCACAGCTTACCCTTTCCCCCCACCACCCCGTATCCTCAAGTCCATTCTCTAGTAGATCTGTGTCTTTATTCCCTCCTTGCCCCTAGGTTCTTCATGACCATATTTTTTTTTTTTTTTTACATTCCATATATATGTGTTAGCATACAGTATTTGTTTTTCTCTTTCTGACTTACTTCACTCTGTCTGGCAGACTCTAAGTCCATCCACCTCACCACAAATAACTCAATTTCATTTCTTTATATGGCTGAGTAATATACCATTGTATATATGTGCCACATCTTCTTTACCCATTCATCTGTTGATGGACACTTAGGTTGCTTCCATGACCTGGCTATTGTAAACAGAGCTGCAATGAACATTTTGGTACATGACTCTTTTTGAATTATGGTTTTCTCAGGGTATATGCCCAGTAGTGGGATTACTGGGTCATATGGTAGTTCTATTTTTACTTTTTTAAGGAACCTCCATACTGTTCTCCATAGCGGCTGTATCAATTTCCATTCCCACCAACAGTGCAAGAGGGTTCCCTTTTTACCACACCCTCTCCAGCATTTATTGTTTCTCGATTTTTTGATGATGGCCATTCTGACCGGTGTGAGATGATATCTCATTGTACTTTTGATTTGCAGTTCTCTAATGATTAGTGATGTTGAGCATTCTTTCATGTGTTTGTTGGCAATCTGTATATATTCTTTGGAGAAATGTCTATTTAGGTCTTCAGCCGATTTTTGGATTGGGTTGTTGGTTTTTTTGATATTGAGCTGCCTGAGCTGCTTGTAAATTTTGGAGATTAATCCTTTGTCAGTTGCTTCATTTGCAAATATTTTCTCCCATTCTGAGGGTTGTCTTTTCGTCTTGTTTATGGTTCTCTTTGCTGTGCAAGAGCTTTTAAGTTCCATTAGGTCCCATTTGTTTATTTTTGTTTTTACTTCCATTTCTTTAGGAGGTGGGTCAAAAAGGATCTTGCTGTGATGTATGTCATAGAGTGTTCTGCCTATGTTTTCCTCTAAGAGTTTTATAGTCTCTGGCCTTACATTTAGGTCTTTAATCCATTTTGAGTTTATTTTTGTGTATGGTGTTGGGAGTGTTCTAATTTCATTCTTTTACATGTAGTTGTCCAGTTTTCCCAGCATTGAAGACGCTGTCTTTTCTCCACTGTATTTTCTTGCCTCCTTTATCAAAGATAAGGTGACCATATGTGCATGGGTTTATCTCTGGGCTTTCTATCCCATTCCATTGATCTATATTTCTGTTTTTGTGCCAGTACCATACTGTCTTGATTACTGTAGCTTTGTACTATAGTCTGAAGTCACGGAGCCTTATTCCTCCAGCTCCGTTTTTCTATCTCAAAATTGCTGTGGCTATTTGGGGTCTTTTGTGTTTCCATACAAATTGTGAAATTTTTTGTTCTAATTCTGTGAAAAATGCCAGTGGTAGTTTGATAGGGATTGCGTTGAATCTGTAGATTGCTTTGGGTAGTAGAGTCATTTTCACAATGTTGATTCTTCCAATCCAAGAACATGGTATATCTCTCAATCTATTTGTATCATCTTTAATTTCTTTCATCAGTGTCTTATAATTTTCTGCATACAGGTCTTTTGTCTCCTTAGGTAGGTTTATTCCTAGGTACTTTTTCCTTTTTGTTGCAATGGTAGATGGGAGTGTTTTCTTAATTTCACTTTCAGATTTTCCATCACTAGTGTTTAGGAATGCCAGAGATTTCTGTGCATTAATTTTGTATCCTGCTACTTTTCTAAATTCATTGATTAGCTCTAGTGGTTTTCTGGTAGCATCTTTAGGATTCCCTATGCATAGTATCATGTCATCTGCAAACAGTGACAGCTTTACTTCTTCTTCTCCGATTTGGATTCCTTTTATTTCTTTTTCTTCTCTGATTGCTATGGCGAAAGCTTCCAAAACTATGTTGAATAATAGTGGTGAGAGTGGGCAACCTTGTCTTGTTCCTGATCTTAGTGGAAATGGTTTCAGTTTTTCACCATTGAGGATGATGTTGGCTGTGGGTTTGTCATATATGGCCTTTATTATGTTGAGGAAAGTTCCCTCTATGCCTACTTTCTGGAGGGTTTTTATCATAAATTGGTGTTGAATTTTGTCGAAAGCTTTCTCTGTATCTATTGAGATGATCATATGGTTTTTCTCCTTCAATTTGTTAATATGGTGTATCACATTGATTGATTTGCATATATTGAAGAATCCTTGGGTTCCTGGGATAAACCCCACTTGATCATGGTGTATGATCCTTTTAAAGTGCTGTTGGATTCTGTTTGCTAGTATTTTGTTGAGGATTTTTGCATCTATGTTCATCAGTGATATTGACCTGTAGTTTTCTTTTTTTGTGACATCTTTGTCTGGCTTTAGTATCAGGGTGATGCTGGCCTCATAGAATGAGTTTGGGAGTGTTCCTCCCTCTGCTATATTTTGGAAGGGTTTGAGAAGGAAAGGTGTTAGCTCTTCTCTAAATGTTTGATAGAATTCGCCTGTGAAGCCATCTGGTCTTGGGCTTTTGTTTGTTGGAAGATTTTTAATCACAGTTTCAATTAAAGTGCTTGTGATTGGTCTGTTCATATTTTCTCTTTCTTCCTCGTTCAGTCTTGCAAGGTTGTGCTTTTCTAAGAATTTGTCCATTTCTTCCAGGTTATCCATTTTATTGGCATATAGTTGCTTGTAGTAATCTGTCATGATCCTTTGTATTTCTGCAGTGTCAGTTGTTACTTCTCCTGTTTCATTTCTACTTCTATTGATTTGAGTCTTCTCCCTTTTTTTCTTGATGAGTCTGGAGAATGGTTTATCAATTTTGTTTATCTTCTCAAAGAACCAGCTTTCATTTTATTGATCTTTGCTATTGTTTTCTTCATTTCTTTTTCATTTATTTCTGATCTGATCTTTATGATTTCTTTCCTTCTGCTAACTTTAGGTTTCTTTTTTTCTTCTTTCTCTAATTGCTTTAGGTGTAAGGTTGGGTCGTTTATTTGAGTTGTTTCTTGTTTCTTGAGGTAGGATTGTATTGCTATAAATTTCCCTCTTAGAACTGCTTTTTCTGCATCCCATAGGTTTTGGGTCCTCGTGTTTTCATTGTCATTTGTTTCTAGGTATTTTTAATTTCCTTTTTGATTTCTTCAGTGATCTCTTGGTTATTTAGTAGTGTATTGTTTAGCCTCCATGTGCTTGTATTTTTTACAGATTTTTTTTCCTTTAATTTATATCTAGTCTCATAGTGTTGTGGTCGGAAAAGATACTTGATACGATTTCAATTTTCTTAAATTTACCAAGACTTGGTGTGACCCAATATATGATCTATCCTGGAGAATGTTCCATGAGCACTTGAGAAGAATGTGTATTCTGTTTTTTTTTTGGATGGAATGTCCTATAAATATCAGTTAAGTCCATCTTGTTTAATGTATCATTTAAAGCTTGGGTTTCCTTATTTATTTTCATTTTGGATGATCTGTCCATTGGTGAAAGTGGGGTGTTAAAGTCCCCTACTATGATTGTGTTACTGTCGATTTCCCCTTTTATGGTTGTTAGTATTTGCCTTATGTATTGAGGTGCTCCTTTGTTGGATGCATAAATATTTACAATTGTTATATCTTCTTCTTTCATTGATCCCTTGATCATTATGTAGTGTCCTTCTTTGTCTCTTGTAATAGTCTTTGTTTTAAAGTCTATTTTGTCTGATATAAGAATTGCTACTCCAGCTTTCTGTTGATTTCCTTTTGCATGGACTATCCTTTTCCATACCCTCACTTTCAGTCTGTATGTGTCCCTAGGTCTGAAGTGGGTCTCTTGTAGACAGCATATATACAGGTCTTGTTTTTGTATCTATTCAGCCAATCTATGTCTTTTGGTTGGAGCTTTTAATCCATTTACATTTAAGGTAATTATTGATATGTATGTTCCTATTACCATTTTCTTAATTGTTTTATGTTTGTTATTGTAGGTCTTTTCCTTGTCTTGTGTTTCCTGCATAGAGAAGTTCCTTTAGCATTTGTTGTAAAGCTGGTTTGGTGGTGCTGAATTCTCTTAGGTTTTGCTTGTCTGTAAAGGTTTTAATTTCTCTGTCAAATCTGAATGAGATCCTTGCTTGATAGAGTAACCTTGGTTGTAGGTTATTCTCCTTCATCACTTTAAATATGTCCTGCCACTCCCTTCTGCCTTGCAGTTTCTGCTGAAAAATCAGCTGTTAACCTTATGGAGACTCCCTTGTATGTTATTTGTTGTTTTTCCCTTGTTGCTTTTAATATTTTTTCTCTGTATTTAATTTTTGATGGTTTGATTAATATGTGTCTTGGCGTGTTTCTCCTTGGATTTATCCTGTATGGCACTCTCTGTGCTTCCTGGACTTGATTAACTATTTCCTTTTCCATATTAGGGAAGTTTTCAACTATAATCTCTTCAAATATTTTTTCAGTCCCTTTCTTTTTCTCTCCTTCTTCTGGGACCCATATAATTCTAATGTTGTTGCGTTTAATGTTGTCCCAGAGGTCTCTGAGACTGTCCTCAATTCTTTTCATTCTTTTTTCTTTATTCTGCTCTGCAGTAGTTATTTCCACTATTTTATCTTCCAGGTCACTTTTCAGTTCTTCTGCCTCAGTTATTCTGCTATTGATTCCTTCTAGAGAATATTTAATTTCATTTATTGTGTTGTTCATCATTGTTTGTTTGCTGTTTAGTTCTTTTAGGTCCTTTTTAAACGTTTCTTGTATTTTCTCCAGTCTATTTCCAAGATTTTGGATGATCTTTACTAACATTATTCTGAATTCTTCTTCAGGTAGACTGTTTATTTCCCCTTCATTTGTTTGGTCTGTTGGGTTTTTACCCTGCTCCTTTATCTGCCGCGTATTTCTCAGTCTTCTCATTTTCCTTTATTTACTGTATTTGGGGGTCTCCTTTTTACAGGCTGCAGGTTCGTAATTCGCATTGTTTTTAGTCTCTGCCCCCAGTGGGTAAGGTTGTTTCAGTGGGTTGTATAGGCTTCCTGGTGGAGGGGACTGGTGCCTGTGTTCTGGTGGATGAGGCTGGATCTTGTCTTTCTGGTGGGCAGGTCCACATCTGGTGGTGTGTTTTGGGGTGTCTGTGATGTTATTATGATTTTAGGTGGCCTCTCTGCTAGTGGATGGGGTTGTGTTCCTGTCTTGCTAGTTGTTTGGCATAATGTGTCCAGCACTGTAGCTTGCTGGTCATTGAGTGGAGCTGGGTCTTGGCATTGAGATAGAGATCTCTGGGAGATTTTTGCCATTTGATATTATGTGGAGCTGGGAGGTCTCTTGTTTACCAGTGTCCTGAACCTTGGTCTCTCACTTCAGAGGCACAGCCCTGACACCTGGCTGGAGCAGCAAGAACCTGTCATCCATACCACTTTTGGGAGGTCTGAGCTCTTCTGCCAGTGTTCAGTAGGTTTTCTGTAGGAGTTGTTCCATATATAGATGTATTTCTGATGTATTTGTGGGGAGGAAGGTGATCTCCACGTCTTACTCTTCCGCCATCTTGAAGCTCCTCTCCCAGTACTTTTTTTTTTTTAATTTTTATTTATTTATTTATTTATTTATGGCTGCATTGGGTCTTCGTTTCTATGCGAGGGCTTCCTCTTGTTGCGGCAAGCAGGGGCCACTCTTCATCGCGGTGCGCGGGCCTCTCACTATCGTGGCCTCTCTTGTTGTGGAGCACAGGCTCCAGGCATGCAGGCTCAGTAATTGTGGCCCATGGGCCCAGCTGCTCCACGGCATGTGGGATCCTCCCAGACCAGGGCTCGAACCCGTGTCCTCTGCATCGGCAGGCAGACTCTCAACCACTGTGCCACCAGGGAAGCCCTCCCAGTACTTTTAAAATCAAAGTAAATGAATTTGTCTAAGCCACTGCAATAAGGTAAGAATGAGAAATATAATAATTATTTATAATAGATAGGATAAAGAGCAAGTCAAACAGTCTCTATAGTTGATATGATTTTTTTAATATTGAAAAACCTAAGGTGTCTAAAAAATTACTAGATCTAATAAGCAAATTTAGCAAGGTTGCAGAATGCAATATCAGTATTCAAATATCAATCATTTTTCCATATATCAGCAGTAAACAGATGGGAATCTATTTCTAATAGTATAAAATATACAATAATTAGGAAAAAATGAACATAAAATGTTCAAGACTTTTATGCTGAACTACATAGTATTACTGAGTGAAATTAAATATTGCTGTCCTCAATAAATGGAATGATATATGTTCATGAATTGGAAGACTCAATATTGTTGAGATGTCCATTCTTTCCAAATTGATCTATAGATTTCAATGCATTTCCAATCAAAATCTAAGCAGCCTTATTTTAGGAAAATGACAAGCTGATTCTAAAATTTATATTGAAATGTAAAAGTCTAAAAGAGCTTCAAAATTTTGAAAAAAGAGGAATTTTAGTATCTTATATTTATGTATACTATAAAATTACGATAGTTTACAGTATGCCATTAGCAAAAGAATAAATGTATACATCAATGGAATAGAATATTCTGTAAGTAGATCTTCACATATACATGGTCAATTGGTTTTCATCAATAGTGCCAAGTTAATTTATTGGGGGTGGGTAGGAAAGAATGGATAGGTTTTTCAAAAATGATAATGGAACAACTTGTTATCTATATGAAAAAGAATGATCCTCAGCCCTTACCTCACACCATTTATAAAAAACTAACTTGAAATGGATCAGAGAACCAAATTTAAGGGTGAAAGCTCTTTAACTTCTAGGCAAACAAGCAAAAAAAATTTGAACCTTCAGGTAGTTTTCTAGTTATCAACTGCTATGTAACCCACTGCTATCAACCCACATACAGTGGCTTAAAACAACAATTTTTAATTTTGCCCACAAATCTGCAACTTGGACAGGATAGCTAAGGTCTCCTTCACACATCAGGCTGGGATTACTCAACTGGAGCTGGCATATCACCTCCCCAATGGCTGGCCAGTTGATTCTAACTATCAGTGGGAAGCCCCGCCACAGTTACCATTTAGTGACCTCTGTCCCACCCCAGGGGCCATTCCACAGGACTACTTCAGTAGAACATGGTAGATGGGTTTCAAAAGCCAGGATTCAAAAAGACAGGAAGAGGTTGCTGGTAGTCTCTTAAGGCCTGAGCCTCCAAACTGGCATGTCAATAACTTCTACCATATTCTCTTGGTCAAGCAGTCATAGAGCCATTGCAGATGGCTTGTGGAGGGAGCATAGTCTCTGTCTGTTGATCAGAGGAATGTCAAAGAATTTGCTCACATCTTTAATCTACCACAAATGAGCAAAAAAATTTTAAGTAAGACACAAAAGGCACTAAAGATATTTTAAAAATTTGACAAATTATATTTTATTAAAGTTAAAAATTCTTTCTCTTCCCAAGATATCATTAAGAAAATAAAGAGATAAACCAAAATCTGAAAGGAAATATTCAAAATGCATACATCCAACAAAGACCTTGTATCTGGAATAAAGAACTCTTGTGATTCAGTAATATAATGATAAATAATAAGAGAGTCTTCACAAAAGGCTATGTATGAATGGGCAATAAGTACCTGAAAAGAAATTCTAAATCATTAGTCATCAGGGAAATGCAAGTTAAAACCACAATGATATATCATTGCACATTCACTAGAATGGATAAAGTAAAAAATACTGAAAATAATAAATGTTGATGAAGATGGGGAGCAAGTGAACCACTCATATATTACTTGTGGGAGTGTATAATGACACAACTGATTCTAAAAATTGTAAAAATTGCATGTGTATAAAAGTTAAAATCCATGAAATATCCTATTAAAATTTTTTTATAAGTTAGTATATATGACAGAAGAACTGGAAGATGAGAAAATGAGTATGTATGTGTCTGTAAAGAACACTGTAGGAAGTTGAGGAGGAGGTAATACTAGCACCCATTCTAAGCATCTATTGTCAGGCAAGTCTCATCCCAAGAAATATCATCACCACTGCTGTGTGCACAGAGATTCCTCTTCCCCCTCGCTCTCTTCTCTTCTCTCTGGGCCAAGACTCAGTGCTTAGTGTTTCCAAAATCCAGCTCCTTCTGTGTCATTGATGGCCCTCTATTGGAGGGAGGGAACCTCTAAGAGTGTAAATGGTTGGCTACAGCTAAATGCATTCCTGGTCCCAGAACTCTTTGCATTTTAACAAGTATGCAAATATCTACGTTTTGTATTTTTAAAAATCCATGGACTATATTTTTCAGGGTATATTTTCAGTCAGTTTTACAAATCTACAGGGGAAGATGTTTTGGCCTTGATTGTGGTGGCAGTTCTAATCTCTTCCTGTTATTTCTTTTTTATCAGAGTTATCAGATATTCTAACTATGAGTATGACTTCATTTACTTCAGAGAGTTATTATATTATAAATCTCACAATGAGAAAGGACCACTAGAGGTGGGTCTAGAGTTAAGGTTCTAGGACCTTGGGCCAAATAGAGTGAAGGGATACATTCCAGGTGAATTTTAACCCATTCAAGAGAACTAGAATAAAATCAAGTCCTCAGGAAAAAATAAACAACTTGGAACACTATTTCTTCTTAATCTATCCTACGTTATTCATTCCTTGTTCAAAAGTCACCTAGTTCTGCAAATTCTTACTATATTAAACTTTTTTTAACAGTATTTTTTTTTTAATCCTCTTGGGCTTTGCTTTTTTTTTTATATATAAATTTATTTATTTATTTATTTATTTTTGGCTGTGTTGGGTCTTCGTTTCTGTGCGAGGGCTTTCTCCAGTTGCGGCAAGTGGGGGCCACTCTTCATTGCAGTGCGCGGGCCTCTCACTGTCGCGGCCTCTCCCGTTTCGGAGCACGAGCTCCAGACGCACAGGCTCAGTAGTTGTGGCTCACAGCCTTAGTTGCTCCGCGGCATGTGGGATCTTCCCAGACCAGGGCTTGAACCCGTGTCCCCTGCATTGGCAGGCAGATTCTCAACCACTGCGCCACCAGGGAAGCCCACTATATTAAACCTTTTAAATAGCTATTGATATTATCTACATTCTTCTCAGAGAACCTCTGCTTTTGTTTTAGGGAAAATAAGGAATCAACCTACATTCTTCACTGGCACAGAAATGTGAGTATGAATATAAGATATTGAACATACTATTTTGAAAGGTATTAATCTACCCAATTTTTCTGCCATCATATAGATGTTCTTTTCAGGCATTTATTCATTCATTATTTCTTCTTTATGGCTCTACAATATGGGCATACCTAATTTTACTGCACTTTGCTTTATTGCTATTCATAAATGTTGCATTTTTACAAATTGAAAGTTTGTGGCAACCCTGGGTCAAACGAGTCTATCGATGCCGTTTTTCCAACAGCATTTGCTCATTTCATGTCTCTGTGTCACATTTTGGTAATTCTCGCAATATTTCAAACCCTCCACCAGCAAAAAGTCTATGACTTGCTGAAGGCTCAGATGGTGGTTAGCATTTTTTTAGCAACAAAATATTTTAAAATAAGGTATGTGCATGGTTTTTTTAAGACATAATGCTATTGTACACTTAATAGACTACAGTATAGTGTAAACATAACTTTTATATCCACTGGGAAACCAAGAAAATTCACATGACTTGCTTCATTGCAAATCCACTTTATTGTGCTGTTCTGGAACTGAACCGGAAATATCTCCAAAGTCTGCCTGTATGCCCAAGGCTATGCTAGGCACTGTAATAAACAGTGGAGATATAAAAGCAAATGAAATAAAACCTCTGTCTTCAGTGAGTTCACATTTAATGCACGGTAACATAAATGTTGTCATTGGAAAAGGCACAAATAGCCCAGCGGGCGTGAGATACTCAGTGGAAACTTTACAGAGGAGAAGATATTTGAAGTATAATCGAGACAGCTTCAGGCAGGAAAGGAAAGGGATGGATTTTCAATGCAGGGATAAAGCAGGTAAAATTTAGATTCTGACCATTTCCTTGTCAACCATTCTTAAGGGCTTATGTGTTCAAACACTAAACAGATAGAGGCTTACTGGATTTGAAAAAAGGAGTAAAAGTTATAGTTTTTATATTTCCATCTGTGAGAATACATTATGTACAACAAATCACTTAGCAGTCATGGGTCTGTTTCTTCATTTTTCAATCATCAGATCAGATATATTTTTAGTACACAGTGACTGGTCCTCAGCAGGTGGTAAAGATGAAACTTGTACTTACCCTTTTTACTAAGCTAAAACAACAATAACCACCTCCTAGCTATTTAAAACATTATAAGCAACTTCCTCCCTCTAAGATAGAAATTTTGGAGAAGAGTGACTCACTGATCTGGGGAAAAAAAACCCTAATCCTTGAAAGAATCCTTTTACTTAGGCAAATAAAGACGATGTTCCCACCCCTTATTCTTGTAGAAGACCTGAATCCAATGAAACACTCCAAATGTTAACACTTCAGCCTGAAAAACATTATTCTGTAGAGTAACGCAAATATGGATATTTCTTCTAACTCATCTTTATTTCTGTAGGTTATACTTATAACTGGGATATTTTCCCCTAACTTTAGTTTTGTATCTCCAAGCAAAACTAGTGCCATTATTTTTACGTGATGTAGAGCTGGGATGCAGATTGTGGGAAGTACTTGAAAAGTTTGATGAGAAACTAGGAGGAAAAAGACTTCAGGAAAGGAACTGGTCTAGAATTGTTTCAGCATAATGTTGACTGGATTGTGAAATTACAGACCTGGTTTTGTTTACAATTCAATAACTACATCCTTGGGAAATGTAGTGATGCCAGAAAGAGGTTCTGACCAGAGGAGCCTGATGATGGGCAGAAGAACAGCTCAGTGCCAGATGCTGGCCAAGGGGCCGATCTGTAACAAAATTGTTTTGAAGAACAATTAAATGATCCCCAGTGATAAACTCTCTAGTTGTTCCAAAATGTTAGTGACCTTCAGTGTTTCATTTTCATTTTCAATGAGAGAAAGGATTTCCACTTATGAACTTAACAACAATATTTGAAAAGATGAAGTTGGTCAAACACTGGCTCAAACAGTCTATTGGCTTGGACCACTGTGTCTTGGTCATTAAAGTGAAGTTAAGACTCTATAGACTGGTTAAATTCATGATACTTCTATTGTAGCTGAAAATAGTTACGCATTATGTGTATTATAACTAATATACAAATAATGGATTATTATTTCATACATAAATATAATGACAAAATGTCATTTTAATAATGATAAGGTAAAATGTGGATAAAGTTGGTAGGTGGAGAAATCTAGGGTTATTAGCAAAGAAACTACATGGTACTTTATTGTGTAAAATGTTTAAATTTTTATATTTGCTAAAATTATATCACTTTTCTGAGGATGATATTTTATCTTAATCATGTAAAAGACAAAGTATTTTCTCCTGACTTTACCTCATTATCCATGAGATAGGTTAACCTCAATTGTAAAACAGTGAAGAAAGGGCAAAAGTACATGGAACCCTATTGAAATTCATGCTTAATCTACTTACAAATTCAGTGCAAAATTCAGTATAGACACCTACTTAGACTTCAGATGCATTTACTTCATCCAATTTAGGGGTGGTTAGGGAGATAAAAATTAAAAGTGATATAATAATGTTAGCAACGGCTGTGGGTTCTGAGTTTTACATTCAGTTGACTTTGTATTAGCTACCAGGAAGCATACATAGTACTGAGCTCATATAGAAATATACAGGATTAAGATCCAGAACAAGTGAGTCCAATTCCAGGTTACTCTAGTAATGTGCTGTGTTGTCAGCTTTCTTCTTCTCCTCCTTTGCCTTCTCCTTCCCCTTGCCCTTCTCTTCTTTTCCTCCTCCTTCATCATCATCATCCTACAGTGAAGGACACTGTTTGCAGCAGCCTCAGACTTACAAATTAACATAATAACAGTACTTTGTAGCTGTAAAGTGGAACTGATTTCTCAGCTTATATACTCGGGAAGAGGGAACAAATGGAACATTTAACACTTACTAGGTGTTAAAGTAAGTGTTAAATGGAACATTTAACACTTACTAGGTCTTACAGTTTGTAAGAAACATGTTTTCCCATTTTACACAGAAGTGTTTAGAGAGGTTAAATTGCTCAATGACAGACAGCTGGTAAGTGCCAGTGAATCAGAGACCAAAAATAATTCTGCCTAATTCTAAAGCCTGGACATTGCCCATGATATCACCCAGCTTTCCATCTGATCTCATGGCTGGATAAACCCGCAAATGCTCTCCTACGATCTGTTGATAGTGGTGAACAACTTTAATCAGAAAGTAGAAAAAAAACCAGGGGGCAAATGTTGGGAGAGGGATAAATTGGGAGATTGGGAATGACATATACACACTACTATATATAAAATAGATAACTAATACGGACCTACTGTATAGCACAGGGAACTCTTCTCAATACTCTGTAATGACCCATATGAGAAAAGAATTTTAAAAAGAGTGGATATATGTATATGTATAACTGATTCACTTTGCTGTATGTATAGCAGAAACTAACACAGCATTTTAAATCAACTATACTCCAATAAAAATTTAAAAAAAAAGAAACTATGTGAAAGAGATCTAGTGCCTATTGCAAAGACATATGCCTGGAGCTACTGTGAAGCGCAAGAAAGCATTATGAACCTTGTGTCAACATGAATTGTTGGTAGTAGAGTGTGAAGAGGGCTATGTCTAACGCTGGCAGTATAGAATGGCTCTGAGTGAATGTTCAATATCACAGATTATTACTCAATGAACCCAGTGAGTTTTCAATGTACTCTGTAAATTTTCAAGACATTTTCACCTACGTTATCATATGTTAGTGTTCATAACAATCATGACACCTAGTTAGGGCAAATTTATTCATTTTATTTTATCTCTGAAAACAGTAAAATCCAGAAAGTTACATGGCTAATTAGTTAGCAGCCTTTTAAATGTTTCTGTATAACTTATTTCCATTATATCATATAATTCTTATCCCTTAAGGTTTGGGTATTAAATGGGATTAAAGATACAGCCACTATAGAAAACAGTATGCAGGATCCTCAAAAAATTAAAAATAGAATTACCATATGATCCAGTAATTCCACTTCTGGGAATACATCCAAAGGAAGCAAACACACTAACTTGAAAAGATACCTGAACACCCATGTTTATAGCAACATTATGTACAATAGCCAAGGCATGGAAACAACCTAAGTGTCCATTAATGGATGAATGGATAAAGAAGTTGTGGTATATAGATAATATTCCATTGTTTATATATACATTAACATTATATAGCATTGTATATAACCATTAAAATGAGGAAATCTTACCATTTTCTACAACGTGGATGAACCTCAAAGGCATTATATTAAGTGAAATAAGTCAGACAGAGAAAGACAAATACTGAATGATCTCACTAATATGTGGAATCTTAAAAACAAAAAAACAAAAAAAACAAAAAAGACCAAACCTACAAAAATGGAGATCAGACTTGTGGTTACCAGAGGTGGAGGGTGGGGGAAGGGGAAATTAGAGAAAGGTAGTCTTAAGGTGCAAACTTCCAGTTATAAGATAAGTAAGTACTAGGGATGTAACGTACAGCAGGATGACTATAGCTAACCCTGCTGTAATGATATATAGGAAAGTGTTGAGAGTAAATCCTATGTGTTCTCATCACAAGGAGGAATTCTTTTTCCTTCTTTTTATTGTATCTATTATGAGAAGATGGATGTTAACTGAACTTACTGTGGTCATCATTTCACAGTATATGTGAATCAAACCATCATGCTCTATACGTTAAACTTATACAGTGATGTATGTCAATTATTTCTCAATAAAACTGGAAAAAAAATAAATGGGAATAGAATTTCTTGCTCTTTGACCACTGCTTTTGAGAGAGAAAGATGAGAAGTTGACTAAGATATGCCTTGAGCTGAATAATCCTTTTTAGTTAATGCAGAATTTCTTAGTTATTTTTTTTAATCCCCAACTCCCAAAAGAAGCTGACTGGTTGGCCCTTGGTATTTCTTTTAGTTAGTAATACCAGATTGCAACTTTTATTGGAAAAAAATTGCAACTTTTATTGGATTGCAACTTTTATTGGAAAGCAGATATACCAATCCATTACTTATTAAAATGAATACCTAATGGATGTATTACAGGAAGGAAGTACTAACATGTTGAAGCTTTACTTTGTTAGGGGTTTTACATATATTGCTTTATTTCACCTTCACAGTCAGTGATTCACAAATGAGTGATATAGGTCTATAATTCCTATTTTACAAATATAGAAGGGAGGCTCGGAGGGATTAAGTAACTGCCCAAGGTCATGTAGCTTGATTTTGTAGGATAGAAACCAGACGGAAGTCTTCTGTCATCAAAGCTCATGATCTTTCCAGATCGGCTTGGAATTTAGAGTATTCTGTGCTACTATTCTATTCTTCCCTATTCTACTACTTGGTATATGTTGAGCTTTCAATGGCTTTTAAATTGCTATGGGCTTTCTCATCTTTCTGAGGACATATTTTGTTGCCCTAAAATATATGAACTGCTTCTTGCTGCCTGTTGAAATTCTCTCTGTCTTTGAAGTCCAGCTGATATTTTGTCTCTTTGAGAAAAATCTTGAGAAAACTGAAGCTGAAAGTGATCTTTGCCTCCTCTGGACTGTAGTAAAACTTACTTGTATTATTTGAGTGTCATTTGTTGCTTGTAGCTGCTAATTAGTTTTTTGTGTCATTTTAAATTTTCTCCATTTCATTCAAGGTTTTTGAGGGCAGGGACCACTCCTGTTAAATCTTATCTCAATCAGTGGCACAAAGTAGATGTTCAATAAATATTGTTTAAACTTTATTAGAGAGTGATTAGTGAAAACTAATTTGGTCCAGATATACAGAAGGCCAGAATTTACTAATAAGCAATGTTAAGCCATTTTAATTTTTGACAGCAACATCAATGGAGCTAAAAAGATTGTCAAATGGAAATTCTTCTAGTCTTGCTTGAGTGCCTTAATACTGATGATTTGTACTAGTCCACTAATTTTATTCTATATGTGGATATTAATAAATCCCTTACAATATTTATTTTTTTAAAAAGTAAGGTAAGTTTTTTTCCTTCTATTTTTGTTAACAGTATTTTTTTGCTTACCACATTTTAATCTTTTTTTCCATTGAGCACTAAAGTAAGTGCCAGTCCAGCTTCTGTCAAAATAATCACAAGTGGACCCAGTTTAAACTGATGAGCCTTTACGGGGTCTTTGCAAATCCTCCTGGTGCAGACTTAAGGCATGAACATTTTAGGCTTTGTTGCAGAGGAGATAGAAAACTTGTCTTATAAACTTAAAACTGAGAGTTGAATTTTCTACAAGCAAATACAGATTAGCTCCTTACTCTCACCTTATGGCCACCTCTCGGAATATGATATATAATACATGTTTAATACATATTTGTTAGGTTAAATGTAAAAACTTGAGGTTTTATAAATGGCCTATTGAATGTCACATGTACAGAGGACTGACGTGCCCTCAAAATTCTTTTTCTCTTTTCCTCTCTTTGTAGGCAGATCTTAATATTGAAATTTAGGGCTGGAGGATGACTCACTTTCAAGAGGCCAGTCTAGGCATGTGGCATGAAGCCAGTGGTTCAATTACCAAAGTGGAAATTTGCCTGATTAGCCTCATTTGGCCTTCAGGGTCCTCAATCATCTTAGATGACTTATGACATACTGCAGTTGGAACCTCAGAGTTTCCAAAAGTTAGAAGCACTGATGATGTTTAATTAAAACTTCTCATGTTTTAAAAATTGAATAATACAAAAATTAAACTTCTTACAATAATGCAGTGGCACTAACTTAGGAATTGAGCTGATAAAACTAATTTAAGATCTTCAATAACCTTGAATCCACTGACTTTTGGGGAAGAATCTGAAATTTACAAGTTCAGTGAACAAAGTAATACAAGGAGAAATTTAGAATCATCTCTAAGTCACCCTTGCTCCTAAGAAAAGTTAAGTATTATGTAACACTTGGATAATATTTGTAATTTTGGAAAGTACTTTTTGTCTATTATCTCATTCAATTCATCATCATTGCAAATACTAGATCTTATTTACTGAAGTGGAGATGAAACAAGAACATTTTCTTTAGATTTATAAGACCAAATTTTAAGTAATAAGGCAACTAAAAATGATTTAATATATTTCTGTGGTGAAATTCTATGTGCATCTATAGCTTTCATAAAACAGAAGTTCATACAGAAAATAGTCTAATGCAAAGTTAATTTATCCTAAACACATTTATATACTCGAAAGGGACCTTATTTCATCATTATTTATTAATTAGGGTAAAGTAGCTTACTGTAAGATATACTCTAAGATTTCAGTGACTTAGCACATAGTAATCCAAGGAAGTTGTTTCTGATCAACTGCCCTTCCTTTGGGTTAGTCATTCAAAGATCCAGTTTCCTTCCACCTTGTGGCTCTGTTATCCTTTAGGGCCTCAGAGGGAGGCCCTCTGAGGAGCAAAGAGAAGGTAAAGAAGGTCCATTTACTTCTTTTTTTTTTTTTTTTATAAGTTTATTTATTTATTTATTTATTTATTTATTTTGGCTGTGTTGGGTCTTCGTTTCTGCGCGAGGGCTTTCTCCGGTTGCGGAGAGCGGGGGCCACTCTTCATCGCGGTGCGCGGGCCTCCCACTGTCGCGGCCTCTCCCATTGCGGAGCACAGGCTCCAGACACGCAGGCTCAGCAGCTGTGGCCCACGGGCCCAGCTGCTCCGCGGCATGTGGGATCCTCCCAGACCAGGGCTCGAACCCGCGTCCCCTGCATTGGCAGGCGGACTCCCAACCACCGCGCCACCAGGGAAGCCCCCATTTACTTCTTAACCACATTAGCCTAGAGGTGACATGCATCACTTTCACTCATAGCACATAATAAAGAACTAATAACATGGAGACTTTCTGGGTGTTGCAGAAGAAGAGAAATTGGGCTTGGTAAACAGCTAGCCCACCTATGCCACATTTTATTTCTGAGTTACTTAAAAATATCTTTTATTCCCCACATACATTCCTTTATATAATTTCAGATATCTAAAATTTTTACAACTAGAATAAATTTTTAAAAATTTAACCAGTAATTATAGTTGATAATGAGACTTATGGACAAGGAGGAAGATCTAAAGACAAATATGTTGGTGTTAGGGAAATTCTGATGCATCAAAATATTACAGCATGACTTTGGCTCAATAAGGCAGGATGGGAGAGACTTTCAAGATGGCGGAGGAGTAAGATGTGGATATCACCTTCCTCCCCACAAATACATCAGAAATACATCTACATGTGGAACAACTCCTACAGAACACCTACTGAACGCTGGCAGAAGACTTCAGACTTCCCAAAAGGCAAGAAACTCCCCACGTACCTGGGTAGTGCAAAAGAAAAAAGAAAAAACAGCAACAAAAGAATAGGGATGGGACCTGCACCACTGGGAGGGAGCTGTGAAGGAGGAAAAGTTTCCACACACTAGGAAGCCCTTTCACTGGCAGAGACAGGGGGTGGGCGGGGGTGGGGGAGCTTTGGGGCCACAGAGGAGAGCGCAGTAGCAGGAGTGCAGAGGGCAAAGCGGAGAGATTCCCTCACAGAGGATCGGTGCTGACCAGCACTCACCAGCCTGGGAGGCTTGTCTGCTCACTCGCCGGGTCGGGTGGTGGCTGGGAGCTGAGGCTCGGGCTTCAGAGGTCAGATCCCAGGGAGAGGAATAGGGTTGGCTGCGTGAACACAGCCTGAAGGGGGCTAGTGTGCCAGAGCTAGCTGGGAGGGAGTCCGGGAAAAAGTCTGGAACTGCCTAAGAGGCAAGAGACCATTGTTTCAGGGTGCGCGAGGAGAGGAGATTCAGAGCTCCAACTAAAAGAACTCCAAGGATGGGTGGGAGCTGTGGCTATTGACGGCTGTGTGCAAGCATAGGTCACTATCCACACCTCTCCTCCTGGGAGCCTGTGCAGCTCACCACTGCCAGGGTCCCATGACCCAGGGAGAACTTCCCCGGGAGAACACACGGCATGCCTCAAGCTGTGGCAATGTCATGCTGGCCTCTGCTGCTGCAGGCTCGCCCTGCATCCCATACACCTCCGTCCCCCTGGTCTGAGTGAGCCAGAGCCCCATAGTCAGCTGCTACTTTAACACTGTCCTGTCTGAGTGAAGAACAGACGCCCTCAGGCAACCTACATTCAGAGACGGGGCCAAATCCAAAGCTGAACACCAGGAGTTGTGTGAAAAAGAAGAGAGAGGGAAATTTCTCCCAGCAGCTTCAGGAGCAGCAGATGAAATCTCCACAATCAACTTGATGTACCCTGCCCTGCAACTCTGGAAGACCTGAATAGACAATGAATCATCCCAAAATTGAGACGGTGGACTTTGGGGGAAACTGTAGACTTGGGATTTGCTTTCCGCATCTAATTTCTTTCTGGTTTTATGTTTATCTTAGTTTAGTATTTAGATTTTATTATCATTGTTAGATTTGTTTAATGATTTGGTTGTTCTCTTCCTTTCCTTTTTTTATATATAGATATATATATATATTTTTCATTTTTCTCTTTTTGTGAGTGTGTATGATTCTTTGTGTGATTTTCTCTGTATAGCTTTGCTTTTACCATTTGTCCTAGGGTTCTGTCTTCTTTTTTTTTTTTAGCATAGTTTTTAGTGCTTGTTATCATTGGTGGATTTGTTTTTTGGTTTAGATGCTCTCTTCTTTCTTTTCTTTTTTTTATTACTTAAAAATTTTTTTATTTTTAATAATTTTTTATTTTAATAACTATTTTATTCTTTCTTTCCTTCTTTCTTTCCTTCTTTCTTCCTTCCTTCCTTCCTTTCTTTCTTTCTTTCTTTCTTTCTTTCCTTCCTTCCTTCCTTCCTTCCTTCCTTCCTTCCTTCCTTCCTTCTTTCTTTCTTTCTTTCTTTCTTTTCTTTCTTTCTTTCTTTTTTCTTTCTTTCTCTCTCTCCCTTTTCTTCTGAGCTGTGTGGCTGACAGGGTCTTGGTGTTCTGGCAGGGTGTCAGGCCTGTGCCTCTGAGGTGGGAGAGCTGAGTTCAGGACATTGGTTCACCACAGACCTCCAGGCTCCACGTAATATCAAATGGCGAAAGATCTCCCAGAGATCTCCATCTCAACACTAAAACCCAGCTCCACTCAACGACCAGAAAGCTACAGTGCTGGACACATTATGCCAAACAACTAGCAGGACAGGAATACAAACCCACCCATTAGCACATAGGCTGCCTAAAAACATAATAAGGTCACAGACACCCCAAAACACACCACGGACACAGTCCTGCCCACGAGAAAGACAAAATCCAGCCTCATCCACCAGAACACAGGCACCACTCCCCTCCACAAGTAAGCCTCCACACCCACTGAACCAACCTTTGCCACTGGGGGCAGACACCAAAAACAACAAGAACTATGAACTTGCAGCCTGCGAAAACAAGACCCCAAACACAGTACGGTAAGCAAAATGAGATGACAGAGGAACACACAGCAGATGAAGGAGGAAGGTAAAAACTCATTAGACCAAACAAATGAAGAGGAAATAGGCAGTCTACCTGAAAAAGAATTCAGAGTAATGACAGTAAAGATGATCCAAAATCTTGGAAATAGAATGGAGAAAATACAAGAAACGTTTAACAAGGACCTAGAAGAACTAAAGAGCAAACAAACAATGATGAACAACACAATAAGTGAAATAAAAAATTCTCTAGAAGGAATCAGTAGCAGAATAACTGAGGCAGAAGAACGGATAAGTGACCTGGAAGATAAAAGAGAGGAAATAAGTACTGCAGAGCAGAATAAAGAAAAAAGAATGAAAAGAATTGAGGACAGGCTCAGAGAACTCTGAGATAACATTAAACACACCAACATTCGAATTATAGGAGTCCCAGAAGAGGAAGAGAAAAAGAAAGGGACTGAGAAAATATTTGAAGAGATTATAGTTGAAAACTTCCCTAATATGAGAAAGGAAATAGTCAATCAAGTCCAGGAAGAGCAGAGAGTCCCAAACAAGATAAATCCAAGGAGAAACATGCCAAGACACATATTATTCAAACTATCAAAAATTAAATA
The DNA here is from genome assembly GCF_949987535.1 of Balaenoptera acutorostrata. Lineage (NCBI taxonomy): Eukaryota > Metazoa > Chordata > Mammalia > Artiodactyla > Balaenopteridae > Balaenoptera > Balaenoptera acutorostrata. Next base: position 14,110,391 of record NC_080069.1, read on the forward strand.
AAGAGAAAAAATATTAAAGGCAGCAAGGGAAAAACAGCAAATAATGTACAAGGGAATCTCCATAAGGTTAACAGCTGATCTTTCAGCAGAAACTCTGCAAGCCAGAAGAGAGCGGCAGGACATATTTAAAGTGATGAAAGGGAAAAACCTACAACCAAGGTTACTCTACCCAGCAAGGATCTCATTTAGATTTGACGGAGAAATTGAAACCTTTACAGACAAGCAAAAGCTAAGAGAATTTAGCACCACCAAACCAGCTTTACAAGAAATGCTAAAGGAACTTCTCTACGCAGGAAACACAAGAGAAGGAAAACACCTACAATAACAAACCTAAACCAATTAAGAAAATGATAATAGGAACATACATATCGATAATTACCTTAAATGTAAATGGATTAAATGCTCCCATCAAAAGACATAGACGGGTGGAAATATACAAAAACAAGAACCATATATATGCTGTATACAAGAGACCCACTTCAGACCTAGGGACACATACAGACTGAAAGTGAGGGGATGGAAAAAGACATTCCATACAAACGGAAATCAAAAGAAAGCTGGAGGAACAATTCTCATATCAGACAAAATAGACTTTAAAATAAAGATTATTACAGGAGGCAAAGAAGGACACTGCATAATGATCAAGGGATCAATCCAAGAAAATATAACAATTGTAAATATTTATGCACCCAACATAGGAGCACCTCAATACATAATGCAAATGCTAACAGCCATAAAAGGGGAAATCAACAGTTACACAATCATAGTAGGGGACTTTAACACCCACTTTCACCATGGACAGATCATCCAAAATGAATATAAAGAAGGAAACACAAGCTTTAAATAACACATTAAACAAGATGTACTTAATTGACATTTATAGGACATTCCATCGAAAACAACAGAATACACTTTCTTCTCAGGTGCTCATGGAACAATCTCCAGGATAGATCATATCTTGGGTCACAAATCAAGCCTTGGTAAATTTAAGAAAATTGAAATCGTATGAAATATCTTTTCACACCACAACACTATGAGACTAGATATCAACTACAGGGAAAATTCTGTAAAAAATATAAACACATGGAGGCTAAACAATACACAACTAAATAAGCAAGAGATCACTGAAGAAATCAAAGAGGAAATCAAAAAAATACCTAGAAACAGGATGACTCAAAACCTTTGGGATGCAGCAAAAGCAGTTCCAAGAAGGAAGTTTATAGCAATACAATCCTACCTCATGAAACAAGAAACATCTCAAATAAACAACCTAAACTTACACCTAAAGCAATTAGAGAAAGAAGCACAAAACCCCCTAAAAGTAGCACAAGGAAAGAAATCATAAAGATCAGATCAGAAATAAATGAAAAAGAAATAGAGGAAACAATAGCAAAGATCAGTAAAACTAAAAGCTGGTTCTTTGAGAAGATAAACAAAATTAATAAACCATTAGCCAGACTCCTCAAGAAAAAAAGGGATAACACTCAAAACAGTAGATTCAGTAATGAAAAAGAAGTAACAACTGACACTTCAGAAATACAAAGGATCATGAGAGATTACTATAAGCAACTATATGCCAATAAAATGGACAACCTGGAAGAAATTGACAAATTCTTAGAAAAGAACAACCTTCCAGACTGAACCAGGAAGAAACAGAAAATATAAACAGACCAATTCCAAGCACTGAAATTGAAACTGTGATGAAAAATCTTTCAACAAACAAAAGCCCAAGACCAGATGGCTTCACAGGTGAATTCTATCAAACATTTAGAGAAGAGCTAACACCTATCCTTCTCAAAGTCTTCCAAAATATAACAGAGAGAGGAACACTCCCAAACTCATTCCAAAAGGCCACCATCACCCTGATACCACAACCAGACAAAGATGTCACAAAGAAAGAAAACTACAGGCCAATATCACTGATGAACATAGATGCAAAAATACTCAACAAAATGCTAGCAAACAGAACTCAACAGCACTTTAAAAGGATCATACACCATGATCAAGTGGGGTTTATGCCAGGAATGCAAGGATTCTTCAATATACGCAAATCAATCAATGTGATGTACCATATTAATAAACTGAGGGAGAAAAACCATATGATCATCTCAATAGATGCAGAAAAAGCTTTTGACAAAATTGAATGCCCGTTTATGATAAAAACCCACCAGAAAGTAGGCATAGAGGGAACTTACCGCAACATAATAAAGGCCATGTATGACAAACCAACAGTAAACATCATTCTCAAAGGTGAAAAACTAAAACCACTTCCTCTAAGATTAGGAACAAGACAAGGTTGCCCACTCTTACCACTATTATTCAACATAGTTTTGGAAGTTTTAGCCACAGCAATCAGAGAAGAAAAAAAAATAAATGGAATCCAAATCGGAAAGAAGAAGTAAAGCTGTTACTCTTTGCAGATGACATGATACTATACATAGAGAATCCTAAAGATGCTACCAGAAAACTCCTAGAGCTAATCAATGAATTTGGTAAAGTGGCAGGATACAAAATTAATGCATGGAAATCTCTTGCATTCCTATACACTAATGATGAAAATCTGAAAGAAATTAAGGAAACACTCCATTTGCTATTGCAACAAGAAGAATAAAATACCTAGGAATAAACCTCCTTAAGGAGACAAAAGACCTGTATGCAGAAAACTATAAGACACTGATGAAAGAAATTAAAGATGATACAAACAGATGGAGAGATATACCATGTTCTTGAATTAGAAGAATCAACATTGTGAAAATGACTATACTACCCAAAGCAATCTACAGATTCAATGCAATCCCTATCAAACTATCAATGGCTTTTTTCACAGGACTAGAACAAAAAATTTCACAATTTGTATGAAGACACAAAAGACCCGGAATAGCCAAAGCAATCTTGAGAAAGAAAAATGGAGCTGGAGGATTCAGGCTCCCTGACTTCAGACTATACTGCAAAACTACAGTAATGAAGACCATATGGTAGTGGTACCAAAACAGAAATATAGATCAATGGAACAGGATAGAAAACCCAGAGATAAACCCATACACATATGGTCACCTTATTTTTGATAAATGAGGCAAGAATATACAATGGAGAAAAGACAGCCTCCTCATTAAGTGTGTTGGAAAAACTTGACAGCTACATGTTAAAGAATGAAATTAGAACACTCCCTAACACCATACACAAAAATAAACTCAAAATGGATTAAAGACCTAAATGTAAGGCCAGACACTATAAAAGTCATAGAGGAAAACATAGTCAGAACACTCTATGACATAAATCACAGCAATATCCTTTTTGACCCAGCTCCTAGAGAAATGGAAGTAAAAACAAAAATAAACAAATGGGACCTTATGAAACTAGAAAGCTTTTGCACAGCAAAGGAAACCATAAAAAAGATGAAAAGACAACCCTCAGAATGGGAGAAAAAATTTGCAAATGAAGTAACTGACAAAGGATTAATTTCCCAACTTTACAAGCAGCTCATGCAGCTCAATATCAAAAAAACAAACAACCCACTCCTAAAAATGTGCAGGAGACCTAAATAGGCATTTCTCCAAAGAAGATATACAGATTGCCAACAAACACATGAAAGGATGTTCAACATCACTAATCATTAGAGTAATGCAAATCAAAACTACAATGAGGTATCACCTCACACCAGTCAGAATGGCCATGATGAAAAAATCTACAAACAATAAATCGGGAGAGGGTGTGGAGAAAAGGGAACACTCTTGCACTGATGGTGGGCATGTAAATTGATACAGCCACTATGGAGAACAGTGTGGAGGTTCCTCAAAAAACTATAAATAGAACTACCATATGACCCAGCAATCCCAGTACTGGGCATATACCCTGAGAAAACCATAATTCAAAGAGTCATGTACCACAATGTTCATTGCAGCTCTATTTACAATAGCCAGGACATGGAAGCAACCTAAGTGTCCATCAACAGATGAATGGATAAAGAAGATATGGCACAAATATACAATGGAATATTACTCAGCCAAAAAAGAAACGAAAATGAGTTATTTGTATTGAGGTGGATGGACTTAGAGTCTGTCATACAGAGTGAAGTAAGTCAGAGAAAAACAAATACCGTATGCTAACACATATATATCGAATCTAAAAAAAAAAAAAAAGGTTTTGAAGAACCTAGGGGCAGGACAGGAATAAAGAAGCACACACGGAGAATGCACTTGAGGGCATGGGAAGTGGGAAGTGTAAGCTGCAACGAAGTGAGAGAGTGGCATGGATGTATACACACTACCAAATGTAAAATAGATAGCTAGTGGGAAGCAGCCGCATAGCACAGGGAGATCAGCTCGGTGCTTTGTGACCACCTAGAGGGGTGGGATAGGGAGGATAGGAGGCAGATGCAAGAGGGAGGAGATATGGGGATATATGTATACATATAGCTGATTCACTTTGTTATACAGCAGAAACTAACACAAAATTGTAAAGCAATTGTACTCAAATAAAGATGTTTAAAAAAAAAAAAAAAAGGCAGCCTGACAACATACGTTTATATTCTCTCTTTTCCCAAAAGTCATTAACGTGATAGTAAAGAAAACAAACTAATCAACAAAAGGAAAGCAAAAAAAAGTACTGCCCCTAACATAGGTTTTGGAGGTGGGCCATTAGTAGAAAAGAAATTTTAGCAACTTTGTGCAAGATGGAAACAAGGTAGAGAACAGATGGCCGATGAAACAGAATGAAGGAAATTGGGTTCTAAAATATCTGAGGCTGATGAGGTCAACTGAGGCACAAGCAGTACTCCCCTGCAGAGCATCATTTTCACCTGAACACTTGTTAGAAATGTTAGCTCCAGGCCCTACTCAGATCAACTGAATCAGAAACTCTGGGGATGCCAGTATGAATTGTGGCATTACTTAATAAAGGCTTTTGCATTCTGGCCCCCCCCCCGCAAAGCCATCTTCCTGGCCACTTCTGTTGTGAAGCCTGGTTGGCGCAGTGGTTGAGAATCTGCCTGCCAATGCAGGGGACACAGGTTTGAGCCCTGGTCCAGGAAGATCCCACATGCCACAGAGCAACTGAGCCCGTGTGCCACAACTACTGAGCCTGCACTCTAGAGCCCACAAGCCAGAACTACTGAGCCTGTGTGCCACAACTACTGAAGCCCACACAGCTAGAGCCCATGTTCCACAATAAGAGAACCCACCACAATGAGAAGCCCGAGCACCGCAACGTAGCATAGCCCCCACTCATTGCAAATAGATAAAGCCTGCACATAGCAATGAAGACCCAATGTAGACAAAAATTTAAAAAATAAAATAAATAAAATAAATAAATTTATAATAAATAAAGTGAAGCCTGATGATGGTTTCTCTGTTCACATAAACAGGTAATCCAATCAACATGTGGCAATTTTGCAACATTAAAGGAAAAAGGCAAAGAAAAATTAATAGGAAAAAAAATGACTCTAACAAAGTGTAAGATAACCCAGGCACTGTAAAATAACTCAGTACCTTCAGAGAGATTTAAGAAAATATCATCTCCATAAATAATATCAGAGGAGCCTTGAAAAATTAGTAAGTTAGAGAATAAAAAGTAATTTTTTTGAAATTCAGAAGATTAGTAAAAAATACACAAATTCCAATTATGCAATTAGAATGTCAGTTTTAGGAAATTTTATTAGCTACTATAAAAAAAGACAAGTAGAGGGAAAAGATAAGTGAAAAGATGAGAGACATAGAGGACTGAAAACAGAGGTAAGCATCTGACTAACAGGCAATACAGAGAAAATAGGTAGAAGGAAATTGTAGAATAAAGGCTGAAAGATAAATTTCAAAAGCTGGAGTATAAGTGCCCTCAGATTGAAAGGGTATAGAACATCACAAATTATAAAAATGTACAAGACAAATCACTGTGAAATGTTAGAATGACAGAGTAAATGAAAGATTCTGAAATCTTCCAGAGAGCAAAACCAGTTCAAGGATAAAGGAATGAGAATCAGACTAATACTAATTTCACATCTGCAATGCTGGATACTGAAAGGAAATGAAGTGCTTTCAAAGTTCTGAGGGAAAATTATTTTCAAAGATATGTAAAATCCCAAGTTAAATACTCAATCAGGATGAGTAAAGAATCAAGACGTTTACAAAACTAAGGGATATTACTTCCCAGACAAAATTTCTTAGGAACTTACTTAACGATTTTGTTTAGCAAAATGAGGAGAGTAAGAATGAAGAAGAGGGCTTCCCTGGTGGCGCAGTGGTTGAGAATCTGCCTGCTAATGCAGGGGACACGGGTTCGAGCCCTGGTCTGGGAAGATCCCACATGCCACGGAGCAACTGGGCCCGTGAGCCACAATTGCTGAGCCTGTGCGTCTGGAGCCTGTGCCCCGCAACGGGAGGGGCCGCGATAGAGAAAGGCCCGCGCACCGCGATGAAGAGCGGTCCCCGCACCGCGATGAAGAGTGGCCCCCGCTTGCCGCAACTGGAGAAAGCCCTCGCACGAACCGAAGACCCAATACAGACAAAAATAATAAACAAATAAATAAATAAATAAAAGAAAATCCTTTAAAAAAAAAAAAAAAAAAAAGAATGAAGAAGACATGGAATCCAAGGCAACGCAGATTCAGGGTAGGGGACAAAGGCAGGGGTCCCAGGATGGCAGCTTTGCAGCAGGTCTGGAGGATGGCAGTCCAGACAAAAGTGAGGGAACAGAGAGAGGATCCAAGACGGAGGCACCTAGCAAAAAATGGCATTTCATAAATTTGATATTATTGTTGAGAAAGTAGAACTACTTAAGTATTTAATAAGTGCAAGCAATATGAGAAAATAAAAAGGTAATTAGAAACTCCAGAAAAATGCAAAAGCTATACAAAACAGCAAAATCAACTACATGGCTCTGCAGTGCACAGTACCTACAGAGGAATAACAAACAAAACATGATTAACCGGCTTTCTGTTTTTATAGTCCAAACTATAGATCAGTCATAGAAGACATTTATAGCCTTGGAAAAGGATGCAAATATTATTCACCTTGACAGTTTAAAGGCAAGAGATGTAGCTTATGGTTTCTACAAAAAGAAATATAATGGTGGACATTTATTTAAAGTTACAAAAATAATTAAAAGAAAGCAAAAAAGGAGGGTAAGAATCACATTGGCAGGAGGCCTGAGATGATACAAGACTTAAATCTTGTGTCAGAATAGGAAGTCAACAGATATTATCTCAAATTAATGAATCAAGAAATATAGTAGAAAAGTAGATTAAAGACTGAAAGTAATCACCATAAATACAATTTTAGAAATAATTTTAAAGGTTAAATGGTGTTACTCCTGTGAGAAAAACTAGATATTGGGAATTATGGAGCAAAAGAGTTTTGTTTTTAATTTAAATCGCTCCACTTGGTTTGCTTTTTTCAAATCATATGAATGAATGAATCCATTTGAGTGGATTATGAGTTAAAACTCATAAAAAATAAAAGACTTATTTTTTTTCTTAGTTTAGGGGTTACTGTTGGTTGCTTTCTCATTTTTAAAAAAATAAATTTGTTTATTTATTGTTTTTTATTTTTGGCTGCATTGGGTCTTCATTGCTGCACGCGAGCTTTGTCTAGTTGCCACGAATGGGGGCTGCTTTTCCTTGTGGTGCACTGGCTTCTCTTGTTACGGAGCACGGGCTCTAGGCGTGCTGGCTTCAGTAGTTGTGGCACGTGGGGTCAGTAGTTGTGGCTCGTGGGCTCTAGAGCGCAGGCTCAGTAGTTGTGGCGCATGGGCTTAGTTGCTCCACGGCATGTGGGATCTTCCTGGACCAGGGCTCGAACCTGTGTCCCCTGCATTGGCAGGTGGATTCTTAGCCACTGCGCCACCAGGGAAGTCCTGCTTACTCATTTTTTATTCCCTTTCTTCTTTATTGACAGATCTCCAGAATTCTTTGTACAGCTGTTTCCTCCATGCAGCTGAGTGTAGGGAAGGTGACTTTACCTCCAACTATGAGGTACAGTCACATTAATTAAATTATCAAGGTAATTCCATTTTTCTAATTGAGAGATAGAGTTATTCGTGCGATCAGTTCTGACCAAAGAGATAAGAGGTGTGTCTGCTAGCAGCTTTTGAAAAAAGGTTCCTTGTTTTTAAAAAGGTACAAAAAAAAGGTGCCACCTTTCCTAGGTGTGACTTTTGGAACTCTTCAGGCCAACTGACAGCCCTGAGGGCAAGTAGTCTGGGGACAGAGCAGATGCTGAGGATGTTTAAACAGAATGATGGTAAGAACCTGGGTCCTTGGTGAAGTTGCCACTCATTCCAAGGATTTATTGTATGTAATACTTTTCCCTGTGTTAATCTATTTTGAGTTTGATATTTTGCTCCTTGCAGTTGAGGGCATAGGCTCCAAGACCAGGATGTTTTTACAGGATGTTTTCAGGCAGAAGTAGGTTGGAATTGGGCTCTGATGGCTCTCCCAACAGTGCGATTGCTTTCTTTTTAATCTTTATTGACTTTAAAAATTGATTTATTCATCGTTTTTATTGAAGACCATAAAGAACTAAAAAAATGGAAGACCAATCCAGTTTATCACAGATATTCAAAATATAGACGTGGATAAATGAAAACATCTATGATTCTGAACTAATACTGAAATTTAGATATTACTTGTACTCAAATTACTTCTTTTAAATCAACTTGGGAAATTACATAACCATATTTAATTCCTCTGAGAAGAATTGTTCAGTTCCAACCATCTGCTAAATTAAGCAACACTGATAATAATGAACATTTACAACAAACCTGATATAAAAGAAGGTAATAACTTTAGGTATAAAATAAAGCCTTGGGAGGCTATTGCAATCTCATAATTAGGAGTACAGATTTTTCAGTGTACTGGAACTCTAGGGGTGGTGATGGTCAAAGTGTTACATCACATATCCTTAAATTCTTTAGTTCATTTTAGGACAAATGACCACCAAATTCTATCAAACTATCAGTTTTCCAGATTCTTTCACCATGTCTCACCAGACTACTATTTTTCTTTTTTCCCTTTCTTTCTATCTTTGTTTCATTTTTTTTCTGGTGGTAATGTAGATTTTGTTTCTTAACTCTTTTTTTTTTTTTTAATTTTTTATAGCTACTTTATTTATTTATTTATTTATTTATTTATTTATTTATTTTTGGCTGTGTTGAGTCTTTGGTTCGTGCGAGGGCTTTCTCTAGTTGCGGCAAGTGGGGGCCACTCTTCATCGCGGTGTGGGGACCGCTCTTCATCGCGGTGCGCAGGCCTTTCACTATCGCGGCCCCTCCCGTTGCGGGGCACAGGCTCCAGATGCACAGGCTCAGTAGTTGTGGCTCACGGGCCCAGCTGCTCTGTGGCATGTGGGATCTTCCCAGACCAGGGCTCGAACCCGTGTCCCCTGCATTAGCAGGCAGATTCTCAACCACTGCGCCACCAGGGAAGCCCTGTTTCTTAACTCTTAAAAAAACTTTTAAAATTCAATTTCTTTAAACTTAAAAAAAAGTTCACCATTTCTCCCACTGCACCACTCCCTGCCTCTTGCAACCACCAATCTGTTCTCTATACCCATGAGCTTGGTTTTTGTTGTTGATGTTATTTATTTATTTTTTTTTGAGATTCCATATATAAGAGAGATCATACAGTATTTGTTGTTCCCTGTCTGACACTTTTTACTAAACATAATACCTTCGTCCATTCATTTGTTTTAGATGGCAAGATTTCATTCTTTTTAAGGCTGAATAATATTCCATATATATATATATGTGTATGTATATATATATACACATATATATATATATATATCACAATTTCTTTGTCCACTCATCCGTCAATGGATACTTAGGCTGCTTCCAACTCTTGGCTATTGTAAAGGGACTGTCCCTTCCCTATTGTATATTCTTAGCTCTTTGGTCATAAATTAATTAATTGGTCATACATGTGTGGGTTTATTTCTGGACACTCTATTCTGTTTTATTGATCTATGTGTCTTTTTATGCCAGAACCATATTGTAAAGAATGCTGCAGTAAAAATAGGAGTGCATAATCTTTTTGAATTAATATTTTTGTTTTCTTCAGGTAGATACCCAGAGGTGGAATTGCTAAATCATATGGTAGTTCTATTGTTTTTCAGGAACTCCATACCATTGTCCACAAGGTTGCACCAATTTACATTTCTGCCAACAGAGCACAAGAGTTCCCTTTTCCACATCTTTGCCAACACTTGTTAGTTCTAGTCTTTTTAATAATAGCCATTCTAACAGGTGTGAGGTAAAACCTCATTGCAGATTTGATTTGCACTTTCCTGATGATTATGATGTAGAGCATCTTTTCATATACCTGTTTGTCATCTGTATGTCTTCTTTAGAAAAATGTTTAATCAGATTTTTGGCCTATTTTTAAATGCTTTTTTGTTATTGAATTTTATGAGTTTTATATATTTTCAGTTTTAGCCCTTTATCAGATATACAATTTGCAAATATATTCTCTGTTTGGTAGGTTGCCTTTTCATTTTGTTGATGGTTTCCTGTTTTGTGCAGAAGCTTTTTAGTTTGATGTAGTCTCACTTGTTTATTTTTGTTGCTTTTGCTCTTGGTGTCAGATTTTTAAAAATCATCATCAAGATCTATGTCAAGGAACTTCTTGCCTGTGTTTTCTTCTAGGAATTTTATGGTTTCAGGTCTTATCTTTAGGTCCTTAATCCATTTGGTGTTAATTTCTGTGTCTGGTATAAGATAGTAGTTCAGTTTCATTCTTTTGCATGTGGCTCCCCAGTTTTCCCAGCACCATTTTTGAAGAGACTGTCCCTTCCCTATTGTATATTCTTGGCTCTTTGGTCATAAATTAATTATTTGACCATATATGTGTGGGTTTATTTCTGGACTCTCTATTCTGTTTTATTGATCTATGTGTCTTTTTATGCCAATACCATATTGTTTTAATTACAATGGCTTTGTAATATAGTTTGAAATCAGGGAGCATGATGTCTCCAGCTTTGTTCTTCTTTCTCAAGATTGCTTTGGGTGTTTGGTGTCTTTTGTAGTTTCATACAAATTTTAGGATTGTTTGTTCTAACTCTATGAACAATGCCATTGGAATTTTGATAGGGATTGCATTCAATCTGTAGATTGCTTTGGGTAGTATGGGCATTTAACAATATTAATTTTCCCATTCCATGAGCATAGAATATCTTTCCATTTATTTGTGTCTTCTTCAGTTTCTTTCATTAATGTCTTATAGTTTTCAATATACATGTCTTTCACCTCCTTAAATTCATTCCTAGGTATTTTTTTCTTTTCTATTTTTTCTTTTTGAATTTAAATGAGATAGTTTTCTTAATTTCTCTTTCTGATAATTCATTATTAGTGTATATAAAATCAACAGGGTTTTGTGTATTGATTTTGTATCCTTCAACTTTACTTAATTCATTTATTAGCTCTAAGAGTTTTTTTTTTAAATGGAGTCTTTAGAGTTTTACACATATATAATATCAAGTCATCTGGAAATAGTGACAGTTTTACTTCTTCTTTTCCAATTTGGATGCATTTTATTTCTTTTTCTTGCCTGATTTCTCTGGCTAGGACTCCCAATACTATGTTAAATAAAAACAGTGAGAATGGACATCCTGTCTTGTTCCTGATCTTAGAGGAAAAATCACTCAATTTTCACTGTTGAGTATGATGTTAGCTGTGGGCTTGTAATATGGCCTTTCTTATGTTGAAGTATGTTTTCCTCTATAACCATTTTATTGAGAGTTTTTATCATAAATTGATGTTGACTTTTTTCAAATGCTTTTTTTTTGCATCCTTTGAGATGATTATATGATTTTTTCCTTCATTTTCTTAATGCTGTGTATCAAATTGACTGTGATGTTGAACCATCCTTGCATCCCTGGAATAAATCCCATTTGATCATGGTGTATAATTCTTTTAATGTGTTGTTGAATTTGGTTTGCTATTACTTTGTTGAGGATTGTTTTTACATCTATGTTCATCAGGGATATCAACCTGTAATTTTCTCTTTTTGTGTGGCATCCTTGTCTGGTTTTGGCATCAGGGTAATGCTGACCTCATAAAATGTGTTTGAAAGAGTTCCTCTCCTTCTGTTTAAAAAAATTTTGAGAAGGATTGGTATTAATTCTTCTTTGAAAGTTTGGTATAATTCACCAGTAAAGTCATCTGGTCCTGAACTTTTGTTTGCTGGAAAGTTTTTGACTATTGATTCAAACTCCTTGCTAATAATTGATCTGTTCAGATTTTCTATTTCATCATGATTCAATCTTAGTAAGTTGTATGTTTCTAGGAATTTATTCCTTTCTAATAGGTTTTCCAATTTGTTTGCATATAATTGTAGTAATCTCTTATGATCTTTTGTGTTTCTGTGGTACCAGTTATAACATCTCTTCTTTCATTTTTGATTTTATTTATTTGAGTCTTCCATCTTTCCTTCTTGGCAAGTCTGGCTAAAGTTTTGTCAATTTTGTTTATCTTTTCAAAGAACCAGCTCTTAGTTTCATTGATTTTTTAAATTGTCTTTTTAGTCTTTATTTTATTTCTGCTCTAATCTTTATTTCCTTCCTTCAACTAATTTAAGCTTCATTTTTTCTTCTTTTTATGTTCTTGTATGTTTTTTATGATATCTGAAGGCCATGTTCAAGGAAACATTCTTGGGATCATCTACCTAAGACATGAAGTGACAAGCTCAAATTCTAACTCCCTCTTGATGAAAAAACTCAACTTGAACCCAGGTTGTAAGTGTCAGCCTTGAGCCTTCATATTAGCTCATGCTGACTTCATCAGCAGATTAGTTGCTCCCAAGTTTGTTAGTGCTGATGGTTCTGCCATTGTAGGAGCAGGGATACTTACCTTTTCAAATGAAAAACAGAGCTAGGATCAAAGCTGTCAACTCAGGGACTTTAAGAAATGATTCCTCTTTTGACTTTTTATTGCCTAGGCTATCATAAAATAGTCTACTCTTTCCACACAGTTGATTGAAGCCTGAATAGAAGTCTTCACTCAGATGACAGCCAGAGGAGATATTTGTAATTTGGCACTAGCTTTGATGGAGATATTCTGTGATTTATGGCTTTGGCAAGTGGAAGCCAAGATAAAATTAAGATATTATAGCTTTGGGAACGAAGATTTTTTTGTACGTTTTCTTGGGCAGTTAATTTGTGTTTGGCAGATTGTTCTCAAAGTAATGGAGATGAATAGAAATAACTTTACCCTGAATGGTCTTTTGGGGAGTATATTCCTTTTAATGTATCAGTTTATAGGGCCTGGTATCTTTAGAATTTGGTAACAGAGACCTAAGCAGAGATGTTCTGCTGAGTATTCAAGACTATTTCTACATAAGGCATCATTTTTCTTCATTTTACATAGGGCACTATTTTTACAAAGTGCATCGACTCTCTGGTCTAATGAGTCTTCATATGCAAGGAGGTGAGAGCATCAATATGTTCCTCAGTTTTGGGATGGGCAAACTGAACTCAACATCTCACTAGTTGTCAGAATTAGGGTCATGTAGAAGATCTAAATCTCCAAAATTCTGGCTTATACATGGTTACCTGGGATGACTATTTCTTTGTATTTTCTAAACTAGACAAGGTCATTTAGCTGTCATAGCAATAGAAAATTAAATATCTAAGGTCAGTGCACCAGTGTTCTTTGGAAGATAGTCAATGAGGAGCCAGGTGGATCTGAGTAATCTTCGGTGCGTATGCCCCATGCTCAGCCTACTCTTGAAGCTTTCAACAAGAGTAGAAGTTTACCTAAGGGGATTCTTATGAACTTTATTTCATTTCCTAATAGCATCTCCACATCTTCATCAACCTTTCATTTTCCAAGTTACTTCCAGTATAACATGCATTTCTGTCTGGTCAATTTCCAGGTAGGAAAAATGATAGAGTCATTGTTTTTGCTTTTGACAACTTTTCTGTTTCCATGGAACTCTGGTCAGCTGGTTTAAACTAAAACTTCTTCTATTTCCTGATATTTCTATCACTAAGTTGGCTGCCCTTCTGTTCTCTGGTTGGAACACTATGGGTACTAATAGAAATCTTAAGATATTAGTTTGAAAATGTTAAGTTTTGAAGCTTCTGGTTTTTCGTATATTATTTCCCCTATTCTTTACACTGCTAGGAAGTTTGAAAGAAAGAAGGATGTTTAGATAAACAAAGAGAATTCAAGTGATGACCCCAAAGCTCACAGATTATAAGTGATGCTCACTCTATATTAATTTTCTCACCTTTATAGAATTGACTAGTTGGCTTATAGTTAGCACTCTTTAAGAAAATATTATATTAGAGGCTAATGAATAAATTAGGAGTGGTAGTGATTATTCATTTGCTATGGACTGAATGTCTGTTTCCCCACCAAATTCATGTGTTCAAATTCTATCTCCCAAGGTGATGATATTAGGAGGTGGGGGGGGCAGTCCTTGGGAGGTGAATAGGTTATGAGGGCAGAGCCCTTATAAGTGAGATTAGTAAACTTATGAAAGAGGCCCCAGAGAGTTTCCTCACTCCTTCTATCACATGAGAACACAGCTAGTGAGAAGGCACTGTCTATGAACCAGAAAGCAGGTCCTCACCAGACACAGAATCTGAAGGTGTCTTCATCTTGGACTTCCTAGCCTCCAGGACTGTGTGAAATAAATTTCTGTTGTTTATAAGCTACACAGTCTATGGTATTTTAAAATAGTAGCCTGAACGGACTAAGCCATTATTTTTATAAGATTACATTCTTTAAGACTACGATTTGGGAAAAAAACAGAAAGACTTTGAATAATTTTTTTCCAAAATGAAATTGTGTTAGTTCATAAATCATTAAATATTTGGGAAGAAAAGGGTAAGTTGATGATGAAGAATGGTAATGTGGCTAAAAAATATAGGCAAATGATCTGGTGACATAAGAAAAATCATGCCTTTTAAGATAAAATTCCTCTGAAAGGGTAATACGAGTAAACTTCCCAAATGTTATTTTGGATAAAATCAACACAACTTTTCAGTACACATTTCAACCAATAAATCAATTAAATATGCTTAGTAAATGTGTACCATAATTTTGCTCAGTGCTGTTCCATGTATTGAGAAGAACACGGAAAAAATGTAAGTTATTGAGCCTTGAGAAGCTTCCATTCTAGTTGAAGAGGCATGATATTGTATAAGCAACAATTAAAGCAAAACACAGGGAGTAGCTGAAGGCCAGGGCTCCATTGTGCAAAACAATTCTCAAGCACTATTAGTGTTTCATACATGGAAAGATCAAATCAATAAGGACCACTTTTACCATGACAGCTCCATTGGAGGAGATAGGAAAATTCATCCTTATAATTATGGAGCTTTCCAGTTCTTATATTTATCCTATATTTTGATATATTAAGGTCAATCAAGTCAAGTGAATGGAAAACTAAAGATTTCTATTACGTTCAAATATTTGAAGTGGAATGATCTTGTAAAGTCTTCTCTGACTTCCAGAGTATGTTTATTTAGTATTAATTTAAAGAATAGAGGAGAAGAAACAGGATGGAAGGGACACCAAGAAATGGAGGAAGAAAGAAAGACCTTTTAAAAATCCTAAATGAATTCTCTGTTTGTTTGCTTTCAATAATGATCAGATGAAAGTCAAAGGATAACCTTCACTCTGACATTTCCATACATTCTACTGTGTAAATAACCTGCATTCGCTCTGCATATTAAAGTCAAATTTGGTTAAAGAAGAGGCATCAACTAGTTCACAGAGAGCTGTCCAAAGCATTTTTATGGAACTTTTTCAGTGCATCCCTCGTGCACCTCCTCCTATTGTCTAATCCTTCTTGGCCTCCAAAAAGAAAAAAATGAATCTTTTTATCAAATGTTCAGGACTGCTTGGGTTTCATAGGCACTGCATCTTCACTAAATCTACTTTAGTTCTAGAATCTGTGCTTCATTACACCTCTGTTGCTTCCATAGTTTTCACTTTATTAGGAACAATTAATTTTCTATACACCTATTATTCGTCTATGGGTCCCCACCTGCCTGAATGGGAAGATTTTTTTCACACATGATTTGGGATTTTGTATTTTCTGTGCATGCTAAAGATTACATGATGCTTTTTTCTAAACATGCTATTTAAGTCCTTTGCCACCATGATTTTTCTTTAGGTAAAATTTTGAATGAGCTTGTAAGTATTTTACTCTCAGATTGATGGTGCAGTGGAATATGTCCCAGTAGTATGGACAGCTCAGGTTCCATTTTACAGATCCCAAAGTAATTCATTTAGAGCAGTGACTTATGTGTGAAGCATTTGACTTTTGAAACCATCTGGCTTATAGTTTCAGGAATAATGCAGCAGCCTTTCAATTGTCCCCTCATCTCCCATTCTTGGAGAGGCCATTTCATTTAATTTCAGAAATGGGGAAGTCTTGATTGGCTGCCAAGTATCAGCTTTCAGTGCATTTTTTATAATTCCATTTACACACCCTCCCAGAGATCAGAGTTGTATGGAAAAGCTTATGGTCTCTTTGTTCTGGCTTTGGTGTTAAAACAAATGAAGCTGCAATAAAATAAATATCCGTACAGCTTGGGATGTTACAGTATTATTTCCTTCCATTTTCAAAACAGTGAAATATGGCATAAATTCTTCAGATAGCTTCTTGACTTCTAGATAAATATTGATTTCTCTCTTCTCTACATACGTGCTTATTTTTCTTTTTAACGTTTGCTGTTTGCTTTGGCTTGGGTTATGTATTTATTGGAAGGATAAAATTATTTCAGCTTATCATCTAACTATGCAGAGGAAAACCTGGTGCTGCTTTTTAGAATTATACACAAGAAAGTATTAGGGATATAGCAGAATATATTCTTATTTTCAAAAATGTCCTGGGGTTTATTTAGTGATTGTTTTTATAATCCTAGTTAGTTTATGTAAAGAGTTTAGAATTAGTTACACTAAAATGTAGTAGGCAGGAGAAATAAAACATCTGTTTAATTTAAGATTTGTTTCTGATGCTGGTTAGATATGTAACGTTCCCCTCTGGGATGCAAATTTTGTTGAATTACATTGCTAATCTTGTTTCTTGCGTTTCCCGCATATTCTCTGTGCTCCTATCAAACTGAACCACTTCTTTTTTCCCTAGATATTTGCACATGTTCCTGTTTTGCAACCGTTCCTGTTTTTTTCTGCTCCTTCTAGCTCCATCTAACTCTTCTAAAAGAGCACTTCTCATCACCTCATGCCTAAACTCTTTCTCCTTACCTCTTCTGGATCCTAAACCACAACTTCTTTCTGGTGGCCATAGGAAATTTCTTCCTTGACCTCCTATAGCACTTATTTTCCATCATTTCAATTTTCTTCTCTTTCCTTTTATATTATACCTTCTCTCTTTATTTCTCTCTCTCTCTCTCTACCTATCTATCATCTCTCCATCCGTCCATCCATCCATCCTCCATTTTCTATCTGGTTTCATTGTTTTATCTTCTCTTGTAGTTCTGTACACTGATTTATCCTTGTATTCTCTCACTATATCCAGCATGCCTTACTTACAATCTTATAATAACTACTCATTAAATATTTATTGATAAGAAATGAATGAAAGTCCTTGCAGGTTGTTGCTGCATAATAAATGTATGTTTTTAAAAAATTGCGATAATTACAAATTCCCTAACTGGATCCTTGTAACCTGTTGGTTCTGTTCTTTGTTTTTCTTCAGTCACTCTCATTATATAAAGCAGGTGGGTAGTGGACTAGAAATCGTTAAGACTAAGGACATAAAATGGAAAGAGAAAACAAGGAAACATCTTTCTTCATTCTCTACATTATCTAATGTTTATTTTTTCCCCTTTACAGGAGTAAAGGCAGAAAACTTCATTTTTCTTGTGCATTGTGAAACCCATCACATAATCTCTCCAATGCAGAGGGTTTTCTTTTTTCCCTAGGTATTTCTTGAATACTTTTTGTGGCAGTTGAGTTTTTTTTTAACCAAAATGTAAATTTTTCAAATTTCCTCTGACACAATCTGTTATGTATCTTTCACCACATACCATTATATTTGGAAAGGAAATTAGAGCTTTCAAAAGTGATTGTAAATTATTTTTTCATAGACTTTGAGAGATATTTTGTAGGACAGCAAGGTGGCATTGACTTCAAAAGTGTAGAGCAGCATCATGAAATGCCATAGTTTCCTTTATAAAGGTATTAATATATCAGTCATTGGAAATGAATGTCTACAGTCATCTCTAAATTGTATTTTCAGTTGCCACAATCTTAGAAGAAATGTGTGTTGTAATTTTAGGATTCACTGTATAAGTCTATTTGATGAAAGCTGATTTATGCAGATTGCATCATTCCAGTTAAAGATTCAAGGACATCTCTAGGGATTGCCTAAGTATAGGTACTTATGCTGAACTTTGAAAAGCAGATTCTACCAGAAGTGTGAGAGTCATAAGATAGTAATGCTCTTCATGCTGTGAGCAATGTGGAAGAGACCAGATTGGGAGAAGAAAGTGCTGGATACTTGGAGAAACAGCTGGGTCAGGAGCTAAGGGCCATCTGTAATCCAAAATAGACAAGTCTTAGTGAATGCAGCAAGATTTCATTCCATTCCCCAGTAAGCAAACAGATTGATATAAAATGAGGTAGGTCTTGTTAGTTTGAGAGGAATAGTGCCTGCTTTGAAATTTCTGGACAGACCCAATGCTCACTGTTGGTACAATAAGATCTTTCAGCTAGTGAATTGGATGCAAGGTAGGTTACAGTGAATAGTTAAGATTCCTGAAAAAAAAGTTGCCAGGATCCCCTAATTGGAAAATGCCCTGATGGAGGGTACATTACTAGTATCCCTCTAGATACCAACAACCCAAACTTACGGATAAACTCTAGAGACTTGGAAAGTTTGCCTTCCCATCTTCAACTGGATGGCAAGTAAATTTAAATGCCGATGGTCATTTATTAGTTAGTTATTCATTTATTCACCCTAACATTTATTGAGCACTTGTTCTGAGTCTTTTAACACCTTAGGTGCTGGAGATATAAGGAATATCTCTTTGCTCTTAAGGAGCTTACCCTTTGGTGGGAGAGTGGTAGACTGATTGTATAAATTGCCCCAATTCTTCATGATATCTGTATAGGTATCCTTTGCCTTGAAATTTTTGAGTTTTTCTGACTGAAAAGATAGCTTATTTCTGTGCATCTTGATTCTGAGTTTGGCCATGTGACTTGCTTTGGCCAATGGCATTTTAGCAGAGGTGAGATAATTCAGGCTTGAAAAAGGATTTACACCCTTTTGCTTCCACTTGAACTGTGAGAATATATCAGGGTAAGCCTCTGAGAGGGATATGAAAAACACATGGAACAGAGCCAAGTGATCCTAGTTGACAACTTGTAAACTATCAGCCATGTGAAGAGCCAACCTGAGCACAGAAGAACTGTCCATTCTAAATCACCAATTCATAGACTCATGAGTAAATAAAGGTATGTAGTTTTTGATCACTGAATTTTGAGCTCGTTTGTCTCACAATGATTATTATGGTAATAAGTATCTAATATGGGAAATATACAAAATAAATAATCACAATTTAGAGTGATAAAGTGATAAAGGGTATGAGAAAGTGCACACAGGGGAGACTTTTGCTGTGGGAAGATGAAGTAGTACTTATCCCTACTTCCCTTGCTAAGTTCAACTAAGAATTCTGAACACTAAATAGAAAACTAACATAAGAAGACTTGGAAAGGTGTAGAGATGAAGACAGATAGGTGATGGATCACACAACCCAAAGAATAATGTGATGGCTAATTGCATGGGTTCCCTTTCTGTCTGATATATCCCAAACTTGGAGTTGAAAAAACTGGCAACCCAGAAATGTCAACAGGTGCCAAAAAAAAAATTCCCAACCAAAGGCTGCTCTCCATCCAAAGGACCAGAAGAGAGGCAGCTTACCAATACAAAAATTTTTTTCAATAATAATTATTCTACTCCAGACAAACACCACAGAAGATGCTGTGGTCCGACCCCCACCCAACCAACAAATTTAAAAGTTTAATTTAAAAAATGCACGTGGGGTGATGGAGAGCTTGCCACTGCCCTTGATATTGTCTTTTTATTACTTCCTAGGTATTTTTTTAACATCTTTATTGGAGTATAATTGCTTTATAATATTCTGTTAGTTTCTGCTGTATAACAAAGTGAATCAGCTATACATATACATACATCCCCACATCCCCTCCCTCTTGTACCTCCCTCACACACTCCCTATCCCACCCTTCTAGGTGGTCACAAAGCACCGAGCTGATCTCCCTGTGCTACGCAGCTGCTTCCTACTAGCTATCTATTTTACATTTGGTAGTGTACATATGTGAATGCTACTCTCTCACTTCATCCCAGCTTACACTTCCCTCTCCCCGTATCCTCAAGTCCATTCTCTACGTCTGCGTTTTTATTCCTGTCCTGCCCCTAGGTTCTTCAGAACCATTTTTTTTAGATTCCATACATATGTATTAGCATACAGTATTTGTTTTTCTCTTTTTGACTTACTTCACTCTTTATGACTGACTCTAGGTCCATCCACCTCACTACAAATAACTCACTTTCGTTTCTTCTGATGGCTGAGTAATATTCCATTGTATATTTGTGCCACATCTTCTTTATCCATTCATCTGTCGATAGTCATTTAGGTTGCTTCCATGTCCTGGCTATTGTAAATAGTGCTGCAATGAACATTGTGGTACATGACTCATTTTGAATTACAGTTTTCTCAAGATATATGCCCAGTAGTGGGATTGCTGGGTCATATGGTAGTACTATTTTTAGTTTTTTAAGGAACTTCCATACTGTTTTCCATAGTGGCAGTATCAATTTACATTCCAACTAACAGTGCAAGAGGGTTTCCTTTTCTCTACACCCTCTCCAGCATTTATTGTTTGTAGATTTTTTGATGATGGCCATTCTGACTGGTGTGAGGTGAAACCTCATTGTAGTTTTGATTTGCTTCTCTAATGACTAATGAGGTTGAGCATCCTTTCATGTGTTTGTTGGCAACCTGTATATCTTCTTTGGAGAAATGTCTATTTAGGTCTTCTGCCTATTTTTGGATTGGGTTTTTTGTTTTTATGATATTGAGTTGTGTGAGCTGCTTGTATATTTTTGAGATTAATCCTTTGTCAGTTGCTTTGTTTTTGAATATTTTCTCCCACTCTGAGGGTTGTCTTTTAGTCTTGTTTATGGTTTCCTTGGCTGTGCAAAAGGTTTTAAGTTTCATTAGGTCCCATTTGTTTATTTTTGTTTTTATTTCCATATCTCTAGGAGGTGGGTCAAAGAGCATCTTGTGGTGATTTATGTCATAGAGTATTCTGCCTATGTTTCCCTCTAAGAGTTTTATGGTGTCTGGTCTTACATTTAGGTGTTTAATCCATTTTGAGTTTATTTTTGTGTATGGTGTTAGGGAGTGTTCTAATTTCATTCTTTTACATTTGGCAGTCCATTTTCCCCAGCACCACTTATTGCAGAGGCTGTCTTTTCTCCATTGTATATTCTTGCCTCCTTTATCAAAGATAAGGTGACCATATGTGCGTGGGTTTATCTCTGGGCTTTCTATCCTGTTCCACTAATCTATATATATATTTTTTGTGCCAGTAGCATACTGTCTTGATTGCTGTAGGTTTGTAGTATAGTCTGAAGTCAGGGAGCCTGATTCCTCCAGCTCTGTTTTTCTTTCTCAAGCTTGCTTTGGCTATTCAGGGTCTTTTGTGTTTCCATACAAATTGTGAAATCTTTTGTTCTAGTTCTGTGAAAAATGCCAGTGGTAGTTTGATAGGGATTGCATTGAATCTGTAGATTGCTTTGGGTAGTATCGTCATTTACACAATGTTGATTCCTCCACTCAAAGAACATGGTATATCTCTCCATCTGTTTGTATCATATTTAATTTCTTTCATCAGTGTCTTATAGTTTTCTGCGTCGTACAGTTCTTTTGTCTCCTTAGGTAGGTTTATTCCTAGGTATTTTATTCTTTTTGTTGCAGTGTTAAATGGGAGTGTTTCCTTAGTTTCTCTTTCAGATTTTTCATCATTAGTGTATAGGAATGCAAGGGATTTCTGTGCATTAGTTTTGTATCCTGCTACTTTACCAAATTCATTGATTAGCTCCAGTAGTTTTCTGGTAGCATCTTTAGGATTCTCTGTGCATAGTATCATGTCATCTGCAAACAGTGAAAGTACTTATTTTTTTCTGATTTGGATTCCTTTTATTTCTTTTATTTCTTTGATTGCTGTGGCTAAAACTTCCAAAACTATGTTGAATAATAGTGGTGACAGTGGGCAACCTTGTCTTGTTTCTGATCTTAGAGGAAATGCTTTCAGTTTTTCACCATTCAGAACGATGTTGGCTGTGGGTTTGCCATATATAGCCTTTATTATGTTGAGGTAAGTTCCCTCTATGCCTACTTTCTGGAGGGTTTTTATCATAAATGGGTGTTGAATTTTATCAAAAGCTTTTTCTGCATCTATGGAGATGATCATAAGGTTTTTCTCCTTCAATTTTTTAATATCGTTTATCACATTGATTGATTTGCATATATTGAACAATCCTTGCATTCCTGGGATAAACCACACTTGATCATGTTGTATGATCCTTTTAATGTGCTGTTGAATGCTGTTTGCTAGTATTTTGTTGAGGAATTTTGTATCTATGTTCGTCAGTGATATTGCCCTGTAGTTTTCTTTTTTTGTGACATCTTTGTCTGGTTTTGGAATCAGGGTGATGATGGCCTCATAGAATGAGTTTCAGGGTATTCCTCCCTCTGCTATATTTTGGAAGAGTTTGAGAAGGATAGGTGTTTGCTGTTCTCTAAATGTTGGCTAGAATTCGCCTGTGAAGCCATCTGGTCCTGGGCTTTTGTTTGTTGGAAGATTTTTAAAGACAGTTTCAATTTAAGTGCTTGTGATTTGTCTGTTCATATTTTCTATTTCTTCCTGGTTCAGTCTTGGAAGGTTGTGCTTTTTTAAGAATTTGTCCATTTATTCCAGGTTGTCGATTTTATTGGCATATGGTTGCTTGTAGTAATCTCCCATGATCCTTTGTATTTCTGCATTGTCAGTTGTTAATTCTCCTGTTTCATTTCTAATTCTGTTGATTTGAGTCTTCTCCCTCTTTTTCTTGTTGATTCTAGTTAATGGTTTATCAATTTGTTTATCTTCTCAAAGAACCAGATATTCATTTTATTGATCTTTGCGATTGTTTCCTTCACTTCTTTTTCATGTATTTCTGATCTGATCTTTATGATTTCTTTCCTTCTGCTAACTTTGGGTTTTTGGGTTTTTTTTTCTTCTTTCTCTAATTGCTTTAGGTGTAAGGTTATGTTGTTTACTTGAGATGTTTCTTGTTTCTTGAGGTAGGATTGTATTGCTATAAACTTCCCTCTTAGAACTGCTTCTGCTGCATCCCATAGATTTTGGGTCGTCGTCTTTCCATTGTCATTTGTTTATAGGTATTTTTTGATTTCCTTAGTGATTTCTTGGTTTTTTAGTAGCATATGGTTTAGCTTCCATGTGTGCATTTTTTACATTTTTTTCATGTAATTGATATCTACTCTCATAGCGTTGTGGTCGGAAAAGATACTTGATACGATTTCAATTTTCTTAAATTTACCAAGGCTTAATTTGTGACCTAAGATATGATCTATCCTGGAGGATGTTCCATGAGCACTTGAGGAGAAAGTGTATTCTGTTGTTTTGGATGGAATGTCCTATAAATATCAATTAAGTCCATCTTGTTTAATGTGTCATTTAAAGCTTTTGTTTCGTTCTTTATTTTCATTTTGGATGATCTGTCCATGGTGAAAGTGGGGTGTTAAAGTCTCCTACTATGATTGTGTTACTGTCGATTTCCCCTTTTATGGCTGTTAGCATTTGCCTTGTGTATTGAGGTGCTCCTATGTTGGGTGAATAAATATTTACAATTTTTATATCTTCTTCTTGGGTTGATCCCTTGATCATTATGTAGTGTCCTTCTTTGTTTCTTGTAATAGTCTTTATTTTAAAGTCTATATTGTCTGATATGAGAATTGCTACTCCAGCTTTCTTTTGATTTGCATTTGCATGGAATATCTTTTTCCATCCCCTCACTTTCAGTCTGTATGTGTCCCTAGGTCTGAAGTGGTCTCTTGTAGACAGCGTATATACGGGTCTTGTTTTTGTATCCATTCAGCCAGACTGTGTCTTTTGTCTGGAGCATTTAATCCATTTACATTTAAGGTAGTTATCAATATATATGTTCCTATTACCATTTTCTTAGCTGTTTTGGCTTTGTTTTTGTAGGTCTTTTCCTTCTCTTGTGTTTCCTGCCTAGAGAAGTTCCTTTAGCATTTGTTGTAAAGCTGGTTGTGTGGTGCTGAATTCTCTTAGATTTTGCTTGCCTGTAAAGGTGTTAATTTCTCTGTCATATCTGAATGAGATCCTTGCTGGGTAGAGTAATCTTTGTTGTAGTTTTTTCCCTTTCATCACTTTAAATATGTCCTGCCACACCCTTCTGGCTTACAGAGTTTCTGCTGAAAGATCAGCTGTTAAGTTTATGGGGATTCCCTTATGTGTTCTTTGTTTCTTTTCCCTTGCAGCTTTTGATATTTTTTTCTTTGTATTTAATTTTTGATAGTTTGATTAATATGTGTCTTGTCATGTTTTTCTTTTGATTTATCCTGTATGGGATTCTTTGTGCTTCCTGCACTTGATTGACTATTTCCTTTTCCATATTAGGGAAGTTTTCAACTATAATCTTTTCAAATATTTTCTCAGTCCCTTTCTTTTTCTCTTCTTCTTCTGGGCCCCCTATAATTCGAATGCTGGTGCATTTAATGTTGTCCCAGAGATCTCTGATAGCATCCTCAGTTCTTTTCATTCTTTTCTCTTTATTCTGCTCTGTGGTAGTTATTTCTACTATTTTATCTTCCAGGTCACTTTTCCGTTCTTCTGCCTCAGTTATTCTGCTATTGATTCCTTCTAGAGAATTTTTAATTTCATTTATTGTGTTGTTCATCATTGTTTGTTTGCTGTTTAGTTCTTCTAGGTCCTTTTTAAACGTTTCTTGTATTTTCTCCATTTTATTTCCAAGATTTTGGATCATCTTTACTATCATTATTCTAATCTTCTTCAGGTAGACTGTCTATTTCCCCTTCAGTTGTTTGGTCTGGTGGGTTTTTACCCTGCTCCTTTATCTGCTCCATATTTCTCTGTCTTCTCATTTTGCTTAATTTACTGTGTTTGGGGTCTCCTTTTCACAGGCTGCAGGTTTGCAATTCCCACTGTTTTTAGTGTCTGCCTCCAGTGGGTAAGGTTGTTTCAGTGGGTTGTATAGGCTTCCTGGTGGAGGGGACTGGTGCCTGTGTTCTGGTGGATGAGGCTGGATCTTGTCTTTCTGGTGGGCAGGACCACATCCAGTGATGTGTTTTGGCGTGCCTGTGACCTTATTATGATTTTAGGCAGCCTCTCTGCTAACGAGTGGGGTTGTGTTCCTGTCTTGCTAGTTGTTTGGCATGGGGTGTTCAGCACTGGAGCTTGCTGGTCGTTGAGTGGAGCTGGGTCTTAGAGTTGAGACAGAGATCTCTGGTAGAGGTCTCGCCAATTGATAGTACATGAGGCCAGGAGTTCTCTGGTTGTCCAATATTCTGAACTCGGCTCTCTCACCTCAGAGGCTCAGGCCTGACACCCAGTCGGAGCACCAAGACACTGTCAGCCACACAGCTCAGAAGAAAAGGGAGAAAAGATTAAATAAATTAAATAAAATAAAAAATTAAAAAGTTATTAAAATAAAATATTAAAAAATTATTAAAATAAAAAAATTAAAAAGTAATAAAAAAGAAAAAGAGAGTAACGAAACCAATATACAAATCCACCAATTATAACAAGCACTAAAAACTAAACTAAGATAAACATAAAATCAGAAACTAGTCAGTCCCTTACAGCATACCCCATGTCTACAGTTGCTCCCAAAGTTCACCACCTCAATTTTGGGATGAATCGTTGTCTATCTAGGTATTCCACAGGTGCATGGTACATCAAGTTGATTGTGGGGATTTAGTCCACTGCTCCTGAGGCTACACGGAGAAATTTCCCTTTCTCTTCTTTGTTTGCACAGCTCCTGGGGTTCAACTTTGCATTTGTCCCCGCGTCTGCATGTAGGTCACCGTCTGGTGTCTGTTCTTTGCCCAGACAAGAGGGGGTTAAGGTAGTGGCTGATTAGGGGTTTCCGGCTCACTCAGGCTCGGGGGAGGGGTGTGGAATGCAGGGTGAGCCTGTGGCAGCAGAGGCCAGCGTAATTTTGCAACAGCCTGAGAGGCACGTCGTGTGTTCTCCCAGGGAAACTGTCTGTAGATCATGGGACCTTGTCAGTGGTGGGCTGCACATGCTCCCAGGAGGGGCTGTGTGGATAGTGACCTGTGCTTGCACACAGGATTCTTGGTGGCTGAAGCAGCAGAGTTAGTGTTTCATGCCCATCTCTTGTGTCCACACTGATATCCGTGGCTCATGCCGATCACTGAAGCTCATTTAGGCAGTGCTCTGTATCTCCTCTCCTATTCACCCCGAAACAATGGTCTCTTGACTCTTAGGCAGTTCCAGACTTTTTCTCAGACTCCCTCTTGGCTAGTTGTGGCACACTAGCCCCCTTCAGGCTGCGTTCACGCAGCCAACCCCAGTTCTCTCCCTGGAATCTGACCTCTGGAGCCCGAGCCTCAGCTCCCAGCCCCTGCCCACCCTGGCTGGTGAGCAGACAAGCCTCTCAGGCTGGTGAGTGCTGTTTGGCACCAATCCTCTGTGCGGAAATCTCTCCGCTTTGCCCTCTGCACTCCTGTTGCTGTGCTCTCCTTCGTGGTCCCAAAGCTCTGCCACCCCCTGTCGCTGCCAGTGAAGGGGCTTCCTAGTGTGTGGAAACTTTTCCTCCTTCACAGCTCCCTCCCAGAGTTGCAGGTCCTGTCCCTATTCTTTTTTTTTTTTTTTTTCTTTTGCCCTACCCAGGTACGTGGGGAGTTTCTTGCCTTTTGGGAAGTCTCAGGTCTTCTGCCAGAGTTCAGTAGGTGTTCTGTAGGAGTTGTTCCACATGTAGATGTATTTCTGATGTATTTGTGGGGAGGAAGGTGATCTCCATGTCTTACTCCTCTGCCATCTTGAAGTTCCTCTTTCACTCTATTTTTGATGCATGTTTTTTTTCATGAGCTCTGCTGGCTTTGCTCTGTTGACTTGTCTTTCAGAAAAGCTCTCCCACAGCCTGATACCTGACCAGCAGTGTGGCTGGATTGATGCCTTGCCACATGCTTGGAATCCCCTCACATGCTGTTCCTCAGAAGGTTGCATTCAGTGAGTCAATGATCTTGCTGTCCAAGGGAGGGGAGAGGGGGAGCCAGAATCATACATGAACTGCAGAGATTCTTTTTCATGATGATGAAGCTCTTGAGTTAGCAGCCAACCTTCTACTTGTAGGTTTTAGTTCATCTTGGTCCATGGTTCAGGTTCAATGGCTCTGAAGCTTGCTTGCACCAATTAAATCAGAATCTCTGGGACAAAGGCACTCAGACATCAGTCTATCTTAAAGGTCCTAAATGATCCACCCATGCAGCTGGGCTGGAGAATTCCTGGCTATGGTGCAGCTGTGAATGGGCTCCTTCTGGGAGCTGCTGCATTAGAAGACTCACCACCTTCTGACTTCTTAGATCTCTCAGAAAATTTGTTTTTGTGTGTTGTTGTTAAGCAGTGGTGAAAGTGGTATTAAATGGAGTGTTCCCCATTGTTCTCATAGCTTTCTTTTGACCTTAGATCTTTTTCTTTTAGATAAGCAGGCATTCATGACTGTTTGCAAATATATTTTCTATTTACCATCTGAGGCATTGTACCAATTTTTGGATAATGGACTTTGTGAGTTAGTTGTTTGCAACAGAGCTAGCAGAAATATCTGCTTACTGGATTGTACTTTATTTTTTTCATTGCCACTGTTGGATTCCCTATATTTTTCGATTCCTTTGAATATTTTACTTATCAGCTAATAGGGAGAAAGATGCTTATGCTTCATAATAATTATGATGATGATGATGATTATAACTACTGTATAATGAGTACCTAACACTATTAGACACCATAGCTATAAACTGTGCATGAATTATCACATTTAATCTTTGCAATAATTTTGAGAGGTAGTGTATCCCCGTTTTATAAATGATAGTCTAGTTGTCATCTTACCTGGAAATCTTCAGCTAAATTGTGAAAAATGACAAAAGGCAATCTACCACCTGACATGGTGGTGATGGGTTCCAGATGAAAGAGGAGGGTAGAGAGAAGGGTTGATGCAAGGCGTTCTGCTACTGCTAATTCCAGCCTATTCAGGACCAGGTTCCATGAGAACCAAGCTTCGTGGTACAATTATGAACCACTCTCCAACACATATTATTTAGAAGTAGCCTAATTAGTCCAGTTTCCTTCATTCTTCCAGCAGTAATTTCCAACATTCCTAGTGTAATAGACTTGATGATGAATTTGGAATTTGGTGTCCATAGGAAAACTGATTTAATCTACCTTCACCATGTATGGACTAGGTTTCTTTCTTTTTTATTTTTTTAAATTTATTTATTTTATTTATTTTTGTCTGCGTTGGGTCTTTGTTGCTGCTTGTAGGCTTTCTCTAGTTTCTCTTTGTTGTGGTGTGAGGGCTTCTCACTGCAGTGGCTTCTCTTGTTGCGGAGCACAGGCTCTATGCATGCAGGCTTCAGTAGTTGCAGTGCATGGGCTCAGTAGTTGTGGCTCACAGGCTCTAGAACGCAGGCTCAGTAGTTGTGGCACACGGGCTTAGTTGCTACGTGGCATGTGGGATCTTCCCAGACTAGGGCTCGAACCTGTGTCCCCTGCATTGGCAGGCGGATTCTTAACCACTGTGTCACCAGGGAAGCCCCGGACTAGATTTCTTTTCTTTTCTTTTTAAAAAAATTTTATTGGAGTATAGTTGGTTTACAATGTTGTGTTAGTTTCAGGTGTACAGCAAAGTGAATCAGTTATAAATATACATATGTCCACTCTTTTTGGACTAGTTTTCTTGAAGAGTTCTTGACAACCTGGTGCCTTGAATGGTTCCCTTTGGAAAATGCAACCTCATTTTGAATCCCTGAGAGTTGACTAACAGCCATGACCTTCTCTTTTTCTGTTTACCCATCTTTTCTGGGGGCTGAATTCTGCCTCAGAGCTCCCTCGTCCCATCTTTTAAAGTGTTTTTATTGTTAAAAATTTTATTATTTTTCCAGTATATATATATCCAGTATATGTGTGTGTGTGTGTGTGTGTGTGTATGTATGCACACAAACACATTTTCTTTATCCATTCATCTGCTGATGGATACTTAGCTTGTTTCCATATCTTCCCTTGTTTCACCTTAAATGAGCTTATCTTACCTGGTGAGAATGGCTCCTGACTCAAAACCTGCATGTGGCCTCACTGCATTCTCTTTGTTCGGGTTCCATCTTGCTCGCTGAGTTTTGCTTACATGATTTTTCCTTCTTACTCTCTTGATTACTTGTAAGTGTGCTGCTCTTCCCTTCAGGAAGGAAATGCTCTTGCTGCATGGTCAGTTTTCCCAGTTTCTTATCCTGTCTGGTAGAAGCGTGCTCTGCTTTTCTCTGAAATAAAGTTCTCCACGTGCTATGTGTCCAGGAGAGAATTGCCTCTGACACTTGTGTTTATCTGACTTGAATTTCCCATCACTGTTTCTGCAAGGAGGCTCCTTTGATTCTCATGCCATTGGGATTTCTAGGGGCCTGCCCTATTTTTTTCTCCCTGGAGTAGACACAGTCCCTTCAGAACTTTGTGACACAAGCATTAGAGAAAGTCCAAAAACATTTAATCTGTCATTGAAGATTTTCTATCTTGAAAAGGAGAAATCTCAGCCACAGTTCAAGATTGCCTATCTCTGGTTATGAAGGCAGAAGAATATAAAGTCTTTGGAGACTGAGAAAATTTCACTCTACCTGGACACATCACAATGAGCGGAGTATATTTGGCTTGGCACTAGGAACCTTGGCCAAAAGTATTAAGCTGTTAATCCTTTTGATTCATTGTGAACCCACCTCCTGAATGTCAAAGGTTTGCAGTACACTGATGAGCCTACTCTATTATTTCTCTCTCTTATCTCACCAGGAGCTTCTCACCCAGGTGTTCAAAAATGTCAATATTTGAAAATTCAACGGTGATCTCAATTCCAGAGAGACAGCACTTAGCTGAGGAATTGATTGGAAACTTTGAACAAGAAGGTCAGGTTGTGGAGGAATAAAATTCCCCAGCAGGGACAGTAAGGAGAAAGAGAGTGTTTGGAAAAGTTTATTTTGAGTCATTGGCTGACTTTTATTCTCATGATGTGCAAAGTTCAGTAGAGGAAAGAACTTCCAGCTTAATAACATGGGATGTTAACTCTTCCAAACACACTTGTCTTTTCAGGTGTTTGCTGACCCCTGGCATGAAAACTAGCCCCCACACTGTGACAGGCAAGACACAACCCAGCAACAAAGCTTTTTTTTTTCTAGATGGATTCTAACAGAAAATTGTCCTTGCCCTGAAAGGTTGGAGGTGGAGGCCCTTGGGAGTAAGTGACAAAAAGGAATTAAGCAGAAGGTCCTTAAGGTCAGTCAGGGGTATAATTTTTTTAGTTTCTCTTTTTCACCCTTAGTAGTTAAAAATGAGTCCTAATCTTCTAAAAATCTTCTGGCCAACTCAATGATCCCCATTAATTATGTCTCTGTTAAGTACTTTCATTTGTCTCTTGACATTTGAACAAGTCAAGTTTTTTCTGTCTTAGAGGCTAGTATGTTTTTAATCAGGGCATGCTGTAATTGGTACTCTAGGTTTATGAACAGGACTGGTAGAAGGAATTCCATTTATTCACTTATGGATCTTGCAGGAGAAATTTGACTTCTTCATGCTTTAACATTTAAAAAAATTTTTTATTTCTTACCCAAAAAAACAAAAAAAAAGCCACCAAAACATCTCTTGGAGCCACCAGACAAGGGGGAAATTTCTTCACATTCTTCCTTTTCTTCTCTTGCCTTCTAAGCAAACCTTTGTTCTCAGTATGTGGAATAGATGTTTCTTTCATAATACCAAATTGTACTGGTATTTAACTGCCTTAATAAAATTAACTCAATAACACAGAAAAGAAGAAATTGGTACCGAATTTTAGCATAAAATAATAGAAAAGTGAATATTTATTGAGTGTATAAAATAAGCTAAGCCTGGTACTCAGTTCTTTTTCTACAATATATTTTCAGTTGTCTTAAAAATTTTATGAAATATTATTATCCACCTTTTATAGAGAAGGAACTATATAGGTTCATAGATATTAGGTAACTTATTCAAGGTCACACAAGTAATAGATGACAGAGGCTGGATTTAAATATGGGATTGTTTGATTTTAGAATTCTATTTCATATCCATTGTACAATACTTCCTTTCAGTATGGAATGACTTGTAAAGTTGGTAGAAAGATGTGTTCTATTCCATTATTGAGTTTCAGGTAATGACTCAAGCAGACAGAGTAGTTATTTAGTGCCTATAGATTTTGTGACCACCACTGTATCAGACACCTATTGTATTGTGTTAAAATCTAAGCAGAATACAAATTATGGAATTTCTAAGATTTGAGATCACCTAGAGCAATGAGAAGAATGAGTCCTGAGTGTGGTATCAGAATATGCTAATATCAGAATGTGCCATCAGAGACCTGGGTGTAGAACTTACTAGATGTGTAATGTTCAAAAAGTCACTAATTACTTTTTTTTAGACCTAATTTTTTAGAGTAGTTTTTTAAAAAGATTTTTATTGGAATATAGTTGATCTACAATGTTGTGTTAGTTTTAGGTGTTCAGCAAAGTGAATCAGTTATACATATTCATATATCCACTCTTTTTAAAGATTCTTTTCCCATATAGGCCATTACAGAGTATTGAGTAGAGTTCCCTGTGCTATACACTAGGTGCTTATTACTTATGTATTTCATATATAGTAGTGTGTATATGTCAATCTCAATCTCCCAATTTATCCCTCCCCTAGAGTAGTTTTAAGTTCACAGAAAAATTAAGAGGCAGATACAGAGATTTCCCATATATACGTATAGCCTCTTTCACTATAAACATCCTCCACCAGAGTGGTACATGTGTTACAGGTGATGAACCTTCATTGACACACCATTATCTCCCCAAATCCATAGTTTACCTTAGGAGTCACTCTTGGTGTTGTGCATGTCACTAATCTTTTCAAGCTTCAGTTTCTACATTTGCAAAATATTTGCTTGTATTTGTAACATGCTTTTTGTTTACAAAAAGTTTTTAATACATTTTCTTATTTAAGTCTCATCAGAATCGGGTGAAAAAGGCATAATTATCCTAGTTTCACAGATAAAAAACAAAGAGGTTAAGTGGCTTGCCTAAAGCCAAATACTAAGTGGCAGAGAGGGAATGCCAATTCTATTGTAAAATCAAACACCCTATACCATTGACAAGATTGTGAGAAGCAAGCAACATAAGTAAGTGAAAAGGCTTTGCAGTCTATAAAATCTTAGAAATACTGGTCATAATGATGATCAAGTTTTAACTATTTATTCAGCAAATTATTATGGGAGATCTCATTCTTGGCAAAGTTACCCCTTTGGTACCCAGGATGTTTGTAATAGGGGTGGAGGAACAGGACATAAGTGGACTTTTCTTGACTCGAACATCTACCCAGTGTAACACAGAGATCTATACCACATTCAGCATTCCTTAGAAGCACTGTTTATTCAGGATGGGAGAAGGATATTTCATTAACAGGAAACAGCCTATAAAAATGTACACTCTACAATGTGCATAATGCCTCTGAAAGTCCTACAATGGCTCAGGCTCTTAGAGGTCACAGAGTATTATTGACTCTGTCTCTTCTAGGCACTTGAGAAGAGGAAGAAGTCCTTTTGACATCTAGATGCCTGCAATTTATGTCATGGCCCTCTGATCCATGCTACATGTCTGGATCTATGTAAGCTGGGGGACCCTCCCTTGACTTTCCTGGCAGACAGTCTCAGTGCTTTCTTCTCCTCTGTTATCCTGTTACTGAACCAAACTTGGGTCCACTTGCCCTCATGCAGTAAAGTCAATCTACTGACATTGGGTTGTGGTGAAGGAAAATACAGTGTTTATTGCAACGTGGGGCCAGGCAAGGAGAATGGACAGTGCATGCTCAACAGACCCAAGCTGTCTGATGGCTTTTAGGGAAGGATTTTTAAAGGCAAGGTGAGGGAGGGGTTGCAGGGTGGGTGATTAGCTCATGGGCGTTCTTCTGAATGGTTGATGGTAAGGTAACTGGGTGATGTTTTGGGAATCTCAATCATCAACCTCTGGTTCCAACAGGTATGGGGTCTACATCTTGGTAGTCAACATGAAGTTAACTTCTTCCACCTGGAGGGGGTTTTAGTATCTGCAAAACAACTCAAGGGTAAGGCTCAAGATGTTATCTATAGTCCTTGAGGAGGAACTAAAGGTCCTTGACTTTGTTTTATGGCTAAAGTATTATTATTTTGTCTTGCTTGACTGTTTTCCTTTGTTTCTGCATTTTCTTGTTTCTCTGATAAAATTTTCCCCTTGGAATTCAGAGAAGGCCAAGGATGCTAAAGCTTTTCTACAAACAACAGGCAGGGGCATGGGGGGTTTGTCCTTGGGAAGGCCCTGTAGGGTCCTGCTCAGTTTCAATACCACATACCCCTATCAATTCTGGAGCATCTCCCATCCCTTTAGTCTTCACAGAGAAACTCTCCCTCTTTAGGGATGCCACCACATTTTGTTAATTCATTTTGAAGACCAAACCTTTCAAAGAATTTGAAGAATAGATAACCAAGTCCATAATAAAATACGGAAAATATCCATTCAAAGCATTTCAGTACAAAAATGTGTGTGTATGTATAAGGGAAAAAGAGAGAGAGTGAGGGAGGGGGAGAGGGAACTAACTAAGGATGGGAAAATGAAAAAAAAAAGTTTCTAAGCACAGTTGGAGAGGAGGGCTATAGCAGAGACAAAAAAAGAAGCAAGTACCTCATTCACTAGAGTGTGTTCACTGATTGCTTGATAATTCCATGTGGAAAATTGGCTACAAGAAGACAAGGGATGAACCAGGAAATTAACTGAAAGTATCAGAGAAACCAGAAATACAATAGGTATGGGAAACCCTAGACTATATTAGGCTTTGTCTAGACCAAGTGTTCTCAGTTTTAACACTATTGATATCTTGGGCTGGGTAACTCTTTCTTGTGGCTGGCAGTCCTGTGCACTGTAAAATGTTTAGAAGCATCCTTGGCCTCTACCTACTAGATGTTCGTAGCACCCCTCTCCAAGTTGTGGCAACCAAAAATGTCTCTAGAAAGTGTCAAATATCTCTTGCAGTGGGAGGGGAGGAGCAGTAAAGTGAAGTCATTCCTGATTGAGAACCACTGGTCTAAATCTTCGACCTGAAAACAGGCTGAGTTAGAAAAAAAAGTAGAATCAATATAGAATATTGCAGAATATTAACAGTGAAAGTCTCTTTGCAGTAATGAGGATACAGATAACTTTTAAATTTTATTTGGTTTGCTTCCCTATAGTTTTGAAAATTTCCATGAAGAACATGCATTGCTTGTATAACCATAAAATAAGGACTGTTCATGTTGCCTTAAAAGTAAAGATACTCGAATTAATTTTGTGAGTTCTCTGATGAGTGAAGATGTATTCTGAGAAAAAAAGGACTTACAGTGTTCAAATAAGGTGAAATAGAGAAGAAAATCAGATTAGACCAGGGGAAGTAGAACATTCATGAAAAAGAAGGAAGAAGGGGGAGAACAAAGAATCCGTTAAATATGAAGCTTCCTAGAATTAAAGACCCTTTTCATCTATTTAGGGATGGAGTTGAGCTCCCAAGCGTGGAATGGTGACATTTGATTGTGTCTTATGCAAATGTGTTAAGGAGAGAGTGAACATTAACAAATATGAATGAATGCATATGGTTGATGGTGTCTCTAAATGCTTATGTTTGTATTTTCTTCTTGCTTATGACTCAGAAGTATTGTAGTCTTTGTTAGCTGTTGTCATACCAGTTATGTCCTCAGTAGAGACCCCCTTAGCTAGAGAAACCTCCTAAGATCATAAGATGGTAGGAGGAACAAAAAGATCAAGCATCTTATTAAGATGGTGGTTTTCCAGGACACAGCTTCTTTCCTTCATTTCAATTAAGGTTTCCATTATAGCAAGATTAAAGGCTTTAAATGTCAAATGTGGTTCCCTTAGCCAGGGGAATAATATCTAGCCATAGACTATTTTACCTAAAGAATGACTTTAATGGGTAGGCATTGCTGGAGAATAAGTATACTGGAGAAATTTTAAATGAGGTCGACAACATTGAGTCTCTCCCTCTAGAAAGATTTTAAATGATGGCTTGTAAATTCATGTGCGTGATCACCACACAAGTAGGCTAGAGGAATTGGATAAAACTACTGATCTTTCCATTTAAACACCCAATTTACTTAGCAGGAGGCTGGAGTTCAAAGAAGTTTGGAGATGTCAGGTCATCAGACTTGGCACTGGCCCAGGGATCTTCTGAGCACATACGGGTTATAGGCACAGGCTTTGGAACCAAATCAACTTGAGATTGAGCTTAAGCTCCAACACTACCCAGCTGTATGGTTTGGGGGAAGTTTTCTCGTGTCTCACCGACTGTGTCCTTATTCATAAAGAAGGAGTAATAATGGTACTTGTCACCAGTAGCATGCTGGTTAATGTTTAACAACCAGTTAAACAAAAACAAAAACCAAACACGGGGAGGGGCAAGGGTAAGGTGGGACAAAGTGAGAGAGTGGCATGGACATATATACACTACCAAATGTAAAACCGATAGCTAGTGGGAAGCAGCCGCATAGCACAGGGAGATCAGCTCAGTGCTTTGTGACCACCTAGAGGGGTGGGATAGGGAGGGTGGGAGGGAGGGAAATGCAAGAGGGAAGAGATACAGGGATATATGTATATGTATAGCTGATTCACTTTGTTATACAGCAGAAACTAACACACCATTTTAAAGCAATTATCCTCCAATAAAGATGTTAAAAAAACAAAACAAAACAAAACAAAAAACAAAACTGAATTGTTGTCTTTGCTGATTGCTCTTAAGTAGATGGATGGTCCCACCGTGGCTAATTTCAAGCTAGCAGTGTGATGTCACTGAACATGGACTTGGGAAGAGATGCAAACCGCAGAGATGCTCTCATAAACTGGTACAAGCTGGCTCCAGCACACCACTGCCTATCACAGAAGGTGCTGGGAGGATTGAACAGCTACTGCTCTTAAAGCGCTTAGCACAGTATCTGCTAAATAGCAGGTGGTCAATAATGTTTGCAGGTATTTCCTAGTGCTCCAAACTCCTAGGAGAGTGCCCTTTTCACTGTATCATGCTGCTTTTCTATAATGCTGCACACAATCTTATGAATCATGTCTGTAGTGGGATGGGGACTAGATTGACTAATGCAAGTGCAGTATTGCTTGTCCCTAGATGCTGACAGCATCCGCTTAATGCATTCCTGCTGTTTTGGAATCACAGTTAAAATCATTTATCTAAGTCAGTCTGCCTGAGAGTTTTCTCCCCACTTGAATGGCATCACTCCATTCTTTATCTCCTATACTACGAGGTCAGCCTCTGGGCCTACCCCCTTCTTGGAGAGTTTTAATAGTTTTTGACAAGGAACATCTGTTCCTCTTTCTAATAGTCCTCCAGATATCTGCAGACATTGTCTCCGATGGCTTGGAGGACAGCTTGAGCATGCATGTGTGGTTCTGGTAGGCCTATATTTACAATCAAATGGCCCTTCCCTCCTAGCCAAGGGGCTATCTTGTCTAATGCATCTCAGATTATGATACAGAGTGGTTTCCAAATATCCACTCTAGTTGAGACAGCCTGTGATTCTCTGGTTCCTTGTTGTCTAAATCAGGTTATATCTACACAAATTAAAGTGTATTTAAGTCTTAGTGAGGATTATAAAGCAAAATGAATTTGTCTGTCTGCTTCTATTCTTCTATTTTCCCCCATGTCCTTTTAGAATACTCATCCTTTTCACATAAGATGCTTAAAGACTGAATGCCGATTTTTCATTCTCAATCTTGTTGGGTGTTCTCATTATTTCCAAGCTCCTATCTGTTAAGTGAAAAGGATGGTTCTGAGCTAATCAAATAAAACGATTTCTGTTGACTTTAGCCTTAAATATGTAATTCCTTCTAGATCGTGCAGTTTAGATTATTGGAAATGTTAATATACATACCGCCAAAAGTTCCCAAGTAATAATACCAATAAATGACCACAAGCACTGTGGCAGGGGTACACAGGATGGTAGTGGGGTGTGCTCTGGTAGAGGGCAGGGATTTGGGGGTACAGGTGTTCCTAAAATAGTGCAAGATAAGCATGATACCATAGTGTGACAAAAATAAGTTTTTTCCTAACTCAAGTGGAGTTAACAATACAACCCAGGCAATGATTTTCTAAAAATCTCTCTCAAACTTTTAAGTTTAAAATGATCAGAACTTTAGCTTCCTTAGTATGCAGGGCTTATTGAGCTGCGGCTCATTAGAGTCATATACAGAGAGAAAAGGATTGTGTTTTGCTGGAACAATTTCCCAGACTCTGACTTTAGTAAGATTCTGTATCATATTTTTCTGGGCAAAACAGCTACTAGAACAAACCACCATGTGCCAAGTGGGTAGTAATTCCTGAGTTTGGAAGAGTCAGCTGACAGAGGTATTCCATGTATAGTCTATCTTTTATGAAGTTCTAGATTCTTCCCAGTAAATGGAATTTTGCATACTCCATAAATACCTGTTAGTGTCACTGATTTCTTTGGGTTCTCTATGTCACTAGATTCACATCTTTTGTAGGGACTACTTGGATTTTAGACATTTTGTACCTTACTTTGTCCTTTCAGTGTCTCTCATTTGACTCAGAAGAGAAAAGGCACTTATATCTGCACACTCAGTGGATGTTCTGCTGAATCTGTTTTATTGGGGATATTTCTGATTGTAGATTTCTCACATGGACACTTTCATTTACTGAACCAATCTATCAACCAAGGGTATTGATTGAGCACCCCCGTTATAAGGCAGCAGGCTGGGGTTGGTTCCAAAAACAATAATGCATTATATATCTGTCAAAGGCCTTTCTGGCAAAAGAAAGCTCTGAACACACAATCTTATTTTATTCTCTCTGAAAGAGATTAATGGAAAATAGATTCAGTTCCATCTTTGCATCTATTCACACAAGCCCAAAGATGTTTTATGACCTGCTCAAGGTCATGCAGAGAGTGAGTGAAAAACTGACATCTTATATCATAATCAAGAGGTAAATTAAGTGGTCACAGAGGACTTTCAAGTCACGGGCCAATGTAAGACCTAGGATTTCCTTTATGCATATGCTGGAGAACTGGTTTCAGCAAAAACAATTTGTGCAGGAGGTAATCTGATTATTGACACTATCAATCTTCACAACGCAAGGTCAGCATTGACTTTCCACTTGGCCATTCTCAACAGCTGGGCAAGGTAAGCATAATCACAGGCAAATTTCAACTGTTTGTCTCATTCAAATTGTGCTTACCTACACGGGTTCTTCAAATACAAAAAGCTGCTGTTTCAGAACTTCTCAAGCATATCATAATTTTCACTTCTCAGAGCTGAGATCTTCTGATTAGGACTTGACAAGAACAAGACTTTGACCTTCAGTCCACTGAGGGGACAATGTGTGTTTGCATTTATTTTTAAAATGCTGAAGTAGAGGTTGAGTTGACAGCAACCACTGACCTTGAGAAAGTATTGGGATCTTGTTGTCTTGTTATCCTAAAGAGAAGTTAAATCATAAAAAACCAAACCAAACCAAATCAAACATTGAAGTCATATCTCATAAACACCCATTTAATAATTTACTTTGAAATGCAATAATTGCTAGTTGTCATGATTAAGTGGGAAAGCCTTGTGTGGTAAGGTGGGAAGAGGTGGTATGCTTAGCCATCTCACTAAGGGTCATACATTTCCACTTCGTTGCATGTCTGGTGATCTTTGACTGGGTGTGCACGTTGCAAATTTTACCTTGTTGGGTGCTGGACATTTTTGTATTGCTTTAAATACTCTTTGCCTTTATTTTGGCGTGCAGTTAAGATACTTGGAAACAGTTTAATCTTTTGGAGTCTTGCTTTTAAGATGGGATCAGAACAGCACCATTCCCCACTACTGAGGCCAAATGATTCTGAATACTCTATGCAATGCCCCAGGAATGATAAGATTTTCCAGTCTGTCTGGTGAGAACAGAAACGATCCCCAGACCTGTATGGCTACTGGGTACTGCTTCCTCTAATCCTTCAAATAGTTCTTTCTCCTGGCCTTGGGTAATTTCCTCACATGCAGGCATTGGAGTGATGGATCCAGCAGGTTGCTCTGGAGATCTCTGGGGTTCTCTCTGGGTAGAGAATTTTGGTACTCTCTACACAGTCTTCTCATTGGTGTTATATTCCGGGAACTCTGGTTGCCTTATTCTCCCAGACTCCTAGTTCTATCTGCTCAACTCAGGGAGTCTGCAGGTCTCTGCCTGGATTCCCCCTCCCTGCACTGTGGCCTGGAGACTCTGGAGGCAGGAAGCTGGGACAACAGTAGGGCTCATCTCCTCTGTTCCCTGTCTCCCAGAGGTCCCTGCCCTTCTCTGCCTTTTGTACAGTGTTTTGAAAGGTTTTGTTTCATATATATATACGTATACATATATACGTATATATATATATATATATGTTGTGTTTGTGTGCAAGTGTGTATGTGTGTGTGATGTTGTTTCAGGTGGCAGGGTAAATTGGGTCCCTGTTATCACATCTTAGCCAGAAGTAGAAGTTTGTGTTGATTATGAGTGGTAGAAACTGCAACCAATAAATCAAGTAAAGCTCTTGTCAAAGAACAATAGAGGCTGGGCCAGGGAATATCATTTCATGACAGCTAGCTCTTGGGAGCAGCCAGATCAGACCAGGGGATGGGCTGAAGTAAAGAAATAGGTGTCCAGATGCTTGAGTGCTCGCTAGAAATGAAGTGTGTTTGTATAACATTTCTCCTTTGGCCATGATTTTTCTTTTCCTTAAAGTGGCAGTGCTCTTGAGTTACCAACCAATATTTATAACCCACTTATTGGAATATTAATACAGTGCAATTCTTTGCAAAATACCAATATCTGGCCTAAGAGATATCTATCGTTACAAAAAAGATCTCTCCCAATTTAGAGGAATTACTTTTTTTTTAATCTGATGCAGGAATATAGCAGATCCTTACCAGCACAGTTTTGCACTTAATACAGAAGACTGCTTGTCAAGGAGAAGCTTGTGAGAGATTGTTGTAGGCTTCCTTTACTCTTTTTAAGATTTGATCCTGGGACTTCCTTGGTGGTGCAGTGGTTAAGAATCCACCTGCCAATGCAGGGGACACAGGTTCGAGCCCTGGTCTGGGAAGATCCCGCATGCCACGGAGCAATGAAGCCTGTGCGCCACAACTACTGAGCCCGCGTGCCACAACTACTGAAGCCTGTGTGCCTAGAGCCCAAGCTCCGCAATAAGAGAAGCCACAACAATGAGAAGACCACTCACCACAACAAAGAGTAGCCCCCGCTCGCCACAACTAGAGAAAGCCCACAAGCAGCAATGAAGACCAAAAGCAGCCAAAAAAAAAAAAAAAGATTTGATCCTCACTCACCAGTTGAGAAACTACATCGTTTTTTTTCTTTCACTTCTATTCATTTTTGCCTCATGGATTTTGATGCTCTGTTGTTTGGTGTATACACATTGAGGATTGCTAAGTGAATCGACCCATTTATTATTGTGTAATGACTCTCCTTGTCTCTAGTAATTTTCTTTGCTCTGAGGTCTACTTTATCTGATATGAACATAACCTCTTCTGCTTTTCTTTAATGCTTGCATGATATATCTTTTCCCATCGTTTTACTTCCAACCTACTATGTCATATTTGAAGTGAGTTTCTTTTACACAGCATTTAGTTCAGTCATGCTTTTTATAATCCACTCTGACAATCTCTGGTATATTTAAACCATTTACAGTTAAATTTATGATATGCTAGGGCTTAAGTCTGCCATTTTATTTTTTGTTTTCTGTTTGTTTCCTCCGTTTCTCATTTCTCTGATCTTTTCTTGTCCTCCTTTGAGTTTCTTGAACTTTTATTTTTAGAATCCACTTTATTTGTCATGATTGTGACTATACCTCTTTGCATAATTTTCTTAGTGATTGCTCTAGATATTACAATATACATATATAACTGTATATGTTATACATATACATATACAATATACATATATAACTGTATATGTCACAGTCTACTGGTAATGAAGTTTTACCACTTCAAGTGAAGTGTAGAAATCATATTTTCATTTAAGTATCTTTACCCTCTCTACTTTAAAAATATAGCATTTTTGGTATTTCCTCTTCATACACTGAGTGCCACATTGGGTGATAACTATATTTTTCTTCAACCATCAAATATAGTTTTAAAAACTCATGAGGAGAAGGGTAGCCTACTTTACTGAGCCCTATTTTGACCCATTCTTTTGGTCTTTATTCCTTTATAGATTTCCATGTCTCCTCTGTTATACTTCCTTTCTGTTTGGAGAACTTCCTATAATCATTCTTCTTTGCTGATGACAAATTCTCTTAGCTTTCTCTCCTTTGAGAATGTCTTTATTTCCCCTTCATTACTGAAGAATATTTTTGCTGGATATAGAACTTAAAGGTAGCAGTTCTTTCTGTCAGTGTTTTAAAAATGTTGTCCTGCTTCCTGTTGGCTCCATGGTTTCAGATGAGAAGCCTACTGCCATTCAAATCAGGGTTCCCCTATATGTGTCCTTAATTTCTAGCTGTTTTCAAGATTTTTTTCTTTGTTTTCAGTTTTTAGAAGTTTGATTATAATGTATCTTGACATGGATTTCTTTGAGTGAATACTGTTTGGGGATTGCTCCGTTTCTTGAATTTGTAGGTTTAGGGTTTTTACAAATTTGGGGAAATTTCAGCTATTATTTCTGTGAATATTTTTTCAGCTTCACATTTTCCCCCTGTCATTCTGGAACTCTGATGACATAAGTGTTAAATCTCTTGTTACTGCCCCTCAGGTTTCGGAGCCTCTGTTTTTGTTTTGTTTTGTTTTGTTTGTTCGTTGCTTTTTTGGCGGTCTACCTTCTTTCTTCTGTTCCAGTCAGGTAAATTCTATTGATTTGTGCTCAAGTTCAGTGATTCTTCCTTAACATTTCCATCTTACCTTTGGGTCCATCCAGTGAAGTTTTTAAGAAAAACTATTACAGTATTTTTCAGGTCTGCAGCTTCCATTTTGGTTCCCTTTTATAACTTTTATTTTTTTTCTTGAGATTTTCTCCTCATTTACTGGTTGCATGAGAATCTGTAATTTTTTGTTGAAGTATTTTTACAATGGATCCTTTAAAATCCCTGCCAGTCAATTTCAGTATCTCAGCCATCTCAGGGTTCATGTCTGTTATTGTCTTTTCTCCTCCAAGTTGTGATTTTCCTGGTTCTTGATATTTATGTCTTTTATTTTAGCAGAAAGTTACCCTGTTTAACTTAGAACACACATCCTGGTCTGCTCTGTGGGCTGTAATACTGATAACACTTTAGTTTTAAGACAGAATGGACCTAGGGCTCTGCCTTTATTAGGATCTGAGGGTGAGGCATCTAGGGTTTCTCAGATTCACTGTCTGAGATACATGGCAGATAAAAAGAAAACCCAAGGAACTCACTACCATGCCCTTTCTTAAGTCCTAAGGTCCTCAGTCAGTCTGCCCTCCTGGCCACCTTTCAGAGGTTTTCTGTTTGTTTTGTTTTTTATGATTGTCTATCAGATTATTTCCAGGATTGTTTTAGTTGAACTTAGAGGAGAGGAACAGGGAGAAATGGGTCTACAGTTTCTTTTTCTGAACTGACAGTTTCATCGGAGTCTTTTGCCGTTTAAATTTAGGAAAGAACCCTTGCTTTTTCTCTATTCTTGGCTCAGACTGATGATTTAACAGTTCATTTAAAGGCATAGTCTGAGAAGACAATTGCTAGTTTAGTTCAACAGTTATGGTACACACTGTGTATGCACCAGACATTATGCAGGTTCCTGACATTTCAACATTTAGAGGAAAAACAACCTCAATTCTAGCCAGGGAGACAGACATGGCAACAAATAGCTCAAGGTCACTGAGTTGACTGGACTTTAGTTGAAGTTTGTATAAAATGTGACAGGAAAATAAATGGAGGAGGTAATAGTGTGTGGTCAGGAAAGCAGGGAGCCAGAGAGAAATCCAGAAAAGAGAAACTATGATGTGGACCTTGATGGATAGGTAGGGATTCAACTGACAGTAAATTAGGGGATAACATTCCGAGGAGAGCATGAGCCAACATGTAGAATGTAATGATACCTGGCAGTGTGGAAACAGTTGAGTAGTCTAATTTTTCCGAAGTAAAGGGCTTATGGGCTTAGATCAACTCAAGTTTAGAGAATATCTACCAGATTGTAAAGGGCCTTCCATTCGGGATTAGGAGTTTGAAAGTTGTTCATAAAAAAATGGGAGCTACTGGAAGGCTCCTAAGTGGAAACTTAACAGGATCACCCGAGGATTTTAGAAAGATTCTGATACCAATGCGAAAAATAAGTGATTAGAGATGAAATTGGAAGTCTTATTCAAAAAGATGTTGTACATACACAAGGCAAAGATTCAAATAATGCAGAAAGTATAGAATAAAAACTCCCCCTTCCCCCTCTCCTGGTTAATCCCCAATCTTCTCTTAAGATAACCCTAATTGAGATTGTTGTGTATATTTCCATGCATCTTTCAGCACACATGTGTGCACATGTGCACACACACACAAACACACTTTAAAATTTTTATTCTTTCCATTTTTTAATTTTTTTGGACTTCAGGTGCAGAGGGTTGAATTAATCATTTCCTTCAGTTTATGGCATACTGTCATTATCACTGGTCTGTATAAGGCACCTTTAGATTTTTCTCTCCTTTGCCATTAAATCCATTCTCTCATTTCCTCCCCATGGGCACATGCTCCAAGGACT
Source organism: Balaenoptera acutorostrata (assembly GCF_949987535.1). Taxonomy (NCBI): domain Eukaryota; kingdom Metazoa; phylum Chordata; class Mammalia; order Artiodactyla; family Balaenopteridae; genus Balaenoptera; species Balaenoptera acutorostrata. Next base: position 14,154,466 of record NC_080069.1, read on the forward strand.
TTGATATATGGCCTTGAATTTATATGCACTCATAAAATATTTAATGTTGTTTTTCATGTGTCTCCAGTTTACATAAGGGATACCTATCAGTTTCTTTTTCTTGCAATAAACTACATTCACTGTGTATACATCTAGTTTGTATCATTTAACAGTTGCGTGGAATGTTAAATGCATCTACCACATTTTATTTCATTATGGGCACCTGGATTATCTTCAACTCCCCAGTATAATCAACAACTCTGCAATAATTCTTCTCATTTTAATTTCTTTATGGATTTATATGAGAATTTCTCTGGGATATATTCCCAAGGCTGAGATGTCTGTATATACAGTGTACATATACTTAGTTTCACAAGGATTGACAGAGTGCTTTCCCAAATGGCTGCTCCAGTTTATTCTCTCCTTTGCAGCCTAGAAGATTCCTGTCTAAACACTCCTTGCCAACATTTAGTGTTATATGATGGACCTAAAGGGTTCTTTTATTTTGGATTTGTCTGATTGCTAGAGAATTTGAACATTTCTTCCCATACTTGATGGAGCTAAAAAAATCAGAGAAAAGCAAACTCATGTTTACTGAGCTCCTAATGTGTGTGTGTTACATGTTTAATACTTCCTATCAATTTGTGTTGAAGACATTACTGTTATCCTCATTTTCAAGATGAGAAAGCCAAGTTTTAGACGATTATGTCAATAGTGTAAATTCACACAGCGCTCCCTTTGTAATCTGCCATCTGACCCCAAAGCTCATAATTAACATCATTCATTACACTGGGCACTAGAACGCTTATTGAAGAGGTTAAATGGGACTTTTTTCCCCTCTTAGCAGAAGCAAGGGAATTAGGTGGAGGAAATGAATGCAACTGCATAGTTTTACAATTTCCCCTAAGAAAACAGAAATTGCCAACATGACTTTAAGTAATGGGCAAGTAAGTCTGGTTGGGCTGACATCTCACTTTGGGTTCTGAGCCACTAAAATTCATTCACAGACACTCACTGTATCTGCTCTATGCATGGTATTGTGAAGAGACTGTGAATGCTGGTGAAATAAATTAGAAATGAACCTTGCTTTCAAGGTACTCTCTATCCAGCCAAGGATTAAGTGAAAATAGCCACAATTCTAAGCAGATGCAGTAAAGTGAAGGCACTGACTCAGTCCTCCATAGGCATCCAGTGTCAGACATCAAGGCCCAGTGCGTGCAAGACCAGGTGGGGATCGCCTTCAACTACCTGTGTTGTTTTCAGTACATTCTGACTAAAAGAAACTTTCTGGTGTTGTAAGAAACATATAGAACAGATGTTGGAGAGGGTGGAACTTTTATTTTAATAAAAATTCTAGGGCCCTAAAGATGCTGAAAATAAATTTAAAAAGCTAAGACTGTGATGCATTTAAGGCTAACTTGATATTAAGGCAAAAAAAAAAAAAAATTTGGATTCCCCCCCCTGCTTCCCTGAAGTGTTTGGCCCAGCATACTGCCCTAAGCCAGCTTGAGTGAGTGTTCTATAACAACCTGAAATTGACAAAGCCTCACTGAAAAAGTCCACCTTGCCCCTCAGTTCACCAGCCTGCCTCTGACCCCCAAGGCATGCACTTTTGCCAAGACTCCCCCAGCTCAGCCCAGTTGACCTGCTGCAGGAAAGGACTACCCTGGACAGTCCAGAGGGATAAATTATTGCAAACTGGGCTCCGATCAGATCAGCAAACTGCTCTGATATTCAGCACCCCACATCCTTTCTCTCTCTTCTCCAGTGAACTTCAGAGATGTTAAAGCAGTTATCGGGGAGAAAAAAGATTGTTTCAAAAATTCCCCGAGGAACATGTGCCCCTTTTTAGCAGCTTTCAGTGAGAGAGTGTTGCCCAGCATCAGAGATTTTGAACATATTCACGCAACTTCGAAAAGTAGGGATTATTCCCATTTTGCGAATGAGAAAACTGAGGCTTAGAGAGGTCAAGTTACTTGATTGAGGTCACCAAGCAACTCAGTGGCACGTCTAGCCATTGAACTCAGGCTTCCTAAGTCTAAAACCCATGTTTTTAAGCCCATCACTTTAATATAAAGTATGGAAAGGAGGAAAACATTGGACTTTATTACCAAGTCCAGCTCATGAGGCATCTAAACCTGGAAAAATAGAAAATCATACAAGGAAAAAATGTAGTAAAAATGGACCAGAAGAATGGAAACAAGGGAGATCACCAACGAGAACATGCCCCTCCCCCTCCACATTTTTTTTTTGAGTCTTTAATAAATTGTTCGGGGTTGGTACAGATGGCTTTTCTATTCCAGGGAGACCAAAGCAGGGATTGGTTTTTAAAAAGGCTATTAGATTAATGGATGAAATATACTGCAGTCCTAAATAACTTGCATCATTTCATTATTTACAAATACATTGAGGCTGTGTATTGCCAGGTCCATGACATAGGCTCTTTGCTGGGAACTGGGGTCTCCTGGGTCAGCCCAGTAATGGTTTTGGGTGCCTCCCAACCAATCCATCTCAGGCACTGATGACATTTATAAGAAACTTAAACAAACCTTTGGCCTCGTTAAAGAAACTCTCAAAGTAGAAAATATAAATATACTATATTTACATATACAACTACAAGGGAAAACAGGAACAAGTTAAAAAATGTACATATACCATCCTGGGTGGGGCAGCTACAGGATGGTGCAGTTGAAGAAGAAATTAAAGAATTTTCCAGCACCACTGGTTAAGAACTTTAGACGTAGAGGTAACCAGAATTTTTGTTTGGGGAACAGATGATGGTTCTGAGTCCAAAGAAAATGAAAATTTAAGGCTGTATTGGATGACCTTGTTGATCACATCAGTGAAAGTTGCAAACGGGAAGAAAAGAGCAAGACAGGTGAAGGGCAGAGGGATCATAAATGTAGTCAGCCAAAGGGTGAAACTATTTGCAACTGAAGCCTGCCTCCAAGGCATGAGGTATTTGAACAAGTGAAATGTTTGCTTGCCTCAATCTGTACACAGGATAAATTTAATAAATAGATGGTGATGCAGTCTTTTGGAAGTGAACCAGTTCCTGTTTTAATCAGCTAAGCATCTCCTTTGGACAAGAGTGGAGGAGAGAGGGAGCTGGCTTTCTTTCCTGTGTCTAAGCAGTTTTGAAGTATCCTCAAGACTCCTTTGTTTCCTCCCTTATCCTCTTTCTTCCAGATCACATTTTTTTTTTTTTTACTTTAGAAATATTTTCACGCATTGGTGACAAATTTACAGGACTATATCAGACTCTTCACCATCCAAGTTATCTAAATGGAGAGGGGTTCTGAATATTATGCATATTAAAGCACTACCCTGTTTAATGTGCAGAAAAGAAATAAAGAAGTGTCAGGTCCATCCTTTTCTTACTCCTCTCTCTTCTTCCTCTCTCCCTCCCTTCCTCCTCCCATCCTTTCCCTTGCCTTCCTCCCTTCCTCCATGCTACACATTGGGAGCACAAAGTTATAGTTTCTACCATTAAGGAAGCTTATGTTAAGTAGGGAGAGAAAGAGGCAAACTAATATTAAGATCCACTCTAAAAAGTGCTGTAGTAATAGGAATGTACAAGTTATGTGGGTACACAGAGGAAAGAATGATTATTTCTACCTGAGGGTAAAGCATCCATTTAAACCGAAAAAGGAATTAGTTACATGGATAAACAAAGAGAAAAAGGACATAGCAACCAGATTTAAAACTAGGGAAGACTGATGAAGCAGCTTCGTTCAATTTTCACTTTTGTTGTGCTTTTCATTTCGCATCTCACACACTAATACATATGAGGCAGTAGAGAGTAGTGGTGGAGAGTGTGAATTGGATCCAGTTTGCCTGGCTTCAAATTCCAACTCTGCTCCTTACAGGAGTGTGATTTGGAAAAGTCGTTTAACCTCTCTGTGCCTTGGTTTCCTGATCCATAAGATGAGAGATAATAATGGTAACTACTCATGGATTATGATTGTCAAAGTTAATAGCAAATATATAGGGAGCACTTAGAAGTGGTACCTGGCACATAGTAAGCTATTGTTATAAGAGTTTAATCAATAAAATCATTAGTGCTGTGCTAATGATTAAATTTGCTAATTTGCAGTGCTGTGTTGATTAAATTGGATTATTCTTTTTACCATCTGGCTACTTGCTGGAATGAGATCTTATGCATTGCCATTAACCAGTGCCTAATGCATCTGACAAAGTCATCAAGTTGTTTAAATTAAGAAAGTATAGAATGCTAAAGAATTTGTATCATCTTCTAAAAAATAATGAATGTGAATTCCATGGGGTTATACTTGTTGTAAAAGTGATTTGACCTCAAGATATTACATCTGTGGACCATGACATATACAACCAAGAGTGAGGTAGTCCCATCCCATACCCTCACCAAACATGGAATTCTCAATCCACCAACGTTGATGTCTTGGCCTCAGGTTTTTGGAAGGTGGACCAAATATAGTGATTCTACTGCAGTCATGCTTTTGAGTGTTTTTGGTCTCTCCAGTGATTGAAGAATGTCCTGTCCTAGCTTTTTATCTTCTTATTTGGCCAAATTCATTCAATTCCTAGCTTTTGTTTACTTAGATTTCTTTACTTATATAGAAATATTAATTTTGCTCTAATAATATTTAATGCTATCATCCATATGAAACAAGAAAATAATAATACTCCCAAAGTACTTTTATGTATAGAATGCCTTTTGTTGTTTACCACAAACTTGAGAAGTGGTAAATTTTATGACTTCTATCTATCAGATGTTGAGAATTACATGGCTTAGATGATTTTACTTTTTGGGTCCTTTTTTTTGGGGCTGTGAAATTTGAGCCAAATTTCACAGCCAACAAAGTTATTCTTCATGACTAATTAGATTATTATTGATGGAATTTCAGTATAGTGAAGTGATTAAGACATCAAAGGAGTTTGAACAGTGTCTAGTGTCTAGTGTTTACACTAGACACTAGTGGTAACATTCAATAAGTACTTTAAATGCAGTATTTAAAAAAGTAGAAGTAGCTTATAGTAAAAGACAACTGTAAAATGAGATTATTAAAATAAAATATATTAAAAATATTGAGTACAATGTACCAGGTGTGGGGAAATAAATATTTTACATGGCTTTTCTTATTGAATCTTCATAACATAGGTAGGAGTTATTGTAATCCCTGTTTTATAGATAAAGAAATGGATGGTTAGAACAGCTATATAAATTGTCAAAACTCATATAGCTGGTACATAGCAGGTCTCTGATTTAAAAGCAGAAAATAGGTACGTTGGTCAGGGTATTAATGTTTGACTGGGCATTGACTTTGGCTCAAAGGCCCTGGCTACGAAAATCAAAAAGGGAAATAAGCTGTGTCACTTTTTCTTTTTTTTGTTTTGCTGTTTATGGTGTTTCTATAAGATAACTTACTTACTTGTTTATTTTTCATTAGATCTATATAGAACTGTATTTCTTTTAAAATAAAATTGTCCTTTCATTTTATATGTGCAAACATTTTACTAAGAATAAGTAGCCTCAGTTTGGACTAATCAGTGTGTAGATTTGTATACTTACACCCTCTGTGAAGACTTCCTGGTTTTGACATTCCTCAAGGAAGAATCACCCAAAGACTTTCTGTCTTTCAACTGCAGAAAATTCTCTGACTGTAGGTTGAAAAACACATCTGACATCTGTTTCAGAAACTGTCTTCTTTAATTCACCTTACCTTAAATACGAACTCAACTAAGTTGACTGGTCTTATTTCGTCAAAGAAATGTGGCTCTCTGATAGCCTCTATAGATAGGCGAAAAGACATTAAGCTCCAGGAAAGGACACTACAGTCTACATAAACCTGTCTCAGGCTTTAGCCTTCAGTTTAATCCTTCCTTAGCCTTTAAGGTGTCTTGTGGTCACTCACTTAATGCCACTTTTCAATTTGACACAATTGGAAAATACTATGTGAATAAGTAATAAGCTTTTCTTTGATGGAAATATAACCTATTTAATATTTCCAACAGGTTTTGGGTGGAAAAGTTCCCTTTGCAAGTAGGGAAAAAAACTAAGTTATTTCCACAGAACTGCAAAATTAAAAGGTGACAGTCTCTTTAAGGAGAAACTTCTAGAATCCACAAGTGTACTTTAATTTTCATTAGTGAGAAAACCCTTGAATAGTCTGTGCAAGAGCTGTGATCTACATAAAAGAGAAAATACAGAATTTTGAAAATGTGACTTGTTTTATTTACTAAGGAAGCATTTGTAGCTTTGAAAAAGAACATGCATCTTTTTTATTCCTAGTAATTTACTAGTGAAAAGTACAAAAGAAGAATTCAATATAAAAAATTAAAGTTGTGTTACAAGTAATGCTTTAGGCTTCTAGCAGATAACTTCTTCCATTGTTGACACATTTTTATCATTGGCCGTTAAGGTCATTATAAGAAATACCATATGGAACATAATGATTTCACTCTAGGGATATGGTTCTAAAGCAGTGGTCAACAGCAGGGACTTAATGGACAAATAGGCCCAGTCAAGTCCCAGCGCCGCCATTTATGCTATACAACCTGGCCAAGTTCTTGAACTTCTTTGAACCTCAGTTTCCTCATCTCAGAAAAGCCTTGTAAAGTTTTTCTGAAATGTGAAGGTAGCAATGTAGACAAAGAATACTTGGATAATTCGCACTAAGTGCTCGTCATTATATTAGATAACTACATTATATGGAGTCCACTGTTGAGGATCCATGGAAGAAATTTTTTTACATAATTCTTAACATACAATAGGAAGACACACATGTTAGATATCTATACCTCAAAGGAGACAAAGTTTTACTAGTTCCAAAAGGAATTTATCATGTGAAACTTCATTCAGGAGACATCAAGTAGCATGATGAAAATGTCCCAATGATACCTCTAAATGAGTGTAAAGTTATTTCCATAGGTCTATTTCCTGTTCAAACCTAAGGCATATGACAGGATCCCCAAATTAGTTGCAAATAATATGGTGAAAATGATTATTAGTCAATAAGCTAAGTTAGTGTGATCTAAGTATGTCATATTTTATGCTCTAGCTTGTTATAACTCTTATGTACTTAAAATGCCTAGAGTGGTATATAGACAGCACATCCTTTAGGCTGTCTTATTTGGAGATTGTTAATCCAAGCTGGGCTTTGCAAAAGGTAAACAGTGGACAAAATATGGTAATACTCTCTGTCCTGCATTTGTGATATTCCATGGATCTGGGCTGGGAAAATTGATGAATTATGAATGCTTGACAAAGAGATAATATGCTGTTCTACTATGATAGCTAAAGTTGTTATTCCCAAATGGAAAACCATCCCATCTTTCCATGGAAGGTGGACCTCAAGGTCCCTGAAGTGGAACTAGAATGATATTACAGTGATTTGTCCATGATCAGAAGTAAACAGTGGAAAAAACCTCTGTCCCAAGTTTTTTGACTCTGGTCTAAGATCACTGTTCAACAGCACCACCGTATTTAGCTGACTTAGTTGCTATTAGAGGCATTTAGTTCAAATATTTAGACTTGAATTATATAACTGTGGTAAATAGGATTCAGGACAGAACTGCTTCTTCTGTTTAATTTGTTAGAGATCTAGTATCATGTGGGTAGTAGATTTCTGAGATAACAGATCTCAGATAACAGATCTCAGATTTCTGAGATAACAGTGTATGGATTTATACGTAAGCAGTTATAAACCAAGAGATATGATGCCTAATACATTTGGGGACCATTTTACAGACATGGCCCAACCATTATTCAGATCACTGGTTGATGTCACCTTTCTCACTGGGAAGGGGCAGAGAGAGAAGAAGGGTGTCTAGGGGACACATGATCCCATTCTCTTTCTTTTTCTCTTTTTGTTTTTTAAATTGTTATTAGTTTAAAAAATTGGGGGCTAATTATTTCTTCTATTTCCAAATTCAATAATTTCTACTTTTATCTTCAGTATTGCTTACCTCCTACTTGCATTAAGCTTTCTTTACTGTTTTTTTAAAAAATAAATCCTTGAGTTAAATCTTAGTTTTTAAATTTATTTTTTTCTTTTACAATTATGAAATAAGTCAAAATCATGATTTTACTATACAGACAATTTTGGCCACATCTCCATGGGTTTTGCTATGTCAGTGTTTTATGCCATTCTCTATAGTTTCTGTAAAAGCTGATTTAATTTTCACTTTCATCTAAAAGTTACAGTAGTGAATTTCAATGTTTAGGTGGATTTAAATTTTAGAAAACTTTTATTATTATTAATTCAGATCTATTCTATTCTATTCTATTTTATATTCAGAGAATGTGACCTAAATAATTTCTGTCTTTAGAAATAAATTGACAAAATCTTGAATACCTTTCTAAAGTACGTGTGATACATGACACACTTGTGTAATGATTACATAAATTTTTAAGTCAAACTTTTTATTGAAGTGTAACATACACACATTAAAGTACAGCAGTCATAAGTATATAGCTTAATTAATTTTCACAAAGTAAACACATACCTTGAGAAATAAATAGACCATCCCAGCACCTGAGATGCTCTCCTGGCATCTCCTCTTAGTCACAACTCCTTTTAAGGGTAACCACTATCCCATTTTCTATTACTGTTAGGTTTGTCTGATTTGGAACTATGTTCTCTTTGGTAATGGGCTTCTTTGTTCAACATTATGTTTGTGAGATTTATCCAGGTTGCTGCATTTAGTAGTGGTTCATTCATTTACATTCCATTAAATAAGTATTCCAAAATTTATTTATACATTTTACTCAATATATTTTTGGGTTGTCTCCATTTTGAGGCTATTATGAATAGGACTGTTATTAAAATTCTTATATTTCTCTTTGGGTGCATATTAGTATAATTAAAATTAAATAATAGGCAATAGTTGCATAACTCTATGAATTCTGAATTGCCATTTTCTTCAAAGAAGCCAGTTGGGATTTTGATAGAAATTGAGTTGAATCTGTAGATCAATTTGAAGATTAATGCCATCCTAACAGTATTTACTATTCTAACCCATGAACATGGATGTCATTCTTTTTATTTAGATATTTTAAAGTTTCTTTCAACAATGCTTTGTACTTTTCAATGTATAAATCTTACACTCCTTTTGTTAATTTTATTCCTAACTATATTATTCTTATTGATGCTATTATAAATGGAATTCCTTTCTAAATCTCATTTTCAGGTTGCTAGTATATAGAAACAATTGATTTTGTATATCAAAATTGTATTTTGCAAGTTTGCTGAATTTATTAGTTCTAGTAGTTTTTAAAATTGATTAGTTAGGATTTTTTTGTATGTAAGATCATGTTATCTGCAAATAGAAATAATTTTATTTCTGCCATTGAAATATGGATGCCTTTTCTTTCCTAATTTCCCTAGCCAAAATCTATAGTACAATGTAGAATAGAGGTGGCAAGAGCAAACATCCTTGGCTTGTTTCTGATCTTAGAGAAAAAACATCCAGTCTTTCTCCATTAAGTATGATCTTAGTAGAATACAGAGGCCTTTCTCTCTGTGTCCGTGTCCCTGTCTTTCTCCGTCTCTCTGTTTTTTTCTCTCTCTCTTTTTTTTTAAAAATTAATTAATTTATTTATTTTTGGCTGTGTTGGGTCTTCGTTTCTGTGCGAGGGCTTTCTCTAGTTGCGGCAAGCGGGGGCTACTCTTCATCGCGGTGCGCAGGCCCCTCACTATTGTGGCCTCTCTTGTTGTGGAGCACAGGCTCCAGCCAGACGCGCAGGCTCAGTAGTTGTGGCACACGGGCCTAGTTGCTCTGTGGCATGTGGGATCTTCCCAGACCAGGGCTCGAACCCGTGTCCCCTGCATTAGCAGGCAGATTCTCAACCACTGCACCACCAGGGAAGTCCCTGTTTTTTTCTCTTTGACAAAGAAAATAGTGGGTTAATGTCTCTCTGTGTGTGATCTTTAATGACATCAGGTCTTCCCTTTCTTTCTCTCCCTATTGCTTCCTGTCTCACAGTATGTCATGTTCATTAAAACGTTGAGGACAAATGGAAAGATCTAAGAAGGACCCGTATCTTATTCACATTGTCCTGACTTTGAAACTATATTGAATTAGTGCTATGTTGTCTGAAGAAAGAGAATAGAATTTAAGCAGAAGGTAACCCCTCCCATAGCAATCTTGTTAAAGACTAACCCCAAATACATGGTGCTGCTCTTATACTCCCAGAAATCATGCCAAAACTGGACATAGAGTTAGGTGTGGTCAAGTATTTGTTGGAGTTAGCAAAGATGTTGTAGTGTACTGCCCAGGTGTTGGGTGCGTATTGAGACTTTCATTCTCTCAAGCTGGAGTGGGGTGGGAATTGAGTAACATTTCCAAAACTTCAGACTAGACACCACCTATCATCCTGTGCTAAGGACATTAGTTCCATTAAGCCAGTGGGTGCATATTGGAAGGGGAAGAATTTGATCTGAGTCCCAACATTAGCTAAGATCTCAGGCTTACCCCTGTGACTTTATAGCAGAAGGTCAGGGAGCATCTAAAACAACATGGTAAACAGGTTGTTTCCCTCCTGACTATTGATTATATTTGGACATGTATGCGTGAGTGTGAACGTGTGTATGAGATAAGAGAAGTTAGCTGGGAAGTATGACTTTTTTAAAACTTTACAACAAACACAGATATATGATAGAATAAAAAGAAAATTTTGCACAAATTTTAAGATAAACCATGAGGCTTCAGAACACTTTACACTTCTGGTTAACTGTTTTCCTTTTTTTTTTTTTTCCCCACCCAGGGATAGGTGCTTACTCTCCTTTGCTGTTAGATTTATATTTGTGGAAGAGTCTAGGGAGTTTTCAAAAACAAGACTAAATTTAGACTCTATCAAAATTTTTTCAAACACTGAAAAGGGGGCTCATTTCATTGATTTAGAGAATTATTGACTGTTTAACTATTGTAGACAAGAGTGCAACACTGATTTTAATCATCACCCTATTTTTTATGCTCCCTGCTTTCCATTATATATATTTTTCAAGTACTATATTTCATCTTACTAACATTCTCAGTGACAATAACATTTGCTTAAATTTGCTTAACCATCTTTCAGTTTTTAACCATTTAAGTATTTTTTTTTCTTTCAATAAAGCACTAATTTGTTCATTTTCTTGGCACTATGATTTTCTTGGATATAAATAATAGTGAAAAACCTTTCATTATCAACAATTATATCTTCTTCTGCTCCAGAAAGTCAAGAACTGCATTTCCTCATAATCCAAAAAACAAATAAATAAAAACCAAACCAAAACAAAATGCAGTATTTTCTATAGGGTTGAGTGGAAGAAAGTAAATTACAGAAACTTTGGTTATTGAAAGTCTGATATGGAGTCCAAAAAGTTTTGTGTTTTTCACTTTTAATTACCTATGAGTTTCACTGCTCTGAGATTAAGGTAATAAATATGTTCACTTCTGTATTTGTAGCAGTGTCTTTCAGAGTTACCTTTCAGTGATGTAGGGAAAAACAACTAATCGTAGACTTTTATCTACGATTATGTTTTTATATGCTTACAAGCTTACATGTTCATATATATTAATACATGTACAAATTTTTTTTTGCTATATGAATCCTATTTAGGAGCTTATAATGAATTAGAACATTTTCCAGAATCCCCACTTTTTTTAGCCTCATAAGTAATGATGGAGGTAAGTCTTAATGGTGGCAGTAACAGGAAAAGCCAGTTGTCTGGAGATAAGGTCTTAGGCTGAGACAGGCAGTTGGGTTTCATTAGGGAGCATGGAGCACAGAGCATGTGCCCGCTCCCAGGAATGCTTCTCATTTTCGTTTGTTCTCGGGAGGCAGCAGGCAACAGGGGCGAACGGGCAGGCTTTATCATCAGCAGCACTTGGGCTTGAATCTTCATGCTGCTTCTTGCTTGATGTGGGTTTTGGAGAAATTACTTTTATAAGCCACAGTAAGATTATCTGAAAACTGGAACTAATATGATCTACTCCCTAAATAGGGGTAATTAATTGAAATCACGTGTATAAAGCCTAGCACAGAGCAGTCATCATAGGCATTATACTTCGTAGACCAGCAACCCCTTTCTTGTAACAATTACATGTCTTATCCGAGCAAACATGATTTCAAAGATTATCTTAACTAATATGTATCTTTAAAAAATGTATTTTTTAAGGTAATTATTTCCTTTTCAATGCAGAGTAATATGCTGAACACATTACTAAGGTTGATTTACATATTAATGTGGTTATGAGTCTTTTATTGATAAATTAACAAATTAGAAATATTATTTTCATTTTTAGTTGAGGCAGTATGCTCATTGTGTCTATACCCCATGCCCTCTTTCCTCCTCCCTTCTGCGAATCATTTGATATTTAGCTTAGTTTATAATATGCACAATGTATCAAAGCCTTCTTTTATTCAATCTAAGTATCAGTGGTCTGACTGTGTTACTTAATCCTTAAAGATTTTCACCCACAATTGCTACTAGAGTTAGTAGAAATCATAACACATTAGAGAGCATCTGTGAAACTCAAGGACAGCATTTGCTCATAATCCAAAAAACCAACAAACAAAAACCAAACCAAACCAAGACAGAACATGGAGACACGTAATTAGAAGTGTTCAAAATACGAAAAAAGTAAAATGTTTAGAATCTAGTTCTTTAAAAGTAGACTAAATGTTTACGTGATATAAGGAGCAAAGAGCTACTTTGGATGCTGAAGAAAGATTTTCAGTTAAGTTTTATGTCTGCTGTAAAAGCATAACAGACACACACACATATGAATCTTCCACACTCTTTGGGGCTATAAAGCCATGCTTTCTAATTAGATCTATAAAACTTGGCTTGCTCAGAATCAATTTTGGTTCTGAAGCAACTGATCTGTAGCAGCTGGGAGTTTCTAGCACCCTGTGCTGTTATTAGAACTACTGCTCAGAACCAGGCCCCAGGGCATGTTCTCAATCTTTCTTGCTTGGAGGGTTCTAGGTTGGATTCTTGGACAACTGTTTTTGCAGGGAAGTATAGGGTGTTCAGAGGGATTCAAATTCAGTATTTATTTAGCACTTGTTTGATGAGTGTTTTAGGGGAGATAACTCATTTAATGCTCACAAAAGTCATTGGCGTTAGGTACTCTCAGAATCTCCATTTGATAGATTAGGAAACCAAAGCAGTTTTTGCAAGGTTATATAGCTTGTTAGTAATGACAATGAGATCTGAACTCAGCCAGTTTGTAACAAGCCCATCTATATAACTACTGCCTCCTACCTAAGAAGGGGTTGCTGCCTCATACCCTCCTTCTCTGCCTTAAAGGAGAAAAATATTCCTGTGCAGGCATACCTTGTTTTACTAGACTTTGCTTTATTGTGCTTCACAGGTACTGCATTTTTTTACAGTTTGAAGGTTTGTGGCAACCTTGAATTGAGCAAGTCTGTCAGTGTCATTTTTCCAACACTTGTTCACTTCATGTCTCTGTTTCGCACTTTGGTAACTCTCTCAATATGTCAGACTTTTCCTTTATTGTTATATTTGCTATGGTGATATGTGATCAGTGACCTTTGATGTCGCTATTGAAAAAGATTACACCTAGCTGAAGGCTCAGACGATGGTTAGCAGTTTTTAGCAATAAAGTATTTTTAAATTAAGCTATGTACATATATTTTAGACATAATACTAATGCATACTTAATGACTACATTATAGTGTAAACATAACTTTTATGTGCATTGGGAAACCAAAAAATTCAGGCGACTCGCTTTTTTGGGATATTTGCTTGAACCTGCAGTATCCCAGAGCTATACCTGTACTGCATCAGCCCTTGGAAAAGGTGTTTTTTTCATTTTATAGACATGGAAAATGATTATAAGTGTGAAATGAGGGTGACATTCTACAATGTATACTATGGTGTCATTCTAATCTCTTTCCCTTATCTCCCAAAACAAATGGTAAACATTTAGGGAAGGAAATGGTAATTTTAAGACATTTATATTTTCTTTAACATCAAGCTTAATGTCTTGAATATAGTGGGTGCTCAATGAATATTTGCTGATTTGATTTGCAGATGGGGGTGATTTTTTTTCCCTCAGGAACTATCTTTAGTTTTTTATACCCAGTTTATCTGCACTGGTACATTGGCAGGTATTTTTTTCTCAAGTTGAACTTTTTAATATGTGTTTCCACTCTTTAAATTTTGCCTTTCTATTCTAGAAATATATATTTTCAAATGGCAGGTATGTTTGGGAATTTCTACTCTTTGCAACCTTGAAGATGAGGGAAAATGAAAGAATGAGGTATAATGTATAGAAAAAAAAGATTGGATTTATATTTTGGTGAGTGAGAAAAACTAAGGCTGGGATTTGTATTGATAGAGATGGATTAGATGATGTTGACTAGCTACCAAAATTCTTTGTGTTTTGAGCAGAGAGATGCATGAAAGCTGTTTCAATTCCTTTTATTTGGATGGGATGGAGATTTGATGGGCCTCTGTGGGGAGTTTACATAATCCTGCCTATAGGATGAAGCCAACATATGGCCAGCTCCTCCTCCACAGTCCAGGGAGGTTCCCTCTCCCTATTATGGGAAGGACCTGATTTTTTTTTTTTTTTTTCCCAAAGCAAGGGAGATAGTCAGTTATATTCCCAAACGCTGGCTGTGCTTTGTGGGCTGCTTAGAAACTATCGCTAAGGTGTTTCCCATCCTTTCAATTCCCTGCTGCCGCATGGGTTCCTGTGGGACATCCCAGAGCAACAGAAGGATGGGCTGATGGGCAGGCAGCTAGATTGCAACTCAGCCTCACCACCTGTCTCCATAACTGCTCCATCTGTCAGTTGTTCCGGGTGGCTGAAGAGTCCAGCAGTTCAAAGCTCTACTCAGGGCTGCTTCTGAGCATTTCTTTATCCCCCAAGGACCTGATATTCTGGCCAGGGAGAGGAGATTGGAGCCAAGCGCTCCTCAGCCCAGCAGCCGAGGGGGTATGGGGTTGGCAGCCACAAGGCCCCATGCTGTTCTGCTCCTTAGGAATTTGCATAAGAATTGTTGTGCTTATTTCTGTTCATTTTACCATCTTCTTTTTTCCATGATGCATCTGTGTCAAGTTTGGAATGAATTATAAATTTACAATCCAATAAGGATTGTAAATTTATTTCAGTAATGGCACAGATAAGAAAGCAGAGTGTTTACCTAGTAAATCTGACAAGAAGAAAACATTATCAGTGTGGGAGGATGATTAGCATAGCACATACAGGGAGGTCCCTTTCTAGAGGACTGGGAAACAAAATTGACACTTAGGTTGATGTGTGTGTTGTCCATTTCCAAATCCATCTTGAACAGTCAAGTTTTAAGGCTTTGGATTACCAATCCGTGTTGTAGCTGCACAGCTCAGGCAGAGGAACAAATGATGTTCCTGTGTTGATTTCCTATTTGTACATAACAAACTACCACAAACTTGGCTGCTTAACCCACGCACGTTTATGACCTCACAGTCTCTGTGGTTTAGGAATCCAGGCTTGGCTTAACTGGATCTTCAGCTCAGGGTCTCACCTGGCTGCAATCCAAGTGTGAGTTGGACTGTGTTTTCATCTGAAGGCTCAACTGGTGAGGCATCTACTTCTGAGCTCACTCATGTTGTTGCAGAATTTATTTCTTTGTAATTGTAAGACTTAGGGCCACAATTTCTTGCTGACTGGCAGTCAGAGGCTTCTTAAGGGCCCAGCCTGGCCCTTAAATATCTCCACCATAAATATCATGCCATCTTTCTACATCCTATTCCTGAATAGAGGGGACTGCAAGAACCCAGAAGAGGGCAGATCCACAAAAGATGGAAAGAGATCCCTGCATGACTGTGTGGAACAGAGCACGGCCCTGTCCACCTGTATTGGACAGAGACTTGTTCAAAACATGAACTATTATGGTGTTAAGTAAATTATTGAAACAAACAAACAAAATTCTGTCCTTGTGCCTTAATACAAGTTTCTTTTTACATGTTCAGATTCAAAGATCTCTGGGAAGGCCCTCACCTCAAAACACTTGGGTAGAACTGCCTAAAATTCCATTATTAAGCATTCATTTCTTAAGTGTGATCATTATCTTGTTCATAGCATCTTTCAAAACTAAAATACTCTGTGAAGGAGAAATGCATACATCTTTAAATATCAGTGTACCTGACAAGAGAAATGATAGTAACTCCCGAGAGAAAAGAAGGATGAAAGAGAGGCAGAAGAGGGGCAGATAGTAATTTATTTTACAAACGTTTGTTGAGTATCTCCTAGGTGGCAGGCACTATGCTAGGCTTGGAATATAAAGAATACTGTGCCTCAGTCTCCAGGGGGTTAACCTTTTAATATTTCAGAAGTGAAGCAGCACCTTACACTAAATGTGTACATCTAAGTAGTCATGATTCTTTATCCCCCACAAAGCTGTTGTTAAATAAATGTGTCTTTTTATTCATACCATCTCAAAATCAAGGAAATATGCCATGTCCTGAGGCTTCTCATACAGTGTTTCAGTTAATCCTCTTGATGACACTGTGATAAGATATTATTAAGCCCATTAACTCTTACTCATCCTTCAACATCCAGTTAATTTTCTGGAAAATTTATCTCACCTCCCACATTAAATTACTTTCCCTTATTAATGACTCTTACAGTGGCATGCATCTTATCTCCCCAGGACCTCAAAAAGTTGCAATTATATTGGTGGGATTATTAAATTTACTTTTATCTTCCTTACCATACTGCAAAATGCATGAGGAAAAGGACCGTGGCTACTTTTGCACTCTTTTAAAATCTATTACATACAGGACATCATTGACCTATAGTCCATGTTTGTTGAATGGATGAAGAAATATGTAATCGACTTATTAGCTTTCTAATATTGTGGAAAAAGCAAGGTTATCTCTCAATGACACCTGAGTTGTTTCCATGGAGTAACTGCTACTTGACTGCATTTTCTTGTCCTGTAGACCACTGACCATCGACTCAAATCATGGTCTGACCACCCAGACATCATGGAGAAACCCGGGAGAGGAGCTCACACTTCACTTCAGTTACTCATTCCTTTAATCACCATTATATCTCTTGTAGATAAGTCAGGTTTTAAAGAAGGTCTGGAGAGTGAGAGGGTATTTTCATAACAGCAGCAACACAAACAAATTAGAATCAACTAACAGCTCAGATCTTAAAAGTCTTTCCATCACTGTTCCTTAATTTTTCAGTGGCCACATTTTCCCTAAGTGCTTACCACTTGAAAAGTCACAGTCTCTTCCCACCCACTTCCTCCCTTTCTTGGTCATTGCTCTGGCATATCAATGTACCTTTTTCTTTCTCTATTTATTCCATTCTATTTCCAGTCCTCAAGGCCTCTGGGCTTTACCTTCTACTTCCTCAGGGAGCTAATTTCCTAAGAAAGCTCTATTGTCCACCCAAGGGTGGCTCTGGTGCTGATAATATTTTGATTTCTTCCTCACACACATGCATTATCTCTTTCTACTTCAACAGAGAGCCATCAAGACACTCATGAGTTGCACCTCCAATGCCCGTGTTCTCCTCACATGATCCATGACTATTTGTGCAGAATCACTTGAGAGCTTTATAAGTACAGATTCCTGGGCTCCAATGCATTACTACTGAATCCAAGTCTCTGAGAATGATCCTAGACTCTCCATTTTCAACAAGTCCCCTAATGACTATTACATACACTGAAGTTTGATTTAAAAAAACAAACAAACTGACTTCGGAGAGTCCTATCTTGCTGTCACTCCACTCCTCACTCCACTCCTCACTCCACTCTTCACTCCACTCCTTACTCCACTCCTCACTCCACTGAGTTCTGAAGTCAGCCCCATCATTGTATTCACCGTCTTTGTTTCATTTTTATCTTTCAAGCATCCCCAATATAACAACTTATTATATTGCCCTCTCTATACCACTTCTAAAAGTTAAACTTCTATTCAACTGGTTCCTTTCTATGAATAAGTGAACAAACATAAATCTCTCTCCTCTTAAGAACCGAAACAACCTTCCTGACCTCTGCCAACCACCATCAGCCTTATTTCTCTCCTTCTACTCAAAGAAAAATGTCTCAGGGGAATTGCCTACATTCACCATCTTTTTTTTTCCTGCACATCCCATTCCCTCCTCAGCCCACAGTTTTCCAAACTGTTATAAAAAAACAAAATCTCTAAGTCAGATAAATATTATTTTTCAGTTCACGTTTTAATTGATACTTTACCTTCTTTGCATCTGTGACAACCACTCTTGCCTACTTCTACTTGTATTCGTTTGGTTCTATTGTCTCTATCTTCTTTATGGTTCTTCTTGCCTTAAGGGGGACTAAATATTTGGACTAATTAAGGCTCAGTCCTAGACCTCTTTCCATTTCCACTCTAAGACTGGTTTCCCCAGGATTAGCATGTGCTGTATTTGCTAAGGAGTGTTCTTGGGATCAACATCTGTGGGCAGGAGAAGGACGTCAGGTTTGGTTGAGGGAAAAGCTGAGCTGTGATGAAAGCTGAGACAGGTTGGGACCCGAGACCCTTTGCTGCAGTGCTGCAATGCTAGCACCTGGACAAACTTCTCCTTGAGCAACAAAATACAAAGAAACTATATGGAACTGAAAAGAACTGCATTCATGCACAGTTGGGTTGCGGTTCTGGGGCAATTTCTGGACAAAAGATACAAAGTGAACAAAAAACCCAACTGCCAATTTTTTTTTTTGTTGTTAACATCTTTATTGGAGTATAATTGCTTTACAATGGTGTGTTAGTTTCTGCTTTATAACAAAGTGAATCAGTTATACATATACATATGTTCCCATATCTCTTCCCTCTTGTGTCTCCCTCCCTCCCACCCTCCCTATCCTACCCCTCTAGGTGGTCACAAAGCACCGAGCTGATCTCCCTGTGCTATGTGGCTGCTTCCCACTAGCTATCTATTTTACATTTGGTAGCGTATATATGTCCATGCCACTCTCTCACTTTGTCCCAGCTTACCCTTCCCCATCCCCGTATCCTCAAGTCCATTCTCCAGTAAGTCTGTGTTTTTATTCCTGTCTTGCCCCTAGGTTCTTCACGACCTTTTTATTTTTTTTTTAGATTCCATATATATGTGTTAGCATACAATATTTGTTTTTCTCTTTTTGACTTACTTCACTCTGTATGACAGAATCTAGGTCCATCCACTTCAATACAAATAACTCAGTTTCATTTCTTTTTACAGCTGAGTAATATTCCATTGTATATATGTGCCACATCTTCTTTATCCATTCATCTGTTGATGGACATATAGGTTGCTTCTATGTCCTGGCTATTGTAAATAGAGCTGCAATGAACATTTTGGTACATGACTCTTTTTGAATTATGGTTTTCTCAGGGTATATGCCCAGTAGTGGGATTGCTGGGTCATATGGTATTTCTATTTTTAGTTTTTTAAGGAAACTCCATACTGTTCTCCATAGTGGCTGTATCAATTTACATTCCCACCAACAGTGCAAGAGGGTTCCCTTTTCTACACACCCTCTCCAGAATTTACTGTTTGTAGATTTTTTGATGATGGCCATTCTGACCGGTGTGAGATGATATCTCATTGTAGTTTTGATTTGCATTTCTCTAATGATTAATGATGTTGAGCATTCTTTCATGTGTTTGTTGGCAATCTGTATATCTTCTTTGGAGAAATGTCTATTTAGGTTTTCTGCCCATTTTCGGATTGGGATGTTTGTTTTTTTGATATTGAGCTGCATGAGCTGCTTGAAAATTTTGGAGATCAATCCTTTGTCAGTTGCTTCATTTTCAAATATTTTCTCCCATTCTGTGGGTTGTCTTTTCATCTTGTTTATGGTTCCCTTTGGTGTGCAAAAGCTTTTAAGTTTCCTTAGGTCACATTTGTTTATTTTTGTTTTTATTTCCATTTTTCTAGGAGGTGGGTCAAAAAGGATCTTGCTGTGATTCATGTCATACAGTGTTCTGCCTATGTTTTCCTCTAAAGTTTGATAGTGTCTGGCCTTATATTTAGGTCTTTAATCCATTTTGAGTTTATTTTTGCGTATGGTGTTAGGGAGTGTTCTAATTTCGTTCCTTTAATTGCAGCTGTCCAGTTTTCCCAGCACCACTTATTGAAGTGACTGTCTTTTCTCCACTGTATATTCTTGCCTCCTTTATCAAAGATAAGGTGACCATATGTGCGTGGGTTTATCTCTGGACTTTCTATCCTGTTGCATTGATCTACATTTCTGTTTTTAATGCCAGTACCATACTGTCTTGATTACTGTAGCTTTGTAGTATAGTCTGATGTCAGGGAGCATGATTCCTCCAGTTCCGTTTTTCTTTCTCAAGATTGGTTTGGCTATTCGGGGGCTTTTGTCTAAACATACATATTGTGAAAATTTTTGTTCTAGTTCTGTGAAAAATGCCAGTGGTAGTTTGATAGGGACTGCATTGAATCTGTAGATTGCTTTGGGTAGTATTGTCATTTTCACAATGTTGATTCCTCTAGTCAAAGAAAATGGTATATCTCTCCATCTATTTTTATCATCTTTAATTTCTTTCATCAGTGTCTTATAATTTTCTGCATACAGGTCTTTTGTCTCCATAGGTAGGTTTATTCCTAGGTATTTTATTCTTTTTGTTGCAATGGTAAATGGGAGTGTTTTCTTAATATCACTTTCAGATTTTTCAACATTAGTGTATAGGAATGCAAGAGATTTCTGTGCATTAATTTTGTATCCTGCTACTTTACCAAATTCATTGATTAGCTCTAGTAGTTTTCTGGTAGCATCTTTAGGACTCTCTATGTATAGTATCATGTCAACTGCAAACAGTGACAGCTTTACTTCTTCTTTTACGATTTGGATTCCTTTTATTTCTTTTTCTTCTCTGATTGCTGTGGCTAAAACTTCCAAAACTATGTTGAATAATAGTGGTGAGAGTGGGCAACCTTGTCTTGTTCCTGATCTTAGTGGAAATGGTTTCAGTTTTTCACCATTGAGGATGATGTTGGCTGTGAGTTTGTCATAGATGGCCTTTATTATGTTGAGGAATGTTCCCTTTATGCCTACTTTCTGGAGGGTTTTTTTTTTATCATAAATGGGTGTTGAATTTTGTTGAAAGCTTTCTCTGCATCTATTGAGGTGATCATATGGTTTTTCTCCTTCAATTTGTTAATATGGTGTATCACATTGATTGATTTGCGTATATCGAAGAATCCTTGGATTCCTGGAATAAACCCCACTTGATCATGGTGTATGATCCTTTTAATGTGCTGTTGGATTCTGTTTGCTAGTATTTTGTTGAGGATTTTTGCATCTATGTTCATCAGTGATATTGGCCTGTAGTTTTCTTTCTTTGTGACATCTTTGTCTGGCTTTGGTATCAGGGTGATGGTGGCCTCGTAGAATGAGTTTGGGAGTGTTCCTTCCTCTGCTATATTTTGGAAGAGTTTGAGACGGATAGGTGTTAGCTCTACTCTAAATGTTTAGTAGAGTTCATCTGTGAAGCCATCTGGTCCTGGGCTTTTGTTTGTTGGAAGATTTTTAATCACAGTTTCAATTTCAGTGCTTGTGATTGGTCTGTTCATATTTTCTATTTCTTCCTGGTTCAGTCTCGGAAGGTTGTGCATTTCTAAGAATTTGTCCATTTCTTCCAGGTTGTCCATTTTATTGGCATATAGTTGCTTGTAGTAATGTCTCATGATCCTTTGTATTTCTGCAGTGTCAGTTGTTACTTCTCCTTTTTCATTTCTAATTCTATTGATTCGAGTCTTCTCCATTTTTTTCTTAGTGAGTCTGACTAATGGTTTATCAATATTGTTTATCTTCTCAAAGAACCAGCTTTTAGTTTTATTGACCTTTCCTTTCGTTTCCTTCATTTCTTTTTCCTTCATTTCTGATCTGATCTTTATGATTTCTTTCCTTCTGCTAACTTTGGGATTTTTTTGCTCTTCTTTCTCTAATTGCTTTAGGTGTAAGGTTAGGTTGTTTGTTTGAGATGTTTCTTGTCTCTTAAGGTAGGATTGTATTCCTATAAACTTCCCTCTTAGCACTGCCTTTGCTGTATCCCATAGGTTTGGGTTGTCGTGTTTTCATTGTCATTTGTTTCTAGGTATTTTTAAATTTCCTCCTTGATTTCTTCAGTGATCTCTTGGTTATTGAGGAGTGTATTGCTTAGCGTCCATGTGTTTGTATTTTTCACAGATTTTTTCTTGTAATTGATGTCTAGTCTCATAGCATTGTGGTCAGAAAAGATACTTTATATGATTTCCATTTTCTTAAATTTACAAAGGCTTGATTTGTGACCCAAGATATGATGTATCCTGAAGAATGTTCCATGAGCACTTGAGAAGAATGTGTATTCTGTTGTTTTTGGGTGGAATGTCTTATAAATATCAATTAAGTCCATCTTGTTTAATGTATCATTTAAAGCTTGTATTTCCTTATTTATTGTCATTTTGGATGATCTGTCCATTGGTGAATGTGGGGTGTTAAAGTCCCCTACTATGATTGTGTTACTGTTGATTTCCCCTTTTATGACTGTTAGTATTTCCCTTATGTATTGAGGTGCTCCTATGTTGGGTGCATAAATATTTACAATTGTTATATCTTCTTCTTGGATTGATACCTGGATCTTTATGTAGTGTCCTTCTTTGTCTCTTGTAATAGTCTTTGTTTTAAAGTCTATTTTGTCTGATAGGAGAATTGCTACTCCAGCTTTCTCTTGATTTCCATCTGCATGGAATATCTTTTTCCATCCCCTCACTTTCAGTCTGTATGTGTCCTAGGTCTGAAGTGGGTCTCTTGTTCACAGCATATATACAGGTCTTGTTTTTGTATCCATTCAGCAGTCTATGTCTTTTGGTTGAAGCATTTAATCCATTTACATTTAAAGTAATTATCCATATGTATATTCTTATTACCATTGTCTTACTTGTTTTGGGTTTGTTATTGTAGGTCTTTTCCTTGTCTTGTGTTTCCTGTCTACAGAAGTTCCTTTAGCATTTGTTGTAATGCTGGTTTTGTGGTGCTGAATTCTCTTAGCTTTTGCTTGTCTGTAAAGTTTTTAATTTCTCCGTCAAATCTGAAAGAGATCTTTGCTGGGTAGAGTAATCTTGATTGTAGGTTTTTCTCCTTCATCAATTTAAATATGTCCTGCCACTCCCTTCTGGCTTGCAGAGTTTCTGCTGAAAGGTCAGCTGTTAACCTTATGGGGATTCCCTTGTGTGTTATTTGTTGTTTTTCCCTTGCTGCTTTTAACATTTTTTCTTTGCATTTAATTTTTGATAGTTTGATTAATATGTGTCTCGGCGTGTTTCTCCTTGGATTTATCCTGTATGGGACTCTCTGTTCTTCCTGGACTTGATTAACTATTTCCTTTCCCATATTAGGGAAGTTTTCAACTATAATCTCTTCAAATATTTTCGCAGTCCCTTTCTTTTTCTCTTCTTCTTCTGGGACCCCTATAATTCGAATGTTGGTGCATTTAATGTTGTCCCAGAGGTCTCTGAGACTGTCTTCAATTCTTTTCATTCTTTTTTTCTTTATTCTCCTCTGCAGTAGTTATTTCCACTATTTTATCTTCCAGGTCACTTATCTGTTCTTCTGCCTCAGTTATTCTGGTATTGATCCCTTCTGGAGAATTTTAAATTTCATTTATTGTGTTGTTCATCACTGTTTGTTTGCTCTTTAGTTCTTCTAGGTCCTTGTTAAACGTTTATTTTATTTTCTCCATTCTATTTTCAAGATTTTGGATCATCTTTACTGTCATTATTCTGAATTCTTTTTCAGGTAGACTGCCTATTTCTTCTTCAGTTGTTAGCTCTGGTGGGTTTTTGCCTTTCTCCTTCATCTGCTGTGTGTTTCTCTGTCTTCTCATTTTGCTTAACTTACTGTGTTTGGGGTGTCTTTTTCCCAGGCTGCAGGTTCGTAGTTCCTGTTGTTTTTGGTATCTGATCGCTCTACTCATTTGAAAGGACCATCTTTTCTCCGTCTTTATTCTCCCTAAGGCCTAGCACTTCAGGGCATCCTGAGGGAACTATGGAGAATCTTGGACTGATGCCCAGCCTAGAGGAACCTAGGAACCTACTACACTTCTAGACATGTGGCTCTTTGGATAAAAGTGGGAGATGCAAGAGAGAGAAGATATGGGGATATATGTATAGTATAGCTGATTCACTTTGTTATAAAGCGGAAACTAACACACCATTGTAATGCAATTATACTCCAATAAAGATGTTCAAAACAAACAAACAAACAAAACAAACAAACAAACAAAAACATTTTGGGGGACTCTGAAAGTGGAATGGCTCTTCAGTTTTTCTGGGTTGGGCCATGATGCTCTGGGCTTTATAGTCCTTCAGATATTTTTCAGCCAACCTGGAAATAGGTATAACATGATCTTTGCAGATAAAATAATTCCTGAAGCAGCTGACAGGCTCTCAGCCAATGGTACTCTTAGCAGTAGGGGCAAAGAGTAGTTCACTAAAAGGGGATCTGGGTGCCTCACTGTAGTGTCCTCCAGATACTTTGTTTTGTGTGCATTGGCAAACTCATCTACAATTACCATTTTGTTGACCTCTTTTCTGAGCTCTAGCTCCACATACTCAACTGTCTACCCAGCATCTACAATTCAATGCATCAAGGGCATCCTCAACTCAGCACAACCAAACTGGACTCACAGCCTTCACTCATTTTTCTCCCCAAATACCATAACCCTGTTTTTTCTTTTTTTCCTTCTTAGTAGGTGACACCATCACCTGGTTAATCCCAGAAATCATCATTCTCTCTTCCTTGATCTTTTTTCAATTCCCATGTGTAATAATAACTCACATCTTGTTGATTTTACCTCCTGACATCTTTTGAATCCATCTGCTGCTTTCTCTTTTCACTGTTAAGTCTTGAGTTCATGTTCCCATTATCTCATGTCAAGGCTACTGCAGTAACATTCTAACTAGTCTCTTTCCATCATTTTTGCATCTTTTCAATCTCTCTCTCATACTGAAATCATGATAATCTTTTTATAACTTAGATTAATCAAATCACTATCCTGCTTAAAACCCTGAAATAATTTTCCTGTTATTTTAAGGTAAGGACTAATATCTTTAACATAAACTGCCAGGTTCCTGCCTGTTTCACCAGCATAAACTCATGGTCCAGTGTCAGCGATACTGGCCTTCATATTGTTTAAATGTGCCATGTTCCTTCTAACCTAGGCCCTGGACACGGTATTCCCTTTACCTGAACAACTCTCTCACCCCACCTCCCTACCATTACCTTTGTCTACATATGTGATTCCTACTCAAGCCTTAGATTTCATGTCAGTGGTTATTTCACTGAGATTTCCCTAAACTGGACTGGGTTTCCTGTTTTAATGTCTCATAGTACACTTTTCCTTCTCCTTATAACAATTGTAACTGCTTCCAAATATACATTTATTTGTATGATAATTAATGAATTTTTTACATTAGAGTATAATTTCCACAAAAGCAAGGACGCTGTTTTTGCTTATAATTGTATCTTCACTTCCTGGTATATGGAAGGAAAACAGCTCAACTCCCCATATCAAAAGAGAAACCAAACAATTTCTGGGATAAGTATTCTTCACGGATGGTTTTTCTATAATCATCTAGTAGGTGGAGGATGCTAATGGTTCTCAAGATACTTAAAAACCCCTCACTAGATTACATGGCTGCATGGGGGCAGAATGTAGGTAAAGAAATACCATAGAGAAAGTAGAAAATGCAAAGCATCTTATAGAAGTTAGGCATTAAACCCAGAGTATGAGTGTGACAGGAGAAGGAAATTACCTGTAATGCCTGAGAATCTAACATTCTCAGATAAAATAAACATTAAGACTGTGTAAAGTATCAGACTATGACTTTTTTAAGCTAAAAATTATTCACTCAGGGAAAGTACCCTTTTAAAAATCTGCCATGATTATAATTTCAGTGTCTTTAATCATTCCTAAATACCTTGAGAAAGGTAGAAATATTGTGTCATTTCAATATATTAAAGATGGATATAATCAAATCTAGTAAAAACCAGAGGTCGACCAAAGTCAGTAAAAGCTAGCATAAGAGAACAAACTGTTACAGAACTGATCTCCTGTTGTGAACATCTGTAAATTAGAGTTACTATAAAAGCATCTGCTTTTATACATAAGATAACAGACAGGACACGATTGCAATCTTTGAGAAAAGGGAAAGGAGGGAAACAAATGAGATGAACCCTACCATTACAAGGAAAAAATATGTAAAAAAATTTTTGAAGATATTTCTGGACTGCAGGCCAGGGCAATGAACCTCTGATAGACTCTAGCAATCTCCTGTAGCAATAGAAATGACAGAGAGCAAAGTTCAGGGAGGACAAAGAGTCTGGAATTTCTGAGGAAAAGACCCAAGATGAGGAAGAAATACATAGAAAGAACTCCAGAAATGTGTATAATTGTTTTCATGCATCTTTGGATGAGAACTCTGCACATGTGTAGGGTAAAACCCGAAAGAGCTAGACAAGAACAACTTCTGAAGAAAGAGCAATTACTGGAAATCTTTAAGGTGAACAATGCCCAGAGCTTGTATAGGTATAGGGAGCACTCTGATTGTTCCATCTAAAGTGGGAAGACCTCATTAAATACATAGGGCATTGAGCAGAGACCATAGAACACATTAAAATGGTTACTTTAACCTCAGGAGTATTCTAGACCCACTCTGAATAGGTTTAAAAATAAACCTTGGAAGGATAAACCTAATCTCCAAATAATCTAACTACCTTCTAGGTGAATACAATAAAATCTAGCATTTAATAATATAAAGTTCATAGCATTCAGTATCCAATAAAAATGTTTGCTGGTCATGTAAAGAGGAAAATATGACCTGTAACCAGGAGAAAAATAAGTAAAGAGAAACAGACCAAGAATTGATAGAGATGATGGAATAAGAAGACAAGGACATTAAAAAAAAAAACCTGTCATTAATATACCCTATATGTTCAAGGATCTAAAGGAAGATGCCATAAATATGTATGATGAAAATTTTAAGGCAGCTACAAAAGCAGATACTAGAACTCACAAGTGAGTGAGTAAAGAACTCAATATAAAAATTTTATTCTATATATGATATAAACTATTGGAAGATAAAAATAAAAATACTGTTACTAGCATACAAATCATGAACTAGTTATAGATAAATTTAATAAAATTTGTACAAGACTTGGTAATGAAAATTTCAAAATATTGCCAAGAGAAATTTTAAAAAGATTTAAATAAATGGAGAGAGAAACCATGTTTGTGAACTGGGAGACTCAATATTATTAAGATTGTGGTTCTCCCCAGATTGATCTGTAATTTTAATGTAATCCCAATCAAAATCTCTGCAGGCTTCTTAAATTTATTATTTATTTATTTTTATAGAAATTGGGAAGCTGAAAGCTGAATATAAAACCTACATGAATATTCAAAGGAGCTAGAATAGACAAAACAATTCTGAAAAAGCACAACATTGGAGGATTTCACTAATTAATTTCGAGGCGTAGTATAAATCTAAAGAAATTTTGATACTGGTATTGGCATAAGGATTGACATATAGATCAATAGAACAGAATAGAGAACCTAGAAACAAATCCTCAAAATATGGCCAATAGCTTTTTGACAAAAGAGCCAAGGTAATTTAGTGGAGAAAGTAGAGTTTTTTCAAAAAATGATGATGAACCTTGGCCATTTCCTCATGCCACATAAAATTACTTAAAATGGATTATAAGCCTAAATATTATAATTTATCATAAAAAAAAACTATAGTTTTTTCCAGAAGAAATAAGAGAAAATCTTTACAACATTGGGATGGGCAAATATTTAGATAGAACAAAATAGGCCTAAACCAGGAAAGGGAATTAATAAATTTGACATCACGAAAACTATAAACTTCTCTTACAATGACACAATTAAATGAAAAAGCAAATCACAGACTTGGAGAAACTATTTTAATAATACATAGTATCTAACAAAGGACTTGTACCCAGAAGATATATAGAACTCTTCATTCTCAAAAATAAGACAATAAACTCAATAAAAATCTGAAAAAGATTCACAGAATTTATAAAAGAAGATATATGAGGTAATAGGTAATCAACTCATAGCTATATGCTCAATACCATCAGTCAGTAGGAAATGCAAATTAAATCCATATTGAAATAATACTACACGCCCATTTAGTTTCTGATGAGAAGTCCATGGCCTTTTGAATTTGTGTTCCCATGTACATAATATATCTCTTTCTCCAACTTTTTAAAGAATTCATTATTTCTTTGTTTTTCAGCATTTTGACTATGCTCTGCTTATGCGTGTTTCCTCTGTATTTATTCAGTTTGGGGTGTGCAGCATAATCCAGTGAAACCATCTCAGTCAATGCTTCTTTTCTTTTTTTGAAAGATTATTAATTTGTTACCAAAGACCATCCAATCACAGCCAAAACCATTGCCAAAGGTGTGGGCATCCTCTCAGAAGACAAGGAAACCATAGAAGACATTGCATCCTACTTCATCATCCCAGTGAGCCAGGTGAACCCAAGAAGTGCCAATGCCTGCATGGTACATGGAAGTGATCTGAAGGACTTGACTTTCCAGCAGCTGGATGACATTTTGAAGTACCATACTGAGACTGTGTTTCCCAGGTCCTCTCCTCAACAGAAGCTGATCGTTCAGGAAGACTGCCAGAGAGAGGGCACTATCATGGCTGTAACTGGTGATGGTGTCAATGACTCAGCTTTGAAGAAGGTGGACACTGGGGTTACTATGGGAATTGCAGGCTCAGAAGTGTCTATGTAAACTACTGACATGATTCTCTTGGATGAGAATTTTGCCTCAATTGTGACTGGAATGGAGGAAGGTCGTCTAATCTTTGATAACTTGAAGAAATCCATTGCCTACACCGAAACCAGAACATTCCAGATATTTATTATCTGGAACACTCCCTTCCTGATATTCATTATTACAAACATTCCACTACCCCTGAGGATCATCACCATCCTCTGCATTAACTAGGGCATGGACATGGTTCCGGCCACCTCCCTGGCTTATGAGCTAGCTCGGAGTGACATCATGAAGAGACAGCTCAAAAACCCCAAGACGGGCAAACGTGTGAATAAGCAGCTGATCAGCATGGCCTATGGACAGATTGGTATGATCCAGGCCCTGAGGGTCTTCTTCACTTACTTTGTGATCCTAGGCTGAGAAGAACTTCCTCCCAATTCACCTGCTGGGTCTGAGTGGCCTGAGATGACCACTGGATCAATGATGTTGAGGACAGCTGCGGAAAACAGTGAACCTACAAGCAGAGGAAAATCTTGGCTTTTACCTGCCACACAGCCTTCTTTGTCAGTATCTTGGTGGCACAATGGGCCAACTTGGTCATCTGCAAGACCAGGAGGAATTCAGTCTTCCAACAGGGGATCTGGCCTCTTTGAAGAGATGGCCCTTGCTGCTTTCCTTTTCTACTGCCCTGGAGTGGGTGTTGCCTTGAGGATGTATCCTCTCAAACCTACCTGGTGGCTCAGTGTCTTCTCCTACTCTCTCCACATCTTCCTATATGACAAAGTCAGAAAAGTCATCGTCAGGTGATGCTGATGCCCTGGTGGCTGGTGGAGAAGGAAACCTACTACTAGACCCCATGTTGCACACTGGAGCACCATGTCACACACTCTGCTCCCATTATCCACCCCCTTTTTGTGTACTTTATTCTTGGAGTTCATAATTCTATACTGGTAGGAAAGCACTGAAGCATGTGGAGGAAGCAAGATGTTCTGAAATGAAACATGTAGCTGTATGGGGCGGGTGTGTGGGTGGAGGTGGGGAAAGGGTTCCCAGAGAAGCATCCATCTATGGAAATCACAGCAGGGAAGGTTATTTTGTGTCTTTTTGTTTTTGTGGAGAGGAAAACTAGGATCTCCTTGCCTGATGCACAGCAAAGCCAATTTGCTGACATTGGGTTGTGATGAAGGAAAGTATAACATTTATTGCAGGGTGCCAAGCAAGGAGAACAGTCAGCTAGTGCCAAAAGACCCAAACTCCCTGAGGCTTTCAAGGAAGGGTTTTAAAAGGCAACATTTGTGGTGAGCGTTCCAAGGTGTGTGATCAGATAGTGGACTTTCTTCTAATTAGTTGGTGGTGAGGTGACAGCGTGATGTTTCAAGAATCTTAATCATCAGCCTTCTGGTTCCAACCAGTCTAAGGTCTACGTGCTTGTGGTCAGCATGTAGTCACCATCCTCCACTTGGGTGGGGGTCTTATTTTCTGCAGAGCAACCTAAAGATATGTGTCAGATTGTTAGGTATATCCCTTGAGGAGGAACTAGGACTCTGTTTTGTCACTGAACTATTGCTTAAGCTATCATTACTTTTCTTGTGTGACTGCTTTTCCTTTGTTTCTGCATTCCCTCATTTCCCTAATTAATAACTGCTTGAGCTTTCTCTTTGGAACTCAAGGAAAACCTAGAAGAATAAAACCTTTTTCTACAAACGAGAAATGGGGACTTCAAAAAGGCTTTTGTACCCACTGGGCCCCATAGAATCTTGCTCAGTTTCAATTATTGATTCAATTTCTTTAGCATGTCTTATACTTTTTTTCTTGGAAGCCAGACATTGGGTATTGGGAACTGAGATAAATAATCCTTTAGTCTGAGGTTTTGTGTTACTCTGCCTAGGAGTTGGGCTGTGTTTAAAGTTTGCTGTAGGTATAGGTGCTAGAGGTTCCGAGTTCTTCCAAGTCTTTTGTTTCTTTGTTCCCCTTGTTTTTCTTTGTGTATCCTGAAGGACTCTTCTTTAAATAGAGTATGTGCTTTGCAGCTTTTCCAGCTGTCATCTACTATTATTATATTGGGTTCCCATTAATGTAGTGGTAAGTTGGGGGGCAGGGGAACCATTCTACAATTTTATGATTGAATCTCAGTCTGCTCGTGGGCCCTGAAGGGAATTGAGGATAGAAAAAAGAGGTGAGGCATTCTGGGCTTTGGATAAATGGCCCCCTAGATAGTTAAAATGCATATTTCAAGGAGAATTTCCATGACCCCAGATTCTTGCATCTTCCCATACACAGAAAAGCACTAAAATAATTAACTTGAGATATCTGTTCTTTGTGATTGACAGTAATGTTTTACCAAGATGTATGCTTGACTACATGTATTTCCAAGCCAAAAAATTCATATATCAATATATACTGGCTCTTCCCCTACCACCCCTACCTCTTTGGAGCAGTTCCTCAGAGTTACTGAGTAGCGATATCCTGGTCTATAGTCCTCAGTAAGACCCTGAATAAAACTTAACCTCACAACTCCAATGTTGTACATTTTTCTTTAAGTTGACAGATCTCTGGTCTCTGGTGGGTCCAGTGATTTCCAGTTTGTTCAGCTTCTTGTAAGGATGGGAGTGCTAACTCCTAAGCTCTTTTCATGTGGGAACTGCTCCTATGTTTTATAATTTATTTGCTAACCAGATTCCATTTTATACTCTAAGTATTTACTATTACTTTTTGAAATGAAAACATTTGTCTTGCAGAAAATAAATGTTCTAAATAAATGTGCATAACAATAGGAATTAAAATTTAAAATTTAATTATATAAATTCATTAGTAGGGAGGTGTTTAAATAAATTGTGTATTATTCATACCGAGTGATACCATGCAGCTGTGAAAAGATATGAGACAGATTTGTATATTGGTAAGGTGATAAGAAAAGATCACAAGGTTCACAGTTAAGTAAAAAAATGAAAATTTGATAGTATAATTTGTTTTCATTTGTGTATTATAAAGGGCAATGTGTCTATATGTCATTGTAGTAGAAAGAATAAATAAGAAAAGAGTAAAATGAGTTGCTTTTGAGAACTGAGGAACTAAGGGTTTAAGGTTGGACAGAGACTTGCTTTTCATGGTGTATCCTTTGGTGTCATTTGATTTTAACATATTGCTTTAAAAAATACAGTTAATAAAAAATTACAAAACTGGGACTTCCCTGGTGGTGCAGTGGTTAAGAATCTGCCTGCCAACGCAGGGGACATGGGTTCGATCCCTGGTCTGGGAAGATCCCACATGCCGCGGAGCAACTAAGCCCATGTGCCACAACTACTGAGCCTGTGCTCTAGAGCCTGCGGGTACAACTACTGAGCCCGTGTGCCACAACTCCTGAAGCCCGTGCACCTAGAACCCGAGCTCCGCAACAAGAGAAGCCACCGCAGTGAGAAGCCTGCACACTGCAACGAAGAGTAGCCCCTGCTCACCGCAGCTAGAGAAAGCCTGCATGCAGCAACAAAGACCCAACGCAGCCAAAGATAAAAATAAATACATAAATAAAAAATTTATTTAAAAAAATTACAAAACCAACTTGTTTAAAATTCCTTTCAATTTTTTATACAGTGTGTCCATTTGGTTAATGAAACTGGGCCCATTGATCATTTCTGGTCTTAAGAGATAAAATAATGAAACCTTTTTTCTAGAAAGGAGAAAGCATCTGTAAAGTGATGAGAGAGAACATGTTTGCAAATAAAAAGAGCTGAGCATAGGTAGTGAGACTTTCAAACACAGATATTGAGAGATTTTAAATGTTTATGTTCCTATTTTACTAGCTATAAGAGAGCAATGTTTGCCAGCAACAAAGCACTATTGATTATAGCAGCTGCAGATAAAAGCTAGCTTGTAGGGAGTAGGTGTTAAATGACAAACATAATTAATTAGGAGCCTTGTTTTCCAGTGGGGTGTTTGTTTATCATCCTGTAGCTCATTGTAGTTACTGGTTCTCATTGCCTGACTGCAATAGTAGTTTATTCCTGCCATTTTTCAAAATGCTTCTGAATTTTATTCTTCCCTGACACATTTGGTGATCAGAGTTAATAGGTGGTATTCTCATTTTCAAAATGCATTTGTAGTAACAGCATGAAAGCCCTAAGAGAAGCTTTAGAAATACCCATCATAACTTAACAGTCATAAAACCTTCAACTTTGCATCTAACTGAATCCAAATCTCTTATGCATAGTTCCTCCAAAACATAAAATTCAACAAGAAGTATAATAAAACCATACATTGACTTATGATTTCAGCATTTCTTTAGTAGGAGACAGAGAATCTCATGAACTTCAAGTAACCTCTGAGAAAAATAAACTCCAAATTGCAACAGAGCTGCTAAACCTTCCAGCCTGTGGGTATAGAAAGTGGGTAATGGAGGACTTAAGAGATTCCATCAAAAGGAGGTGAGGAGAAAGAGGGATTTAGATGAAACACAGACAAAATCACCCTCTGAAAGAGAAATTTCAACACTGAATGATAAAATGTATGTGGTAGGAAAAGTAATGGCCTGTGAATGTGTCCATGCCCCAATCACCAAGAATCTGAATATTCTGCTTTACTTGACAAAAGAGACTATGCAGATGTGATAAGTGTAAGACATTTGAGATGGAGAAGTTATCCTGGATTATCTGAGTGGGCACACTGTAATCACAAGTCCTTAGAAGTGGCTGCAGTTCACTATTTACAATAGCCAAGACATGGAAGTGACAGAGGAGTGGATAAAGAAGATGTGGTACATATATACAATGGAATATTGCTCAGCCATAAAAAGAATGGAACAATGCCATGTGCAGGAACATGGATTTACTAGAGATTATCATACTAAGTGAAGTAAGTCATAAATAGAAAGACAAATATCATATGATATTGCTTACATGTGGAATCTAAAAAAGTAATCGTACAAATAAACTTATTTACAAAATAGAAATAGAGTCACAGATGTAGAAAACAAAATTATGGTTACCGGGGGGAAAGGGGGAAGAGGGATAAACTGGGAGATTAGGATTGACCTATACACACTACTATATATAAAATAGATAACTAATAAGGACCTACTGTATAGCACAGGGAACTCTACTCAATACTCTGAAATAACCTATATGGGAAAAGAATCTAAAAAAGAGTGGATATATGTATATGTATAATTGATTCACTTTGCTGTACACCTGAAACTAACACAACATTGTAAATCAACTGTACTCCATTAAAAGTTATTTTTTAAAAAGTGGCTGCAGTTATAAAGAGAGAGATGTGAGGGCAGAAGAAGGAAGAGAGATGTGATGTTGCTGGTCTCTACGATGGAGGAAGGGGGCCATACATGCTCCAAGGAACTAGGGAGATCTCTAGAAGCTGAGAAAGGCAAGGACATGGATTTTCTCCTAGAGCTTCCAGAATGAACACAGCCCTCCCTACACTTTGATTTAAGCTCAGTGAAGGCCAGTTTTGGACTTCTGACCTTCAGAAGTGTAAGATAAGAACTTAACCAAGGTTTTGGTGAGGATGTGAGAAACTAGGCACCTTCGTACATCGCTGATAGGACTGCAAACTGGTACAATCGTTATGGAGGGGAATATGACAATATTTAAGAAATCTACATATGCATTTTACATTTTGACCCAGAAATACTATTTCTAGGAGTTTATCCTAAAGATGTATCTCCAACAATGTAAAATTACAGTTGCACAATGATATTTGTTTCATTATTTCGTTTTTGTGATTTACTATACTGAAACATCTTGAATGGCCATACATAGAAGAGCAGTGTGGTAGGACATAGTACTTTGCAGCTACTGTAAAAGAATGGTGAAGAGCTCTATGATCAGTTATAAAGTGATTTCTAAGAAACAGAGTGCAGAAAAGTATAGTACTCAAACTTTTGGTTTAGAAAAAAAGGAAAATGTAACTTTATAGATTTATCTATTTTACAAAAAACTTGTGTAAAATGTTAACTAGAAAATAATGATTGGCAACCTACAGGGGAGAATGGGAATGAGGTGGAAGTGGTGAGGATGACCCTTTTCTAAGTGTACCTATCAGATAGTTTTGACTTCTTGGAACCGTGATAATGTTGTACATACTCAAAATAACAGTAAAATAAAAATGAACCCCTAAAATTGAGTGTAAAAGTATTTCAGATGAATAACACTACTACATTGAATGGAGAGGAAACTTAACTTGAGGAGCTTTTGAGTTCAGTGTTTTGACTCTGTGCCCTCAGACTAAAGATTTTTTTAAAAAGATATAAATAAATATTGAGCTAGAAACTTTGTTTGTTTGAAGTGCTATGGGTTAACTATAGTAAACTACTTTCTGTGTATTTTATGACTGGGCCATCAAATAAATACATTGAGGACAATGTGAGCTAGATTTCTCCCTGTCAGATGCAGAAAGGGGGAAGACTAAAATAAACCCTCTGTGGTTGTCATTGGAAATTTTAGAATGAACTCATTTACGTGTGTGTGTGTGTGTGTATGTGTGTGTATCCACCACATATATTTGTTATGTATATATATGTATGTTTGTATATGTTATTTGAATAACTTGTTTATTTCTGTCCATCAAACTTTGATTATTAACTCAGTTGGAATAAAGTAGCAAAAGGTATTTGTATATATGACATATAAATTATGTCTTTTATCCTAATTATATTTTCTTCTAAGCCAATATTCATTTTCATTTGTATTCCCTGATTAGGGTGATGTAATCTGAAGTGTGCTCAGAGAAAGGAAGAAACAATTTTGGATTTAAAAAATTAACCATGATGATCTAAGTGAGTAACTGAGAATTGCTTTCATGTATTTGTGATAATTGATATTGCAGAGAATTAGTTAATCTTAGCTATAGCTGCTTAAAATTTATGATTTTAAAATACCCAACAGCATTTATAAAAACCCATTATTCTTAATTTGTTAGAGAAATTAATTATATCTGGTCAAATATGACTATGGCAAGTTGTATGATTAAGAACTAAAAACCATCAAGAAAGGTAATGTTTGCAAGGAGATTGCATTTATGATAACCATTTGTGAGAACATATTTCATTAGGAAGAGACAAAATGCAATAGCAACTTTATGGATTCTGCCATGAAATAGTAAAATGGGGAAGAACTTTAGGCGTGGAACCAGGAGTCTGCCAGGGGTCTCTGTGTGTCTTTTATAAAGTCATTTAATCTTTTTCTTAAACATCTTTATTGGAGTATAATTGTTTTACAATGGTGTGTTAGTTTCTGCTGTATAACAAAGTGAATCAGCTATACATATACATATATCCCCATATCTCCTCCCTCTTGCGTCTCCCTCCCACCCTCCCTATCCCACCCCTCTAGGTGGTCACAAAGCACCAAGCTGATCTCCCTGAGCTATGCATCTGCTTCCCACTAGCTATCTATTTTACATTTGATAGTGTATATATGTCCATGCCACTCTCTCACTTCGTTCCGTCTTACCCTTTCCCCTCCCCTTGTCCTCAAGTCCAATCTCTACGTCTGCGTCTTTATTCCCGTCCTGTGCCTAGGTTTTTCAGAACCATCTTTTTCTTTTTCTTTTTTTTTTAGATTCCATATATATGTGTTAGCATACGGTATTTGTTTTTCTTTTTCTGACTTAAC
This sequence comes from Balaenoptera acutorostrata, assembly GCF_949987535.1. Taxonomy (NCBI): domain Eukaryota; kingdom Metazoa; phylum Chordata; class Mammalia; order Artiodactyla; family Balaenopteridae; genus Balaenoptera; species Balaenoptera acutorostrata. Next base: position 14,190,820 of record NC_080069.1, read on the forward strand.
TTCACTCTGTATGACAGTCTCTAGGTCCATCCAGCTCACTACAAATAACTCAATTTCATTTCTTTTTATGGCTGAATAATATTCCACTATATATATGTGCCACATCTTCTTTATCCATTCATCTGTCAATGGACAATTAGGTTGCTTCCATGTCCTGCCTATTGTAAATAGAGCTGCAATGAACATTGTGGTGCATGACTCTTTGAATTATGGTTTTCTCAGGGTATGTGCCCAGTGGTGGGATTGCTGGGTCGTATGGTAGTTCTATTTTTAGATTTTTAACAAAACTCCATACTGTTCTCCATAGTGGTTGTATCAATTTACATTCCTACCAACAGTGCAAGGGGGTTCCCTTTTCTCCACACCCTCTCCAGCATTTATCGTTTGTAGATTTTTTGATCAAGGCCATTCTAACCAGTGTTAGGTGATACCTCATTTTACTTTTGATTTGCATTTCTCTAATGATTAGTAATCAAAGGATGAATCAGTTGAGCATCCTTTCATGTGTTTGTTGGCAATCTGTATATCTTCTTTGGAGAAGTGTCTATTTAGGTTTTCTGCCCATTTTTGGATTGGGTTGTTTGTTTTTTGATACTGAGCTGCATGAGCTGCTTGCATATTTTGGAGATTAACCCTTTGTCAGTTGCTTCGTTTGCAAATATTTTCTCCCAATCTGAGGGTTGTCTCTTGGCCTTGTTTATGGTTTCCTTTGCTGTGCAAAAGCTTTTAAGTTTCATTAGGTCCCATTTGTTTATTTGTGTTTTTATTTCTATTTCTCTAGGAGGTGGGTCAAAAAGGATCTTGCTGTGATGTATGTCATAGAGTGTTCTGCCTATGTTTCCCTCTAAGAGTTTGATAGTGTCTGGCCTTACATTTAGGTCTTTAATGCATTTTGAATTTATTTTTGTGTATGGTGTTAGGGAGTGTTCTAATTTCGTTCCTTTAATTGTAGCTGTCCAGTTTTCCCAGAAACACTTATTGAAGAGGCTGTCTTTTCTCCATTGTATATTCTTGCCTCCTTTATCAAAGACGAGGTGAGCATATGTGCATGGGTTTATCTCTGGGCTTTGTATCCTGTTCCATTGATCTATATTTCTGTTTTTGTGCCAGTACCATACTGTCTTGATTACTGTAGGTTTGTAGTATTGTCTGAAGTCAGGGAGCCTGATTCCTCCAGCTCCGTTTTTCTTTCTCAAGATTGCTTTGGCTATTCGGGGTCTTTTGTGCTTCCATACAAATTGTGAAATTTTTTGTTCTAGTTCTGTGAAAAATGCCATGGGTAGTTTGATGGGGATTGCATTGAATCTGTAGATTGCTTTGGGTAGTATAGTCATTTTCACAATGTTGATTCTTCCAGTCCAAACATGGTATATCTCTCCATCTATTTGTATCATCTTTAATTTCTTTCATCACTATTGCTTGTAGTAATCTCTCATGATCCTTTGTATTTCTGCAGTGTCAGTTGTTATTCTCCTGTTTCATTTCTAATTCTATTGACCTGAGTCTTCTCCTTTTCTTTCGTTATGAGTTTGGCTAATGGTTTATCAATTTTGTTTATCTTCTCAAAGAACTAGCTTTTAGTTTTATTGATCTTTGCTATTGTTTCCTTCATTTCTTTTTCATTTATTTCTGATCTGATTTTTATGATTCCTTTCCTTCTGCTAACTTTGGGGATTTTTGTTCTTCTTCCTCTAATTGCTTTAGGTGTAAGGTTAGGTTCTTTATTTGAGACGTTTCTTGTTTCTTGAGATAGGATTGTATTGCTATAAAGTTCCCTCTTAGAACTGCTTTTGCTCCATCCCATTGGATTTGGGTCATCGTGTTTTCATTGTCATTTGTTTCTAGGTATTTTTTGATTTCCCCTTTGATTTCTTCAGAGGCCTCTTGCTTATTTAGTAGTGTATTGTTTAGCCTCCATGTGTTTGTATTTTTTACAGATATTTTCCTGTAATCGATATCTAGTCTCATAGCGTTGTGGTCGGAAAAGATACTCGATACGATTTCAATTTTCTTAAATTTACCAAGGCTTGATTTGTGACCCAAGATATGATCTATCCTGGAAAATGTTCCATGAGCACTTGAGAAGAAAGTGTAATCTGCTGTTTTTGGATGGAATGTCCTATAAAAATCAATTAAGTCCATCTTGTTTAATGTATCATTTAAAGCTTGTATTTCCTTATTTATTTGCACTTTGGATTATCAGTCCATTGGTGAAAGTGGGGTATTAAAGTCCCCTACTATGATTGTGTTACTCTCGATTTCCCCTTTTATGGCTGTTAGCATTTGCCTTATGTATTGAGGTGCTCCTATGTTGGGTGTATAAATATTTACAATTGTTCTATCTTCTTCTTGGATTGATCCCTTGATCATTGTGTAGTGTCCTTTTTTGTCTCTTGTAATTGTCTTTATTTTAAAGTCTATTTTGTCTGATATGAGACCTGCTACTCTAGCTTTCTTTTGATTTCCATTTGCATGGAATATCTTTTTCCATCCCCTAACTTTCAGTATGTATGTGTCCCTAGTCTGAAGTGGTTCTCTTGTAGACAGCATATATACGGGTCTTGTTTTTCAGCCAGTCTATGTCTTTTGGTTGGAGCATTTAATCCATTTACATTTAAGGTAGTTATCAATATGTATGTTCCTATTACCATTTTCTTAATTGTTTTGGGTTTGTTATTGTAGTTTTTTTCCTTCTCTTGTATTTCTGCCTAAAGAAGTTCCTTTAGCATTTGTTGTTAAGATGGTTTGCTGGTGCTGAATTCTCTTAGCTTCTACTTGTCTGTAAAGGTTTTAATATCTCTGTCAAATCCGAATGAGATCCTTGCTGGGTAGAGTAATGTTGGTTGTAGGTTTTTCCCTTTCATCACTTTAAATATGTCCTGCCATGCCCTTCTGGCTTGCTTAATTTCTCTGAAAGATCAGCTCTTAATCTTGTGGGGATTTTCTTGTATATTATTTGTTGCTTTTCCCTTGCTGCTTTTAATATTTTTTCTTTCAATTTAATTTTTGATAGTTTGATTAATATGTGTCTTGATGTGTTTCTCCTTGGATTTATCCTGTATGGGACTCTCTGCACTTCCTGGACTTGATTGACTATTTCCTTTCCCATATTAGGGAAGTTTTCAACTATAATCTTCAAATATTTTCTCAGTCCCTTTCTCTTTCTCTTCTTCTTCTGGGAACCCTATAATTCGAATGTTGGTGTGTTTAATGTTATCCCAGAGGTCTCTGAGACTGTCCTCGTTTTTTTTCATTCTTTTTTCTTTATTCTGCTCTGCAGTAGTTATTTCCACTATTTTATCTTCCAGGTCACTTATCCATTCTTCTGCCTCAGTTATTCTGCTATTGATTCCAGTTTCATTTTTTTGTGTTGTTCATCATTGTTTGTTTGCTCTTAGTTCTTCTAGGTCCTTGTTAAACGTTTCTTTTATTTTCTCCATTCTATTTCCAATATTTTGGATCATCTTTCCTATCATCACTCTGAATTCTTTTTCAGGTAGACTGCCTATTTCCTCTTCATTTGTTTAGTCTGGTGGGTTTTTACCTTGCTCCTTCATCTGCTGTGTGTTTTTCTGTCTTCTCACTTTGCTTGACTTACTGTGTTTTGGGTCTCCTTTTTGCAGGCTGCAGGTTCATAGTTCCCGTTGTTTTTGGTGTCTGCCCCCAGTGGGTAAGGTTGGTTCAGTGCGTTGTGTAGGCTTCCTGGTGGAGGGGACTGGTGCCTGTGTTCTGTTGGATGAGGCTGTATCTTGTCTTTCTGGTGGGCAGGACTGCATCCGGTGGTGTGTTTTGAGGTGTCTGTGAACTTATTATGATTTTAGGCAGCCTCTCTGCTAATGGGTGGGGTTGTGCTCCTGTCTTGCTAATTGTTTGTCATAGGGTGTCCAGCACTGTAGCTTGTTCGTCGTTGAGTAGAGATGGGTCTCAGCATTGAGATGGAGATCTCTACGAAAGCTCTTGCTGATTGATATTACACGGGGCTGGGAGGTCTCTGGTGGACCGATGTCCTGAACTTGGCTCTCCCACCTCAGAGGCCCAGGCCTGACACTGGCTGCAGCGCCATGGCACTGTCAGCAAAATGGCTGCTAGTGTTGGAGTGTCTCCTGCAGAGGTGGGGGTGGCTGTGGGTCACTGTGGGGACAACGACACTTGTAGCAGAATTTCTGGGAAGTACTCCTTGGCGTAAGCCCTCCCAGAGTCTCCATTTAATCTTTTTGTACCTTGAATTCTTCAAGACGGAAATACCTGTCTCAGGTGTTCTGTGATGATTTAAATATGGTAGTACATGTGAAAATGCCTGAGAAAGGTAAGATATTACACAAATACTAATTGCCGTGATTGTTTGTCTGCTCCATTTTATTTTTATTTTTTTAGTTTTAAAGTTATCTTTATATTTTCTTTTTTATAATATTATTTATTTTATTTTATTGTTTATTTTCTTTTTTCTTTTTTTGGTTGTGGCGGGTCTTAGTTGTGGCACTCAGGATCTTCGTTGAGGCATGTGGTGTCTTTTTCATTGTGGTGTGTGAGCTCTTTGTTCTGCCTCACGGGCTTCTCTTTAGCTGTGGCATGCAGGGTTTTCTCTCTCTAGTTGTGAAGGTGTGACCATGAAAAGTGTCATAGGACAATATCGTAGAGCAGATCTCTGAAATGTACTCATCTTGTGTAACTGTAACTTTATAGCCATTGAACACCAAGTTCCCCCTTCCCCTATCCCCTGGTAACCACTATTCTTTTGTCTACTTCTATATCTTTCACTATTTTAGATACCCCATATAAGAGGAATCGTGCAGTATTTGTCCTTCTGTGACTGACTTATTTCACTTAGCATTATATCTTCCAGGTTCATCCTTATTGTCACAAATGGCAGAATTTCCTTCTTTGTTTAAAGGGTGAATAATATTCCATTGTCTGTATGTACCACATCTTCTTTATCATTTGTCTGTTGATGGACATTTAAGTTGCTTTCATGTCTTGGCTATTGTGAATAATGCTGCAATGAACATGGGAGTACAGATATCTCTTGGAGATCCTGATTTCAATTCTTTTGGATATACACCCAGAAGTGGGATTGCTGGATCATATGGTAGTTCTATTTTTAATTTTTCTGAGCAATCTCCATACTGTTTTCCATACATAGTGCCTATAGTTAGCAATAAGGTATTGTGTTCTTAAAATTTTTTTAAGCAGGTAGATCTCATGTTGTGTTCTTGTCACACACAAAAAATAAAATAAAACAAAATAAAACAAACAAAACTCCATAGGGACACAAGGAAACATTTGGAGGTGGTGGGCATGTTTATTACCTGGATTGTGGTGATGTTAATAAGAGTATATACATATGTCCAAACTCACCAGATTAGGTACATTAATTATGTGCAATTTTTTGTACACTAGTTATATCTCAAAAAAGCTGAAAAAATGTCATGGGAGTAAACTCAAATTTTAATATTCTCAATATTGATATTTTCCTAGGAATTTCATAAACATCGATGTGTGTATTTATGGATCCCCTGAGTCCTCAGAGGTCATCTTTTAGGGCTGTTATTCAGAATGGCACTAGTCTCACATTCTCTTATGCTAGGCCTTTTGAGGAGCTTTTAGGATAGGACTATTTACTTTTTATTTACTTAGATCAGAGAGGAGGATGTTTTGGGTTTCAGGACATGATTTTTATATGGTTTTGAATATATGCGCGTGTTAAATCCAGTTATAATGCTTTTTTTTTTTTGGCTCTACAACTTTGGTGCCACTGTTGATTTTCCTTTGATTAAAAGAGAGCAGTGCTTACAAAATAATAAAAACTGTATCTAATAATTAAAAACACACAACTGCTGTCTCAGAAGAGTGGAACTTGTTAAACTGAAGATCCTTTGTGCTGAAAATTATGATGGTTTTTATCTAAGAAAATGTAGGGGCATAGCTACATTTGGAATTAGAGCCTGGAAAAAGCCACATTGAGATGTACTTGGGGTAGGAGAAGAGTGGAAAGGGAGAGAGGAATGAGGAGCCGTGATACGGGTGCAACGTGGGGTGATTTTATAAATTTGGGGGATGATTTGTTACACAGCAGAGACTAACTGATAAAGGCCCATTAAGAACTAATTACTCTTTCATTTGAATTTTGTTTAAATTCATTCCTTGAGAATGAGAATTAAGCCATATAAATCTTGTACTCTTTCAGCTCTTTCCTCAGTTCCTTACACATTATAATCATTATACTTAACATTTATTATACACTTACTTTGTGTCAGGTACTTACTAATGGCTTTCTGTGTAATAATAAACTGAATATTTGGAAAAACCCCACAATGTAGGACTATGATCTACAGTGTTTAGGTGAGAAAACTGAGGTCCAGAAAGGAGAAATACCTGCCACCTTCACAAATCCAGTCACTGGCAGGGTGGGCATTTGCACAAGAGTTATCCAGCTCCAAAGCATGCACCTTTAATATCTATAATAGACTTCTTTGCTACACTAAATGGCACCTATATGTATTATGTAAATTCTTAACTATGATAACAAAGTGTGATTCTGTTGGCTATGTTCTAACTTACTTCATTTTTCAGAAAGTGTCCCCTTTGTGGAAAGCATCTAACATTTTCCAGAGAACCTTTTACTCTGGGAGCTATTGGAATGAGTCACAGTTAAGTTCATCAAACGTTAGTGCTTCAGGAATGCCTCTGAGACTGAGTGGCATGTTTTAAGGGATGTAAAATATTGTGTGGAAAAGAAAACAGCGAACACGGAGGCTATGGAAATTTATCTCCCTGCAAATCTTCCCTTCTGGTTTTCTTCTGGAGAATGTCCTCAGTTCACTTCTAGCACTGCACTCCATCCAGGAGGATCTGTTACATAATCCCCTCCTGTCTGCTGCTTCTTCTCTCAGGCTCTAATCATCTCAGGGCCCTATGAAGCACCAGGCACTTGAGGACTATTTTATTTCAGATTAAAAATTATATATAAATAGCTAGTGCCATTTGCAGCAACATGGATGGACCTAGAGATTGTCGTACTGAGTGAAGTGAGTCAGAGAAGGAGAAATATCATGTGATATCACTTATATGTGGAATCTAAAAAACAAATTGATACAAATGAGCTTATTTACAAAACAGAAACAGACTCACAAACTTAGAGAACGAAACTATGGTTACAGGAGTGGGGGAATGGTGGCGGGGAGGGATAGTTAGGGAGTTTGGGATTGACATGTACTCACTGCTATATTTAAAATGGATAACCAACAAGGACCTACTGTATAGCACAGGGAACTCTGCTCAATATTATGTAACAACCTAAATGGGAAAAAGACTTTGAATAGACGAAGTGAGAGAGTGGCATGGACATATATACACTACCAAATGTAAAATAGATAGCTAGTGGGAAGCAGCTGCATAGCACAGGGAGATCAGCTTGGTGTTTTGTGACCACCTAGAGGGGTGGGATAGGGAGGGTGGGAGGGAGATGCAAGAGGGAGGAGATATGGGGATATATGTATACATATAGCTGATTCACTTTTTTATACAGCAGAAACTAACACACCATTGTAAAGCAATTATACTCCAATAAAGATGTTAAAAAAAAAAAGAATGGATACATGTATATGTATAACTGAATCACTTTGCTGTACACCTGAAACTAACAACATTGGTAATCAACTATACTCCAATATAAAATAAAAAGTTAAAAAAATTATATATAAATATCTAGTACACATCCCTTGACCTCAAGAACTATGACAATAGATGGGGAGAGATTGATTTGATTTCAGGGGAGGATCTGTGACTAGCAATAGTTAGGGGGCTGTGTTTTAACCTGGCTGAGCCACAATTCACCTCTATGACCTTAGGTCCAGGCAGACCTCAGAGATATTGCAGGTTCAGTTTCAGACGACTGCAATAAAGTGAATACTGCAATAAAGCAAGTCAAATGGATTTTTTGGCTTCCCAGTGCATAAAAAGGTTATGTTTACACTATACTGTAGTCTATTAAGTGTGCAATAGCATTATGCCTAAAAAAACAATGTACATAACTTGATTAAAAATACTTTATTGCTGAAAAATGCTAGCCATCATCTGAGCCCTCAGCGAGTCATAATATTTTTGCAATAGTAACATCAATGATCACTGATCACAGATCACCATAACAAATACAATAATAATAAAAAAGTGTGAAATATTGAGAGAAATACCAAAATGTGACACAGAGACACGAAGTGAGCAAATGCTATTGGAAAAATGGCGCCAATAGACTTGCTTGACACAGGGTTGCCACAAACCTTCAATTTGTAAAAAATGCAGTATCTGTGAAGTACAGTAAAGCAAAGCACAATAAAATGAGGTACGCCTGTAAATCTTTTAGCGTATCCTCAACCAGCAGCTTTTGCTAGAGTACAATCTCGAAGTGTTGGCTATTTAGATTTTATCAAAAGTCTAGTGAAGATAAATAATTCTTTAAAAAAAATTGTGATATACTGTCTATTCACTTCTGAGATCTAAGTCTTATTGTTGGCTCAGGTCAGACCATTGGGAGACTACGTTTTGGAAAATTTGCCTAATCACCTTTATGGATTATACTTGTATTTTAGTGTTTTATCCTCAGAATTTAAAATGTCAAAGCTGAGCTGGAGCCTGGCTCTGTCAATTATTGGCTGTGTAATGTGGGGAGAACTACTTATCCACTTTAAGACTCCATTTCTTAATTTACAAAATGTGATAATAAATACTACTTCATAGAGTTTTTGTGAGACTTGAATGATACAGCCCATGTAAGGAAAATATAAGTCCCTATAGCTTTAAAATAATTTGAAGTTTAAAACTAATTTGTAGCTTGAAAGAAAAGCCATATGAAATTCATTTTGGTGTATTTGCTGTAAAATCTGCTGTAAAATCTGTTGTCAAGGTCATCGCCAATTTTTAATGTCGCCTATAAAGAATTTCATTTAGGCTTTACTACCAGGTTAGAAAGAACCCTGCTTCTCCGAAGAAGTAGCATTTTTCTCCCTACCTACCACTGCTCTCCAGTAATAAGAATGAGCTAATTTCCCATAGTTACCTTTTTGTCCTGGCTGCAGAGAAGATCAGGGTAATATCTGTACTTCCCAGCAAGTATATCAGCTTGCCTGGTTGTATTATCTACTTCCTTCTATTCTTTGTGGCTGTGATTTTTAAATTTCTATTTGACTACCAACATGGTTTAAATGTCTTGTTTTAAGCCATCTTGAATCCTTTTTAACAGCGGAGTGATCTGAATTAAATCAAAGTATCCTTTAGACTCTCAAGGTCTCTATTTCCTCACCTGACAAAATGCTTCTATTGGAAGGCTGATAAAATCAGGTAATGTTGTCGAGTGCATTTTGGAAAACCAGACACTACAGAAGTCAGCCCTGTCCAGCCATGACAGACGTGCAGCCACCAACATGATGACATGACGTCACTGCCTCTCAAATGCTCTTCAGCACAACCCTCATTGCTGAGCTCAGAATTCGTTCCATAGTGTATCTTGAAAGTGAACTTGTACTTGGAATGACGCAGACCAACGTCATGGCTCAGCGACCCTGGGTGAAAGGGAAGATCATTGAGATTTAGAAACCTGATAATGATAATAGTGAACCTAGTGGTGACAGCCTAAGGAAACGTAAGGAAAGTGGTAGGAGAAGAAGCTCTCTGAGACTACAGTGATGGCTTTAGTTCATTTCCCTGTGAGTCCAAACCCCTTTTCCCGCTGGGCAGGCCATGTCCTAGGGCAGCCCATGTCCCGGGTTGGTCTTTTCCGGTGTCTGTGCTTCTTGCAGCATCGTGTTTAGAAGAATAGAGGGGAGAGTTTTCCATCAGAACATCTAAGATCCTTGCTCAGGTGCTAACTAACAATGTAGGAGCAACTAACTGTATGTAGCCTCTGAGGTTTTTGTGTTTGTTTTTTTTAAAATACATGTATTGTTTACTAATTTTAGAAATAATACATAATTACTGCAGATTTTTAAATGGGGGGACAGAAACTATAAAGAATGAATCTACTAGGATTCACAATCCTATTTCATGCAGAAATAACCACAATTATCCTGTTTCTTTCTCACTGTACAGATTTGTGATTTTACCACAGATATAATTTTGTTTCATTTGCTCTTTTAAAAAAAGTATGTGTCATATTATATCATCTTGAGCCTCAGTATTTTCATCTGTCAATTGGATATGCTAATATCTACCTCAGAACTTGTCTAAGGGCTAAATAAAATAGGTGGATAGAAACAGCCTGAAGCATAGTAAGTGCTGAGTAAATATTAATTAATTTTGGATTGAATCAGTGTTTGGCCTTGGAATTGCATCTTTCTGCCTTGCTCCATTAGATACCTTATTTCTACTAAAGTTGTGAAGCAGGTGAACAGAAACAAATGTACACACTCGGAAACATCTTGGGGTAAGAACAACCAGAATCTGCTTCCTGAGTAGACAAATGTGAGTGGAAAAAATAAGGGCAGTGCCAGATTTCCTTAAGATTTAAACTCTGCTGTTTCAGCAACTCAACCGAAAAAGCCAATCTTTCAAGTAAAGTGGTCTCAAAATAAAACGGGGCACAGTTCTATTCCTCTGCAAAAGGAATTACAAATAGGAAATACGACACGGCCACTGTTTGGTGTGCGGCATTACTATGCTTTTTACCTAGGAAATCCGACAAAGTTTAAAACTCTGGATGAGAACGTGTCTGCACACGTAACTCATCCCCAGGGGACTGGTTTCCCAACCTCTGTGCAAGGACAGTGGAGATCAGAGCACCTGCTCCTTGACATTGCCATGTCTTGGAGCGATCAGCTCTAGCCAAATTATGCTGCAACTGAACTGGGGGAAAATATAAAACAGCAAAGAAAACAAAACAAAACATAACCCCAAACAGTTTTTTCCTTGAGGATGGAGTTATTATTGACTGTAGTGGAAGAGTGATTCAGAACCAGCGCTTGAGCTCAGTGGACATCAATAGTGAACTAGTCAAGTGCCCATGAGAGAAGCCCAGTATGGAGTAAAATAAGTAAAAAGGCAGAGAAGTGGTTGTTTGATGACATGGTATGATGGGGTCAGAGCGGAAGGCAGAGAAACTACTCATCCAAAGACAGCTATAACTCCCTGAAACTCATTTACTCATTCAAATCCTCTCTCTTCCTTCCCCTCTACTACTCAGGTAACACCTAAGTCTTACAAGTAGCTACTTTTTTAGTGGTATGAGAAAACAATCTGATCAGCCCCAATCATTTGGTCTTTTATTTATGTATGTACCATCCACCCATTCACACGAGTTTTACTGAGAGCCAGTGGCTGTAAGTCGTCCTTTTGGAGATTCAAATATGAATCAAATATGTGTTCTACCTTTTAGGAGCTCACCATCTAGTGAGGGAGATAATGATTTGAATATCAATAATCACAATAAAAAGAAAACTATTGATAAGCCTACTGAGGAGGCAAAGGCAGGGTGCCTGATTATCAGCAAGAATAGCTGGTCCACAGCAATGTGGGACCTGATGAACTCCCCTGTCAATCCCACAGGGTTAAGCGTCTCTGCCCTTCCCATCCATATACAGGGCCCTCCAGGGTGCATCTTCCCCAAATGAGCACTGCGTGATCCCCTGTTTTCCTGGGTTGCCAGTCCTTTCAAGACCTGCCCATCTATCCAAACTCCAAATCAAGAGGTGGTATCCAAGGATCTGGGAGTCCCCCTGTGTGTATTCTGCAGGTGACGCCTGTGTTGGTAAGAATTGACCTGCGTGTCCTCAAGGCTGTTCAATTCTCTAATTCTATGAATTTATCATGAGTCTGAAATGGTTTCTTAAAGCAGCAGATGCAATTGCATATAGGATGACAGGCATAGGGAAATGAAGGTTTTTGTCTCTCTCCCTCCATCTCCTGCTGTTGCATGGCCTCTAAACGACCTGCAGGTGGTAGGTGGGTAGGATGGACACATCATGTTGGGCCCAGGCGAGCGCTGCCTCTGCAGAGCCTGTGAGTGGAATAAACCAAGCAGGAGGTATCTGTGGCTGGGCCAGGATGAGCCACGACCTGATGACCTGACTGCAGGGCTGTTGATGGGGTATGATGACTCAGAGGAGAAGGCCCCCTCCTGACTCAGGAGCTGCAGGCAGAGAGGAGGCAGGGAATTGGAGGTGGCTTCCCAGAGCCATTCTTTGCAGGACAATGGGGATTGCAGCTGCCCCAGCCTCTGACTCATTCATCTCCAACTGGCAGGTCAGGACCCAGGGCTCTTCGAACACTAAAAAGGAAAACAAATCAACAGAACATGCCTATTTAGATGCATGTGGATTTAGAGATTGTTGGCTGCCAGTTAGAAAAAATAGGGAAGTTTAAAAAAGTACTGATGGACAGTCCCCACCCCAGAGAGTTGGACCTGGGCATTCGTGACTCCTAAAAGCTCTGCAAGGGATTTTTTTTTTAATGTTATTTTTAATTAATTAATTTATTTTTAATTAATCAATTTTATTTTATTTATTTTTATTTTTGGCTACGTTAGGTCTTCATTGCTGCGCACGGGTTTTCTCTAGTTGCGGCAAGCGGGGGCTACTCTTTGTTGCGGTGCGCGGGCTTCTCATCGTGGTGGCTTCTCTTTGCGGCAGCTTCTCTTGTTGCGGAGCACAGGCTCTAGGTGTGCGGGCTTCAGTAGTTGTGGCACGTGGGCTCAGTAATTGTGGCTCGCAGGCTTAGGTGCTCTGTGGCATGTGGGATCTTCCCGGACCAGGGCTCGAACCCGTGTCCCCTGCATTGGCAGGCAGATTCTTAACCACTGTGCCACCAGGGAAGCCCTCTGCAAGGGATTCTAATGAGTGGGAGAGACCCAGGAAACCTGAGCTATTGCAAAGTGATTAAAGCCGAGAGTAACTAGTGGGTGATAGTCTGAAAACTACTAAAGTTTGTTCCTGTTTATTCACAAAGCACAGCACCTCACATATATATGATGCTTTTCCATTTACAAAACATCTTATACACAATTTAATCTGACCCTTACAATACCCAAGAGAAAAGTAAAGGAATTATTAACCCTGTCTTCCCCATGACGACATGGCTGCCCAGAGTCAGCAGGTGATTTACGTGATCCCAAGTAACTGAAGAGACCAGCAATCAAACCTAGATGTTCTGGCTTGTAAGCCAGTGTTTCTTCTCATTTACCACCTAGAAGTTCATTTCTCAGAACTCCATGTGCCCTGGACTTCTGTGCTCTGACTTCTGCTCCAGTCTGTTTCTACCTCCACCTCTGCTCCTAAAAAAATTCATATATTCCTGGGAAGAAGAAATACAGATCTATACAGTATGATGTGGCCAAGCCGGGTTCTCTCCTGGGGTAATCAAGCATTTTGAAACACTGCCTTTTGCTTGTTTTCTGCTGAAGCTTATAAAACAATAATCCTCAACCTCTCCTGCATATTAGAACCACCTTGAGAATTTTTAAAACTCTCAGTGCCCAAGTTGTACCCAGGACTAATTAAATCTGAATCTCTGGGGGTGGCTCAGGCTTCAGTATTTTTAAAGCTTTCCTGTGATCCCAATGTGCAGCCACTGTGAAGCCTTGTAAGATTTTGAGATGAGGAGAGAGATGATCTGTGAACATTTATAGAGCATTTTGCTCTAGAATGTCATTAACATGTTTCTCTAGCATTCTGTGTGTGGATACACATGTTCCTACAGGTGGCTTCTTTATTGCCATACCATTTTAATTATTCATAATCTGACATGGGGTTCTCTGCCATGTTGGGGTGGTATTTCATCTGTTGTATCTCCTACAATGCAGCTTTTATCTGTTGGGATGATTTATTTGTAAGTAACAGATAAACCAGCTCTAAATGTCTTAAACAATAAGAAGTATTTATTATTCTACATCACAAGACTCCCAGAGTAGGTCAGCTTCATGGCTGGCCAACTCAGTAGCTCAATAACATTAGCAAAGACCCAGGTTCTTTTCACCTCTGATTTGCCCTCCTTCATGTGTTGGCTTTGTTCTTAGACTTGAGCCTCAAGGTCAAAAAATAGCTGCCACTGTTCCAGACATTATGACAATGTCTGATTGAACAACATTATTTTTGTTCACTTTTTAAGAGCAGGAAACATTTTTCCAGAAAATTCTCGGCAAACTTTTTCGAATACCTCATTGGCCAGAATTGGATCACATACACACCACTGAAAACCAACAATGGCAAGGAAACTGGGATTTGCCTAATTGGCATAGACACATTCAAAGTAATGCCTCATCTGGGATAGAATCATTTTCCCCCAAGGAGTGGCTCCCTGGGGTTCTGTTGGCCAGGAAGATGAAGGAGGTGGTGGTTTGTTAAGAAGCCATTCACTTCTGATGAAATGTAAGGAACTGGATTTGGACTTAGAAGACTAATCTCAGCACTTGCCCTCACAATATTTGTGACTTTGAATAAGTCACAGTCTCTCTGAACCTCAGTTTTCTCAACTGCCAAATGGAGACCATAGTATCTGTATGACCGGATGGCTGTGAGGATAAAATGTATGAATGTGCCCAGAAATCACTAGACAATACCTGAAACATACTAGGTACATAATATATGTTGATACCCTCCTTCCCTTCCTCTTTCTTCTTTACCTCTTTCCTGATACTTTTCTCTTCAATCATTGCCAACTCCAAGTTAAATAGTGAGCCTATAGGTAGTAGAAAAATTTGGTTGAAAAAGGTATGGAGAGAAATAGGAGACAAAGTAGAAGAGGATAAAATGACAAAGGTATAATATATTGTAGCTTAGGGCCATCTGACAAAAACCTTCCCTTCTCAAAACCTTTTCTCACTTTCCGTGGGAGTTTTCACCTATCATGCAGTTTTTTTTTTTCTTCTTTTCTTTTCTTTTACTTTTTTTTGGCTGCGTTGTGTCTTAGTTGCGGCATGTGGGATCTTCGCTGAGGCATGTGGGATCTTTCATTGTGGCGTGCGGGCTCCAGGGTGTGTGGACTCTATAGTTGTGGTGCGTGGGCTCCAGAGTGCATGGGCTTTGTAGTTGCGGCACGCAGGCTCTCTTGTTGAGGTGCATGAGCTCAGTAGTTGTGTCGTGCAGGCTTAATTACCCCTTGGCAAGTGAGATCTTAGTTCCCCGACCAGGCATCAAACCCGCGTCCCCTGCATTGGAAGGCAAATTCTTTACCACTGTACCACCAGGGAAGTCCCTATCATGCAGTTTTGTTTTTAACTTTTCTAAGGGTATGTGAGACTTCTTTGCCTTTCAGATTCTAATCAGGGTTCATCATATTTTATTTACTAACTTAAAATGGACATTATGCTTGAGAAGGATTTATAGAAACAAATGCTTCAAAGAGAAATATTTCCTAAGACATGGTAACTGTAGAATGAAATTGAGCAGAGTTGCTTATATCCTTCCCCACTTTTGTGAAGGGGATGGTAGTCTATTTATCATAAATGTAGATAGAAATACTGAAATGACTCACCCTTGTTTTCTGTTGCATATACTTCTGAGTCCCTGAGCCGCTGCAGAAGGGAGTGTTCCTGGAAATCTTGGCAGCCTAACTCCAAGGCATTGGAATATCTCTGGGATTCACCCTCCAGTCTCTTCTTACAGGAGGTGAATTTAGTTGAAATACAGTTACTGAGACACATTCTACCACCACTGAATGTCCTATCTCTGTTAATCTCTCTTAAGATACTTAAGAGCACATGATTGGTCTGTAAGGCAAGATTGGGAGGCAGAAGTGTTTTCAGACGTTTTATCTGCTCTCCTCAATTTCCTTGAAATGAGTCCTTTGTGTTTCTTCTTTTTCTTTTCCTTGACTTTTTATTGATTCTCAATCCTTTTTTCTTTCTTTTATTCTTTCTCCTCATTCTCCTATCTCCCTCCTCTGACACATTTTCTTCAGAATCTGACCAGGGAAAAGGATCTCATGTTAACCATTTATAATTTACTGGAAAGGCAAGTTCATGTTTTGTTAGTTCTGATAGAGATCCTCATTTTATATTTGAGTTATTTTGTACCTAGAGGATTCCCATGGAACGTCTTTTGAGGGGAAGAAGCTGGAAGCTCATAACACAGGTAGCCACCATTTTCAAGCTCCATCTGTTCTTAGTATCTGTTACTCTGATATTGCCCTCGAGAAAGAAATTGCCCTTATTTTAGGATGAAAGCCTGGAATTGAAAAGCTGGAGCCATGGATGTTGGCAAAAAGTGGTCATGATGGAGGGACTCCTGGATCAAGGATGAAGCAGACTTTAATGAATGTATTACTCTCCAACACCAAACCAAAGTCAGCCAAAAGGAAATCTGAAAGGTGGATGTCACATCAAGTGGAGTCAGAAAAGTCAAGGATTAAACGAGGCCGAAGTAGATACCCAGCTACATGGATGACAGTCCAGAGGCAAAGATGGCTAATTATATTTTCGTCTACATTTTCTCCTTTTAGGGTCACTACTTGTCCATCTTCTGTGTTTAGCAAACACAGTCTCACATTTGGACTCTTATCTCGATAATTCTTATTTATCATCCCATAGATGTTTTCAACACCATTCTTTTTAAAGTAGGCTAGTACTCCAATTGGGAATTTTCTATGGTGCACTGAACCTTAAATCTAGAAGTACTGCTAGGGAAACTAACAGATAAGAAAGATGCTGATAATTACAGAGTACAGATCATGCCCATGCACACAACTGCAAACTACTTACAGGATCCAATTTAACTTATGCTTCTATCATTATTATCTCTAACTTATAGGTGGGTTGTAGAAAGATAGTATCCCTGCCGGAGGTGCACAGTGAAGTAGGCTCTACGACAGAAAGCCCACACGTTTCATTACTCCCATGTTTCCCCGGCCTGTCTGATCATTAGAATCACAGATTCCTTGGTGCCTCTGCACCCTTGAATCAGAATCTCCAAGAGACAGTCAGAGAAATATGTCTTTTAGATGGTATCCCTGATAATTACTTAGACCAGGCAAGTTTAGGAACCTTCTTCTAAACCGTTCTGGGGTGTATCCTGGAGCCCCAGCCAGTAAGGTGTTTGTCTATTGCTCTAGTTGTATTGAGAGTAGGTCTTCTCCTGTTACGAGGACTCCCAGGACAGAACATGCAAAGCTGGAAGCATGGAACAGCGGCACAGGTGACAGATGTTGGGCTCTCTCTTTCCTTTGCCTAATCTCTGTTCTGTATCCTCTCCCATTCCTACAGTCTCCTACTCCCTGATCCTCTGGGAACCTTTAACTCTTAAGCTTGGCATTCTCTGCCTTAACTTATCCCTCCTTTAATTTCCCTGGTTGGTCTCCTGAATCCTTTGGTTGCTCTGTGATGTCAAGAAAAGCAACTGAAGCAAGTCATCCTTGATTCTTTCCTCAGCAAGGAGATAGTTTCTCCTTTTTATTTTCTTGTGGTAGATCAGAATTATCAGGATGCTATTACTTCTTTAAATTTTTTTCTCTCTCATTTCCTCATCATCAAAATGAAGGTGGAGCATGGGAAAGTGTGACAAACTAGATCAGCTCTTCAGGAATCTTCCCAATGCAACATTCAGCAAGTCTATGAATGTTATTTAGTGGAAATAGATTCCGTCCCTCATGAGAAGGGAATGCAACTGCTATCTTAAACCTTAAATAAAAGATGAGTTTGTTTGAAACATCTTGGTGTCCACGGAAGTGGCTTTAAAACAAAAATTAATATGCATTATTTACACAACATTATCTTCAAGAATTCTATAGGTTTCCATACAATTGATGATGTCATGCACTGCAGTAATCAGGGAAAAGAGGAGATAAAAAGGCAAGAATGTTAACAACATTTGTGGTTACCGTGGTTCTTGATCCCTATACAGAATGGACTTGCCTTACACATTAGTGGGACAGTGCCCCACATGGGATGATCTGAAGGGAACTGAAGGCTCCTCCCATTCTTCCCTTCTAAGCCTTCTATTTTTAACTCGCCACAATATCTGATATTTCACTGTTTGAAATTTACATGTTTGAGTGAATTTAGGAATCACATGCTAAATTGCAAACATGGCAACAGAAGAATATTCTTCCACAGCTTTTAATCATTAACATGAGTTTGCTAAATCATAGGAAATGAGTTAGACAAGCTATGAATACTAGGTGACGTGGCATAGAAACTTCTAGAATTGAGAGAATGCTGTGCCAGTGTACCAGGAATGTAGAAAAAGACAGTGACAGGGATGCTGGCATGACCCTCAAGCCTTGCCTGTAATAATAATTTATTAAATTTTCAGTAGTTTCTCTCTCTTGGGAATTTTCTTGGCATTAGAGCAATAATATCTGCTAAGATCTGAAAACCTGACCAAGGTCATTAATTTCTACTCCCATATGGATTCTTTTCCTTTTGAACATTCTTTGCATGTAGCAGATGTTGCTCAACCTAATAATACTCCAGTCAACTTGCATTTCATTAGCAGATTAATATAAAAGTAATCTTTAAAAAATCTTGCAGAATTTCAATGACTCTATCAATACTAAAATTTATATTTATGCATCTAGAATATATTACTCTGATTTATGGACCAGATCTTAAATGTTAATGGAGATAGCAAGAAACATTTTGGCAGGGTTTTAAGATATCAGCATAAAATAATTTCTTCCTGCAACTTGCTTACTTTTGGTCCTGAGGAAAATGGGTAAGTGACTCCCTCTAGAGCGATTTCTCTGCTATTATATCAGGTAGCATCTGTAAAAGACATACTTTGGAATGGCAAAAATTAAAAAAAAATTGAAGAAAGAAAGGAAAAAGAAAAGGAAAAAAGTGTCTTTGAGTTTTAAGGCACAGTCTCTCCTTTTGACTATGCATTTACAGACAAATTTAATTACAAGGAGGAACATTTTGTTTGTTTTATTTTGTTTTGCTTTCATTTTCCTTCATTTCTACGGGCTACTTCATTACCCTGTAATTCAGTTCTTGTTGGGAATGACAAGATAACTGCATAACTCTTTCCCTTTAATTATTAATTTTCAGCCTAGAGCTGTGCAATTACCACTGAAAGGATGGAGATACACTGTGCTGTGCAGTAAATTCTTTTCTGAATTTTCAGAATTTTAACTCAGAAAAGCTGAATGTTGGATTGTACTATGGCACCCTGGCTTGTTATTGGCCTGAAACATGAAGAGATATTTTGGGAGGTAGTAGAAACATGGAAGAGCCACCCTGCCTGGATTCACACCTCTGATCTGTACCTTGTTAGATCTGTGGTCATGGGCACAATGCTTCATTTCCCCATGACTCATTTTCCTTATCAGCTGAATGGAGGTGATGATGTTAGTATTTCAGCTTCCCATTTCAGTTCTATGGGAAGCACTGCTCATAAGCCTGGGTAGGAAGAAACCCTGCACTGGGCCCTGTCCTTCAGGAGCCCCCATATCATAAATACACAATAAATCCGTATACAACATGGCGCCTGGTCTCCTTTGTCACTCGGGATCCAGAGTCAGCATTGTGCAGTGCACCCTGTTCCTCTAAATCTCCTCTCCCATTACTAATACCATTCAGGCCCTAGGAAATTCAAAGCAAAACATGCTGTGTCCTAATGCTGTTAAGGTGTGTAGGTCATGCTGCTGCTGAGATCGGAAATGGACCCTTGTCTCAGAGTGCAGGGAGGACTTGGAAAGTGGAAGGACTTACGTGAGAGAAAAGACAAATAAATTAACTTGTTGAACCTTCTTTTAGACAGCAGGTGTGCAATAGAATGTTTAATATTAAAACTTTACTTCTTAGTGCTGCTGATCGTCCTATTTCTTTCTCCTCTTTGTGTCCAATACATAATTCTTTTTTTCTTTTTTTTTAAATAAATTTATTTATTTATTTTTGGCTGCATTGGGTCTTGGTTGCTGCAGACAGGCTTTCTCCAGTTGCAGCAAGCAGGGGTTACTCTTCATTGTGGTGCGTGGGCTTCTCATTGCGGTGGCTTCTCTTGTTGCGGAGCATGGGCTCTAGGCATGCGGGCTTCAGTAGTTGTGGCTCATGGGCTCAGTAGTTGTGACTGGCGGGCTGTAGAGCACAGGCTCAGTAGTTGTGGCGCATGAGCTTTGTTGCTCTGTGGCATGTGGGATCTTCCCCGACTAGGACTCAAACCCGTGTCCCCTGCATTGGCAGGTGGATTCTTAAGCACTATGCCACCAGGGAAGTCCCCAATTCATAATTCTTGAGGTATAAGTTAGTGCAGCATTCAACGCTTACACATGGAGGCTAAGCAATATTTTGTAATATTGAGCAATTCATATCTGAAATTTGTGTATATGTTGGTGTAGACATCATATGTTTGAGGCATAATATTGATTTTTTAACATTGCAACTACATGGACACTGAATTCCAGTTCTGAAGATAGTTTTATTTTTATAAGCATGTAATAAGATTTAACTAAATTTTAAAAAGTAAAATTTAAGAATATTTTATTTAAATTATTTTGATTTAAGATATTTATATGCATTTTTATAATTTGTACTTTGCATTTGAATTTTCATAGATAATTCTGAATATTTTAAAAGATACCTTTTTGAGAAACATGAAAATAATTTAAATTTTATATTTCCACATTTATTTTATTTTACATTCTTTGATAAAAAATACTCATAAGTATATACTTGGATAAAATCTTTTACTATCTAATCCTTAGATCATTTAGAATGATTATATACCAGGATCATAATAGAAAAAATATTTTAAATAGAGCTCAACAAAATCCAGAAACATGAATATAAAATGGAAATAGAATATCTTCTAAAAAGCTGTGTGCTTAAATATTTAAAAATTGGAAACAGTGAAAGTGAGCAGATTTCATGTGCACATTAAAAAAGCACATGAATACAACAGTGGAAAATATCTAAATTAAAAAGATATGATTTTGAAATTTTGTGCTAGAATAACTAGATGTCTAAGATAAATAAAAATAATTTTTAAATTATTATTATTTAGGGTGGAGAATTCAAAATGTGCTCATTAAATTATAGGTGATAAAGTAAGAAAAGAAATCTTACCCATACTAGAAAAATTTCAATTAGATTGTTCCAGGAATATTGTTCAATTAGATTGTTCCAGGAATATTGTACAGTCATACTGAACAAATAAGATTTATTATATGAATTGTTGAGCTACCAGCAAAAGAAAACCAAGAAATCAAAATTAAGAAGTATTTCATTGATTTTTAGACCTCTTGTTAAAAGTATAGCTTTTTACTTACGTGAAGACCTGAAAAATTACTTCTCCACTGTCCTCACTAATTTAAAAGATTTGTCTAGGGCAAGCCTTTTATAATCCTCTAGTCCATAATCTAGAAGCATACTCTGTATCTGTATAAACTATATATATATATTTATTTTGTAGGAGACAAGACCTCAGTTGTTCTGATTACAGTGGCATTCTTTGAAACAATTCAGAAATTATGTAAGATATTTTTGGGATTTTTCAAAATAGGGAACTTCTTGATGAAACACGTGTATTTAACTTTACAACTACCCTTGGAAAGACAATGGGAATTCTGACTAAATGCTCTTGAAGTAATTAGGGTTTATTTAGACAGGATATAATTTATACTAAAGAGTTGAGCTAACCAACATAAAATCCACAAAGATGAATAGTGTTTGGAGGAAGATGAAATAAATTCTGAATTTGTGTTCTCCACAATTATTTTTTATCAACTGTTTTTTAAAATTATAAGTTATATTAGCAAAATTTACAAAATAACCCCCAAACTAGTCTAGATTTTGCTACTTTACCTTTAAAATGATTAAAAATATTTTTTAAAATTGTAGAGAACATTTTTTGTCTAAATTAAAAGAAACTGTGAAATACGCAACACTATGTGACATTCCAATAAAATATAAATTCTTGCATGTCTATGAAGCCGACTATTTCTGTACATAAAATACTGGTGGTAGAAAGCTGCACTTTCTGATCAGAGAACGTAAGTGCTGAGTACCAGATATTAGAAATTATGAAGTCACTGGATGCCTTTGTGACAAGAGCTTCAGAAAACCAGATGAGGTGGCAGGTAATTTTAAAAAATATATAGAACAGGAGACCTTTAAGATGGCGGAAGAGTAAGACGTGGGGATCACCTTCCTCCCCACAAATACATCAGAAATACATCTACATGTGGAACTCCTACAGAACACCTACCGAACGCTGGCAGAAGACCTCAGACCTCCCAAAAGGCAAGAAACTCCCCACGTACCTGGGTAGGACAAAAGAAAAAAAGAAAAAACAGTGACAAAAGAATAGGGATGGGACCTGCACCAGTGGGAGGGAGCTGTGAAGGAGGAAAAGTTTCCATACACTAGGAAGCCCCTTCACTGGTGGAGACAGGGGGTGGCAAAGGGGAAGCTTTGGAGCCATGGAGGAGAGCGCAGCAACAAAGGTGCGGAGGGCAAAGCGGAGAGATTCCCGCACAGAGGATTGGTGCCGACCAGCACTCACCAGCCCGAGAGGCTTGTCTGCTCACCCGCTGGGTCGGGTGGTGGCTGGGAGCTGAGGCTCGGGCTTTGGAGTTCAGACCCCAGGGAGAGGACTGGGGTTGGCTGCGTGAACACAGCCTGAAGGGGCTAGTGTGCCACAGCTAGCCGGGAGGGAGTCCGGGAAAAGGTCTGGAGCTGCCGAAGAGGTAGGAGACCATTGTTTCAGGGTGCGCAAGGAGAGGGGATTCAGAGCACCACCTAAATGAGCACTAGAGATGGGCGCGAGCCAAGGCTATCAGCGCAGACCCCAGAGACGGGCATGAGACGCTAAGGCTGCTGCTGCCGCCACCAAGAAGCCTGTGTGCAAGCACAGGTTACTATCCATACCTCCCCTCCTGGGAGCCTGTGCAGCCCGCCACTGCCAGGCTCCCGTGATCCAGGGACAGCTTACCCGGGAGAACACACGGCGCGCCTCAGGCTGGTGCAACGTCATGCCGGCCTCTGCCGCCACAGGCTCGCCCCGCAAACATACCCCTCCCTCCCCAGGCCTGAGTGAGCCAGAGCCCCCGAAGCAGCTCCTCCTTTAACCCCGTCCTGTCTGGGTGGGAACAGATGCCCTCAGGCGACCTACACGCAGAGGCGGGTCCAAATCCAAAGCTGAACCCGGAAGCTGTGCGAACAAAGAAGAGAAAGGGAAATGTCTCCCAGCAACCTCAGGAGCAGCGGATTAAAGCTCCACAAACAACTTGATGTACCCTGCACCTGTGGAATACCTGAATAGACAACGAATCATCCCAAATTGAGGAGGTGGACTTTGGGAGCAACGATATATATATAGATTTCCCTTTTTCTCTTTTTGTGAGTGTGTATGTGTATGCTTCTGTGTGTGATTTTGTCTGTATAGCTTTGCTTCTACCACTTGTCCTAGAGTTCTGTCTGTCCTTTTTTTTTCTTTTTTTAGTATAGTTTTTAGCACTTGTTGTCATTGGTGGATTTGTTTTTTGGTTTGGTTGCTCTCTTCTTTCTTTTTTTTTTAATTACTTAAAGAATTTTTTTAATAATTACTTTTTAACTTTTATTTTAATAACTTTATTTTATTTTATTTTACTTTTTTATTTTATTTTCTTTGCTTCTATCTTTCTTTCTTTTTTTCCCTCCCTTTTATTCTGAGCTGTGTGGATGACAAGCTCTTGGTGCTCCAGCAAGCATCAAGGCTGTGCCTCTGAGGTGGGAGAGCCAACTTCAGGACACTGGTCCACAAGAGACCTCCCAGCTCCACCTAATATCAAATGGTGAAAATCTCCCAGAGATCTCCATCTCAAAGCCAATCCACTCAACCACCAGCAACCTACAGTGCTGCTCATGCTATGCCAAACAACTAGCAAGACAGGAACACAACCCCATCCATTAGCAGAGAGGCTGCCTAAAATCATAATGAGGCCACAGACGCCCCAAAACACACCACCAGACGTGGACCTGCCCACCAGAAAGAAAAGATCCAGCCTCATTCACCAGAACACAGGCACTAGTCCCCTCCACCAGGAAGCCTACACAACCCACTGAACCATCCTTAGCCACTGGGGGCAGACACCAAAAACAATGGGAATTAAGAACCTGCAGCCTGTGAAAAGGAGACCCCAAACACAGTAAGTTAAGCAAAATGAGAAGACAGAGAAACACACAGCAGATGAAGGAGAAAGGCAAAACCCCACCAGACTTAACAAATGAAGAGGAAACAGGCAGTCAACCTGAAAAACAATTCAGAATAATGACAGTAAAGATGACCCAAATTCTTGAAAATAGAATGGAGAGAATAAAAGAAATGTTTAACAAGGACCTAGAAGAACTGAAGAGCAAACAAACAGTGATGAACAACATAAAAAATGAAATTAAACATTCTCTAGAAGGGATCAATAGCAGAATAACTGAGGCAGAAAAACGGATAAGTGACCTGGAAGATAAAATACTGGAAATAACTACTGCAGAGCAGAATAAAGAAAAAAGAGTGAAAAGAATTGAGGACAGTCTCAGAGACCTCTGGGACAACATTAAACACACCAACATTCGAATTATAGGGGTCCCAGAAGAAGAAGAGAAGAAGAAAGGGACTGAGAAAATATTTGAAGAGATTATAGATGAAAACTTCCCTAATATGGGAAAGGAAAGAGTTAATCAAGTCCAGGAAGCACAGAGAGTCTCAAACAGGATCAATCCAAGGAGAAACAAGCCAAGACACTTATTAATTAAACTATCAAAAATTAAATACAATGAAAAAATATTAAAAGCAGCAAGGGAAAAACAACAAATAACACACAAGGGAATCCCCATAAGGTTAACAGCTTACGTTTCAGCAGAAACTCTGCAAGCCAGAATGGAGTGGCAGGACATATTTAAAGCGATGAAGGTGGAAAACCTACAACCAAGATTTCTCTACCAGGCAAGGATCTCATTCAGATTTGACAGAGAAATTAAAACCTTTACAGAGAAGCAAAAGCTAAGAGAATTCAGCACCACCAAACCAGCTTTACAACAAATGCTAAAGGAACTTCTCTAGTCAGGAAACACAAGAGAAGGAAAAGACCTACAATAACAAACCCAAAACAATTAAGGAAATGGTAATAGGAACATACATATCGATATTTACCTTAAATGTAAATGGATGAAATGCTGCAACCAAAAGACATAGACTGGCTGAATGGATACCAAAACAAGACCCATCTTTATGCTGTCTAAAAGAGACCCACTTCAGACCTAGGGACACATACAGCCTGAAAGTGAGGAGATGGAAAAAGATATTCCATGCAAATGGAAATCAAAAGAAAGCTGGAATAGCAATTCCCATATCAGACAAAATAGACTTTAAAACAAAGACTATTATAAGAGACAAGGAAGGACACTACATAATGATTAAGGGATCAATCCAAGAGGAAGATATAACAATTGTTAATATTTATGCACTCAACATAGGAGCACCTCAATACTTAAGGCAACTACTAACAGACATAATGGGGGAAATCGACAGTAACACAGTCATAGTAGGGAACTTTTACACCACACGTTCACCAATGGACAGATCATCCTAAATCAAAATGAATAAGAAAACACAAGCTTTAAATGATACATTAAACAAGATGGACTTAATTGATATTTATAGGACATTCCATCCAAAAACAACAGAATACACATTTTTCTCAAGTGCTCATGGAACATTCTCCAGGATAGATCATATCTTGGGTCAAAAATCAAGCCTTGGTAAATTTAAGAAAATTGAAATCGTATCAAGTATCTTTTCTGACCACAACGCTATGAGACTAGATATCAATTACAGGAAAAGATTTGTAAAAAATATAAACACATGGAGGCTAAACAATACACTACTTAATAACCAAGTGATCACTGAAGAAATCAAAGAGGAAATCAAAAAATACCTAGAAACAAATGACAATGGAGACATGATGACCCAAAACCTATGGGATGCAGCAAAAGCAGTTATAAGAGGGAAATTTATAGCAATACAAGCCTACCTCAAGAAACAGGAAACATCTCGAATAAACAACCTAACCTTGCACCTAAAGCAATTAGAGAAAGAAGAACAAAAAACCCCAAAGTTAGCAGACGGAAAGAAATCATAACGATCAGATCAGAAATAAATGAAAAAGAAATGAAGGAAACGATAGCAAAGATCAATGAAACTAAAAGCTGGTTCTTTGAGAAGATAAACAAAATTGATAAACCATTAGCCAGACTCAACAAGAAAAAAAGGGAGAAGACTCAAATCAATAGAATTAGAAATGAAAAAGGAGACGTAACAACTGACACTGCAGAAATACAAAGGATCATGAGAGATTACTACAAGCAACTCTATGCCAATAAAATGGACAACCTGGAAGAAATGCACAAATTCTTAGAAATGCACAACCTTCCAAAACTGAACCAGGAAGAAATAGAAAATAAGAACAGACCAATCACAAGCACTGAAACTGAAACTGTGATTAAAAATCTTCCAACAAACAAAAGCCTAGGACCAGATGGCTTCACAGGTGAATTCTATCAAACATTTAGAGAAGGGATAACACCTATCCTTCTCAAATTCTTCCAAAATATAGCAGAGGGAGGAACACTCCCAAACTCATTCTATGAGGCCACCATCACCCTGATACCAAAACCAGACAAAGATGTCACAAAGAAAGAAAACCACAGGCCAATATCACTGATGAACATAGATGCAAAAATCCTCAACAAAATACTAGCAAACAGAATCCAAGAGCACGTTAAAAGGATCATACACCATGATCAAGTGGGGTTTATTCCAGGAATGCAAGGATTCTTCAATATATGCAAATCAATCAACGTGATACACCATATTAACAAATTGAAGGAGAAAAACCATATGATCATCTCAATAGATACAGAGAAAGCTTTTGACAAATTCAACACCCACCCATTTATGATAAAAACCCTCCAGAAAGTAGGCATAGAGGGAACTTACCTCAACATAATAAAGGACATATATGACAAACCCACAGCCAACATCGTCCTCAATGGTGAAAAACTGAAACCATTTCCTCTAAGATCAGGAACAAGACAAGGTCGCCCACTCTCACCAGTATTATTCAACATACTTTTGTAAGTTTTACCCACGCAACCAAGGAAGAAAAAGAAATAAAAGTAATCCAAATCAGAAAAGAAGGAAAACTGTCACTGTTTACAAATGACATGATACTACACATAGAGAATCCTAAAGATGGTACCAGAAAACTACTAGAGCTAATCAATGAATTTGGTAAAGTAGCAGGATACAAAATTAATGCACAGAAATCTCTGGCATTCCTATACACTAATGATGAAAAATCTGAAAGAGAAATTAAGAAAACATTCCCATTTACCATTGCAACAAAAAGAATAAAATATCTAGGAATAAACCTACCTAAGGAGACAAAAGACCTGTATGCAGAAAATTATAAGACACTGGTAAAAGAAATTAAAGATGATACAAATAGATGGAGAGATATACCATGTTCTTGGATTGGAAGAATCACCATTGAGAAAATGACTCTATTACCCTAAGCAATCTACAGATTCAATGCAATCCCTACCAAACTACCACTGGCATTTTTCACAGAACTAGAACAAAAATTTCACAATTTGTATGGAAACACAAAAGACCCCGAGTAGCCAAAGCAATCTTGAGAATGAAAAATGGAGCTGGAGGAATCAGGCTCCCTGACTTCAGACTATACTACAAAGCTACAGTAATCAAGACAGTATGGTACTGGCAGAAAAACAGAAATATAGATCAATGGAACAGGATAGAAAGCCCAGAGATAAACCCACGCACATATGGTCACCTTATCTTTGATAAAGGGGCAAGAATATACAGTGGAGAAAAGACAGCCTCTTCAGTAAGTGGTGCTGGGAAAACTGGACAGGTACATGTAAAAGTATGAAATTAGAACACTTCCTAACACCATACACAAAAATAAACTCAAAATGGATTAAAGACCTAAATGTAAGGCCAGAGATTATAAAACTCTTAGAGGAAAACATAGGCAGAACACTCTATGACATAAATCACAGCAAGATCTTTTTTGACCCATCTCCTAGAGAAATGGAAATAAAAACAAAAATAAAGAAATGGGACCTAATGAAACTTAAAAGCTTTTGCACAGCAAAGGAAACCATAAACAAGACCAGAAGACAACCGTCAGAATGGGAGAAAATATTTGCAAATGAAGCAACTGACAAAGGATTAATCTCCAAGATTTACAAGCAGTTCATGCAGCTCAATAACAAAAAAACAAACAACCCAATCCAAAAATGGGCAGAAGATCTAAATAGACATTTCTCCAAAGAAGATATAGAGATTGGCAACAAACACATGAAAGAATGCTCAACATCATTAATCATTAGAGAAAAGCAAATCAAAACTACAATGAGATATCATCTCACACCAGTCAGAATGGCCATCATCAAAAAATCTAGAAACAATAAATGCTGGAGAGGGTGTGGAGAAAAGGGAACCCTCTTGCACTGTTGGTGGGAGTGTAAATTGATACAGTCACTATGGAGAACAGTATGGAGGTTTCTTAAAAAACTAAAAATAGAACTATCATACGACCCAGCAATCCCACTACTGGGCATATACCCTGAGAAAACCATAATTCAGAAAGAGTCATGTACCAAAATGTTCATTGCAGCACTATTTACAATAGCCAGGACATGGAAGCAACCTAAGTGTCCATCATCAGATGAATGGATAAAGAAGATGTGGCACATATATACAATGGAATATTACTCAGCCATAAAAAGAAACGAGATTGAGATATTTGTAGTGAGGTGGATGGACCTAGAGTGTGCCCTACAGAGTGAAGTAAGTTGGAAAGAGAAAAACAAATACTGTATGCTAGCACATATATATGGAATCTAAGAAAAAAAAAGAGGTCATGAAGAACCTAGGGTAAGATGGGAATAAAGACACAGACCTACTAGCGAATGGACTTGAGGATATGGGAAGGCGGAAGGATAAGCTGGGACGAAGTGAGAGAGTGGCATGGACATATATACAGTACCAAGTATAAAATAGATAGCTAGTGGGAAGCAGCCACGTAGCACAGGGAGATCAGCTCAGTGGTTGGTGACCACCTAGAGGAGTGGGATAAGGAGGGTGGGAGGGAGGGAGACGCAAGAGGGAAGAGATATGGGAACATAAGTATATGTATAACTGATTCACTTTGTTATAAAGCAGAAATTAACACACCACTGTAAAGCAATTATACTCCAATAAAGATGTTAAAAAAAAATTAGTCTGACACACATTGTGGAAATGAGGCATACTATTTAACAATACTTTAATAGTTCTCAGATACATGTGTACCTTCTCCTAAGAGGTTAAATAAGGGGTTCAAGGGTGAAAATGCAGCTGATGGTACTGAAATTAGAACCCAGAATACATACATTCCTTGAGATGTATTCCAACTAAATCAGGATAAGTGAGTGAAGGAAGGGTATGGAAATGATGTTGAATACAAAGTCTTTTAAGCAGCTTGGGAGAAAATGCAAGGATAGCAATCTAGAATAAGTGATATTTATACAAAAGGCTCCGAGTGCACAAGCTGTCATTTTTCTAATCATCCATGAATAAGTACTCTATAAGTGAGAGTGGGACTGAATCTGTATCTTTTTAAAATTTGAAGACTCTATTATTGTTATTCATTTTAAAAGAAAACTTTAATGTTATTTACATATATCTGTAAGGAATATTCCTTGAATCTCAACTGAATTTGTGGGAAATGCATTTTGCATTTGGTTACTGTACTGACAAACCATTGCATAGAAAAGGGAGAGAGAAGTTGGTGGGAGAAAAACATGCATCTCCAATACAAATTTATTTTAACCTATCTCACCACTATTTTTGATCAAGTTCTCCTTATTTTTTATTCAAACCCATTTGTGGGGGAAAAGTTTTAATGAAAGTATTAATTCAGTCAAAATAATTATGCAAAATAAACTGTTAATTTAATTGTAGACTATGTATGGAAGCTTATTTCAAAGCAAATGTTTGGGTTCAATCACTAGTATTTAAAATCCTATGCAGTAACTGGTAATTTGACTTAATTCAACCTTGTCATTATTACTTCCTATGTGTCATTTAAAATTATTTTATTTTCACAGATTTACTATAGAAAAATAAGAAACTTAGATTCAGTCAGCTTGAGATAATCACTATGACCATTTTGATCGCTAGCCCTCTAAATATATATGTTGTTAGATATGATACATAGATTTCCATGAAAATGCAAATTTTGCAAGGCTGTAAATTTGTGATTCAATGAATAAGTGCATAGTAACAGAATTAAATTACAACACATCTACAGTTTTTATTTTTTATTTTAATTTTTTTCTGAAGTACAGTTGCTGTACATTATATGTTACATGTGTACAATATAGTGATTCACAATTTTTAAAGGTTATACTCCATTTATAGTTATTGTAAAATATTGGCTATATTCCTCATGTTGCATAATATATCCTTGTAGCTTATTTTATACCTAATAGTTTGTATCTCTTACTCTTACTTACAATTTTTAAATATGCAATTTTCTCACAAAATACATTTTCTGTTATTATGATATTTTTATCATATATTTTTTATGGACTACATATAACTTCATGACTTTTATCAGGCCCTAAGCTTGAACATTTAGATTATTTCTAATTTTTTGCCATTTTACTTATTTAAATTTTTTTAACTTAAATTTTTTTTCCAGCTTTATTGAAATATAACTGGCATATAACATTGTATAAGTTTAAATTGTACAATGCGGTGATTTGATATATGTATTACTGCAAAATGATTAACACAAGAAGGTTAGTTAACACATACATCACCTCATATAGTTCCCATTTGTGTGTGTATATGTGATCTTTTGCAATTTTAAACAGTACTATAATTGAAAGGCTTTGACTACATCTTTGGATATATTTGTACTTATTTTATTAGACTCATTCCCTAGTCATGGGACTGCAAAAGAGATGTGCCCATTTTAAAGATGTTTATTGAATACATATATATTCAAATTGTGCTAAAGAAAGATTGTGTCAATTTATATTCTCATAGGCATGGCAGTGCCCATTTTTCTGACTCTTGCCATTCATGAGTTATAATTTGCATGCAGTCTGTTTGGTATTTAAAAAATTATATTTCAGGGTTTTAATATTATTTGCTTATGGTATGCTTAAACACTTTATTCATATATTTAAGGGCGATTAGTGTTTTGCTGAAGAGTTCAAAGACTTTATTTTCCTCATATTAATGTCCTAGCATTCTTTACATAGGAGGGATTTGTCATACAGATTTCATTAAATACTCCAATATTTTAATATTTTATTGAAATTTTAAAATTTAGTTATTTATGGAAATTTTATTTATTTAATATCTGACTATTAAATGGATTTGTTGTTTTTGAACTGCTCTTTTCCTTTAAGATGTTGCCTTTAGGGTTATATTTTAGAAGATTTAATATTATATAAATGATATTATGTAGATAAACACTTCCATTTCCTTCTAATATGTATTTTATAATAAAACTATTTTATGTATTTGATAAACTATCTTTAAAATTTTAAGACTCAATTTTCTACCTTTTACTCTTGAATTTACCAGAATTTACATTGTTATTGTAAATAAGGTCTTTTTTCCTTTTAGGGTACGATTGACACTTGAATAACAGGGGTTTGAACTGTGTGGGTCCAGTTATAGGCAGAGTTTTTTCAATAAATGCTTACTACAATATAAATGATCTGCAACTGATGGACTCTTTGGATGCTGGAACCCAGGATATGGAGGACTCTGGACCCTTTGAAAAATTATAGTTGGATTTTCAGTTGCATGGGTGTCAGTGCCAATAACTCCCAGAGTTGTTTAAAGGTCTAACTGTATGTTCTTATTGCTGGCACATAAGGAAGTGATGGATTTTAATCTTTATTGTTTCTTCACTTGCAACCTGGCTGAATTTTCTCATTGGTTGACTCTTACTGACCCCCACTCTCGTACTGAGCCCAAAGTCCTGCCAGATGAAAGTCAAGAGGGGCAGTGCAGACATCTGTTCTTGTGTCAGCACTGACATGCTTTTCCAGAGACAGTGGTTGGGCCATAGATTGTCCCCTGGTCTAACCTTATTGCCCAGGCTCCCTGCTTCCCCCTCAGGCAAGGCAGGATTTCTCTTCATGCAGTGATCCAGGTGCCGGTCAGGAGACTCCCTCCCATTGTCTTGCCAGCACTGTTTCTTGCAAAAATCCCTTGAAATTTTGCACATGTGAACACTGTCGCCTGGGTTTAGGATCTACAGGTGTAGATTTTGATACCTTTTTTACATTCCTTTTATCATATTAGTAGGATTTGAGAGGCAGGGAGGGTTAAAAAGGTGGGCTCCATTTTCACCTTCAACCAGAATCTTCAAAGTCAGTTTGTTTATTGGTTATCCTGTGCATCTTATAATTTAGAGTTTAAAAGAGCGGAAATTAAAGCTCTTACATAGAAATTGCTGTTTCTAGAAGCCACATTTGCTTTTTGTCTCTCTCTGCTTATTCTTTAACATTGCATTTCTAAGCTGTGCTCTGCTATAATTAATGAGTGCTGTCTTTGACTAGTAATAGATGAAGAATCAATGCATATCATCTACCATTACAGCTTCTTGATTGCATGAAGAGGCTCATGATCTGGGGGGAGGGGCTTTGTGATTTTTTTTTTTTTTTCTGGTGCAAATGTAAGTTACTGGATCACCTATCCTACGTGCGACTGCAATTCTGATCCTTATTTCCAATCAAAGAGTAAAATTCGGTTGTTCACTTTCAGGAGTTTCCGACAGGAAGGAATTCTAATGTAGAAGGAAGGAAGGAAGGTTTTCCAGTATGTACTGCAGAAATCACAGCTCACAGATGCTTTAGTTATGTTAGTTGCTTCAATGCAATGGGTTTTCCAACACCTTTACCACCCACTTATATGTGACCTTGAGAAAAGCTCTTCCTGTTTGAAAGCATGAGTTTCTCAGTAACCAGCACTGCATTTTTGGAGAAAATGACCACAAGGAACAAGAAGCTCACTAGTCTAATATTCTGTTGTGTAAAGATTGTGATCTATATGGCTTGGCCATAGGACACGCAGACCATTAGAATGGCTGGTTGCTGTGAGTGGCTGAGATTGGGGGTGAAATAGGGTAACTGACGTCCCTCCCTCTGAGAACAGTCATCAAGTCTGGGGGGCTCAGGGACTGCAGGGGGGTTGTTATACTCTCACCACATGAGTGAGTAAGATGCTCACGTTCACTCACCGAGCTTCTCACTGTACCTAGATTTCAGGTCATGATTTAAGCCCAGCCAAGAGTTTCTTCTCCTCTTTTACCATAAATAGAAATACTAGGCCTGTGTGATAGTTTTCTGGGCTTAAGTCTTTGCCTGCTGTTCTGTGCTGAGCTGCAGATCTGCTGGGATATTTTCTGCTGCGTGAGCAACTCAGCTTCCATTCTGAATATTTTATACATTCTGTGCATGCTTGGCAGAATAAGGGCTTTCACCAGTGATGAATTCATAGTATACACATTGGCAGCTTTCCTGAACCAGTTACTTTAATGACATTATCAATTAGCCCTAAAAGTTGAAATTTAAATGAAATCCACAAACAAGCCTTTGAATCAGCTAATCACAGGAGATGGGCCTAACAGCCCCTATATAATTAAGCAGGACAATAGTGAGGGGAAATTAATTGAGGGGTGGAACATAAAGGGCACTGGGTTCTTTCTCCACAGCTTTGAAAAATTCTATAACGCCAAAGGGAATAGAAGAGATCAGCTTATGAAACGGATAGAATCAATCAATACTCTTTATCCTGTTTATTGACACATTTAATCTTTACCCAAGAGCTCTGCTGGCCATTGGAGATACAAAAGGGAGGGAGTGAAGAGGAATTACTTACTTAACCCTTTCTGTCTGGCAGATGTGACACTCATTGAAAACCATTTTATTATCTTTAATTTTGACAATATTCTGCAGAGTAGAGACTTCGTAGGTGAAGATTTTATGGATGAAGAATCACTCAGGAGATGGAACAATAGTGCACAAGAGAACACGGGTGGGAGTGTCATTGAGAAGGAAATCCCACTATTTGTGGAAATGCAGAATGTGTACTGTAACCGCTGTTAGGGTTAAAGGAAGGGAGAGGCTGACAAGGTCGGGACAATCACGAAAGGCTTCAAGGAAATTAGACAAATAAATGTGACTTAACACAGGGGTAGGATCTTAAGCAGAGGCCAACAGGATGGGCTTTTAGAAAAAAATATTCTCTTTTGCTTCTTTTTTATTAGGTCATTTTTTTTTCCTCCTAAAAGAATGATCTTTTTTTTGCATTATGCTTAATTTTTAAAAGAAATTTTATTGGAGTGTAGTTGATTTACAATATTGTGTGAGTTTCAGGTGTACAGCAAAGTGAATCGGTTATACATATACATATATCCACTCATTTTTAGATTTTTTTCCCATATCGGTCATTACAGAGTACTGAGTAGAGTTCCCAAGAATGATCTTTAAAGGAGGGAGGAAGACTAGAAGGAGATTGTGTGTGTGTGTGTGTGTGTGTGTGTGTGTGTGTGTGTGCACATGTATGAGAGAGGGAGGAAGGGAGAGAGAGAGAGAGAGAAAAACAGAGAGACACTGGTGCAGAAAGCACCAGTGAGCACTAGAGAGGAATCCAGAGACAATTTCCTTCATGAATCATTTTTCTATCATAGATGTGTATGTGTTTGAGAGTGAGCTCTACTTGGTAGGGCCGTTTCTAAGGCTGTCCAGCATGCTTGTGACTACGAAGGGGCTGGCTTAGCTGCAACCAAAGAGTATGGAAGGGAGATTCTCCATGTGGAGAAAAATGTAAGTGTCTCCTCTGAGAATTTTTATCATGTTAAGTTTGTTCCAGAGTCAGGCATTAGAAAATTCATGATATTATTTAACTTTGTTCTGGAAGGCAATGTTATAGTTTACAAAGATCTTTCACAGCATTATGTCTTTTTTTAGATTTTACCTTTGCAAGGATTCTGATGATAGAAAAGATAGTATATAATATTATATAAAAGATAATAGGTATTATTCTTTGAGCAGCTATTTTCAATTATTTTGGGTACTTACCCAAGAGCAGAATTGTAGGGTCACTTAATAATTCTATGTTTAACTCTTTGAGGCGCCACCAAACTGTTTTCCACAGTGGCTAAACCATTGCCTTCCCACTAGTGATATATAAGGGTTTCAATTTCTCCACATCCTCACCAAGACTTGCTATTTTTCACTTTCTTGAGTGTCGCCATGGATGAGAAGTGGTACCTCATAGTGGTTTTGATTTGAATTTTCCTAATGACTATTTATGCTGAGCATCTTTTCATGTGTTTGTTGGCCATTTGGAGAAATGTCCATTTCAGTTTTTTGCCCAACTTAAAAATTGTATTTTTTTTCTTGTGGACTTGTAAAAATTCTTTATATATTCTGGGTACAAGATCTTTATCAGATATATGATTTGCCAACATTTTTTTTCCATTCTGTGAATTATTTCACTTTCTTGATAAGGTCCTTTGATTTGAAAAGTTTTTAATTTTGATGAAGTCTAATATATCTACTTTTTCTTTTGTTCCTTGTGCTTTTGGGGTCATACCTAAGAATTCATTGCCAAATCCAAGGTCATGAAGATTTACCCTATATTTTCTTCTAAGAGTTTTATGGCTTTAGCTCTTATATTTAGGTTGTTCCATTCTGAATTAATTTTTATATGTAGTGTTAAGTAATGTTCAGATTCATTCTTTTGCGTGTGGATATCCAGTTGTCCCAGCACCATTTTTTGAAGAGACTATTCTCTCCTCATTGAATGGCCTTGGCACCCTTACTGCAAATTAATTGGCAGTACATGTACAAGTTATTTTTGAATTCTCAATTTTATTCTATTGGTCTGCATGGCTATCCTTATGCCAGTACTACATTGTTTTGATTACTATACCTTTACACTCAGTTTTGAAATCAGACCTTTGTTATTCTTTTTCAACATTCAGGGCCCTTGGCAATTCTATATAAATACAACCATCAACTTCTCCAATTCTGCAAAAAAGGTCATAGGAATTTTGAGAGAGCATGCACTGAATCTGTAGATCATTTTAGGTATTATTAACATCTTCACAATGTTAATTCTTACAATTCATGAATACGAATGTCTTTCCTGACTGTCTTAAGACAGCCATCTAACTCTTCCCCTTGCTTTCATTCTTAACCTGTACTCCTAAAGCTGATTCTTCTCACAGCAGCCAAGATAAGCATTTTTAAAGGAAAATAAGATCATGTCATTCCTGTACTTTCAACCCTCCAATGGCTTCTCCTCACAATTAGAATAAAATCCACAGTCCTCACTGAGCCAATGAGAATCTGCAGCGTTGGTCCTTACTGCTCCCTTTGTTCTCATTTTCTACCACTCTTTCCTTGCTTACTTGGCTCCAGCAATTCCAGCCTTGCCATTCCTTCACTATAGGAAGCATACTTCTCTCTCAGGACATTTGTACTTCCTTTCTCCTTTGCCTGGAGAGCTCTTCCCCCTGATGTTTACTTATCTTGCTTCCTCTCCTTATTCATATCAGCTCAATGCTATGTCTTTGGAGAGGCCTTTCGTGACTATTTTATTTATAGTAGTATTCCATTAGTATCACCCCATGCCCTATTTTATATTTCTTTATAGATTGATTACTAAAATGTGAGAAAGGATTTTGCTTCATTCACTACTGTCATTCTAGCATTTAGAGCAGTGTCTGATACATATTAGGCAGTGACTAATTTCTGCATGGAGGAAGGAATGAATGAATTCTCCTCCAGAGAAAGAGAAGTTGAAGTAGCATAACGAACATAAATAAAATAGGATTTGGAATGAGGCAGAATTTGATTTTTTAACGCCATTCTGTCACTTATCAACTGTGTGATCTCAGTAAATTATTCGACCTCTCTGGACCTCAGTTTGGAGGACATGAAATGGACATGGTAGTATTTTACTTGCAAAGTTGTGGAGAAGCTTGGCTGTTAGGCATGTGAATCCCCTGGTACAGTGCTTGGCAAGAAGGAAGTACTTAAATAATTGCAGCTATTGCTATGGAGATTATTTCTTGCCCTCAGCTAGGTTAAAACACATGAAAGTCATGTTCCTTAGAAGACAGTAATATATTTTGGCCTCTGGACTCAGAGCTGCAGTACTGAAATTGCTTGGTGTCTGATTACACAAAAGACCGAGTTTTCCTAAAATTGCTCAGCTAGTTTCCAGGGGTTATTTTCTCTTGTTTATTGTTTTTCCCCCTCGAAGAAGGTGTATTTTGGTTTCTGAGTCCATTAGGAATTTCAAAAGAGATACATGTATATTGATAATCCAGAGCTAGCTTGTTGCCATGAACATTATTTTGAACCTTCCAATTTGTAATCAAAATTTCATTGGTGTCATAGTTAACTTCCTCTTGAAACTCACATACCATTTTCTTAGTGAACTGTTGAGAATTTAGTAAAATTCTTTAGCCAATCTTAAACTGTACTGTGGATGACAGTCACAATGCAGACAGAAACAAATAAGAGAGACTACATATGTCATATCATCCATTCAACCCCATTATTTTATATTCACTGCTGCCACAGACAAGTCCTTTGTTAGGGACTATACTGTATCATATCTAATTCCAGGGTTGGGAAATAAAGTTGCATTAATGATGAGAGGACTGGCTTGGTACATAGCCAGGTGCAAATGGTGGAAGCTTAGTGTTTGATTCTGCTGATGTGCTCTTTTCGCTCAGATCCTGGAACACCATCCCCACTGCTCCTCTTGGCTCTTGTCTCTACTGCAGGCTCTCACATGATGTTAAAGAACACTAAGGAATCAGTCTTTCAGACAGACATGAGCTAAAGATTCTGACATAACTGCTCACGGGACTGGCATCAAGATACTAAATTTGTACTGAAAAAAAAAAAAAGCAGCAAAATCAATCAGATTTAAGAAACTGCCGTATCAGAGGGTGGGTGGGCACCTGGAGGATAGATGTTATTTATTTTCTTTTTTTTTAAACAATAATTATGCATTATCTAGAAGCTGAGTGGTAGACGTAAAATCTATTCAATAACTCCGTGATTTGACAGTTGAACCATGCTTGCTAATATTGTTTCACACAGCACATTAGACACAGCTTGTTCTCAATAAATATTTTTCCTGCATAATGGCTCTCATACACTTCTTTTCCCTCTGATTTTGAGTTGGCAGCCATGATACCCAAGGAGTCTTCATCTTGTTAGCAAGATGCATTATCTCGTTGGCCATCAAAAGATTAGAGCAGAGGAACAGCTGGAAACCAGCAGGGATGGGTGGGGGGAAGAAAACCTGCTCTGTAATTATTTCATTTCTCTTCTTTGACAGCTTCCTCCTATTCTAAGACATGGATTCAAAGTGACTGAGTGCCTCCCTTCCTAATCCTGTGTCAAGCTGAGCCTTGTAAACTAGGGTCACAGAAGTTGCTTTACTTTCCTATCACAATGAAATAATGTGCTAAAGCTCCAAACCTGAAGCATGGAAGAAAAAATAGATGTTAAATGTAGCCATAAATATACTCACGTTTTTCTCTTTATTTTTCTTAGTAACCTGAATGGATACGTAGTCCTAAGCAGTACTTTCCAGGGACATGGGGCCTATTTAAATAACAGCTACTTTAAAAATCTGGATTCCAGTTTTTCACTGTGTTTTAATCAGTGAAAGTTAATTTTGAAGAAGATATTTTAAAGAAAGTTAATAAGTTTGGGTGAAAACTCAGTTTAGATTCTATATTAATTGTGCTTTCTGTTGTTTTCTTGTTCCCACACTTAACTCTAGGCTGAAACAAATCAATATAAAAGGATCAGACATAAGTAAAGACGATGACAAAACCGGATTTGGCCAGATATGTGTACAATGCATTTAGTGTCTGGAAACATAAAAAAAATGCACAAACTGTGATGAGACAAAATCAATTGTAATGAACACGTGCTGAATTTCAACTCTGTGCTAAGCACTTAACATGTATTCTTTTATTTATTCTCTAAAACAACTCTGGGAGATGATAGAAATAGTAAAGTAGAAAATGTGCATAGTAATAGCTATTTCACAAAGTTTTTGAAGTGCTTTAATAAGCTAGTTAGCTACACAGATGGCAAAATGCCTTGGACATAACATAATTTATGCATAATAATAATTGATTCCCCTTTGAATTTGACATAAAAGAAAAATCGAAGCTCAGTGAAGTCAAGTCACTTTCCCTAGGTCTTATCACTGGCAAATAGTGGCATAGCTGTTCTAGAACTCAGGTGTTATGAGAGTCCCTTGGAAAAAAGGCTTTTAGGACCCCCAATTCCCCTAACATTGTCATGAAAGTATTTTTCTAGCTCACAGAAAGCAGGCGGGACAAACAGAATAGTAAGGTAATAGGGTCTGTGCATTCCTCTTCAGGATTAACATACATTTGCAACAAAAGAAAAAAAATGTATTAGGATCTGAAAATTCCCTTTTAAAAGTCTCTTTTGGCTTTGAATTCAGACTTGCTCATTTTTTATGTCTATTAATGACTTTCAGAGTGAACTGGGATACATATAAAAATATTCTCAACAGTGTTATTCATAATGGCCCAAATGAGGAAAAAAACACATGTTCATCAACAGAAACACTATACATCAATTAAAATGAATAAATGTCTGCTATGCATTCATTAGCCAAGCATGTAAAGAGATCTCAAAATATAATAATGAAGAAATATGTATAATAATGTGTAAAAGAAGCCAAACTAAAAATACATACTGTACAATTCCATTTATATAAAGCTAAAAATAAGCGAAACTAAACCACATTATTTGGAAGTTCATACATAAGTATTAAAAGTATAACAAAAAGCAAGGAAATGATCACCATAAAAGTCAGGTCAGGGTTATTCCAAGATATAGGAGAGAGTTTTAATTAGGAACAATAAGTTGAGTGCTTTTGGAATGCAAGGATATTCCTTTTTTGTCCTCAGAGGTGGTTTTAGGGATGTTTACTTCACAATAGTTCATTAAACTGCACATTTATATTTTATGCATTTTTCTGTAGGTGTGCTATATTTTACATTTCACAATAAGAAAGGTTTCAAAAAAGAATAGAAACTTGTCCTATTGAGAAGACACATCTCTTTGATGAGAGAAGTAATAGAAGGGGTAAGAACACTTGATTCCCATTCTCATGGTGTGACTTGTCCCCTATTGGAACGGATGCCAGGTCAGGCCAGTAAGGCCTGCTGTCTGTCGGGTCACGAGCCATCTGAGCCAGTGATGAGGCCTGGGCCTCTGGGGAAATGCCTGGGTCTTTCCTTCATGCAGAAGATGGGAGATAAGCTGGAAATGATTTGGATAGTGTTGGACACTGCTTTTATGGATCATTTTAGTGAGTTTATCTTTGGGGATTCTGCAATTTCTTCCTCACCTCAATAGAAAGAACCAAACTATACTCAGATCCTAAAAAGAAAACATCCTTATTTTCAGCAGACCCCCAAACATCAAGTCAGTTTCACTCCGAAATCTGTTACATCATCATTAGTAATCATTTTGCATGGTTGCTGAGCTTATTTCAGGGGACTGCTCATCTGTGAAATTAGGTGTGTCTGCCCCCGATTCCCTGAGTGAAATGGTTTCAGGGTGGACATGCGGTTGAACTAAGTCAGCTTGAGGGTGGAGTGTTCTGAACAAAAGAAACCCAGCATCCAGATGGAAGCAGCTTGAGTGGAAGCAGCCACAGGGGCTGCAGGGCAGAGGCTGGGAGCCTGTATCTACTAAGGATGTAAGATTATCTCAAAAGTCAGGGCCTGGGCTGCTCGTCTTGACATGACATTCGTAAGATCCAGAATGAGGCTTGAATGTGAGGAGGATGTAAAGGACGCAAGTGATACTTATTTTAAAAAGAAAAATACAGCAATCAGCTTGAGTGTCTACACAATCTCCTCGGCTTCCCTGGTCAGTCAGTTCTTATAACCAAGGCTGATTCCTAACCGTGGTGCGTGATTTAGAGTCGAGGCTGTATGCTAAACAGGACAGGAAATAAGGTGGGCCCTGGAGGGCTTTAATACAGAGTCTAGGAGGTCCGTGTTCACACTGCCAGTAGGAACCTGAAGCAGAATTCTAAGGCAAATAAGGTTAAAGAATCAGATTTTCCCCCATTCACTCCATATGTCTAGAGTTACGCCTGATTTTTTTTAGAAAAAGAAGATATCTTCACTGGCTAGTAAACTGCCTGTGACATTTTGATGACTAATAAATTACTTTGTTTGTTAAAGATTACATAGAAAATTACAGAGCCACTTGCTCGTTTTAACTTATTGACCTCCTTATATCAAAACAGAAAGATGGGGTCCTCTGCGTCTTGTAGTTGTCTGCAGATGCTGCCCCATCTGACTAGTTGCAGTACAAATAATTACAAACGAAATCTAGTTTAACAGGGGGTCATGGAAGGCACAGCCACCACTTGTGTGATGTTAAACATTTTCCATGATTCTTGATGCCGGGATTTCCTCATCTCTAAATCAGAGATGACCACATTTTCCCTAAAATTGTTATAAAGATTAAATAAATAAATAAATATGTATATATAATACACACACATATATTATAAATATATATATAACCTCTTTAATTTCATTTAATCCCACATGTATGTAACATGCCACGTCATACCATGCTCAGTAACAAAAGTCATGGTGCCGTGCTTTTCCCCATATGTTGGTGTTCAATGAAAAACCTCACCTACAGGATAACAAAGTAATACCAACGTGTAACTGAATATTTTGCAACATAAGATCCATGGTTTACGACGTCTGAGTGATTTTTAAAGTAAGATGTATAAAAATAACTTATACATCTTTACTACCTATAAGCAAGTTTTCTTTCGTGGATTAGGAACTCTTTATAATTTACAAAGAGAAAACATCCTTAATTTCGGTGGGCCCGAGAACATCAGGGCAGTTGGACTGAGCAGGTCAGTGCTTCTTATATAATTTTGTTTTTATTTTATCGACTGAAATAAGGGTGCTCTCTCGCCCTTTCCACTTCTAAATGCCATGCTTAGATTGCATTTCTTGGTTTTTCTTAATGCTTGGTTTAAGCATTAGTTACTGAATTTCTCCTCTGCCTATCCTCATCACATACATGTCAACAGCCTGTCACTCTCTCTAGTTTAGATTTTATAACTTTGGTCAGATCAATGATTCTCAAACTTTAGAGTGCCTTAGAATCACCTTGATAGCTTGTGTAAATACAGATTCGTGGGTCCTACTCCCCTCTGATTCAGTAAGGGAGGATCCAGAGAATTTGCATTCCAAACAAATTTCTAGGTGATGTCATGATGTTGTTGGACTGGCCGAGGGACCACACTCTGGGAACCACTGGGTGACATAAACATTTTATCTTCACGTTGTAAAACATACGTTATAGCTGAGCCCTGTATATATACCATAGTTGCTTTCTGTTTCTCATCAACATATTTTTGTCCTCCCTGGAGTTAATAATTGTCTTTTCACCATTTGATTTAGTTTGTATGCACCTAACATTAAGTTATACCCAAATTCTCTCTCAGTGATGTAAATCTCCCAATATGTTCAGATTCATTAGGTATTTTAAAATATCTTTTTAAAAAATAAATATCCCAGAGTTTTTTTTGACATGCTCCAACGTGGACTGACACACACAGCTGCTGTGTTGAACACCCTACTTTTCAGATTTTGTAGCTTTTTAAAAAAGTATCTGAGAATGTCTTTTTTTTTTTTAAACATCTTTATTGAAGTATAATTACCTTACAATGGTGTGTTAGCTTCTGCTTTATAACAAAGTGAATCAGTTATACATATACAATATGTTCCCATTTCTCTTCCCTCTTGCATCTCCCTCCCTCCCACCCTCCCCATCCCACCCCTCTAGGTGATCACAGAGCACCGAGCTGATCTCCCTGTGCTATGCGGCTGCTTCCCACTAGTTATCTATTTTACATTTGGTAGTGTATATATGTCCATGACACTCTCTTACCCTGTCACATCTCACCCCACCCCCTCCCCATATCCTCAAGTCCATTCTCTAGTAGGTCTGTGTCTTTATTCCCGTCTTGCCACTAGGTTCTTCATGGCCTTTTTTTTTTTTTTTTCCCTTAGATTCCGTATATATGTGTTAGCATACTGTATTTGTTTTTCTCTTTCTGACTTACTTCACTCTGTATGACAGACTCTAACTCCATCCACCTCATTACAAATACCTCCATTTCATTTCTTTTTATGGCTGAGTAATATTCCATTGTATATATGTGCCACATCTTCTTCATCCATTCATCTGTCGATGGACATTTAGGTTGCTTCCATGTCCTGGCTATTGTAAATAGAGCTGCAATGAACATTTTGGTACATGACTCTTTTTGACCTATGGTTTTCTCAGGGTATATGCCCAGTAGTGGGATTGCTGGGTCATATGGTAGTTCTATTTGTAGTTTTTTAAGGAACCTCCATACTGTTCTCCATAGTGGCTGTATCAATTTACATTCCCAGTGAATGTCTTTTTTTCTCCCCTTTTATTCCATTGAAAGTTGGTTGACTAAAATTCTAGGTTGAAAGTAATTTCTTTTTGAAAGCATTGTTCCATGGTCCTCTGACTTCCATTGTTGCTACTGGGTAATCTGACACTATCTGATTCTTGATCCTTTGCAAGAAACCAGTTTTCTTTCTGGAAGTTTTAGAATCTTTTCTTAATCTTCAGTCTTCTGAAATTTTTCAGGGGTTCTAGTGTAGGTCTATTTTCATCTATTGTGCTGAGCACGAAATGGGCTCTTCCAATCTGGAAACTCACATCCTACAAGTCTGAGAAACTTTCTCCAGTTATCTCGTGGATAATTTCTTACTTTCTATTTTCTCTGTCCACTTTTTCTGTGACTCCTATGTGTGTATGATGGACATTCTGGAAAAGTTGTCCAATTTTCTTATCTTTTCTCTCCATTTTCTAACTCTTTATATTTTAGTTCTACATTCTGTGAGATTTCTTCAAATTTATGGGTTTTTTTTCCTCATTTTTAATTCTTAACATCTCTTTCTGGCTGTTGTCTTAATATTTTTTTTGAAGCATCTTGTTTTTGCTTCATGGATGTAATATCTTTTATCTCTTGGAAGGTATTAATATAGATTTAAAAACTTTTTTTCTCCCTGTATTATCTCTGTGTCCTTCCTGTTACTTTATGTGATTTCTGTCTTTTATAATACACTTTTCCTCAAATATGTGGTAATTGTTGACTGTAAATTCTTATTTAAGAGTGGGCTACTAAAAAG
Source organism: Balaenoptera acutorostrata (assembly GCF_949987535.1). Lineage (NCBI taxonomy): Eukaryota > Metazoa > Chordata > Mammalia > Artiodactyla > Balaenopteridae > Balaenoptera > Balaenoptera acutorostrata. Next base: position 14,235,106 of record NC_080069.1, read on the forward strand.
CCGACTGGATGCTTTTGTATCAATAAATAGAGTTGTTTGTCTCTCACTAAACCCTCACTGCCCAGGACCATGAAGCCCTGTCTTCTTCTACCTCTGGAGAGACATGATAACTTATGTGATAGAAAGACCATGAGATTTGCTATGAAGATCTGCATGTAGGGTCTTGAATCTCCCCCTTAGAAGCTGCCTGAGCTTGAATAGTTGTCTTGCTTTCTCAGTGTCAATCTGAACGCTTAGAACAGTGTATGGCGCATGTCATACATGTAATACATATTTGTGGAATGAACAGATATCCTCAGCTGAGAAATGAAGATCATAACACCCCCCTCCTCACTTTGTGGAGTTATTTAATTAAGGGAGTATGTCAAAAAGTCCCTTGAAATTATCAAGTGCTACTCAAATTTCAGAGGTTATTATCAAAGAGACGCTAACATTTATTGCACAAGTGCAGTATTGTAGGGAGGGTGCTGTACTGGTCAGTTTCACTGCAGGCATATCCTTCATAATACATGTGCAAGTATGGATGCTGTGCTTCTGTAAAATGAGAAGCATTGGTTTTTTTTTTTTTTTTTAGGATAGAAAAGACATAATTTAATTTTTTCATAAAGTATAATTTTTAAAAAACATTAACCCACGAGATCATGGTCGTTGGTGTTTGCAGATCAGGAAATAAAATATTTCATCATCACACAAACACCTTATGTATAAACCAGCTTACATAAATAATGAAATTACTTATAGTGTGAAGCCTAGAGTATACTCCATTCTTTGTTGTTCTGATTAGCATAAGCGAACGTATAAGTTCCTTCTTATATCTTGAGAATGAATGATGGATGTTTGTTTGAACCACCAGGGTTTCTCATCATAGCTGAAGCCGTGTTATGGTGTAGAAATTCCTTTTCCATTATTAAGAATGAAAGTCCATTCTCAAGTATATGTGGTCCAACAACTAGCATTCTCAGGATTTGTTGCTTGTCTGTGATTAATACCAACTCCACCTTCTGTTAGCCAGTACCCTCATGGACCATGCGGAATGGCATTTGCTTTGCAGCTTGTATTTAGGACACTTGTTGCAAGGTTAAGAACTACTTCAGAGGGGCTTCCCTGGTGGCGCAGTGGTTGAGAGTCTGCCTGCCGATGCAGGGCACACGGGTTCGAGCCCTGGTCTGGGAAGATCCCATATGCCGCGGAGCGACTAAGCCCGTGAGCCACAATTACTGAGCCTGCGTGTCTGGAGCCCGTGCTCAGCAACAAGAGAGGCCGCGATAGTGAGAGGCCCGCGCACCGCGATGAAGAGTGGCCCCCGCTTGCCGCAACTAGAGAAAGCCCTCGCAGAGGAACGAAGACCCAACACAGCCATAAATAATAAATAAATAAATTTTTTTAAAAAAGTAGAGGAATTTAAACAAAAACTCCTAAAGAAACTCAACATTTCCTGAGTCAACAAAGTTGAGCCCTCATAGTAAAAAAAAAAAAAAAAAAAAAGAACTACTTCAGAAAATGAAGTTTCTTTAAACAACTCTTTAAACTCTTGATCAGAGGTAACCTCCAGTGCATTTATGCTACTATGGCAAAGGGCTTGTGGACACTTTTTCACAGAATCCAGCTCTCCTGGTCCACGAACAAACTTTGTTACTTCTGCAGCAAGTCGTTTCTGAGGACGCCGATTTTCTGGCTCTGTGACATGCTGCTGCATTATGTCATTAATCTCTGGAAGGGGTGGAAAAGTGAAGGGCTTTCGGTACCTTTCTATTGAATCATCTTGCTGCCTGACAACCGATACAATTCAAAGGGAGGTATCTTAACTCTGTGTAGCCAAACAGCACTGTCAGGTGACTTGCATGGTTTGGATCCACTTGTAATTAGGGGAACAGTGATTCCAAATACGTCTTCTCCAGTCATCTTGTGGATGAAATCACAACCGGACATGAGATTGCTTAGCTCATCAGATCCACCCAGCCAGATCAACAGCCATAACGCTGGAACAGGTAGTAGAAGTCATAGGCCTGGAGCACTCAGTATAAAAGAACTCGTTCGACCTCATGATCTCAGGGCTCTAGTGCCGACGAGTCTGAATGCTCATACGCAAGCGTCCGCCCGCCGCTGCTCGGAAGGGCATAGAGTCCTGCGCTGTGAAGGGGCAGGTCGGCCCATCAGCAAAGAAATGCTTATCAGCAGCTGGAGCCCTCTGCGCAGGCGCAATGGCCCCTTCCGCCTGCGCAATCGCTTTGAAGGTAAAGCGGCGCAGCGGCGTCAGCAGACGGCCCACAAGCGGCAACAAGTCGGCTGTGGGATGAGGCCGCAGTACATGGTCTGAAGAAAGCTTCTCGCCTTGCCACAGTGGAAGAGCTCTGGCAATTCTATCTTCATACCCCTTTTGGGGGAGAACTTCTTGAACAGACCCCCGGACTCCTGCACCGCCGGCCACCCCTGAGCGCCGGAGTGAGCCTCACGCAGCCCCAGGGGCAAGACTCCTGAAGGGCCTGGGGCTCCAGACCAGCTGCCTGAGGAAAAGGACCGCAACATGGGCGCCACCATTTTGGTGGCAGCCAATCAGAAGCAGCCTTGGAATATGTGAAAACTGTCATGTAGAAGAGCAGGTAAGGTTCAATAGAGTGGCAGGGTGGGGGAAGATAGGTGATGGACATGCTGGCTTCCTATCAGGAGGAACTCTGTTAGAACTTTGAACCAAAGAGATGTGCTGTCTTATCGTGGGTAGGTAGGCTTCCCGTCCCTGGACAAAGCAGAATTTTCCAGGAACGCTGCAAAGGAAAATACCTCCTGGAATGCTGTAAAGGAAATTTCCTGGGAGGGATAGATGACGTCACTAGACTCAAAGTGCTCTAAAACCTTTTTTGTCTTTAAGATCTTCGTTATTACAAAATTACAGATTTTAAAGCTACCATCAACATTCCAAACGCTAGAAAATAGACATAAATGTTCTCAGTCAGATTTACTTGGGATGTTTTATAAACATCTTTTGAAATGAATCAGAAAAGAAACAAACACTCCCAATATGTCTAAGTCGTTGGAGCTGATTCTGTCTTCAGAAAATGCAGTTTGATAACTGCTTGGAGAGGTCAAAGTCCCCCGCTGTAGGACAGTGGCTTCTTCGTTGAGGCCAGTCCTTTATTTGATATTTTCTTGAAGAAATGAAAGGCGTTTGGGGAATGCAGACAAGGAGGATGGTGCGCTTCCAGGAAAGAACACAATTTCTTCCTTGAACGGGGGCTTGCTGCCCAGAAAACAGGTTGATTCCCATTTTATCTGCAGTGCATCACTCATTTATGTGCAGTGCTGTAGGGCTGCCAGCCTCTGCCTGGATACAGTCTTGTCCCCTGAGAAGGGCTGCATTCATTTGTAACCATCCGATGCTGTTTAGTTGACAAGTCAGCATTTTCATCCTCTTTTACCAAGACCCCAAGAAAAGAAACTACTGTAAGATCTTCTTTAGCCTTTCAAGGTCGCTTCAGAAGAGAGCTGAAATAAGAAAATATCACTATATTTTCGTTTGAACAGGATTTAAAGGATCAAATAAGCAAGAAATAAAAGAGTGCAGGCTTTAAAGATTGAGTTATATTTTCAGGAAGTGTAAATCGAGGGAGATAATTGCACCTTTTTTCTTCATCTCTGTTATTGAAATCCAGGTAGAATTGGTGACTAAGAAAAAGGTTACTGAGCTGCGATGGCTTTGCAGTGTCTTTTTCTGACCAATCCATTTCAATACCCTGTAGAATAGATACTGCAGTAAAGGGTTATCTAATGGTTTAAAATTAAGCTTCTATTGATAACTTTGGCTCAGGCCTAAGGTAAGGGGAGAGGGCTCACATAGTTGCAGGTGTCCGAAGAATAGTGGTAGAATATCTCAAGAGCAACAGCAATATGCCTGTCACTGGGAGGTTCCCTAGAGCCCTGTCCTAAGTCCTCATCTACCATCTACCTAGATGGTATCATCCAGTGCCTTGTTTTAAATTCCTATCTGAATATTTCCAAACCTCTATCTCATGCCCATACTTACTTTAAGTTTTAGAAACGTACGTCAACTGAGTAATGAACATTTACATATGAATGGATCAAATTAACTAAAAACTAACCTCTCTTTTGAGGAATAGGGTAGAGGATTGAAAATCTTACTCCTCACTTCATCTCCACTGGGGTTCCCTATACACAGTGTATAAGATATATACACAAGGTGGAAAACCAAATAGGAATCAAAATACTGTTCTGTGGATCGGCTGTTACCTAACACAGCCTTGCCACAGGACTTAACCCAGCCCTCTCTGTTAAAACTGATTTGGAGTGTATGACTCGAGCTTGGATTCCCCAGTGGGATTTCCTGTTCTCTCTCTGTCCTGAAACTAAAATGGCTAAGTCTTCAGATTAAACCCTAGACTAATTACATGGCCTGCCCCTAACAATTAGACCCAGCCCATATTTGTTTTCCACATGGGGGACCAGAAGGACACAAGTGGAGGACAGGAAGACTGCATAGGGTTCTGAACTTCAGTTTGCACATGTTTCTTCTTCCCATTCAATACCTTTCCTCCATTGCCTGATGAATTTCTAATCATTCATCTTGATTAAGCTTAAATTTCACCTTCTCTGAAAATGTCTTGATATAGCAAGCTTTACTTATCCATTGTGCTCCCATAGCATACTGGTACTGACACTGTGGCTCTTAGAAATATTCTTTGTCCTTGCTGGTTCTGCTCTGCGTGGTGGGGGACTGGCTTTTCCAGGCTGCATTCTCCAAGCTCCTATAGCAGCTGAAGCTTATGGCTGGCATCACTGGCAGGAGATGGGGGATGGGCTCTTCCCTTCCCTCCCTGCACTGAGTGACTTTTCTAGAAGTGAGTATGTTCCTTCTGAAATTCCTCCCTCTAGACATGCTTGCTTCTGTTCCAGCTCCAAGTGGGGAACCCTAGCTCTGGTAACAACACGGTATTAGTTTCCTGGGGCTGCTGTAACAAATTACTACAAATTTGGTGATTCCCAACAATAGGAATTTATTCTCTCCCAGTTCTGGTGGCCAAAAGTCTGAAATTAAGGTTTCAGTAGGGATAAGCTCCTTCCAACAGTTCTTGAAGAGAATTCTTCATTGTCTCTTCCAGCTTCTGGTGGTTCCAGGTGCTCCTTGGTTTATGGCAGCATTCCTCCAATCTATGCCTCTGTCTTTACATGGTCTTCTTCTCTTTCTGCATCTTCTACTCTTGTCTCTTGGAAGAAAATTTTTTTGGATTTAGGGTCCACCTGCTTAGTTCAAGATAATCTCATCTCAGGATCTTTAATTACATCTGCAAAGATTTTTTTTCCAAATAAGATAATATTCACTGGCTCCAGGTATTAGGATGTGGACATATTTTGGGGGAGGTCTACCATTCAACCCACTACAATCACTTCCTCTCCTTGTTTCTCCCATCTATGATTGGTAGAGGCTGTCTGCTTTGGAAAATCTCTAGGTTATCTTATTGTTCACTCTTTAGCTGCTTAGATCCTGCCTCTTCTGAGTAACCAGCTACTTACATTTTCTCTGTTATAAATATTTGAAATGGTTATAGTGAGATCCTGATGGATATATATAGTGATTTTTATATGTGTCTATTGTACACTCATAATACAACATATTGTCATGCTTTGTTTACATGTCTGTGTCCCTTGGTATGCTGTATAACCTTTGTTATTTTTCTTTCTGTCCCCAGGACTCAACGCAATGCCTAGTTTGGAAAGTTTTCAACAAATAATGGATTATGAACAATGATCTGAAGATGAAATGAGAAAAATATGCTTAATAGATCTAAAATCTGCAATGAATATATTATAAAGTGTCCATTGAAACTATTCAAAGAAAATGTTTGTGTCCTTCGACAAAACAGCATCACTTGGAGAGAAAAATATCTTTATGTGGACAGAGAAATTATCGGCTTTTTTGAGTCCAGTATGGATAAACACCACAAAACAGTGAGTCTGGCAGAATTTTATAAATATTTCTTAACACCTTCTTATCTCTCAGAGTTTCACTCGATAAAATACTCATTCACGTCAAATGCTTTCCAAACTTCCTCTTTTTACCCATAGTCAACATTTTCAATAAACAATCTGCTTCTAATTACCACTAATAATTTTAATTGGGGAGTGTGTGTTCTTTATGGATATTCATTATTGTTCAATATATAATCTTTTCTATAGACTGTTATCTGGACAATCTTTTAGAATAAGAGTTCTGGTGATTTTACTCCCTTTTTTAAAAGTCTTCAGTGGTTTTGCATTTTTCACCAAAAAGGTCCAAAGTGGCATTCAAAGCTGTCTTTCGTCTTTGAGCACTCTAATATTCTCTCCTACTGTGCTTGTGTGGATTACTGACAGTCGACCAACATCCCTATGGTCTTTGGTTCATATACCTTTTCACTTTAATCCTCCACATCTGAGGAAATTTGACAACAGTTCTGCTTGTTTCAACTTTCTGTGTTTTTAAAGCCATTATACCGACCTGGCTAAACCTTGGGAACTAGATAGATTTGGGTTTGAACTCAGATTCTATTTATTGACCACGCGTGAACTTGAGAAATTCAGTAATGTCTTGGAACTTTGGTTTTCTCATTTGTAAAATGGAGATTTTCATACCTACCTCAGAGTGTTATTTCTAGGATTAAATGAGAAAATAAATGTGATATGCTTGTCACACAAATACTTAAAAGATGGTATTATTCTTATCTTCTGTCAAAGAAAATTTTCTGATTGAAAGCTTTCCTGATTTTCCAAACATGTTTCTTACTTTAAAACTTGCAAATACATTTTATTTTAGTCCTCTTTTAGTATTTATATTACTCAAAGTTAAATTTATCTTTTAAATCTAACCCACTCACTATATTGAATAGAGTATTTATGATTTACATTTCTCTGTATCCTTTAGAACAGTCCTGTGTCTGGCACATAGTAGGCATTCAAAAAATTGTTGAATTGAATTCATTATCAATCCATTGAGCTGATAAATTGCAGTACGTTCCTGCTCTATGCTCCTTGTTCTGAAGGGCTCTGCTCTACACATTAATCTTAGAATCACAGGGAATGTAGGCCCTGAAGCTGTGGTGTCTCAGTTTCATTATATTAATGAGATAGCTCAGAAGATTGGAAATAGAATGGTATTTAACCATTGATTAGCCATCAAAAGTTTCCTGAGGTGCTGAAGTATATGTTCTATAATTTCAGAAGCATTAATTCATTTTATAAAAGCTACTTAAGGGTAGGTTTTCCACAAGCATTAATCGGTTGGGTCACTATTCAGAGTTGAAGCAAACAATAGCCTAAACCACTTGTTTCTTTAATAAGTCCAAGTGGTTTGGAGTCAGGGAATTTAATAAGAATGCGTTATCTATTAATTTATTCACACATAAGAATACTTATCATTTACTGCTTTTATTCACTCATCCATATTTTAAGAACTGAAAACATGGTATTTGAAAGAGAAATTATTTCTCTAGTAGAGCCTATACTATTTCTTTGAGGTATTTTGTTAATATTTAGGATTTTTATTGCTTCGAGAATATACATTTATTACAATGTCACATTTTGTTTAATCTTAATATTCTTTTCCTGAAAATTTTGAGTCATTAATATGAATACATAGGTTATTCAATTAGTATTAATATTCCTTTTGTACTCAGGCATATTCATTTCTGTCTTGTGATAGCAATACTTTTAGTGCTGAGACCACGAGACCCAACCAAATGCCCCAGGGTGCTGATCAGTTGTATAACATCCGATAATATTCCAGCATCCCACACATATAACCTTTGGTTGATGCCCTTGATGTTACCACCACAGTAAGACCGTGCCAGCTGTCCTCTCAGTGGCTTTACTATGGACCCGTTGATGTCTGATGAAGGGTCTACTGGGGATGAAAGATGTTCTCAGTGACTTGAGTTGGCGTAACTAAGTCTTAGGCTTTTCCCAAAAATCTATGGGTTATTATCTTGAAGTCGTGTAAATAAGTTGAAATCAGGTCTCAGCAATTGCACTCACACCCGCACCTTTATTTTTTACTCTCCTCCAGGGAGAACATTAATGGATTGCCAGAATTTCATTTGCAGAGACATTCAGAATCATCTTAGAGTCATATTTAAGGTTTCATTTGATTTACTTTATGGCCATACCTCACTGATAAACTTCTTAAATGTGATTCATATCGGAAGCTTTTATGCCTTTGAATTCTATCAGTTTGCAGAAATAGCTTTTTTTAAACTTAACCAGTGGATTCTTCTTCCTTTTAAAACAGACTTATTGGGATTTGATTTATACACTATAAAATTCAGCCAACGTAAGTGTACAATTCAGTGGTTTAAGTATATCTACATAGTTGTCCAGTCATCAAGATATAACCTTAGAATATTTTTATAACCCTGGGAAAAAACCTTATACCCATTAGCAGTCCCTCCCCATTCTGCCAATCTCCGCTATCCGTAGGCAAATATTAATCTACTTTCTATTTCTATGGATTTGCCTGTACTGGACATTTCATATAAATGGAATAATGCAGTATGTAGTCTTTCATGACTAACTTCTTTCATTTATCATAATGTTTTCAAGGTTCATCCTTGTTTTAGCTAGTCCTGTGTTTTATTCCTTTTTATTGCCAAATAATATTTCATTGTATGGATAAACTGTGTTTTGTTTATCCATTAATAAGTTGATGGACATTTGGGTTGTTCCATTTTTGCCTATCATGAATAATGCTACTATGAACATTTGTGTACAAGTCTTTGTGTGGACATATGTCTTCATTTCTCTCTGGGTAGATACCTAGGGGTAGAATTGCTGGTTCGTATAGTATCTCTGTGTTTAATATCTGTGAAAACTGTGAAAGAAACTGTGAAAGTATTTGCAAAGTGAATGCACCAATGAATTCTTATTTTCAATGTTAATATTGGTCTTACTAATTTTTTTTTTTTTTTTTTCCACACACACACACTGTATTTTATTTTTACAAGAGATAAATAGACTGACACCAAGCATTGTACATGGATGACCACAACAAAAGCAACAATGATTGCAATTACCAAACATGAAACACACTCATACTATGTCATAATATTGACATTCAGTCCAGTAATCCTCCACTGTAACAGCTCCTTTACTTTGCAGTGAAAATTGATTTGTATATTCTTTGCCTCTGAGTCCTTGTGGGATTTTTTTTTTAATTCAGACAGAAAGTCACAAAAATTATACTCATCCTCATCAGTTCACTCAGTCCCATGTAATTAATTTTTTTTTCATCTTGATCTTTTGTTAGCACTTTTATGAGTTCATCAGTTTTTCATTAGAGTTCTGAAAATGCTTATTCATTCAGTTCAGCAGTACAGTCAGTTACCAGAAACCTGTACTTGTCAGAGTCTTTTCCATGAATTTCTTGAAGATGAAACCCTTTTATAGGAACATACTTGCAAAATCATCAGAGTACACCCAGAACTGTCTGTAAATGACAGAAGACTTAAAAATGACCATGGTTAAAGATTTGATGAAAGTTCATAATAATGCAGTTGACAAGAAAATTAGTTATTTCTGAGATATACATTTTAAAGTAATAACTAGGATTATTACTTATAACATTATACCAGAACATATAAGATTTTTAGAAGTTTCCTGTAATGTCTGAAACATTTATATTAACATATTTCCATACATATTTCCATACAAATACAAATATAAGATTTTTAGAAATTTCATGTAATGTCTGAAACATTTATATTAACATATTTCCATACATATTTCCATACAAATACAAATATAAGATTTTTAGAAATTTCATGTAATGTCTGAAACATTTATATTAACATATTTCCATACAAATAACCCAATGAAAGTTTAGTATTAGTTGTTTTGTTTGTTTTTTTATACTGCAGGTTCTTATTAGGCATCAGTTTTATACACATCAGTGTATACATGTCAATCCCAATCGCCCAATTCAGCACACCACCATCCCCACCTCACCGCAGTTTTCCCTCCTTGGTGTCCATATGTCCATTCTCTACATCTGTGTCTCAACTTCTGCCCTGCAAACTGGCTCATCTGTACCATTTTTCTAGGTTCCACATACATGCATTAATATACGATATTTGTTTTTCTCTTTCTGACTTACTTCACTCTGTATGACAGTCTCTAGATCCATCCACGTCTCAACAAATGACTCAATTTCGTTCCTTTTTATGGCTGAGTAATATTCCATTGTATATATGTACCACAACTTCTTTATCCATTCGTCTGTTGATGGGCATTTAGGTTGCTTCCATGACCTGGCTATTGTAAATAGTGCTGCAATGAACATTCGGGTGCATGTGTCCTTTTGAATTACGGTTTTCTCTGGGTATATGCCCAGTAGTGGGATTGCTGGGTCATATGGTAATTCTATTTTTAGTTTTTTAAGGAACCTCCATATTGTTCTCCATAGTGGCTGTATCAATTTACATTCCCACCAACAGTGCAAGAGGGTTCCCTTTTCTCCACACCCTCTCCAGCATTTGTTGTTTGTAGATTTTCTGATGATGCCCATTCTAACAGGAGTGAGGTGATACCTCATTGTAGTTTTGATTTGCATTTCTCTGATAATTAGTGATGTTGAGCATCTTTTCATGTGCTTCGTGGCCGTCTGTATGTCTTCTTTGGAGAAATGTCTATTTAGGTCTTCTGCCCATTTTTGGATTGGGGTGTTTGTTTCTTTGATATTGAGCTGAATGAGCTGTTTATATATTTTGGAGATTAATCCTTTGTCAGTTGATTCATTTGCAAATATTTTCTCCCATTCTGAGGGTTGTCTTTTTGTCTTGTTTATGGTTTCCTTTGCTGTGCAAAAGCTTTGTAGTTTCATTAGGTCCCACTTGTTTATTTTTGTTTTTATTTCCATTACTCTAGGAGGTGGATCAAAAAAGATCTTGCTGTGATTTATGTCAAAGAGTGTTCTTCCTATGTTTTCCTCTAAGAGTTTTATAGTGGCCAGTCTTATATTTAGGTCTCTAATCCATTTTGAGTTTATTTTTGTGTATGGTGTTAGGGAGTATTCTAATTTCATTCTTTTACATGTAGCTGTCCAGTTTTCCCAGCACCACTTATTGAAGAGACTGTCTTTTCTCCATTGTATATCTTTGCCTCCTTTGTCATAGATTAGTTGACCATAGGTGCGTGGGTTAATCTCTGGGCTTTCTATCTTGTTCCATTGATCTATGTTTCTGTTTTTGTGCCAGTACCATATTGTCTTGATTACTGTAGCTTTGTAGTATAGTCTGAAGTCAGGGAGTCTGATTCCTCCAGCTCCATTTTTTTGCCTCAAGACTGCTTTGGCTATTCGGGGTCTTTTGTGTCTCCATACAAATTTTAAGATGATTTGTTCTAGCTCCGTAAAAAATGCCATTGGTAATTTGATAGGGATTGCATTGAATCTGTAGATTGCTTTGGGTAGTATACTCATTTTCACAATGTTGATTCTTCCAATCCAAGAACATGGTATATCTCTCCATCTATTTGTATCATCTTTAATTTCTTTCATCAGTGTCTTATAGTTTTCTGCATACAGGTCTTTTGTCTCCCTAGGTAGGTTTATTCCTAGGTATTTTATTCTTTTTGTTGCAATGGTAAATGGGAGTGTTTCCATAATTTCTCTTTCAGATTTTTCATCATTAGTGTATAGGAATGCAAGAGATTTCTGTGCATTAATTTTGTAACCTGCAACTTTACCATATTCATTAATTAGCTCTAGCAGTTTTCTGGTGGCAGTTTTAGGATTCTCTATGTATAGTATCATGTCATCCGCAAACAGTGACAGTTTTACTTCTTCTTTTCCAATTTGTATTCCTTTTATTTCTTTTTCTTCTCTGATTGCCGTGGCTAGGACTTCCAGAACTATGTTGAATAATAGTGGTGAGAGTGGACATCCTTGTCTCGTTCCTGATCTTAGAGGAAATGCTTTCAGTTTTTCACCATTGAGAATGATGTTTGCTGTGGGTTTGTCATATATGGCCTTTATTATGTTGAGGTAGGTTCCCTCTATGCCCACTTTCTGGAGAGTTTTTATCAGAAATGGGTGTTGAATTTTGTCAAAAGCTTTTTCTGCATCTATTGAGATGATCATATGGTTTTTCTTCTTCAATTTGTTAATATGGTGTATCACATTGATTGATTTGCGTATATTGAAGAATCCTTGCATCCCTGGGATAAATCCCACTTGATCGTGGTGTATGATCCTTTTAATGTGTTGTTGGATTCTGTTTGCTAGTATTTTGTTGAGGATTTTTGCATCTATATTCATCAGTGATATTGGTCTGTAATTTTCTTTTTTTGTAGTGTCTTTGTCTGGTTTTGGTATCAGGGTGATGGTGGCCTCATAGAATGAGTTTGGGAGTGTTCCTTCTTCTGCAATTTTTTGGAAGAGTTTGAGAAGGATGGGTGTTAGCTCTTCTCTAAATGTTTGATAGAATTCACCTGTGAAGCCATCTGGTCCTGGACTTTTGTTTGTTGGAAGATTTTTAATCACAGTTTCAATTTCATTACTTGTGATTGGTCTGTTGATATTTTCTGTTTCTTCCTGATTCAGTCTTGGAAGGTTATACCTTTCTAAGAATTTGTCCATTTCTTCCAGGTTGTCCATTTTATTGGCATAAAGTTGCTTGTAGTAGTCTCTTAGGATGTTTTGTATTTCTGCGGTGTCTGTTGTAACTTCTCCTTTTTCGTTTCTGATTTTATTGATTTGAGTCCTCTCCCTCTTTTTCTTGATGAGTCTGGCTAATGGCTTATCAATTTTGTTTATCTTCTCAAAGAACCAACTTTTAGTTTTATTGATCTTTGCTATTGTTTTCTTTGTTTCTATTTCATTTATTTCTGCTCTGATCTTTATGATTTCTTTCCTTCTGCTAACTTTGGGTTTTGTTTGTTCTTCTTTCTCTAGTTTCTTTAGGTGTAAGGTTAGATTGTTTACTTGAGATTTTTCTTGTTTCTTTAGGTAGGCTTGTATAGCTATAAACTTCCCTCTTAGAACCGCTTTTGCTGCATCCCATAGGTTTTGGGTCGTCGTGTTTTCATTGTCATTTGTCTCTAGGTATTTTTTGATTTCCTGTTTGATTTCTTCAGTGATCTCTTGGTTATTTAGTAACGTATTGTTTAGCCTCCATGTGTTTGTCTTTTTTACGTTTTTTTCCCTGTAATTCATTTCTAATCTCATAGCGTTGTGGTCAGAAAAGATGCTTGATATGATTTCAATTTTCTTAAATTTACTGAGGCTTGATTTGTGACCCAAGATGTGATCTATCCTGGAGAATGTTCCGTGCGCACTTGAGAAGAACGTGTAATCTGCCGTTTTTGGATGGAATGTCCTATATATATCAATTAAATCTATCTGGTCTATTGTGTCATTTAAAGCTTGTGTTTCCTTATTTATTTTCATTTTGGATGATCTGTCCATTGGTGTAAGTGAGGTGTTAAAGTCCCCCACTATTATTGTGTTACTGTCAATTTCCTCTTTTATAGCTGTTAGCAGTTGCCTTATGTATTGAGGTGCTCCTATGTTGGGTGCATATATATTTATAATTGTTATATCTTCTTCTTGGATTGATCCCTGGATCATTATGTAGTGTCCTTCCTTGTCTCTTGTAACATTCTTTATTTTAAAGTCTATTTTATCTGATATGAGTATAGCTACTCCAGCTTTCTTTTGATTTCCATTTGCATGGAATATCTTTTTCCATCCCCTCACTTTCAGTCTGTATGTGTCCCTAGGTCTGAAGTGGGTCTCTTGTAGACAGCATATATATGGGTCTTGTTTTTGTATCCATTCAGCCAGTCTATGTCTTTTGGTTGGGGCATTTAATCCATTCACATTCAAGGTAATTATCGATATGTATGTTCCTATGACCATTTTCTTAATTGTTTTGGGTTTGTTTTTGTAGGTCCTTTTCTTCTCTTGTGTTTCCCACTTAGAGAAGTTCCTTTAGCATTTGTTGTAGAGCTGGTTTGGTGGTGCTGAATTCTCTTAGCTTTTGCTTGTCTGTAAAGCTTTTGATTTCTCCATCGAATCTGAATGAGATCCTTGCTGGGTAGAGTAATCTTGGTTGTAGGTTCTTCCCTTTCATCACTTTAAGTATATCATGCCACTCCCTTCTGGCTTGCAGAGTTTCTGCTGAGAAATCAGCTGTTAACCTTATGGGAGTTCCCTTGTATGTTATTTGTCGTTTTTCCCTTGCTGCTTTCAGTAATTTTTCTTTGTCTTTAATTTTTGCCACTTTGATTACTATGTGTCTCGGCGTGTTTCTCCTTGGGTTTATTCTGTATGGGACTCTCTGCGCTTCCTGGACTTGGGTGGCTATTTCCTTTCCCATGTTAGGGAAGTTTTCGACTATAATCTCTTCAAATATTTTCTCTGGTCCTTTCTCTCTCTCTTCTCCTTCTGGGACCCCTATAATGCGAATGTTGTTGCGTTTAATGTTGTCCCAGAGGTCTCTTAGGCTGTCTTCATTTCTTTTCATTCTTTTTTCTTTAGTCTCTTCCGCAGCAGTGAATTCCACCATTCTGTCTTCCAGGTCACTTATCCGTTCTTCTGCCTCAGTTATTCTGCTATTGATTCCTTCTAGTGTAGTTTTCATTTCAGTTATTGTATTGGTCATCTCTGTTTGTTTGTTCTTTAATTCTTCTAGGTCTTTGTTAATCATTTCTTGCATCTTCTCAATCTTTGCCTCCATTCTTATTCCGAGGTCCTGGATCATCTTCACTATCATTATTCTGAATTCTTTTTCTGGAAGGTTGCCTATCTCCACTTCATTTAGTTGTTTTTCTGGGGTTTTTTCTTGTTCCTTCATCTGGTACATAGCCCTCTGCCTTTTCATCTTCTCTGTCTTTCTGTAACTGTGGTTTTTGGTCCACAGGCTGCAGGATTGTAGTTTTTCTTGCTTCTGTTGTCAGCCCTCTGGTGGTTGAGGCTATCTAAGAGGCTTGATGGGAGGCTCTGGTGGTGGGTAGAGCTGACTGTTGCTGTGGCGGTCAGAGCTCAGTAAAACCTTAATCCCCTTGACTGTTGATGGGTGGGGCTGGGTTCCCTCCCTGTTGCTGTGGCGGTCAGAGCTCAGTAAAACCTTAATCCACTTGACTGTTGATGGGTGGGGCTGGGTTCCCTCCCTGTTGGTTGTTTTGCCTGAGGCAACCCAACACTGGAGCCTACCCGTGCTCTTTGGTGGGGTTAATGGCAGACTCTGGGAGGGCTCACGCCAAGGAGAACTTCCCAGGACCTCTGCTGCCAGTGTCCTTATCCCCACGGTGAAACAGAGCCACCACTTGCCTCGGCAGGAGACCCCCCAACACCAGCAGGTACGTCTGGTTCAGTCTCCCCCAGGGTCACTGCTCCTTCCCCTGGATCCCGATGCACACATTACTTTGTGTGTGCCCTCCAAGAGTGGGGTCTCTGTTTCCCCCAGTCCTGTCACAGTCCTGCAATCAATTCCCACTAGACTTCAAAGTCTGATTCTCTAGGAATTCCTCCTCCCGTTGCCGGACCCCCAGGTTGGGAAGCCTGACGTGGGGCTCAGAACCTTCACTCCAGTGGGTGGACTCCTGTGGTATAAGTGTTCGCCAGTCTGTGAGTCACCCACCCAGCAGTTATGGGATTTGATTTTACTCTGATTGCGCCCCTCCTACCGTCTCACTGTGGCTTCTCCTCTTTCCTTGGACGTGGGGTATCCTCCTTGGTGAAGTCCAGGGTCTTCCTGTCAATGATTGTCCAGCAGCCAGTTGTGATTCTGGAGCTCTCGCAAGAGGGAGTGAGTGCACGTCCTTCTACCACTAATTTTTATCATTGATTGCTCTGTACCATTTTGCTGTGATGACCTTCCATTTTCCTTGTAACTTCTTATTTGGGTTTGTGATGCTTTAATATTCTGGGTTTTTTCCCTGTCTTTTCTGTGACTCTTTTCCCCTTCCTACATGCAATTTTGTTCCTGGTTCTTCTCTCTTTCTACCTCAGCGATTTCATTCAGAAAGGATACTTCACTTCGCTGCCTTGTGGTGATTCAAATCAGTTACCCCATGATTTAGTCTTTCCTAAGTTGCAGTCACACGGTTCTGATTGTTCTTTTAGCACCTCTACATAGCCGTCTGGTTTCTATGCAGTATGTCAAGAGAGCTCATCATCTGCTCTGCAAAGCTGGTCTTTTTTTCTGATTGCTCTCTTTTGAAAATTCCTCTACTGTCCTCACAACTCAGACTTGAAATTTCAGTCATCTTTTATTCTTTCTTCTTCCTTGATTCTTTTGCCTAATATTTTCCAACTCCTGTCTATTTTATGTGTCTATCACCCTCAGAGATAGTCCCTTTCTCTGCATTACCCTCCCACTGCTCTGCTTTGCTCAAGCACCCTTATTGCTCAATTTGACTTTCATACATTCTCTTTAATTGGCCCACATAATTATTGTATTTTTCCTTTTCCTTTTTCCCAACATTTTACATTTACATCTTCATAGTTCAATCTCATTCCTATGACTCCTCTCTTAAAAATCTTCAGATTCTATATTATCCTCTAAGTAAAGAAACGATTCCTTAGGTGTACATTCAAGTCTCTAATATATAGTCTGGTCTCCACTGCATTCCTGCATAGAACTTATGTTTGAGTCAATCTCAATTCTCTTTGTTTATCCACCAAGTTTAGTATTTTCCTTCCTCCAGCTTTGCTCATGCCTCTCCTTGGGGTACCCTGTCACTGAATCTACAGAAGCCAATTCCTCAAGGCCCTAATAAAATGTGTCCTCCTTCACAATGATACCCATGATCTCACTAGACTGAATTTATGACTCTTTACTCTCAACTCTCACAATGCCTTTTTCAATTATTTATTACAGTCATTTGATATACATCTAACCTTCCCTTTTTAAATCTATGGTCCTTGAGGGCAGAGGCCATGGCATATTTATTACAATTAGAGAAGTTGCCATTTCCTGAATATTTACTATGACCTGGGCACTGAACTAAATATTTTGTCTGCAGTATTTTCTTTAATTATCAAAACAGTCCTCTGAATTAGGCATCTTTTTAATCCTCATTTTATAGATGAGGTAGTTACTGCTTAGAGAAGTAAGTAACTTCCTCAAAGCTAAACAGCTTGTAAATGACAAAGCTGGAATTTTAGCCTTCTCTGACTCTAAAGTCTGTGTAATTAACTAGGACTATGTCACTTTCTCTACAATACCTAATTTAATAAATGCCAGTTAAGTGAATAAAAAATGGTCAGTAAGGGCTGCTGAAAAGACACATAAGGTTTAGTAGTTAGATTTTAGTTCATATTGAAGTTCTAATGCTTTCTTTGGAGTGAATTATTTACCATGTCCGAGCTGTTTACTCATTCATAAGGCAGAGGAAAGAGATAATGGTCCCTGCCTCACAAGGGCATTGTGAAGATAAATGAAACAATGCACAAGATGGCATGTACTAGTAGGCTCTCAGTAAATATTAGTTGATAGTAATAAAAGTAAATTTCCATTTTTACTAATCCTCCTTGATAAGGTTGGCTGTCCTTGAAGGTAGCGAGATGAAAGGAGAGGCATGCAACCATCAGTAACCATAACAATTTCACAGAATTCACCCCACCAGGAAATAAATTTTATTATCCACTGTGCAGTCATTCATAGTCATTGACCTAAAATGGAACTAACAAACTATACGATGCTTTATAGTTGAGTGCTGTTTTTACCATTTATATATCAATATCTCTATCTACCTATCTATCTACCTATCATCTATCTATCTATCTATTGTTTATCTATCTATGGGTTTAAGTATAATAACACTAAATTGACCAGGTAACTCTGTCACTGGGTTTCTAGAAGTGACATTTGGATAGTTCAATCTTTATGAAGACATCTACCTTCTCGTCTGAGTTCCAACTCTGTTCTTGTTGATATCCCTCAATTAGCCTCAAATATGCAAGTAAAATTTGATTCTCTTTCCTCTAATCTTGTTTTTCGGGGTAAGTTTCTCCTCTTTATCTCGCTGACCACAGTGATTCATTATGGCATGTCAAATGCTTCTAGACATTGGTGTTCATGGGAATATTGTCACCTCTATCAAGGCCTTTTACCAAATGAAAAATTTTAATTATAATGAGTGTACATGCTTTCACCAAATTGTACTATTTCTTACTGTTACCCTTATTTTCATAGAATAAATGCCCTTTGACATTTTATAAGATCCCATTACTAATCAGTGGTTGAAGAAATCCTGGATCTTATATTAACTCCTTATGTAAGATGAATCCTATTCTCAATACCTTTTTCTTTATAAAAACAAAATCAAAGACTTGTTTAAGATACTTGGGGAAAGAGACAGTTCTCAAGCAGGAGGTGAGAAGAGAAAGTGAGGGTGAGTGTGATATGGAAATACAGAGTTAATTTTCTGGTTGCTCGGGCTATCTGAATATGGGTAAGGTACATTAAGATGTCACAGTAAAGATGAACTTTGTCAGTATATTTTCAAGTCCATGACTGAGGAACTGTAGGTGGAGAATTGTCTATGCAGTTCCCATTCTATTGATATTCAGGAAAAAATATATGAAACTCTTATGTGCTGTCTTGATTTTTTTTGTTTTGGGTACTCTGTATTCTAATGGGAGGTGTAAAATTCAGTCTTCACAACCTGGAAGGATTTCATAAGTGCAGGGTGCAATTTGGAATATTAAATATTTTTTAAAAATCTCTGTGCTTAAAATGTCATAGCAAAAATCTACAGTAAACATCCAAATCATCTCTATTTCAATATTAGTATTGTAGCTAAATGTGCAGAGATTGCATCTCGTTTAATATAATTTTAAGGATGTCTTTGATACTGCAAGATAACATTTTCTGTGCTTGTGATTGCTTATAGAAACAGTGATTCATAGATCTGGAGACCTTTCTTCAAGGAACAGTGGTGTAGAGTTGCTCGTTCTGTCCTTACTAGTTTTTGTCAGGTGTCTGTCAAAGGACCTTTATGTTGATGGTGTTATAAGTAGGAAAGGGATGAGCAGGGGAACACCAGTAGTGTTTCTGGTCCCCACAGTTTTCTTGTGCCAGCATCAAGGAACACTTTCACATATATGCTCATTAACTTTCTCCAAACGAAATACGCTAACACCCTCGTCAGAAAATAGTAAACTGCAATAGCACTCACCAAAATAACATAAAACAGACACAGTCCTAGGACCCTGGAGAAGGACCCTACCAACTCAAACTACTTATTTTTAATTATAACTAAACAATTAGAAAGCTTATTTTTTCATTCAGTGTCTTTCCATGAAGAACAATACTCATTAATCTGGATAAAATTCTATAAAAGGTAAATCATTTGGGAATTTTGTCTAAAGTTTGAGATAAAATGATATTTCACTTATATTTATATTTTATTATCCTTTGGCGTGGCAAAATGACAGATATTAGGATAGTAGATGCTATGCGTGTGAGCAAACTCTGAACATATAATAACAACTAGGACTACCCTTAACAGATGACTAAGCACTTTTACAAGTACTACTCAGTTGATTTGCACTACTTTGCCAAGAAGTAGACTGAGCCCATACTATTAATTCCCTTTTGCTGGGCTCAAAATGCTGGAGAGATTTACACACATTCACTTAGAAAGTAAATGGAAGATTTGGAACATGAAACAAAGTTTTTGACTATAGATTTTTTTCTTTTTCCAGTATTTAACAGTGCATCAGGGGAATAGAAACCTATGTGAACAGACAATAATGTAGGAGAACCTCTGTACATGGGGTTGGGTGAGAATCTTTTGTCTAGAAGCATATTCCCAATGGTGTATGCACCAATAGAGCTAGTAGTAAGACTGCAAAAAGGCATCTCTTCCTAAGAAATTTGGAATACTGGTGGCTCCTATAAAAATAAATAAAGGAAAAATTGCATTTCATTGAGAGTAAATCTGTATTTAGGTTTTTATGGCTCAAATAAACATGGAAAGTTACCTATTTAATAAATACTTGACTAAAAAACAATGGATATAATGACTTCTTTAAAGTTCTCTTTGGTTCTATTTGGATAAAACTTAGAAGACTGTATTAATCATGGTTTTCTTGAGGAAATGGAAATTTTAAAAAATTAATTGCAGAAATATTTATTGCTTGCTATATACCTGTTTTTATACACGAAGGGTACCAAGATGAATAATGTGGTGATTGCTCTCAAGAAGCTCAATCTTAAAGGAGATAAAGGCATGTGATTTATATTTTATGATATGACTTAGATGACATGGTAAGACAAGAATAAATATATAAAGGAAGAAGATAGTGACAGTATACTGAAGTATCAAGGATGGCTTTCCAAAGAAAATAACGTCTCATTAGATTTTAAACAAAGAATGGAACATTCACCAGAAGGTCGTGGTCATTCCCACCAAGGAATCATAGGTCCTGGGACAGGTGTTTATTCCTCCTGGAACTTTATATTATAGCAATGAATAACCCTCACATGTTGTAGTAGAAAGATTTCCAGGCTAGGATGAGTACATCTGACTTCTATTCCAAACTCTGCCCTTGACTTTCTTTGAGTCACTGGAAAATATCTCCATCTCTCTGGGCCTCATTGTGGACAGGATTAATACTACAGTTTCTTCTGTGTCTGATGCAATCAACTTTATTGAACAAAGCATGAGACTTAAGAGTATAGGCTCTAGGATCCAGCTAGATCTGTGTATGAATTCTAGTTTGACCACTTTCTTGCCATGTTAACTTAGGCAAATTCCTTAATGTGTCTGAGCCTTAGCATCCTCCTGAGTAGAAAGAAAATAACATCAACCTCAGAGACTAATTGTAAGGACTGTGTAAGATAATGTGTATAAAGTGAACTAACTGACACGATTACTGGAGCCATTATACGTTTAGTTATAACATTTAAGGGGGAATTGCATACGTTGGGGGCAGTTGATGAACAGTTAAATAGATAATACTAAAATAAGCTTTTGTGCTTCCTTACATATGCCCTCATTGATCCTACCTGAGTCACAGGTAAAATACCCTTAACATACTGTTGAGGCTACTGTGGGGCCAGTCCCTTGGGCATAACTGGCAAGTGAGCTCTATTAACACAGGGAACAGGTGAGGCCAAGGTTGTGGGTTTGATCCCCATTGGGGCACTTAGGTTCACATTGCTCCATTTTCAACCAATGGCTGCTGGGTGCTGGTCGTCAGATGGGTGCTGACATGTAACTAAATCTGCTCAAACCTACGTCGAATCTCAAATACCTTCCTTCTTCCAGATCTTAAGTCACCTAAGTTAGATCTTCCCCAGCTATCCTCTATAAACATTCACCATCTTTGGATGCCCTCTTTTCTTTTCAAATATTCTTAGCACTTACCACTTTCAGGTATCACTTGGTACTTATCACTTATAATTAATTGAGTTACCACTTTTATTGTCTGTTTCCCCATCTGAAAGGTAAGCTCCTGGAAGGCAAGAAGGTTTCTCTGTTTACTAATATTTCCCTATGGCTTTGATTAGTCACTGATACATAACAGACATGTTGAATAAAGAAATGTCACATGAAAATGGACATGATGCATGCAGTTGCCAACACTTTAACCAAGGAGCATGCAGGGGATTATTTTATAACAGGAGACAGAAAGCTATTAAAGAGTAAATGGCTTCTAAGTAATGGATGTGAGTTTGCCAGCTGTGAGATTTTCTTTCTCAAAGTTGGAAAGGTCTATAAAATCCTGTTTCACGCTGGCCAGAGACTATATCTTTATAAAGGCATATTTGCAAAGATTGTCAGCAAGGTTTAAAAACAAAAGGAACACTGGAGAAAATAGCCATTGAAAATTCATGACTGCTGAATTCCAGTCATTTGCATGGATCTGTGAAAATGCTGAAGACAGAAAAAATAAAACAATATCAGTAGAGTTAATAAGGTAGAAAAAATCATGTATAATAAAACCTATAATTATAAAATTTTCAGTTGAAGAAGCACATTATCCGGATTCAGGTATGGGCTGTAGGAGTCATAGAAGACTTAATCTTTATATTTTTGATATTTAATGTTAATTTTAATATATTTCACTCTAACATTTTATAAATTCAATCTTGTAAAAATTATTTTCAGTTTGTCCATTTAAAAATCTCTCTTTTTATCACATTTTGATCCTATGTAGCTTGATAGATTGGCTTCACTTTTTTTTTAGAGCAGTTTTAGGTTCATAGGAAAATTGAGTGGAAGGTATAGAGATTTCCCACATACCTCTGCTTCCACACATGCATAGAGTTGCCCATACTGACATATCGTAATCAGCCAAATCTGTAATGTGCTCCACCTATTCGTCCCTCTCTCCAAGCCCTTGGAAACCATTGATCTTTTTATTGTCTCCATAGTTTTGCCTTTTCTGGAATGTCATATAGTTAGAATCGTACAGTATATAGCCTTTTCAGATTGGCTTCTTTCACATAGTAATATGCATTTAAGTTTCCTCTATGTCTTCTTATGCTTAATAGTCATTGCTTCTTGGAACTGAATAATATTCTGTTGTCTGGATGGACAAGTTTACTTATCCATTCACCTACTGAAGGACATCTTGGTTGTTTCCAAGTTTTGGCAATTATAAATAAAGCTTCTATAAATATCCACATACAGGTTTTTGTGCAGATATAAGCTAAATGGGAAAAGAACTTGAAAAAGAATAGATATATGTATATGCATAACTGAATCACTTCGCTGTACACCTGAAACTAACACAACATTGTTAATCAACTATACTCCAATATAAAATTAAAATTTTTTAAAATAAATTAAAAAAATAATTTGCATTTCCCTGATGAAATATGATATGAAACATCTCTTTATATGCTTACTTTCTGTCTGCATATCTTCTTTGGTGAGGTTTCTGTTAAGGTCCTTACCCCATTTTTTAATTGGATTGTTGGTTTCCTTATTGTTGAGTTTTAAGCATTCTTTGTATGTTTTTAGAAAACAGTCCTTTATCAGATGTGTCTTTTGCAAATATTTCCTTCCTGTCTATGGCTTATTTTCTCATTCTTTTGACATTGTCTTTCACAGAGCATAAATTTTTAATTTTAATGAAGTTCAGCTTATCATTATTTCTTTCATGGATTTGCCTTTGGTGTTTTATTTTAAAAAGTCATTGCTATACCCAAGGTTATCTAGATTTGCTCTTGTGCTATCTTCTAGGAGTTTAATAGTTTTATGTTTTACATTTAACTCTATGATCCATTTTGAGTTAATTTTTGTGAAGGGTGTAAGGGCTGTATCTAAATTTTTTTGCTTGTGGATGTCCAATTGTTCCAGCACCATTTGTTGAAAAGATTATTATTGCTCCATTGTATTGCCTTTGCTCCTTTGTCAAAGATATGTTGAGTATATTTATCCAGGTCTATTCTGTTTCATTGATCTATTTGTCTATTCTTTTTTCAATACCACACCATCTTGATTGCAGGAGGGTTCCCTTTTCACAACACCCTTTGCAGCATTTACTGTAGCTTTATAGTAAGTCTTAAATAGAATAGCATCAGTCCTCCAACTTTGTTCTTTTTCCTCAATATTGTGTTGGTATTCTGGGTTTTTTGCCTCTCCATATAAATGTTAGAATCAGTTTGTCAGTATCCTCAAAATAACTTGCTGGAATTTTGATTGGGATTGCATTGAATCTACAAATCAAGTTGGGAAGAACCGGCATCTTGACGATATTATGTCTTCCTCTTCATGAATATGGAATGTCTCTCCATTTATTTAGTCTTCCTTTGATTTCATTCATCATAGTTTTGCAGTTTTTCTCATATAGATCTTAAACGTAATTTGTTAGATTTACACCTAAGTTTTTAGCTTTGTGGTGCTAATATAAATGGAACTGTGTTTCTGATTTCAAGTTCCACTTGTTCATTGCTTGTATATAGGAAATCAAATGAATTTTGTATATTAAATTCATATTCTGCAATCTTGTTATAATTGTTTATTAGTTCCAGGTGCTTTTTTTTTTGTTATTGTTGATTCTTTTGGATTTTCTACATATGTTTTTCTAATGTCATTTGCAAAGACAGTTTTAATTCTTCCTAACCAATCTTTATACCTTTTATTTCCTTTGCTTGTCTTATTTCATTAGCTATAACTTCCAGTATGATGTTGAAAAGGAGTGATAAGAGGGGATATTCTTGCCTTGTACTTGATTTTAGTAAGAAAGCTTCAACTTTCTCACCATTAATATGATGATAGGTGTAGGTTTTTTGTAGATATTATCTGTCAAATTGAGGAAGTTTGCATCTACTCCTAGTTTACTGATAGTTTTTACCATGAATGGGTGTTGAATTTTGTCAAATGCTTTTTCTGCATCTATAGATATGATCATGAGGTTTTCCTTTTTTTAGTCAGTTGATGTGATGGAGTATGTTAATTGATTTTTTAAAATAGATCTTTATTGGAGTATAATTGCTTTACAGTACTGTGTTACTTTCTGTTGTACACCAAAGTGAATCAGCCATATGTATGCATATATCCCCATATCCCCTCCCTCTTGAGCCTCCCTCCCATCCTCCCTATCCCACCCCTCTAGGTCATTGCAAAGCACCGAGTTGATCTCCCTGTGCTATGCTGCTGCTTCCCACTAGCTAACTGTTTTACATTCGGTAGTGTATATATGTCAATGCTACTCTCACTTCGCCCCAACATCCCTCTCCCACCCTGTGTCCTCAAGTCCATTCTTTATGTCTACATCTTTATAACTGCCCTGCAACTAGGTTCATCAGTACCATTTGATTTTTAGTTTCCACATGTATGCGTTAGCATACAGTATTTGTTTTTCTCTTTCTGACTTACATCACTCTGTATGACATACTCTAGGTCCATCCACCTCACTACAAATAACTCAATTTCGTTTCTTTTTATGGCTGAGTAATATTCCATTGTGTATATGTGCCACATCTTCTTTATCCATTCATCTGTCGATGGACACTTAGATTGCTTCCATGTCCTGGCTATTGTAAATAGAGCTGCAATGAACATTTTGGTACATGGCTCTTTTTGAATTATGGTTTTCTCAGGGTATATGCCCAGTAGTGGGATTGCTGGATTATATGCTAGTTCTATTTTTAGTTTTTTTTAAGGAACCTCCATATTGTTTTCCATAGTGGTTGTATCAATTTACATTCCCACCAACAGTGCAGGAGGGTTCCCTTTTCACAACACCCTTTGCAGCATTTACTGTTTCTAGATTTTTTGATAATGGCCATTCTGACTGGCATGAGGTGATACCTCATTGTAGTTTTGATTTGCATTACTCTAATAATTAGTGATGTTGGACATCTTTTCATGTGCCTCTTGGCCCTCTGTCTTCCTTGGTGAAATGTCTATTTAGGGCTTCCACCCATTTTTTAATTGGATTGTTTTTTTGATATTGAGCTCCATGAGCTGTTTGTATATTTTGGAGATTAATCCTTTGTCTGTTATTTCATTTGCAAATATTTTCTCCCATTCTGAGGGATGTCTTTTTGTCTTGTTTATGGTTTCCTTTGCTATGCAAAAGCTTTTAAGTTTAATTAAGTCCCATTTGTTTATTTTTGTTTTTATTTCTCTTACTCTAGGAGGTGGGTACAAAAAGATCTTGCTGTGGTTTATGTCAAAGAGTGTTCTTCCTATGTTTTCCTCTAAGAGTTTTATAGTGTCTGGTCTTACATTTAGGTCTTTAATCCATTTGGAGTTTATTTTTGTGTATGGTGTTATGTAGCATTTTATTTTCATTCTTTTACATGTAGCTGTCTTTTCTCCATTGTATGTTCTTGCCTCCTTTGTTGTAAATTAGGTGACCATATGTGCGTGGGTTTATCTTTGGGCATTCTATCCTGTACCATTGATCTATATTTCTGTTTTGGTGCCAGTGCCATACTGTCTTGATTACTGTAGCTTTGTGGTATAGTTTAAAGTCAGGGAGCCTGATTCCTCCAACTCCATTTTTCTTTCTCAAGATTGCTTTGCTTATCCGGGGTCTTTTGTGCTTCCATATGAATTGTAAGATTTTTTTGTTCTAATTCTGTGAAGAATGCCATTGGTAGTTTGATAGGGATTGCATTGAATCTGTAAGTTGTTTTGGGTAGTATAATCATTTTCACACTGTTGGGTCTTCCAATCCAAGAACATGGTATATTTCTCCATCTATTTATGTCACCTTTGATTTCATTCATCAGTGTTTTATAGTTTTCTGAGTAGAAGTCTTTTGCCTCCTTAGGTTTATTCCTAGGTATTTTATTTTTTGTTGTTGCAATGGTAAATGGGAGTGTTTCCTTAAATTCTCTTTCACATTTTTTGTCATTAGTGTATAGGAATGCAAGAGATTTCTGTGCATTAATTTTGTATCCTGCTACTTTCCCAAATTCATTGATTAGTTCTAGTAGTTTTCTAACAACATCTTTAGGATTCTCTATGCATAGTATCATGTCATCTGCAAACAGTGACAGTTTTACTTCTTTTCCAATTTGTATTCCTTTTATTTATTTTTCTTCTCTGATTGCTGTGGCTAGGACTTTCAAGACTATATTGAATAATACTGGCGAATGAGGACATCCTTGTCTTGTTCCTGATCTTAGTGGAAATGCTTTCAGTTTTTCACCATTGAGTATGATGCTTGCTGTGGGTTTGTCATATAT
Organism: Balaenoptera acutorostrata; assembly: GCF_949987535.1. NCBI lineage: Eukaryota > Metazoa > Chordata > Mammalia > Artiodactyla > Balaenopteridae > Balaenoptera > Balaenoptera acutorostrata. The sequence goes on from NC_080069.1 coordinate 14,261,748, forward strand.
GGCCTTTATTCTGTTGAGGTAGGTTCCCTCTATGCCCATTTTCTGGAGAGTTTTCATCATAAATGGGTGTTGAATATTGTCAAAAGGTTTTTCTGCATCTATTGAGATGATCATATGGTTTTTATTCCTTAATTGGTTAATGTGGTGTATCACATTGATTGATTTGCATGTATTGAAGAATCCTTGCATCCCTGGGATATCTCCCACTTGATCATGGTGTATGATCCTTCTAATGTGTTGTTGGATTCTGTTTGCTAGTATTTTGTTGAGGATTTTTACATCTATGTTCATCAATGATATTGGTCTATAATTTTCTTTTTTTGTGATATCTTTTTCTGATTTTGGTATCAGAGTGATGGTGGCTTCGTAGAATGAATTTGGTAGTGTTTCTCCCTCTGCAATTTTTTGGAAGAGTTTGAGATGGATCAGTGTTAGCTCTTCTCTAAATGTTTGCTAGAATTTGCCTGTGAAGCCATCTCATCCTGGACTTTTGTTTGTTGAAAAATTTTAAATTATGGTTTCAATTTCATTACTTGTGATAGGTCTGTTTATATTTTCTAATTGTTCCTGGTTCAGTCTTGGAAACTTGTACCTTTCTAAGAATTTGTCGATTTCTTCATGGTTGTCCATTTTGTTGGCATATAGTTGTTTGTAGTAGTCTCTTATAATCCTTTGTATTTCTGTGGTGTCAGTTGTGATTTCTCCTTTTTCATTTCTAATTTTATTGATTTGCATCCTCTCCCTTTTTTTCTTGATGAGTCTGGCTAAGGGTTTATCAATTTTGTTTATCTTCTCAACGAACCAGCTTTTAGTTTTATTGATCTTTGCTATTGTTTTCTTCATTTCTATTTCACTTATTTCTTTTTTTTTTAAATTATTTTCATTTATTTTTATTTTTTTATTTTTTTTATTTTTTTTTATTTTTTATTTTTTTTCACACACACACACACACACACACTGTATTTTATTTTTACAAGAGATAAATAGACTGACACCAAGCATTGTACATGGATGACCACAACAAAAGCAACAATGATTGCAATTACCAAACATGAAACACACTCATACTATGTCATAATATTGACATTCAGTCCAGTAATCCTCCACTGTAACAGCTCCTTTACTTTGCAGTGAAAATTGATTTGTATATTCTTTGCCTCTGAGTCCTTGTGGGATTTTTTTTTTTTTAATTCAGACAGAAAGTCACAGAAATTATACTCATCCTCATCAGTTCACTCAGTCCCATGTAATTAATTTTTTTTTCATCTTGATCTTTTGTTAGCACTTTTATGAGTTCATCAGTTTTTCATTAGAGTTCTGAAAATGCTTATTCATTCAGTTCAGCAGTACAGTCAGTTACCAGAAACCTGTACTTGTCAGAGTCTTTTCCATGAATTTCTTGAAGATGAAACCCTTTTATAGGAACATATTTGCAAAATCATCAGAGTACACCCAGAACTGTCTGTAAATGACAAAAGACTTAAAAATGACCACGGTTAAAGATTTGATGAAAGTTCATAATAATGCAGTTGACAAGAAAATTAGTTATTTCTGAGATATACATTTTAAAGTAATAACTAGGATTATTACTTATAACATTATACCAGAACATATAAGATTTTTAGAAGTTTCCTGTAATGTCTGAAACATTTATATTAACATATTTCCATACATATTTCCATACAAATACAAGATTTTTAGAAATTTCATGTAATGTCTGAAACATTTATATTAACATATTTCCATACATATTTCCATACAAATGCAAATATAAGATTTTTAGAAATTTCATGTAATGTCTGAAACATTTATATTAACATATTTCCATACAAATAACCCAATGAAAGTTTAGTAATAGTTGTTTTGTTTGTTTTTTTATACTGCAGGTTCTTATTAGGCATCAGTTTTATACACATCAGTGTATACATGTCAATCCCAATCGCCCAATTCAGCACACCACCATCCCCACCTCGCCGCAGTTTTCCCCCCTTGGTGTCCATATGTCCATTCTCTACATCTGTGTCTCAACTTCTGCCCTGCAAACTGGCTCATCTGTACCATTTTTCTAGGTTCCACATACATGCATTAATATACGATATTTGTTTTTCTCTTTCTGACTTACTTCACTCTGTATGACAGTCTCTAGATCCATCCACGTCTCAACAAAGGACTCAATTTCGTTCCTTTTTATGGCTGAGTAATATTCCATTGTATATATGTACCACAACTTCTTTATCCATTCGTCTGTTGATGGGCATTTAGGTTGCTTCCATGACCTGGCTATTGTAAATAGTGCTGCAATGAACATTCGGGTGCATGTGTCTTTTTGAATTACGGTTTTCTCTGGGTATATGCCCAGTAGTGGGATTGCTGGGTCATATGGTAATTGTATTTTTAGTTTTTTAAGGAACCTCCATATTGTTCTCCATAGTGGCTGTATCAATTTACATTCCCACCAACAGTGCAAGAGGGTTCCCTTTTCTCCACACCCTCTCCAGCATTTGTTGTTTGTAGATTTTCTGATGATGCCCATTCTAACAGGAGTGAGGTGATACCTCATTGTAGTTTTGATTTGCATTTCTCTAATAATTAGTGATGTTGAGCATCTTTTCATGTGCTTCGTGGCCGTCTGTATGTCTTCTTTGGAGAAATGTCTATTTAGGTCTTCTGCCCATTTTTGGATTGGGGTGTTTGTTTCTTTGATATTGAGCTGAATGAGCTGTTTATATATTTTGGAGATTAATCCTTTGTCCGTTGATTCATTTGCAAATATTTTCTCCCATTCTGAGGGTTGTCTTTTGGTCTTGTTTATGGTTTCCTTTGCTGTGAAAAAGCTTTGAAGTTTCATTAGGTCCCACTTGTTTATTTTTGTTTTTATTTCCATTACTCTAGGAGGTGGATCAAAAAAGATCTTGCTGTGATTGATGTCAAAGAGTGTTCTTCCTATGTTTTCCTCTAAGAGTTTTATAGTGTCCAGTCTTATATTTAGGTCTCTAATCCATTTTGAGTTTATTTTTGTGTATGGTGTTAGGGAGTATTCTAATTTCATTCTTTTACATGTAGCTTTCCAGTTTTCCCAGCACCACTTATTGAAGAGACTGTCTTTTCTCCATTGTATATCTTTGCCTCCTTTGTCATAGATTAGTTGACCATAGGTGCGTGGGTTAATCTCTGGGCTTTCTATCTTGTTCCATTGATCTATGTTTCTGTTTTTGTGCCAGTACCATATTGTCTTGATTACTGTAGCTTTGTAGTATAGTCTGAAGTCAGGGAGTCTGATTCCTCCAGCTCCATTTTTTTGCCTCAAGACTGCTTTGGCTATTCGGGGTCTTTTGTGTCTCCATACAAATTTTAAGATGATTTGTTCTAGCTCCGTAAAAAATGCCATTGGTAATTTGATAGGGATTGCATTGAATCTGTAGATTGCTTTGGGTAGTATACTCATTTTCACAATGTTGATTCTTCCAATCCAAGAACATGGTATATCTCTCCATCTATTTGTATCATCTTTAATTTCTTTCATCAGTGTCTTATAGTTTTCTGCATACAGGTCTTTTGTCTCCCTAGGTAGGTTTATTCCTAGGTATTTTATTCTTTTTGTTGCAATGGTAAATGGGAGTGTTTCCATAATTTCTCTTTCAGATTTTTCATCATTAGTGTATAGGAATGCAAGAGATTTCTGTGCATTAATTTTGTAACCTGCAACTTTACCATATTCATTAATTAGCTCTAGCAGTTTTCTGGTGGCAGTTTTAGGATTCTCTATGTATAGTATCATGTCATCCGCAAACAGTGACAGTTTTACTTCTTCTTTTCCAATTTGTATTCCTTTTATTTCTTTTTCTTCTCTGATTGCCGTGGCTGGGACTTCCAGAACTATGTTGAATAAAAGTGGTGAGAGTGGACATCCTTGTCTCGTTCCTGATCTTAGAGGAAATGCTTTCAGTTTTTCACCATTGAGAATGATGTTTGCTGTGGGTTTGTCATATATGGCCTTTATTATGTTGAGGTAGGTTCCCTCTATTCCCACTTTCTGGAGAGTTTTTATCATAAATGGGTGTTGAATTTTGTCAAAAGCTTTTTCTGCATCTATTGAGATGATCATATGGTTTTTCTTCTTCAATTTGTTAATATGGTGTATCACATTGATTGATTTGCGTATATTGAAGAATCCTTGCATCCCTGGGATAAATCCCACTTGATCGTGGTGTATGATCCTTTTAATGTGTTGTTGGATTCTGTTTGCTAGTATTTTGTTGAGGATTTTTGCATCTATATTCATCAGTGATATTGGTCTGTAATTTTCTTTTTTTGTAGTGTCTTTGTCTGGTTTTGGTATCAGGGTGATGGTGGCCTCATAGAATGAGTTTGGGAGAGTTCCTTCCTCTGCAATTTTTTGGAAGAGTTTGAGAAGGATGGGTGTTAGCTCTTCTCTAAATGTTTGATAGAATTCACCTGTGAAGCCATCTGGTCCTGGACTTTTGTTTGTTGGAAGATTTTTAATCACAGTTTCAATTTCATTACTTGTGATTGGTCTGTTCATAGTTTCTGTTTCTTCCTGATTCAGTCTTGGAAGGTTATACCTTTCTAAGAATTTGTCCATTTCTTCCAGGTTGTCCATTTTATTGGCATAAAGTTGCTTGCAGTAGTCTCTTAGGATGCTTTGTATTTCTGCGGTGTCTGTTGTAACTTCTCCGTTTTCATTTCTGATTTTATTGATTTGAGTCCTCTCCCTCTTTTTCTTGATGAGTCTGGCTAATGGCTTATCAATTTTGTTTATCTTCTCAAAGAACCAACTTTTAGTTTTATTGATCTTTGCTATTGTTTTCTTTGTTTCTATTTCATTTATTTCTGCTCTGATCTTTATGATTTCTTTCCTTCTGCTAACTTTGGGTTTTTTTTGTTCTTCTTTCTCTAGTTTCTTTAGGTGTAAGGTTAGATTGTTTACTTGAGATTTTTCTTGTTTCTTTAGGTAGGCTTGTATAGCTATAAACTTCCCTCTTAGAACCGCTTTTGCTGCATCCCATATGTTTTGGGTCGTCGTGTTTTCATTGTCATTTGTCTCTAGGTATTTTTTAATTTCCAGTTTGATTTCTTCAGTGATCTCTTGGTTATTTAGTAACGTATTGTTTAGCCTCCATGTGTTTGTCTTTTTTACGTTTTTTTCCCTGTAATTCATTTCTAATCTCATAGCGTTGTGGTCAGAAAAGATGCTTGATATGATTTCAATTTTCTTAAATTTACTGAGGCTTGATTTGTGACCCAAGATGTGATCTATCCTGGAGAATGTTCCGTGCGCACTTGAGAAGAACGTGTAATCTGCCGTTTTTGGATGGAATGTCCTATATATATCAATTAAATCTGTCTGGTCTATTGTGTCATTTAAAGCTTGTGTTTCCTTATTTATTTTCATTTTGGATGATCTGTCCATTGGTGTAAGTGAGGTGTTAAAGTCCCCCACTATGATTGTGTTACTGTCGATTTCCTCTTTTTTAGCTGTTAGCAGTTGCCTTATGTATTGAGGTGCTCCGATGTTGGGTGCATATATATTTATAATTGTTATATCTTCTTCTTGGATTGATCCCTGGATCATTATGTAGTGTCCTTCCTTGTCTCTTGTAACATTCTTTATTTTAAAGTCTATTTTATCTGATATGAGTATTGCTACTCCAGCTTTCTTTTGATTTCCATTTGCATGGAATATCTTTTTCCATCCCCTCACTTTCAGTCTGTATGTGTCCCTAGGTCTGAAGTGGGTCTCTTGTAGACAGCATATATATGGGTCTTGTTTTTGTATCCATTCAGCCAGTCTATGTCTTTTGGTTGGGGCATTTAATCCATTCACGTTTAAGGTAATTATCGATATGTATGTTCCTATGACCATTTTCTTGATTGTTTTGGGTTTGTTTTTGTAGGTCCTTTTCTTCTCTTGTGTTTCCCACTTAGAGAAGTTCCTTTAGCATTTGTTGTAGAGCTGGTTTGGTGGTGCTGAATTCTCTTAGCTTTTGCTTGTCTGTAAAGCTTTTGCTTTCTCCATCAAATCTAAATGAGATCCTTGCCGGGTAGAGTAATCTTGGTTGTAGGTTCTTCCCTTTCATCACTTTAAGTATATCATGCCACTCCCTTCTGGCTTGCAGAGTTTCTGCTGAGAAATCAGCTGTTAACCTTATGGGAGTTCCCTTGTATGTTATTTGTCGTTTTTCCCTTGCTGCTTTCAGTAATTTTTCTTTGTCTTTAATTTTTGCCACTTTGATTACTATGTGTCTCGGCGTGTTTCTCCTTGGGTTTATTCTGTATGGGACTCTCTGCGCTTCCTGGACTTGGGTGGCTATTTCCTTTCCCATGTTAGGGAAGTTTTCGACTATAATCTCTTCAAATATTTTCTCTGGTCCTTTCTCTCTCTCTTCTCCTTCTGGGACCCCTATAATGCGAATGTTGTTGCGTTTAATGTTGTCCCAGAGGTCTCTTAGGCTGTCTTCATTTCTTTTCATTCTTTTTTCTTTAGTCTGTTCCGCAGCAGTGAATTCCACCATTCTGTCTTCCAGGTCACTTATCCGTTCTTCTGCCTCAGTTATTCTGCTATTGATTCCTTCTAGTGTAGTTTTCATTTCAGTTATTGTATTGGTCATCTCTGTTTGTTTGTTCTTTAATTCTTCTAGGTCTTTGTTAATCATTTCTTGCATCTTCTCAATCTTTGCCTCCAATCTTATTCCGAGGTCCTGGATCATCTTCACTATCATTATTCTGAATTCTTTTTCTGGAAGGTTGCCTATCTCCACTTCATTTAGTTGTTTTTCTGGGGTTTTTTCTTGTTCCTTCATCTGGTACATAGCCCTCTGCCTTTTCATCTTCTCTGTCTTTCTGTAACTGTGGTTTTTGGTCCACAGGCTGCAGGATTGTAGTTTTTCTTGCTTCTGCTGTCTGCCCTCTGGTGGTTGAGGCTATCTAAGAGGCTTGATGGGAGGCTCTGGTGGTGGGTAGAGCTGACTGTTGCTGTGGCGGTCAGAGCTCAGTAAAACCTTAATCCACTTGACTGTTGATGGGTGGGGCTGGGTTCCCTCCCTGTTGCTGTGGCGATCAGAGCCCAGTAAAACCTTAATCCACTTGACTGTTGATGGGTGGGGCTGGGTTCCCTCCCTGTTGGTTGTTTTGCCTGAGGCAACCCAACACTGGAGCCTACCCGTGCTCTTTGGTGGGGTTAATGGCAGACTCTGGGAGGGCTCACGCCAAGGAGAACTTCCCAGGACCTCTGCTGCCAGTGTCCTTATCCCCACGGTGAAACAGAGCCACCACTCGCCTCTGCAGGAGACCCCCCAACACCAGCAGGTACGTCTGGTTCAGTCTCCCCCAGGGTCACTGCTCCTTCCCCTGGGTCCCGATGCACACATTACTTTGTGTGTGCCCTCCAAGAGTGGGGTCTCTGTTTCCCCCAGTCCTGTCACAGTCCTGCAATCAATTCCCACTAGACTTCAAAGTCTGATTCTCTAGGAATTCCTCCTCCCGTTGCCGGACCCCCAGGTTGGGAAGCCTGACATGGGGCTCAGAACCTTCACTCCAGTGGGTGGACTTCTGTGGTATAAGTGTTCGCCAGTCTGTGAGTCACCCACCCAGCAGTTATGGGATTTGATTTTACTCTGATTGCGCCCCTCCTACCGTCTCACTGTGGCTTCTCCTGTGTCCTTGGATGTGGGGTATCCTCCTTGGTGAAGTCCAGGGTCTTCCTGTCAGTGATTGTCCAGCAGCCAGTTGTGATTCTGGTGCTCTCGCAAGAGGGAGTGAGAGCACGTCCTTCTACTCCGCCATCTTGGTTAATCCCCTCTATTTCACTTGTTTCTGCTCTGGTGTTTATGATTTCTTTCTTCCTACTGACTTTGGGTTTGCTTTGTTCTTCTTTCTCTAGTTGTTTTAAGTGTAGGGTTAGATTGTTTATTTGAGATTTTTCTTGTTTCTTGAGGTGAGATTGAATTGCTATAAACTTCCATCTTAGAACTGCTTTTTCTGCATCCCATAGGTTTTGGCTCATCGTGTTTTCATTGTCATTTTTTTCTATGTATTTTTTAATTTCTTCTTTGATTTCTTCAGCTATGTCTTGATTATTTAGTAGTGCACTGTTTAGCCTCCATGTATTTGTGTTTTTTACTGTTTTTTTTCTGTAACTGATTTCCAATCTCATAGCATTGTGGTCAGAAAAGATGCTTGATATGATTTCAATTTTCTTAAATTAACTGAGGCTTGATTTGTGACCCAAGATGTGATCTATCCTGGAGAACGTTCCATGTGCACTCGAGAAGAAAGCCTGTTCTGCCACTTTTGGGTGGAATGTTCTATAAATATCAATTAGATCTATCTGGTCTGTTGTGTCATTTAAAGCTTGTTTTTCCTTATTTATTTTCTGTTTGCATGATGTGTTCTTTGGTGTAAGTGGGGTGTTAAAGTCCCCTACTATTATTGTGTTACTGTCGATTTCTCCTTTCATGGTTGTTAGCATTTGCCTTATGTATTGAGGTGCTCCTATATTGGGTGCATAAATATTTACAGTTGTTATATCTTCTTCTTAGATTGTTCCTTTGATCATTAAGTAATGTCCCTCCTTGTCTCTTGTAACTGTCTTTATTTTAACGTCTATTTTTTCTGATACGAGTATTGCTACCCAAGCTTTCTTTTGATTTTCATTTACATGGAATATCTTTTTCCATCCCCTCACTTTCAGTCTGTATGTGTCCCTAGGTGTGAAGTGGGTCTCTTGTAGACAGCATATATATGGGTCTTGTTTTTGTATCCATTCAGTCAGTCTGTGTCTTTTGGTTGCAGCATTTAATCCATTTACATTCAAGGTTATTATCGATATGTATGTTCCTATTACAATTTTCTTAATTGTTTTGGGTTTGTTTTCATCGTCTTTTTCTTCTCTTGTGTTTCCTGCCTAGGGAAGTTTCTTTAGCATTTGTTGTAAAGCTGGTTTGGTGGTGCTGAAGTCTCTTAGCTTTTGCTTGTCAGAAAAGCTTTTGATTTCTCCATCGAATCTGAATGAGATCCTTGCTGGCTAGAGTAATCTTGGTTGTAGGTTTTTCTGTTTCATCACTTTAAGTATATCCTGCTGCTCCCTTCTGGCCTACAGAGTTTCTGCTGAACAGTCAGCTGATAACCTCATGGGAATTCCTTTGTATGTCATTTTTTTTTGTTTTTCCCTTGCTGCTTTTAATATTTTTTCTTTGAATTTAATTTTTGTTAGTTTGATTAATATGTGTCTTAGTGTGTTTTTCCTAGGGTTTATCCTGTATGGGATTCTCTGTGTTTCCTGGACTTAGGTGACTCTTTCCTTTCCCATGTTAGGGAATTTTTTGCTATTATCTCTTCAAATATTTTCTCAGGCCCTTTCTTTTTCTGTTCTTCTTCTGGGACCCCTATAATTCGAATGTTGGTGCGTTTAGTGTTGTCCCAGAGGTCTCTCAGATTGTCTTCAATTCTTTTCTTTCTTTTTTGTTTATTCTGCTCCTCAGCAGTTATTTCCACCATTTTGTCTTCCAGCTCACTTATTCATTCTTTTGTCTCAGTTATTCTGTTACTGATTGCTTCTAGTGTATTTTTCATTTCAGTTATTGTGTTGTTCATCTCTGTTTGCTTGTTCTTTAGTTCTTCTAGATCTTTGTTAAATATTTCTTGTATTTTCTCAATACGTGCCTCCATTCTATTTCTGAGATTCTCGATTATCTTTACTATCATTACTCTGAGTTCTTTTTCAGATAGATTGCCTGTTTCCTCTTCATTTTATTTGTCTTGTAGGTTTTTACCTTGCTCCTTCATCTGTGACCTATTTTTTTGCCGTCTCACTTTTTTTTCTTTATGAGTGAGATTGTGTTCCTGTCTTACTGGTTGTTTGGCCTGAAGCTTCCAACACTGGAGTTTGTAGCCTGTTGGGTAGAGCTGGTTCTTGGTGCTGAGATGAGAACCTCTGTGAGACATCACTCCAATGAATATGCCCTGGGGTCTGAGATTCTCTGTTAGTCCAGTGGTTCGGACTCAGAGCTCTCACCACAGGAGCTTTGGCTCAACCCCCGGGTCATGAACCAAGATCCCGCAAGCCACGTGGGGTGGCAAAAAAAAGAAAAAAAATAATAAAAAAATGAAAGAGAACCATAACAAAGTTAGAAATATAATTAGACACGGAAACTAACAGATATTTTAGAAAGAATATAAAAATAAAAATATAGATGAATCAACAACCAGAAAGTACCACAATAGTAAAAAAGAGGAAGAGGGGAAAAAAATGGGGGGTGAAGGCCTTGGCTTTGTATGGCGGGGCCTAAGCAAGGGCATGGTTTGGGCAGTGGACGGGGCCTATGCTTAGGACCCAAAGGGCTGGAAAAGGCCTTGGGGGCTGTAGGGGTTGAGTCTTAGGCTCAACGGAACAGTAGGCATCCAGGCATGCCCCCCACCCCTGATCTTGGGGGGGAACCTCACCTGGGAGCCCAGCAGGCTCCTTGGGCCCAAGTGGGGTGGGGCAATCGCCCTCCGCTCCTCTCTTGCTCCTCCTAGAGGGCCCCTCCCACCTGCCTCTCCTGATCTCCCTGGCCTCAGGGGCGCCGATCCTGTCTGGCCTCCACTTCTCCTTCCCCTTCAGTACCCCCATGTCCTACCGGTTCACTTGGGGGTTCCTCCCATTTCCTTGGGTGTCAGAGTCCCCCACCAGTGGCCAGCAGGTGACCTAGTTGTTGGGAGACGCTAACTCAGTGTCTTCCCACACTGCCATCTTGACTCCACCCCCTAATTAATTTTAAAATGTAGAGCTAGCCTTGCATACCTGAGATAAATCCCACTTGGTCATGATGTGTAATTATTTTTATACACTGTTGCAGTAGATTTGCTAATATTTTGTTGACGATTTTTGCATCTATGTTCATGAGAGTTATTGGTCTGTAGATTTTTTGCAATATCTTTGTCTGCTGTTGATATTTTGGTAATGTTGGCCTCATACAATGAGTTAGGAAGTATTCCTTTTGCTTTTAGATACTAAAAGAGATTGTAGAAAATCAATATACTTTCTCTGTAAATGTTTGATAGAGTTCACCAATGAACCCATCTAGGCCTGGTGCTTTCTGTTTTGGTGGATTATTAACTATTGGTTCAATTTTTTTATAGATATAGGCCTACTCAAGTTTTCTGTTTCTTCTAGTGTGAGTTTTGGCATCTTGTATCTTTCAAGGAACTGGTCAATTTCATCTAGGACTTGTTCCGGATCTTAGTGGTAAGGCTTCTAGCTTCTCACCAAAAGGTATGATGTTATCTGTAGGTATCTTTATTCTTTAATCAGTTGAGAATTCATGAATTTCTGACATTAATAACATTAAGCCTTCTTTGGAAAAACAGAATCTAGCTCTGTCATTCAATAGCTAAATGACCCTTTGCAACTTATTGAGGCTCTACAAATCTCAATTTCTTTCTGTTAAATGGGGAAGTAAAATTTCTCCTTTATAGAGAGATTGTGAGACAACATAATGTAGGTTTACAGCACAGTTTGCTAACACATATTAAGTACAGAACAAATGTGGGTCAAATAATAAAATGTGCATAAAAACGTCAAAAATTTTCCTCCACTTTAGACAAACATATGTGAAATACAAATTTACTAGGTTTGTGATGAGTCCAGTGATACCACTTACAAAATGTATTTGTTTGGTAAAAATTGGGTCCAAGTAAGAATCTCTTTGCATGATTTTTGGGGAAAAGGCAATAGAATTAAAATGTAACTCTCTCTTACTGCTTTTGCATCTTCCCTTTTATCAGATCAAGGTCCCTGAAATTATCCTTCTGAAGACCTATTAAAATGAGTTGAGTGTATCTTCAAAAATATTTTTAGAAAATTGAAATGGTGAATAAAGGAGAAAAGACAACTGTCAGCTAATTCCTCACCTAGAATATGGGATTTTTTTTTATATTCTAGCATACATGAGAACAGAAAATGTCATGTGTCTAGTAAAATATTCAGTATCAGAGGGATAGTTTATGATTCACATTTTACAACACAAATGAAGCAGATTTAAGTAATCCTGTACATTGATGGAGTCATAACAGAATTGGTTGATACAGAGAGTGTCAAAAATGTCTCCATTTTTCTTAAGTTGGTGTAAGTTTTACTAAACAGACTCAATATACTATACACGAATCTGTGTATTCCACATGGTTAAAATGGGGCCTGTTCAATATTGATAGAGCTCATGTGATGTAGGAAAATTCTCAGAAGAAATGTACAAATAAAGAAGAAAATAGAACTAACTCTACCTCTGTTTTACATCTGGGAACAACAATAAAACTATGAATTATATTTCCCAGGGCCTTTGATTAAAACAGCAATTTAAAAACTCTATTTTTTGCAATTAATCAAATAAACTGAGAACTATAAGATTTTCTTTCTTGGGGGTGGTAGGGGAACCATAAATGGGAGTGCCAAAATAATTTGTAAATCTCTGTATTGGAGAGTTGTTAAGTGGTGTCAGTTTTAATTCTGGAAATAAGAATTATCTCCTAGCATATCTGATAGCTTGTGATAATACAATGACAGATACAGAGTAAAACAGAAATACCATATTTAAGGAAATTATATTTTAATGAGTTTTAATCATCTCTACTGCACATTGCTCATGTCCCCTGATTAAAAATCATTGATTCAGAGACTTCCAATTTAAAATGGAATCTGGCTACAAGCCTATGATGAATCTTCTCCAATTTCCCACTAAATACCTGTGAAGGCAGAAATATATGACACCCCAGAAGAATATAAAATTAGGACTGACAGATAACTATCAGAATATGTAAAAAATTAACTAGGAAGAAAGTGAACCAAGGAAATGCAAATATTTATGCAAAAGAAAAAGCATTAAAACTATTTGTAAAAATACTTCCTGATCTCTTCACTGCTGCTCTCCCCCTGCCAGACACACATAAACACTCAAAGTCTGTTCCTTCCTGCTAGAAAATGGCTCCTTTGCAGTATGGCTGCTACTTTTTGAGCATCCAGGTTATTTTTGTTCCTTCCTCATTAAGTGAATATATTTATTTGGGGCACCTAGAAAACAGGTTGCTGGAAAACAGCCTGCATTTAGGATGGTAATAAAGTCTAATAGCACCTTAGGAGATGTAGTTCCCACAAGTAAATCACTAATACACTTTACTAATGATATATTTAGGGATTTTACTTTACATATGTATACTACCCCAGCTTAAAATAATGAGAATCAAGAAACAAGAATCAGAAGAGGAAATCAGCTGAGAGCTGTGCCTGTCATCTTGCCCTTCAGCTATTAAACTGAAAAGAGAATTTTCCACTAAGCATGTGGGGAGAGAACAGGGATAAAGGCAATCAATACATCCCATCCCATCCTGTCTATTGGTAAATAAGCAAGCTGAAAAAAAAATCCCACTGTTTTTTAGATTGAGACAAGATTAGTGTGACCACATATTCTGGTTTGTCTGGGAAAGTCCCAGTTTACCACTGCTGTCCAAATATCTCATCTGGTTTCCTGTTTATTCTGATTTTTTTTTCATTTTTACTGAAGTATTGTTATCAACAGCAGCATAATAAGCATGTGAATTGTGCTTTTGTCTTCTGCCTTGGTCTTGTCTACTAGGGTGTAAAAGGAATATGTAGTAATGAGACTTCTTGCCTTAATATATAAATAAATATGAAAGGCCATCAATGATAATACTTTGTCTTTACACTTTCCAGCTCCAATGTAACTAACATCTTCCTGTCAAAGAGTGTACAGAAATTCACTGATGTAGCAAGTGAGCTTGGATTGGAGAAGCTAGGGATAATGAACTCTTTCTGGTCTGGGTGATGGTAGGATAATTCAATATGCTGCTCCTTTTGGCTACTTGGTGCATTAGTCAGTTGCGCCATGATGACTGCTTTTTACTTTTAAAAGTGATTCTTGGCTACCGTTTTTAATGGCCAACCTTTATTCAATTTTAGTAACTTTTGTTTTGAAAAGAATATAAAATCTGTAATTATTTAGAACAGTCTTTCATGTATTTCAGTTAGGTCAAGTTTTAAATTTTGTTGTTTGGATCTTCAATATATTTTCTCCTTACTGGTTTTTGTCTATTTCTTCTATCAGTTTTTAAGAGAGTTGTGCTAATATGGTTGTGGATTTGTCTTTTCTCATTTATCAATTTTTGTTTTATGCGTTTTAAAGCCAAGTTATGTGGTACGCAGTTTAGATTGCAATATCTTCTGGTAGTTTAATCCATTTATCATTACAATATATTCTTTAATTGAATTAATCTTCTTTCCTTAAAGTCTACATTGTCTGATATTTGTGTAGGTACAACAACTCTCTTTTCATTTACACACACACATATAAATCTTTATAAATATATATATTATGCATTGTAATATATAAAGCAACATATATCATCCTGTATTATATATTATATATAAACATGTATAGAAATTACATATACATATAGAATTTAATGTTTATAACATATGTAGAATATAATTCTCTCTATAAATTCCCTATATGTTTACATATAATATATAGTACAGGTATATATATATGTAAATATATGTCCATTTATTTTCACTTTTCTTTGACTTTAAAGTTAAGAAATGTTCTCTTTTACTGAGAATATAATTGCTTGTGTTGCTTTTGTAGTTTTTTTTTTTTGTTTGATCCACTCTGTTAATCCTATTCATCCACTTGGAGTATTTAGTCCATTTACACTTAGTGTAATTACTGATATAGTTGGGTTTTATTTTCTATCTATTTTTTAAAATAATTTTTAAAATACATTTATTTATTTTTGGCTGCGTTGGGTCTTTGTTGCTGCACGTGGGCTTTCTCTAGTTGCGGCGAGCGGGGGCTACTCTTCGTTGCGGTATGTGGGCTTCTCATTGCGGTGGCTTCTCTTGTTGCGGAGCATGGGCTCTAGGCACACCAGCTTCAGTAGTTGCAGCAAGTAGACTCTAGAGCACAGGCTCAGTAGTTTTGGTGCACGGGCTTAGTTGCTCTGCGGCATGTGGGATCTTCCTGGACCAGGGCTCAAACCTGTGTCCCCTGCATTGGCAGGTGGATTCTTAACCACTGTGCCACCAGGGAAGTCCCTCCATCCATTTTTTATTTCCAATTTTATGCATTTGTTTTATGTTACTTTTATGTTTTATGTTACTGTTTTTCTAATTTCTTGCCTTTTTTTAGGTTAGCCAACTATTTTTGTATTACATTTTCTTCTATTAACCTGTAATTATTTGTTCATTCTTTCAATGGCTACCCTAAAGATGACAACATGAGTCATGGCATTATTATCCAATGCAAATTCTTACTTTTAACACTTCTATGATAATGCTATGACACATAGAAGTATTTACTCATCTGTTAATAATGCCATGCATTTCAGTTAGACATATTTTAAACTCAAAACGCAGTATTCTTATTTTTGTAAATCTGATATTTATTTACATTTACCCTTTCCAGTGCTTCTCACTAATTCCTGTGTATATGAAATGGTTGAAGAGTAGTGCAATGGACATCCATAAACTCACTTCTCAGAAACAATTACGTTAACATTTCATTGTACCTATTTGCAAATAGGTGTGTGCATGTGTATACGTGCTAAACCATTTCATAAAAGCTGCAGACTTTACCACCTAGAGCATCTTCATGAATATTTTTAACAAAAGGACTTTTTTTTACATTATTATGATGCAACTATCTCCAAAAAGAGTCAATATTTACATAATTTCATTTCATACCTAATCCATCTTCAAAGTTCTCCAGTTGTCCCACAAATAACTTCTATAGTTGTATTTCTCCAACCAAATCCAATTAAGATTTATATATTATAGTTGTTTTTTCTAGTTTGTTACCTTAGAACAGTTCTCTCTATCTTAATTTAATGACACATACTTTTGAAGTGATAAGACCAGTTGTATTGTAGAATAAGCTACATTCTGCATTTATTTATCTGATTGTGGTGTCATTTATCTTGTTTCTCTTTCCCCAATAGTCCCAGGTAAACTGGAAGTTAAGTCCAAAGTCTTGATTATATTCAAGTTTAATATTTTTTGTAAATTATTCTTAGGTGGTATTATGTTCTTTATATTGCATCTCATCAAGAAACACATAATTTCATGCTGTCACACAATTAGTGATGATAAGTTGGATTGCTTAATTATAGTGATAATCTTTTAAAACAAGTATTTTTGTCTAAGGTTCTTTAATCATATTATCTTAGTCTAAAGCAACCAAGATTTTGCTCAAAAACATTTTTTATTGTGGTTTTTCTTATTACTTATTTTTGATATGTCATTTTATTTAGGAAGGATAGAATGTGTTTTAGATCTCTTATATTTCTTGATCTAGCATTTTCATCTATTTATCTTTTTATTTTGCATCCTGAGAACATTGCCTGTGTTTATCTTATGTATAATGGGTCTCATTTCTGCATGTCCCCTCTGCCCTTGACTATTCCTAATGCCATTTTAAGTTCTGCTTTAAAATTATCAATATTCTTAGTCTGTTCATCATACTATAACAAAATATCATAGACTGGGTGGCTTATGAACAACAAGCAGAACTGGAGGCTGGAAGTCCAAGATCAGGATATCAGCATGGTCAGGTGAGGGCCCTGTTCTAGGTTGCAGGCTTCTCACTGTATCCTTACATAGCTGAGGGGGCTGGGGATCTCTCTGGAGCTTCTTTTATAAGGCACTAATCTCATTCAAAAGGGTGGACACTTAAGGACCTCTCAAAGGCCCCACCTTTTAATAATGTCACCTTTGAGGGTTAGGATTTCAACATACGAATTTGGGGCAGGGGGACACAAACATTCAGACCATAGCAATTACCTTTATTTTTCTGGATCCCTTCCTTTGCTTTTCCTTAAAGTTTCATATTCATTTCTGCATCTTTTTCATGATGTCCTGGTATTCTTGAATTTTGCTTATACCACAGAGAAGATTCTCTTTATTTGTATCTTTTTTGCATTTATCTTTTTTGCAAGAATGTTCTTCTGAAATATACTTTTTTGAGTGCTGCATTATAGCCTTCCTTCTTCATAAAGAATAAGTTCAAAGGGCTTGTGTTAGTTTCCTATTCTCATTGTGACAAGTTACCATGAAATTAGTAGCTTAAAGCAACACAAATTTATTATCTTACAGTTCTGGATTTTAGAAGTCCAAAATTAATCTCATTGGCCTAAAATTAAGTTGTTGGCAGGGCTGGTTTCTTCTGGAAGGGGAAAATCCACTTCCTTGCCTTTTCCAGCTTCTAGAGGCCACCTGCATTCCTTGGCTAGTGACCCTTTCTGTGAATTATTCCAACCCATTGCTTCCATTGTCACATCTTCTACTCTGACCTAAATCTGAAGGTCTTGCCTCCCTCTTAAAATGACCTTTGTGATTACATTGGGCTCATCCAGAATAATTTCCTCATCTAAAAATCCTTAATCACACCCGCAAATTCCCTTTCACCATGTAGATGATATATTCAAAGGTTCTGAGGATTAAGATGTGAACATTTTGTGGGGGGAAGGTATCATTCAACCTACCACAGGCTCCATATTGGTTTTGTGTTTTTGTTCTTTGATATTTAGATAGGATGAGAATTCTAATCTGGTATTATGTCCTAAAATAGACTCCTTACTTGAGTGCTTTTAAAATCCTTTTTCAGATCTTAAGTTGAAGAACTGGTTGATATGCGTTATATTACCAACTCTTTGATCCCAACATTCTGAGAAAATGGTGAGCACCCTGAAGTGCAGTTGTAGTATAAGGAATTTAGTTTCCGTGCTACTTTTCTGCATAAATCTACCACCAGGAATAAGCTTTCTGGAATTAATTTTCTGTTCTGTTTTGTCTTCACATAAGAGAGCTTGTCCAGCTCTTTTCCTTGCATTACTATAAAAAAGGAAGGACCATAAGTCTTCAAGAGGTGAAGGTCATGATGATGATAGTGATGATAATGATAATGATGATAATAATGACAATAGTGGTTGCCACATATTGAGTGCTTATTTTATGCTAGTCACCATGATTAAAGCTTTGCACATATTCTTTCATCGCTTTGCACATATTCTTTCATCTCCTCCTTTCCACAAACCCTTGAGGTAAGTACCATTGTTATCACTATTTGACATTTTAGAGAAAGGATAGTCACAGAAAGAGTAATTAACTAACCTGAGGTCGCATGGAGAGGAAATAGTAGAGCTGGGACAGAGGCTTCGTTTTCACACTTTGCTGTAGCAAAACTCTCTCCAGGGTTTTTCTAGCACAGTTGGTTCAGAATGCTTTCCTATGCATCAGTGTCTTTCCTCTGCCCTTGCAAATTGGAACTTGTTAGCAGTGTTCTGCTTGTATATCTTTTGTTAGTACACTTGAAATTATTGCGTTCCAGAGAGAGTGATTATGAGTTGGTTCTTGCTGTGTTTCTACTCAGTATATTCCTGTTTGTTCAGTATTTAGCAGAATGTGACTTCATGTTTTATAAGATGTGGATAGCATTATTTTCTAGTTTCCAGTGCTGATACGTATTTCCTCACAATTTTGTATTCCTTTGGTCTTATGCTATACTTTAAGAAAGAAACTGGCTTAGATGTTTTTATTCAAGATGCCATCATTCTAGGAAGTGCTCTAATCTCTCTTTCTGAAAAATTTCTTTTTAGATAACTTAATGAACAAGTCACCATCTGCATCATTTACTTCAAACTCTCAAATTCATAATAATCTACTGTTTAGAATAATTTTGGATCTTTCCTTTTTATGTCATAATTTACTTCATAGCCTGCTGATTCATGTCAGCTGTATTTAGATTAGTAGGTACCCAGTTTTGATTTGACTTGACACATTAGTGAGAGACTTTTAATCAAATAAGCAAAACACTTTCTCTGTTGGGCTACTGACTGTGCTCCACTCAATCTACTTCTGTTTTTTTTAAGACACCGCAGTAATTTAAATAGGCAAATAGGTTTTCTACTTACACTTCAGCATTTAAGGAACATCATCAAATGTATCTCTGTGTGTTATTTTGGAAGGTACTTGGGAGAACTGCGCTTAAGCCACAGCCCTGTCGTTATTGGTTGTGTGGCATTAACTTTCCTTTTTTTTTTTTCTTCTATAAAAAACAAAGGTTGTTGAAACAGATAATCCCTTCCTCCTTTAGAATTGCCTAATTTTCAGTAGCAAGAGATTAAATGGCTAGTTCTTGCCTCAAGTAAATGAATAGAAGTTGAACATAGTTTCTACTTTGGATATTAGAAAGAAAATGATAATAATGCAAGAACTAATCTTACTATTTAAGAAGATAACCTTATAACCCAACATTTCACTTGAATGTCATAGAATTTGGCCATAGGAGAAACTGTTCTGAAAGCCCATGACCTTTCAAGGGTAAGGGAGAAAAAAAATGGCGTTGAGACAAACACAGTTCATTAGCACTTCTCAAGTTCTTATTAATACAGGTTTTCATTTTCCCTAAGAGCCCTTAAAATCTTTGCAGCAGAAGATATTTGATTAGTCATAAAGCATTTCACAACACACAGAGCTGATATAAGGGGACAGAGAGTCTAAGTGGAACAAACCTAGGTCGGAAAGCTGAAATTTGTCATCAGCTGTTCTTGAAGCTTAACACATTATAAATTTATGCATTGCATATGGCAAGTGAGGGTAAATTAGAGACTCTGGCAAGCCAGACTTTCTGTACATAAGCATCTTTTTCCTTGTGCAGGAGAGAGAAAAGTGTAAAGGAATAGCACTGAAGAGAGTTTCTCTTGGCAAGAAAAGGATACATAATGATTTTAGAATTAATTGTTGTGATGAAAAGAACAATAACGAAGATATACAGTATCATTCTTTAGTTATTATAGTTTTCTTTGTATTAGATTAATGAGATATTCTGAGGCCTAATCTGGTGATTTCATGAGTAAGAAAGTTTTGCTTGAATATATTTAAACCTTGGCCCAAATCTAAGCATTTAAGGCCTGAATCCAGAAATGATAAAAGTTATGTGTTAGTTTAGACAAAGATATATAAAGGAGAAAAAAAGTCTGTGGACTGGAAATAACATGCTGGTCAAAAAAAAAAAAAATAGGATATTTGTCATCAGTGCCTTGTGTTAATGAAAATGGGTAGTTGAGAGCTCCTGGGTGCATTTGATACCTTGAGGTCTTGCTGAGAATGCAGCTGCTGGCTCTATATATAGACTTAATTCTGATGCTGAGGGATAAAAGCATACATACCATAGTAATGAGATTACTGGGACAGCTCCCAAATCGAGACAGCTGAGCCAAATCAATAAATGCATTTTTCTTCCCCTTAAAATTGCTGAGCTCATTAGAAAGACCAATATACTTCATGGTTAGACCTCTTAGACTGTGTGTCAAACTCCCTCTAGCATTTTGCAAATTAAAAATTAAAATACAAAGATGATTCCCAAATATGACCACACCATCAAATTTACAATTTCCCTAGGCTAAGCATTACTATTTCTCTTTTTAAAAATTCCCTTGTGCATTTTGGGCACGTGGATTGGACATAGTTTTCTGACTGGTATGCTGTCATAGGAGACCATATGGTACAGTGGAAAATGCAGGAACTTTTAAGTTATATATATTGGAGGTTAGAATCCAAGCCACTTTGTGCACTGGCTATATATATATATAAAACCTTTGTATATTCACTTAACTACAGATCAAAACAAACTCTTTCCCTTTGTAAAGCTGTAAATTTGAAGAAGACAAAAATCCAGAAGTAATTTTAAGGAAATAGTTGAAGATGCAGTTAAGTACTCAACTACAATGATAATCCTTGCACCATTGTGTTTACAATTGAAAATAAAGTATTTAATAATAAAAGATTGATTAAATAACATGATGTGTTTATACAAAGTATTATTATGTAGCCACTTACATGATAATTTAAAAGAATATTTTTTGTAATAGAAAGAGGCTCAAGATATATTATTAGGTTAAAAAACAGAATCACCTAGTACGTATGGTTTGTGTGGTATGACACTGCTGTATGTATGGTCATGTATATGCACGATACTCATACAATATTTATATACACACACATACATATCATACATAGAAAAGGACATCTAGAAAATTGTGGACAGCAGTAAATAGTGTGATTACGGATGAGTCTTTCTTTCTCCTTGTTGCTTCTCTGTATTACTAAGTACGCTATAATAAATATAGTACTCCTTTTATAAAGAATAAAGTTAAACAGTAATAGTTCAAAAATAACAAAAAGACTAAGACTTTCTTCAACCAAAGGAATATTGTAGCACATAAATCGGTAAGAATCATAAACTGCTTACACAGAAATTCAGCCTGCTTTCAGTGAGAAATCCTGAGGCACATATTATGAAGCCCAGTGTGTGAGAGGGGCAGAACGAGAAGAGTCTGAAACTGAATCTGATTAAGGAGGCACACAATAAATAGTCCAGACTATTCACAGACTCTTTAAAGGTCTATCAAACCGTACAGAGGGATAAGCAATTTTGCAATAATAGACAAAGATGGCCCTTCTGTCTGGGGAAACATCTCAGTAATCATATCCACATCTTTGGAGAAGCAGCAGAATAAAACATCTGACTAGGAGGTAGGATATCAGATAGGTGTGAGTTTAAGTCCTTGTTTCACCATTTACTCACCATGTTACCTTGGTTACCTTCACATTTCTGAAACTCAGTTTCTTCACCTGTTGAAGGAGAATAATAAGAATTATCATTATCTCAATCACAGTTAACACTGACTAAGGGCTGTATTCTAAGGGCTACTTGTAACATCCCCTTGGAGATTAAGGGAGACTTGTCTGCAAAACATTTAGCTTGGTGACCAAGAACATAGTAAGTGCTCAATAAATGCTAGTTCTCAGTACAGCTACGAGCATAGAAATGGTATTTATTTAACAACTATCATTTGTGACTATAATTCACACAGCTCTATATTGTAAAACAGGGAGGGATAAAAGGATGAATAAGACACATTCTCTGCTCCCAAGGAATCTACAATTTTGGGGAGGGTGGAGGCCAGACACAGGAGGAAATGCTGAGGAAGGTCTCAGTGTAAAAGTGGCCAACCTCATGGTGCCAAAGCGAATTCAGTATGTTTGTTTTGGAATTCTGTCCCAAGGAGTTGTCAAGGGTGTTGTTCTCCTGGGATCTGAGGATAGGTGGCTCTATAGATTGGGAGGGGGGTCACCTTTCAGCCCTATCTTAATACAGAAAAAAATGTAGCAAATGTTTAACTTCTAATTTGAAGATTATCGTAGAGTTGTTATACCTCATTTGACTCAGCTGGGTCTGAAAGTCAAACTATAATAGTGTCCACTGGCAAGATAAGAGAGTTATTCTATTGTTTTGTTTTTCCTTAAGAGATGCAGTGCCTCAGATCACATATTTTTTTTGTAAAGGGCACTTTCTTTTTCCAAACATGAGAAAAATGGTCTATAAATAAATGACCTTTGAAGTTTTAAAAATCACATTATCTTGTATTTGCATTTTTCTCTTATACTTTTCAAAGTATATTTCCAGTCACTTGAGTCTTTCAACAGTCTTGTGAGGTAGCAAAAAGCAGTGTTATTAATCTCATTTTGTTGACGATGAAAATGAGATGCCCAAAGGTCAATGACTTTCTTAAAAGTCATATAAGGTGATGGAATTAGGCTCAGGATCCAGAGCTCTTGATTCTTAGCCTTAAATTGTTTTATTTCTATTACACTCAAAAATATTTTAAGACATTTTATATGGATGACTTATGTAATTTTTATATTTGAACACGTAGCATTAAAAGAGTGCCTTCATTTTTTAGGCTGGTTGAGAGAGGTTTTGTGAAAAGACCATTCTGATATTTCACAAGCCTGAATTACAGTCCACTCCTAACACTGATTGTCTCCTGGACTATGTACACAACCAGATCATTCATCTCCAGATGCAACATGCAGTTCACATAAGAGAATTTAAGCAATCCACAGTCTCGCTGGACCAAAGATTCAGAAGCAAAGGCTCAAAAGAGCTAGCCCTAGTTTCTGTAATGCACTAAAGCACCCTGATAGCACAGTGGAGACCGATGATATGGTAATTTGGTATTTATTAAAATATTCTTTCTTGTTTAACATTTATGAGTATGGCTGGTGAAAATAAAACTAAAGTTGCTTCTCAAAAGAAGGAGTGCAAAGCACATGTTAAAAGACTTTTATAGTTAATAATGAATAAAGCTGTGGAACATTTGGCACCTCTCTTTGGATACAGAGATACTGGAGCATTATGTCTCACGTATTTGCCACATGGGGGAAGATATAGCTTCCACTAGCAGAATTTAATATATCCATACAATTAAAAAAGAGAATAATAAACTTCCATTCCCCAAACTGCACTCATTTCATGAAAGTTAACAATTCATTCCAGAGGAAGACTGTTAATAATCCAAGAAACCTCATATATTCTAATGTTAATTGTTTTATTATTTAATATAGCCATGCTATTACTTTATTAAATTTGAAATTAGTCTTTCTATGGTGATTAATATAACAGAAATGGGTTCCTATGGATTTTCTTCATTCAAAAATAACAGATTATCTAAAAATAATTTTAAAAAGCCACATATCTATACTTAAGAAAATTATATAAATATAAAAAAAGCATAAAGAAGAAAGTAAACACTTGTAATCATACAAAAGACAACAACTGTTAACATTTTGGTGTACTGCCATCATGTATTTTTTCCCCAATCAGGGTTTTTTTTTTAATATATCTATATCTCCCTGTATGTGTTATGTAAAATTTTGTATTTTTTTATGGAGTCAGAGATTATATTGTATATACTCCATTGCATGATTTTTTTTTCTCGTGACATAGAGATTTTTCTTCTAAATTTTTGTTCCTAATAGTAAACAAGAGGAGATAACTAACTTTGAGGGTCTTGATATAGAAGCCTAACCAGGTCCACCAAAAATAGACACTTTCTTTGAATTCTATGTTTTTCTCTTTCATGTGAATTTTGCATTGCAATCCATATCAAATGCATGTTAGTTTTAAAGAATTGTCCCTCAGATATATTTAATAAAATTGACAGTCTGTGGAGATAAGCTCTGTTTATCCTATGGGTCAAACATCATCTCACATGTAAGGGGACAGGCATCCCCTTTAGAGGAGCATAGACAATACCGTATGGAAAGCCATTCCCTGTGTGATTAACTGATTCTCTAATCCATCAGTTGTTTTATGTACATGGTCTTCCATTGCATCACTGTGCTGTGAGTTGCACACTCTCTTCCTCTGGGTGAACTTGTGTTTATTCTCCCTCACTCAACTAGCAGTTTTTAAAAAGAATTGGGCCACACTGCTCAAGAGAAGACTTTTTGCAATGAAGAATCAATTAGAGTTTTCTTTAGGACCAGTAATTGCAAACATAGACCTTGGAGTCAGGTAAATCTGGGATCAAATCTTGTCTCTACTACTTAAAAACTGGTTTACCGGGGAGACCTTCAAGATGGCGGAGGAGTAAGACATGGAGATCACCTTCCTACCCACAAATACATCAAAAATACATCTACATGTGGAACAACTTCTACAGAACCTACTGAATGCTGGCAGAAGACCTCAGACTTCCCTAAAGGCAAGAAAATCCCCACGTACCTGGGTAGGGCAAAAGAAAAAAGAAAAAACAGAGACAAAAGAATAGGGACAGGACCTGCACCTCTGGGAGGGAGCCGTGAAGGAGGAAAAGTTTCCACACACTATGGAGCGCCCTTCACTGGTGGGGTCTGGGGGTGGGTGGGTGGGGAAGCTTCGGAGCCATGGAGGAGAGCGCAGCAACAGGGGTGCAGAGGGCAAAGCAGAGAGATTTCCGCACAGAGGATTGGTGCTGACCAGCACTCACCAACCTGAGATGCTTGTCTGCTCACCTGCCAGGGTGGGTGGGGGCTAGGAGCCGAGGCTCAGTCTTTGGAGGTCAGACCCCAGGGAGAGGACTGGGGTAGGCTGTGTGAAGACAGCCTGAAGGGGGCTAGTGCACCACAACTAGCTGGGAGGGAGTCAGGGAAGAACTCTGGACCTGCCAAAGAGGCAAGAGATCATTGTTTCGGGGTGCTCAAAGAGAGGGGATTCCTTCCCCATGTGCCCACAAAAGGCAGAGCACCACCTAAGCAACCTCCAGAGACAGGTGCGAGCCATGACTATCAGCTCAGACCCCAGAGACAGGCGTGAAATGCTAACGCTGCCGCTGCTGCCAACAGAAATCCTGTGTGCAAACACAGGATACTACCCACTCCCCCAAGGAGCCTGTGCAGCACGCCACTGCCAGGGTCCCGAGATCCAGGGACAAATTCCCCGGGAGAACACATGGCACGCCTCAGGCTGCTGCAATGTCATGCTGGCCTCTGCCATCACAGGCTCGCACCGCATTCCAATTATGACTATTGTACCCCTCCCTCTCCTCAGCCTGAGTGAGCAAGAGAGCCTTAATCAGCTGCTGCTTTAACCCTCTCCTGTCTGGGTGGGGAACAGACTCCTGAGGGCGACCTACACACAGAGGTGGGGCCAATACTAAAGCTGAACTCCAGGAGCTGTGCTAACAAAGAAGAGAAAGAAAAATTTCTCCATGCAGCCTCAGGAGCAGCGGATTAAATCCCCACAATCAACTTGATGAACCCTGCATCTGTGGAATACCTGAAGAGACAACTAATGTCCCCAAAATTGAGGTGGTGGATTTTGGGAGCAACTGTTGACATGGGGTTTGCTTTCTGTGACTGATTTGTTGCTGATTTTTATGTTTATCTTAGTTTACTTTTTAGTCCTTGTTATCACTGGTGAATTTGTTTATTAGTTTGGTGGCTTTCTTCTTTTTTTAATTTTTATTTTATTATATTATTTTATTTATTTATTTATTTATTTATTCCTTTTTTTTCTTCCTTTTCTTCTGAGACGTGTGGCTGGCAGGGATTTGGTGCTGTGGCCGGGTGTCAGGCCTGAGACTCCGAGGTGGGAGAATACTTTTGACATCTCCTTCTCTTTCTTCCTCTCTGTTCCACGAATCACCAAGTCTTGCCTATTCATTATGTTTCAGATTAAATGCTCTCAAATCCTTGCCACAAGTCCTATCTATGCTCCCATGGCCTCTCACTGGATTACTGTAATAGCCTCCAAAATGGATTTTCCTATTTTGATTCTTGCACTTTCTAATGCTCTCTACACACGGTAGCCACTCTTTAATACATACAGATGTGGCTAAAATCCTTCTAGGTTTCCTTGCTTAAATCTTCTATGATAAATACTGAAGTCCCTAACATGGTTTATAGATAGGATGGCTGTATAATTTGTTATCTAAAGTAGCACACATTTGTGTATAACTGATTCACTTTGTTATAAAGCAGAAACTAACACACCATTGTAAAGCAATTATACTCCAATAAAGATGTTAAAAAAATACCATTAATATAATGTAAAAAAAATAAAATAAAATAAAAGGAATTATAATATAAAAAAAAATAAAGTAGCACACATTTGAAAGTGAAAGAGGGGTGCTATTTATAATTACACCAATAATTAGGGCAGTAAGAGTAAAATGGGAAAATCTGAGGCAGACCAGGGTGTATGGATACCCTTCCTAAAATGTTCTTTGTGATTTAGTTTCTTACCAATATTTTATGCTATATTCCTCTTCATCCACTGTGCACCAGAAACATTCTTTCAAATTCCCTAACATATCATACTTTTTCTCATCTTAGAGATTTTTGTACAGCTGTTTTTCCCCTTAGAACACACTCTTTCTAACCTGTCTAAATCCTACTTTCTCCAGTGTAACTCCCTACTCATCTCTCAGAAAATGCTATTTCTTTAGGAACACATTGCCATACTCCCATTGTACCTTATATTTTTACTTCTGTCTGGTATATAGTAAGGTCAATAAATATTTATCATGAATGAATGAATGTGGTATAATTAAATAATAAATAATATAATTCTTATAATATTTGTCTTTCTTACAAGAATGTTTGTTTCAGATAAACAGTGGCCATGCCGGCATGGAACACAGTGTTTTGTACATTCAGTGCTGTCCCAGAGCCAGCTCGTTCTGGTCTGCAAGCACAGGTTATTAAATTTTCAGGAATTTTATGAGCCAGTTGTTAAATAGAACTATTGTTAAAATTAAATTATAGAAGCTTTCAATTAAATAACTTATAATAAAAAGCAGAGGCAATAAAAACTCATTTTCCATTACTTCCTAATTATTTTTACTACATTTTCCTATATCCTTTGCTCTTGAGATGATGTATGAATATTGATCCTATATAATGGTGTGCCAGCATCTCTTCTCTACTCTGCATCCAGTGATGTGCGCAGGTGCATTTAAAATCGGTCATGGTGGGAGTATCTGCATCGTGGAAAGAAACCATTACCATTTTATTGTTTTGTTGATTGTCTAGACTTTGAAAAATGATGAAGAAAATGTTAAGAATGCAGAAAATGTTAAACTTATTGGCTGTAGCCACTTCAGTGTCAATAAGACCAGAATCAGAGGAACTATTCCTCTAATATTTGGAAATTATTCACTGATTCAGCAAAAAAGTGTTGCTCATGTCATTAATGAATGAAGTTCTGACATATGTCTTCACTGTGTCATTTTTCCCTTCTTTGTTAACACAAACAAACCATCCCCAACATTTACGTCACAACAACACCCATTTGCCAATTGCAACCGTAGGTTGACTATGGATATGAAAGTTCAGCAAAAATCAAGGGAATGTATTCTGTGATAATAAATTGGTAATTTGGAATCTCCAATAAAGAATAGTGCATATTTTATTTTTATTTGTAAATTGCTGCCTCGCACCTTTGAATCAGTTACATTTATATAAAAACCGATATTTGTATACATATATCCAGACCGTATTTTTGGAGAGTTGCTGGTTAAATATTTACAAATGTACCACTGCTCACAGTAGAAACCCAAAAAATATATGAAAGAATATACTGTTGACTTACTCTTCTACACATGTCTCCTTTCTTCTTATAGAACATACCTCTAATAAGAATGGTGAGATGTTAGAATGACTGAAAGAATGAAGGTTGTAAGGAAGGGCAGGTGATGGCCATGGTAATATGCCTCATTAACCTGCATTGTTGGTGCCCTGAGTATGGAGACAGTCAGTGGGGGAAAGATAGCAGGTGTCCTCTTACTTATTACTATTTTTCATTATGTCTTTATTTTATGAAGAAATATTGGTTTAAAATCAGTCCTAAGTAGGATTTCTTCTAAATCTAATTCGACCTGTCCTGTTGATTAATAATTAGGATTTCATCTTGACACCAGTATGAAGGTGTATCTTCATCTTGGTTTTTGGTCTTGTTGATATTTGTCTTTTTTCCTTAACTTGCAATTTTGAATTGTGAATGTTGTTCTCCTTTGCATGTGAGAAATGTGTTCCTTAGAAGCACTTTCTTGTTGGAAAAAGTTGTTTCCAAGGAAAATAAGTTGTTTTCTACTTTCATTCGCCTCATTGATTTCCCTGTGAGCCATCTGACTTGTCCATTCATAGACATTGTTGGGTCAACTTCCTGCATGTCAGGGTTCTCAGTGAGCTTTGATTATCTCATGCTCAAAGGGTGATGAATGCTATTCACTCAGTGAACTAAAAGGCCTGTTTCAATAATCTTTTAGCTTCTTTATGCAACCTATATATATATATAATGATATCACCTTTTTATTTTCTGAACGGAAGAAAAATATTGAAGTGAACCCATCCTCGTGCTCTATTCGTCCATATTAACTTCAGAAATATGCTGTTCATTTATTTATATAATTTGAGTATAGAATCTAAGAAAGAGAGAAATGAACATTTATTGTGTATTTGTCTTAATGCCAGATATTTTATGTAAACGGCTTTAATTAATTCTCACATTAACCCTGTAAGCAGATAACTATTGTCGCCTTTTGTATACGAGGAAATTGAAAACTAAAAAGATTGTATACTGGCTCCAAGATAGTGGCAGAAGCTGGATTTGAGTTAAAGTCTGTCTGATTTTAAACACTGTTCTTCCCATGACAATGGTGCTATTTTGTTGTTGTTGATCTTTAATATATCAAAGCCTCGTTGTAAAACTGACAGCATAATCAGTTTTGCCACTGTTCTGTTACCCAGCAAGGAGCAGAATGCAGTAGAAAAAAGCTTCTAGGGGAATCAAGAGAGAGATTTAAAGTCTCAGTGACCCCTCAAGGCTTGCTTTTTAGACAATCCATTTTATCTTATTTTTGTGCTTCAGTTTCGTTCTTTTTAAAGTTAGGCAGAGAACTAGAAGATCCATTAGGTTTCATTTTAATTATAACACTCTTAAATTTTCTTTGCTACCAAACTCCTAGAGAAACACAGAAAATGGTTTCTTCATGCAGAAAATATTTTAAAATAGTAAGCAGACATCTCAGACTTCGCAATAATACACGAATTGAAAAATGTTGGCTGCCCATTAGAGATAAAGGACTGATTATATTTTGCCCCAAATTATGTTAGACCAGCATTTTATCATTGGCATCTTGGTTTGATTGATATTAGGCAGCTGTCAACATGGGCACGTGGTATTTTCCCTTGACTGAAAGCAGACCATATGAGTGCCCAATTTAAAACATTTAAACAGGAATTGTGGTTTTCACTATGGATGGTCAAAAGGTCAGCATGGTGATGGGGCTGTGTCTTCCGAGGATTGTTGCCACGGTTACTGGGGCTTCATATGGTGCATTTAATGGAGAGCCAAGTGCCTCCTGCTTTGAAGCAGCTGGGACACTCAGACAAGGGCATGACCTGAGGCTGGAAATGGAGCCTAAAGTGATCAGCCTGTACTGAAATAAGGGGTTGCCTGTAAAGCTGCAGAGTCAAATGCTGTCTCCTAGAATTCTGCAAGGATCAATTAATCAAAGGAAGCAGGACAGGTCGCCTGGGGTGAGATCAGCAACCGGAGATTCTGCTGCAGTTAACTGATCCTAGAGGCAGTAAGAACTGTGCTCTGTAAATTATTTTTTATCTGTGTCATAGGAATTACATTTTCTTCCACTCATAGATTCATAGTTTCTCATCAAGCCCAGGGTGTTAATCTCCTCTGTGATATTCCTAACGGAATGCTGAGTGAGGAATTTCAGAGTCATCCTTACATTTTTACCCATCCCATATGAAGCTAAATTTATGTATTTTTAATTCTGTACTTGACACTGCAGTTTGTTTTTGATTGTGTTATTTTATTTTGTCTTCATAACAGCCTTATGAAAATGCATTGTTATTTTCTCTATTTTACAAATGAGGGAACTGAGCCACAGAATTTAAGTGTCCAAGTTACTCACAGGTAGTTAGTGGTAGAACCAGAATTTCCACCCATGTCTGCCTGACTCTATAGCACATCCTCTTCCAGTATCCCGGTCAATGACCCAATCCTCTGACTTCTACCTCCCTAATAGTTCTTGATTCATCCGCATCTCCATTTTTCCAAGGCCATTGCTTTAGGACAGACCTTCATCAACCTTCACTTGATTATTGTAAAAATTGTCCTAAAGGTGTATATACCTACAGATTACTCTGCCATGAGAGTGATCTTTATAAATATACAAATGCAAATCTGATCAAGTTACTTGTCTGCTTAAAATCTCCCAATCTACTGCATATATACTATAAAATAAAGTCCAAATGCCTTAGCCTAGCAACTGTATTCTTTACACTGTAACTACAGCTTGTGTTTACTGCCTTGTGTCCACTTTCTTGCTAAGAACTTTTCCTAAGAACATTCCTCACTCTAATTACACAATTCATGAATGTCTTGCCCTTTCCTGAACATGGCATGCACTTCTACTTTTCCATATGTTTGGGCATCGATGCTTGAGGGATTGTGAGACGGTAAGTAGTGCCAGGGTGCTGTACTTTGTTAGAGGCAGGGTGAAGAGGGCATATTTTATAGTGAAACAGGAAAAAAAACCAACAGGATTTCTGTTTCTTTGTGGTTTGTTGTTGTTTGCTCTCTTGTTTAAAATTACAGGAAAGTTTATGAGTTATTGTAGCACTCTGCTAACACCTGCCAAAGGTCAGGCCTTGCTATAAAGCTCACCACTGCAGTGCTTGCAGTCAGAAGCTTGCCTGCACAGTAGTGGGCAACTGAGACAAGCACTTTTGCAGAGCACATACTGGAAGGATGTACTGTGGTGGACCTTCTTAAGATCAGCAGTAGCAGATATGCACAGAAGCATTCAAGAACCAGTGACTAAATTAATAGAATTACATACATATGCTCATAAAACATCACCTAAAGCTGTTCACCAATCCATTCTATATTCGGAAAAGTATAAAAGCTTTATCATACTACCGGGTCAAATTTAAATGTAATTTGTAAGCCAAGATGTTTAAATTTATTTCGAGGAATTTTTTTATGTCTCTCAAGCTATATAATTCTAAAACAACCTTTGAGTATTATTCAAAATATAGGCACAACTATATTTCCTTAAAATATTTTTGTAACTTATGCCTTGATTTATCATACCAATACATTTCTCTATAGTTAATAATAAAAACAAAGTCAATAATGACAAATTATTCTAACTCTGTACTGTTCATTATATCATCCTTTTCAGATAGCATCTATAAATGTATTATGCTTAAATTGGATGGGCTATTAAATATATTTCAGATAATCATTATGTGGATAATTTTTTTCCATTAATGACTTGTAGAGAAGAATGTTGTCTACAGAATCATATTCAGCAAGTACAGATAATTATTGTTAATATTTTCTTTTTTTTTGAATTTTATTTTATTTATATTTTTATACAGCAGGTTCTTAGTAGTTATCTATTTTATACATATTAGTGTATATATGTCAATCCCAATCTCCCAGTTCATCCCACCACCACCACCACCCCCCGCTGCTGTCCCCCCTTGGTGTCCATAGTTTTGTTCTCTACATCTGTGTCTCAATTTGTGCCTTGCAAACCAGTTCATCTGTACCATTTTCTTAAATGAAGCTAAGTCTGAATCTAATAGAAGATTACACTATGTTTATTAATTTATTTATTCATTGATTTTTCCAACCCCACATGCTTTTTAAAAAAAGTTAAAACCACAGTGATGATAGTTTAAAGTAAATTCATTCTGCCATTTGTTCTCTGAAAGTGAGAAAGACACAAACTAAATTACTTTTGTAGAATTTTTTATTGTGTATATGTGATTGCCTTGCCTGCTAAAAGAAGAAATAGAGAACTTTCTGTCTTTCCATGCCTTCAGTTCATCAGAGAGTATAGTTTAGTTTTGGGTGTCCTGTCATAATCTAAGAAGCATAATAACACATTTATTTTGCCAAATATATCAGTTAAAGGAGTTTTAAAAACAACCAAGGCCAAAACATTTATATGCAATGTAAACCTTTTATACCTTTGGTGTTGAGAGTAGGAATAATATCACTTCTATTGGTATGTAAATTGTACCATACCCAGTTTTCTCTTTCTATTTTGAGATATAATCCCAACATTGGTACATCTAAATCGGCAGGATTCAGCAGTGTGACTCCCCCACTGTGAGTTTTATATATCACAAGAGAATGAATATTTTTAAGCTGGAAATAAGCAAGTATTGAACTTACTAAACTTAAATGTTTGGCAGTTCTTAGGACTGAAGCACCTTTTCCAAATCAAGGTTTCTAGTTGTATGTCTTTTTTTTCAATCTAGAAAGATGATTCTACCAACATGTTCACTAGAGAGATTTTGAAATTCTTGATTCTGATACAAGTAGATTACAACTGAAGGGTCAATTCTACCCATACACTTATGGTCAATTATTCTACAACAAGGGAGGTAAGAATATACAATGGAGAAAAGACAGTCTCTTCAATAAGTGGTGCTGGGAAAACTGGACAGCTACATGTAAAAGAATAAAATTAGAATATTCTCTAACACCATATACAAAAATAAACTCAAAATGGATTAAAGACCTAAATGGAAGATTGGATACTATAAAACTCCTAGAGGAAAACATAGGAGAACACTTTTTGACATAAATTGCAGCAATATTTTTATTGGATCCATCTCCTAGAGTAATGGAAATAAAAAGAAAAATAAATGGGACCTAATTAAACTTAAAAGCTTTTGCACAGCAAAGGAAACCATAAACAAAACGAAAAGACAACCTACAGACTGGGAGCAAACATTTGCAAATGATGCTACCAACAAGGGATTAATTTCCAAAATACAGAAACAGCTCATATAGCTTAATATAAAAAGGTGAATAACCCAATCAAAAATGTGCAGAAGACCTAAATAGACATTTCTCCAAAGAAGACATACAGATGGCCAACATATGAAAAGATGCTCAGTATCGCTAATTATTAGAGAAATGCAAATCAAATCTGCAATAAGGTATCACATCACACTAGTCAGAATGGCCATCATTAAAAAGTCTACAAATAATAAATGCTGGAGAGGGTGTGGAGAAAAAATAACCCTCCTACAGTGTTGGTGGGAATATAAACTATACGCTATATACATTATATATATTTACTGTGTGATCCTGCAATCCCACTCCTGGTCATATATCCAGAGAAAACTCTAATTTGAAAAGATACATGCACCCCGACGTTCACTGCAGCAGTATTTACAGCAGCCAAGACATGGAAACAACCTAAGTGTCCATTGACTGATGAATAGATAAAGAAGATGTAGTATATCTACACAATGGAATATTACTCAGCCATTAAAAAAGAATGAAATAATGCCATTTGCAGCAACATGGATGGACTTAGAGATTATTATGTTAAGTGAAGTAAGTCAGACAGAGAAAGACAAATATCATATGGTATCACTTATATGTGGAATCTAAAAAAATGATATAAATGAACATATATACAAAACAGAAATAGACTCACAGACATAGAAAACAAACTTATGGTTACCAGAAGGAATATTGGGGGGGGTGGAAATTAGGAGTTTGGGATTAACATATACACACCACTATGTATAAAATAGATAAACAACAAGGACCTACTGTATAGCACAAGGAATATATTCAATGTCTTGTAATAACCTGTAATGGAAACGAATCTGAAATATATATATTTATATATATTTCACTTTGATATATATATCACTTTGCTATGATATGTATATATCATATATATTTATATATATATATATGTATTTTTATCATTTTGCTGTACACCTGAAGCTAACACAACATTGTAAACTAACTATACTTCAATTTTAAAAAATGGTTAAAAAAGGAAAAACAGAGTGAATCCTATAATTAGTAGGAAATATGGATTTAAGGTGTGTAACAAACAGCCCCCCAAATCTTATTAGCTTTAAACAACAAAATTGTAATCCCCACTCACATTCCTGTTCATCAAGGGGTTGGCTCTGATGTGCCCCTGTCCTGTCTTCATTCTGGGACCAGGTTGAAAGAGCAGCTCCTATCTGGAACATTTCTTGTCCTGTGGCAGAGGCAAGTTAAGAATAGCAGAGCCAGAAGATAACTCTTGAAGCTCCTACTTAAAATTGGCATACATTACTGATATTTCATTGACCAAAACAAGTCATATGGCCAAACCTGATATCAAAATTATGGGGAGGTATAATCCTCCTATAGGGAGAGAACTATTTGGAACAATAGTAATACCAGTTGATACTCATTTGCCATTTGCATAAAATCACATGTTTAAAAATAGTCACATTATTTACCTGACCTAACAGAATTAGTGTGATAGCCAGGATCTGTTCCAGGAAAGCCATCACTCTCTGCAACTCTGGGCACTTTTCCCTCTGATTTGCCGAGAGATCTAGCAGATTGACTATAGCCAAAGGGGCCACTCCTACTTGCAAACACTGGGTAAAAGAGGAATAGTGAAACTTAGGTTTCATCTGCTATTGTTTTGATCACAGTTGCACTGTTCAAGGAATTCTTGTCCATTGCTGTGATAATTGTCTTTCTGGTCCACCTCCCTGTGCAGCCATCTGATCTTTTAACAAGGACGACTTCATCCGTATTATGCATGCCAACAGCCACTCTACTTTTGGTCTCCCAAGACTTCTGCTCTTTGAATTTACACTCACAGGCATTGCCATGCCTCTGTGATAAGAAACAGAGGCTAGAAGTGGACTCAAAATATACCTGAACAAACCCTTTTTTCCCATTAACTTCCAAGGTTGTTAAACCAGTTCTCTGGTTCAGATAACGCCTAATCTTACTAAAGGTTATCCTTGGGGACTGTTGGTGTCTTCAGTACTGGCAAACCTTAGTTGAGACTGTCTCAGTTCATTAGAGATGCCACAAAACAAAGAAACTGGGTTCTCAATCACTTCCCTTACAGGATACTCGATGCCGTGATTTTGCCAATCTTTTCTCTGCAGGCAAAGTCCACTCAACAAAGGTTATTGAAAGGAGTTGTCTCTGTCAGACTAATCAGTGAAGGTCCTATAATACTTTATCCTCAAGGTAATGAGTGTCTGCTTACCTCACATTTATACAACTGGAAAGCATCTCTTTCCTGAAAAAAATGTGGTCCAAGGTGACTTGTCTTCACTCACGGAAGAAAGTGACCAGCAGCTTATTACAGTTCTGTTCAGTCAGGTTCTCCTCTGTGGGTACCAATTCCTGCCTGAAAAACTATTAAGATAAAGTAGAGGGAAAGATTCTTTTAATCAAATAATATGTACCCTGTTATGAGTTGAATTTTACCACCCCTCCAAATCCATGCATCCAAGTCCTAACCCCCAGTGGCTCAGAATGTGAACTGATTTGGAAACATGATTATTTTAGATGTAATTAGCTAAGACAAGGTTTTACTGGAGTAGAGTGGCCCCCTAATCCAATAAGACTGGTGTTTTTATAAAAGGGGGAAATTTGGGCACAGCCATGCATACAGGGGGAATGCCATGAAAACATGAAGGTGGCCATGTATAACCCAAGGAGAAGAGTCTGGAACAGATCCTTCCCTCAAAGCCATCAGAAGGAATCAACCCTGCCAGCACCTTAATCTTGGATGTCTAGCCTCCAGAACTGTGAGACAGTACATTTCTGCTATTTAAGCCATTCAATTTGTGGTACTCTGTTTTGGCAACCCTAGAAAACTAGTATAAACCCGTTGCACAAAAAAGAGTGCTTAGGACTTCTTACATTTGTACTGGATGGTTGTCCTAGATTTTATGTGCTAATTCTGAAATTCTTCTTTTCATACATACCATGAAAATACTAGAAGGTTCACTATATTTCATCATCTAATCTACATATCCTAAATTTCCCTACCTGGCTGAAAGTGGTACAAAAGTCCTTTGTTATAACATGGGCTCATTTGCTTGGGGAGAAATGCTCAAATGTTCTTTTAGTAGCTGAGGTGGTTCCTAGGCTGCTGCCTGGGTGGTCTGTCCCAAGATGTAGGGCTCCAACAAGAGAGAAAGACTTTTAAAGATGAGCCTCCGGCCTTTATATGCCCCTGCTAATAATTGAATTCACTGCAGTACTTCTCTGAACTCTTCCTCTGAATCCAATCTAACAGTGTTACAGACATCCTTCTCAAGGTTTCTACTTTAATTTCAGATTTTCCCACATTGATAAAAGTTTGCTGAATTCTGTTGGGTTTACCCCATTTTTTTAAAGCAAGGTGGGTGGAATATATTGTATTCCAAAATAAGTATTGTCAAGGTTCATAAATGTTAAGGTTGTGTTGGTAACTTGGAGAAGCTCATTTGCCTGAAAGTGTGAATATTGAAAACATGAGGTAGCATATTTATACGTTTCTATAATTGGATCTATGTAATTATTTACTGTAGGAAATGAGGCAGCATACCACAGGAATTACCTTCTTTTGAAACTTATTTCAATAGTCTTTTGTTTTAGAAACCATTGAGTTATTTGAAAGTCATTCCTGAACTTTAAATACAACTGTATCTAAAAATGACAAGCATTTTCAAGATGTTTTTATATCCAGAAACTGGAGTTGCTGCTCTAAATATCATCCTCTTTACAGAATACCTCACTACAAAGTGTGCAAAACATAGTTTTGTTTGTTTTCTCAAGAAAGCTGCTTTACTCATTAAGAAAAGGCTGTTTCAAAAGGATATATCCTATATGGTTCCATGTATGTAACATTTGTGAGATAAAACTCTAAAGATGGAGAACAGATTAGTGATTGCCAGATGCCAGGGATGGGAGAGGAGTTAGGTCTAATAACGAAAATGTAACACAAAGAAATCTTGCAGTGATGGTACAGTTGAGCATCTTGATTTTGGTCGTGGTTAAGGAGGTACACATATAATAACATTGCAAAGATACACACGCACAAATGAATGCATGTATTACTGTTGAAAGATGAATAAGCTTTATAGATTGTATGAATGTCCTGATTTTGATATTACACTATAGTTGTGTTATAGGTGAATTTTAGTTGGGGAAGGGTGCACAGGGTTTCCTTGTACAGTTCTTTGCAATCTCCTATGAATCTATAATTTTTTCAAACTTAAAAGTTAAAAATATTGAACCTATGAAAAGAAAAAAAAAAAACCTTAAAAGGCAAGAAACTAATGAATTCCCTATCTTGGGTCTGTACAGAATTCTATTCAGCCTATTCAGGAACATCGATTCAATCATTTCTCTCTGTCTTATGTATTTTCAGCTTCTACTCTTATTCTAGGTCCTCTGTCAGCTCAAGTCTATCAAATCATTAAAGAAAACAAACAAATCTTCCTCAATCCCAATTTATCCTCCAAACATTGTTTTCTTCTCTTTTTTATTGCCAAGCTTCTTAAATATATATATATATATATATATATATATATATATATATATATATATATATGTATGTATTTCAAGTTGTACTATAAACATCTTGACTGGGAAATATGTTTCTCAGAGAATCTCTAGATGGAGTGACTGGGGTTTATTAATTTCTGGATTCCCAACAGTTTGCTTTGCTAGCTTCTTTGGAAACCTTGCTGCTAATTATTGTCTGAGAGATAGTAAAGCTCATGGTGACTTTTATCCACTTGGAACCTCGTTGTAGCCAGGTCAGTCTCCCATAGGTCCTATGTCTACTACAGAAAGCTCAGTCAGGACCTGATTCCGCTTACTCTTCCTCAGACACAAATGATCATAGAAAAGACCTAACCCAAGGTTTAATACCATTCCTGTTTACAAAATGTTTATTCTCACCACATTTTATCATATTTTTTAAAGCCTTAGCTGTAACATGGCATTGATAATTATTTTTTCTGTTGGGAAAAAAAATCAAAGCATTAAAAAAACAAATGAGTGACAGCAAGTCAATAGCTAAATAAGAAAAGAGAATATCATCCCAAATGGATTCTCTTCAACTGTAAATGTGGGCTTTTCTTATAATTTATGAAATAGCAGCTTCCTAAATTGGTAGATGGTACAAATAAACATGAAGTAGTTCTTTAGTGTTATTATTGCTTTTTTTTTTTAAGTCTTTTAATGTTTTTGTTACACCTACGCTAAGTGCCAGATTCTCAGACTGTCAACAATTTTATAAGAACTGGAAAACTATCTTTCGAAAAGAAAAAAATATTATGCCAAAGACAATTGGTATGTTTACTTGGGAGAGCAAAAGCATGTCTGTAATCCAAAAAGGATGCTCTCAGCTAATTAGTTTTATTAAAAATGCTTCTGTAGTGTTTCTTTCAACATTGTACTCATTTTCATTATATCTTTACGTTTTATCTATGCATAGCAACATTTATTGCTAATTATAACCACCTTCATTTGTATGATTCTGTACTTTCCCCTAGAGCTGCATTTTGGCATGCTGAGAACCTCTGTTGTTTGAAATTATTATAAAAATATATGTGTTTATTATAGTCATGTTACATCTTATTAATTATTCCAGTTCAGGGATGATCCCTGATCATCTTTAAATCTGCAGCCTCTAGCACAGAGCACAGACCTAGGTGGACAGTCTTCATGTATCTATCAAGTTCAGTTGAATCATTTAATATCTAATTGCCATTCATTTGAGAGTCACCACTCCCCATAGTTACTGTCTTCATACCCCATACTTTCATCTGCCCAGAAAAGATTTGTGAAGAATATCTTCATTTAAACTTTCGAACTGGTGGGACTTCCCTGGTGGTGCAGTGGTTAAGAAGCTGCCTGCCAATGCAGGGGACATGGGTTTGAGCCTTGGTCCGGGAAGATCCCATATGCTGTAGAGCAACTAAGCCCCTGCACCGCAACTACTGGGCCTGTGCTCTAGAGCCCGTGAGCCACAACTACTGAAGCCTGTGCACCTAGAGCCCTTGCTCCACAGGAAGAGAAACCACCACAATGAGAAGCCTGCGCACCGCAACGAAGAGTAGCCCCCACTCGCCACAACTAAGAAAGCCTGCGTGCAGGAATGAAGACCCAGCGGAGCCAAAAATAAATAAATTAATTAATTAAAAAAATTTTCCAACTGGTTAAACATTTGAGAATTTTCAGTTTCAATATCTTGGTTAGAGTGATTCTGGTTTGCCCAGGACTGCCCTGGTTTTAAAACTAAAAGTCCCACACTCCATGAACCCATTCAGTCCTGGGCAAATTGGTAGACTGGTCATCCTAATCTTGGAACATCCTAATATTTAAAGAGAATCCATATTCCATATATTTATTTCATATGTACTTGTGGAAACTGTAAGATTTGGGGAAAACTAGACTGAATATTTTTATCCACCATACTTGACTATTCTCACTTATCATAAAACAATTCAGTAAAATCTCATAAAATGTTAGATAGTTCAGAAAACTGGCTTCCTATTGATGATGCCTTGGTTTTCCCCTAAATCAAGATATTTGGAACTGTCTTAGCCTTGGTTAACTGTACCACGTATGTGATGAGTAGCACTCCCAGTATCATTGAAATAATGAAATATTCTCCGCTTGTTTTTGTGAGTCAGGAAGAAATATGGCATAAGCATAGTGATCTAATTTATATCTAGTTTCGTATTCTTGCTAACCTTCATTTTTCTCTAAGTAGACGAGTGTTCATATTAGTGCCTTTGTGGTAAAAATGGCCTGTCTGGACTCTTGTAAACAAGGCAGATATTAGGATTGTTAAACTAGAGCAGTCTTTTTTTTTTTTATTTTTTAACGTCTTTATTGGAGTATAATTGCTTTACAATGGTGTGTTAGTTTCTGCTTTATAACAAAGTGAATCAGTTATACGTATACATATGTCCCCATACCTCTTCCCTCTTGCATCTCCCTCCCTCCCACCCTCCCTATCCCACCCCTCTAGGTAGTCACAAAGCACTGAGCTGATCTCCCTGTGCTATGTGGCTGCTTCCCACTAGCTATCTATTTTACATTTGGTAGAGTATATATGTCCATGCCACTGTCTCACTTTGTCCCAGCTTACCCTTCCCCCTCCCCGTATCCTCAAGTCCATTCTCTAGTAGGTCGAGCAGTCTGGTTTTTAAATAAGAGTTCTGAGAGTAAGGAGATCAATGTGTACCAGTTATTCCAAGAAGACTACAATAATAAGATTTTTTATTTGGATCCTGAAGTAGAAGGTAGGAAAAAAAAAAGGGGAGATGGAAATTAGCATCTACTAAGGTAGAGTGTTATGTTGCTTTCTTTGTACACATTATTCCATTTAGCCCTTACAGTTATTCTGTGTTTGCTATTAGATATAAATGTTTTTTATATGAACTATATAAATTTTTATTTTTATTTTTTTTTTACTAATGGTCAAAATGGGCAATTTCGTATGGTCTAAACAAATATTATTATCCTTATTAAACAGAGAATTTTAGTCTCAGAAAAGTTAAAGAGTTTTTACAGGGTCGTATAATGATGTCTGACTCTGAAGTCCTTACTGATTAATATCTTTCTGTTCTCCAGTTTTGTCACCCACCAGCCAGGTTCTGTAAATTCTACTCTCAATATAGCCAGAATCTGCTGACTTCTCTCAATCTCCACTGTTATCATCTTAGTCCAAGTCATAATAATTTCTCCCAAGTAATATAATAGCCACCCTGCCTCTCTGTGGCTTCCTGAGAATCCATTTTCTATACAGTGTCCAGAGTGACCCTTTAAAGATTCAAAGCAGAAGCAGGTTGTGTCAGTCTTTATTTATTATTTTTTTTTTTAAATATTAATTAATTAATTTATTTTGGCTGTGTTGGGTCTTCGTTTCTCTGCGAGGGCTTTCTCTAGTTGTGGCAAGTGGGGGCCACTCTTCATCGCAGTGCGCGGGCCTCTCACTATCGCGGCCTCTCTTGTTGCAGAGCACAGGCTCCAGACGCGCAGGCTCAGTAATTGTGGTTCACGGGCCCAGCCGCTCTGCGGCATGTGGGATCTTCCCAGACCAGGGCACGAACCCGTGTCCCCTGCATTGGCAGGCAGACTCTCAACCACTGCGCCACCAGGGAAGCCCAGTCTTTATTTTAAAATACAATTAAATAAAATTTTAAAAACAAAAAATAACCCCCCCCCCAAACTGCTGATGGCTTCCCACCATGCTTTGAAAAAAGTTCAATTATTTTTACCATTTTTTAAACATGGCTCCTGCCTATAACTTAAATAGTGCTTGAGACATAGGTGTTCAGATTGTTTGTTGAATGAATAAAAAGTGGGATATCTGTTAAAGAGAGTTTGGACGATGAAGTAGGAGTGATAAGGTGGGAACCAACTGTAAAGTTTTTTGAATAGCAAGCATTTTAACTTTATTCTCTTGGTCACTGGAACCCATTGCTAGTCTATAACAATGGAGGTTTAGGAAAAAAAAAGTAGTGTCATAGATTAGTTTGAAAGCAGAGAATAAAAAGGGAGAGAAAAAAGTGAGAAAGGGCAAGAAAACCAGCTGAAAAGTTGTCTCAGTTGACTCCACTGGTTAAAGATGGCTTGGGCAAAAAGATATGCTGCTTGGAAAGAACAAGGAAAATATGAATTTGAGTTTCGGGGCAACTAATAAAGGAGAAAGAACAAAGGACACTGTGGACTCAGATTATAGTTCTTTTATGAAATAATGACATTTGCAGCAACATGGACACAACTAGAGATTTTATACTAAGTGAAGTAAGTCAGGAGAAAGACAAATACCATATGACATCACTTATATGTGGCATCTAAAATATGGCACAAAAGAACCAATCTAAAAAACAGAAACAGACTCACAGACATAGAGAACAGACTTGTGGTTGCCAAGGGGGAGGTGGGTAGGGAGAGGGATGGATTGGGAGTTTGGTGTTAGGTGATGCAAATGGTTACATATAAAATGGATAAACAACAAGGTCCTACTGTATGGCACAGGCAATTATATTCAGTCTCCTGGGATAAACCATAATGGAAAAGAATATATGTGTATAACTGAGTCACTTTGCTGTAAAGCAGAAATTACACGGCATTGTAAATCAAGTATACCTCAATTAAAAAAAAGATTATAGTTCTTTTTTTCCTCTGAGTGACCAGATGACGCTCCTATGAGTGATGACTCCAGTCACAAATGGA
Source organism: Balaenoptera acutorostrata (assembly GCF_949987535.1). Classification (NCBI taxonomy): domain Eukaryota; kingdom Metazoa; phylum Chordata; class Mammalia; order Artiodactyla; family Balaenopteridae; genus Balaenoptera; species Balaenoptera acutorostrata. Next base: position 14,304,203 of record NC_080069.1, read on the forward strand.
AAATATTTTTCTAGAAAAAATATTTTATTTTTAGATGCTTTGAATATGTGTTAAAATATGAAAGTGAAAAAATACATTGGAGACATGGGACCCAATCCTTTATTTTTTAAAAATGCCTTGAATATACCCCATCTTCCCCTCCATCTCCCTGCTAGTGTCCTTCTCCACACTTTCATTCCTCTCATCCTCTTGCCTGGGCTAAGAAATGATCTCCTTAGTTGTCTCTGGGTCTTTACATCCTCCAGAGTACTTCCTTAAATGCAAATATGTTTCTACACCTCCTGACTTAAAACTTGCAGAGATCTCTCTTGTGACTCCCACCCCTTTGTCCTCATTTCCCAAAGCATCATGTCCAAAATCCTTAGCATGACACACAGGGAACTTTTCTCTCTGTCTCTACCTTAATTCTCTAGCCTTCTCCATCTTTTACTTCCCCATGCCCCACCCCTCCCATGCCCAAGAAAGTTATCAGTAATTGGTGTCAGTAGGTTCTTCGAGTTTCACCCTCCATTCCTGACTCTAAGAGACAGTGGACAATACCTTCCCCAACAAAGCAAAAGAAGTCATGGCCACTCTTTCCATGTCAACCACACAGTCAGAAACTTTAAATTACCCAAATAAAAAGAAAGATTCTGGCAGAGCCTCCAGAAAAGAGCACAAATGCAAGAGTCAAGAAGTGGTGCTTCAAGGAAGTGAGAGTATTCTATAACACAAATGCTTCATCTCTACTACATGTTCAACTTTTATCCAGAAAGCTGCACTATGTTGGTGGTCTTCTTGTCCAACAGGAGTAGGTGAGAGTGAGGAGAAGACTTGAGCTGCCCTAGAGCACTGGCTATCATTTTTCTTTTTTTTTAACCTTGATTTAGAGTAGATTGCTAACTGACCTAAGCCAATATGGTTATGTATGCTATTTTGGGGAAGGTGGAGCTGGGTAAAGAGTTTAGGTCTCTTCTGTCACATTCTCCCTACTAAATTATAAGAAAGTAAACCTCAAACCAAGTTCTTTCACAACTCAAGGACTCATTAGAAAATAGCACAGAATAGTCTTGCAACCTGTTCTGTAATCTCTGTGTCTTTTAGGAAACTCGTCACTACTGTGCACGGATGGGCTCTTCAGGAAATCACTGTTTTAGAGACAGGATTCAGTTAGATTACAGTCTTCATCAGGCAGCCAGAATCTTCTTAACACAAGATATTTCTGAATCAAGCTCTATTCCAAGGAGAAATAGCAAAAATCTCAAGCAATATTATACTCTGTTCACTCAAGGCCAGGAAGCATTTCTACAAATTTTAGCTTGAACGCTAGTAATTTCTCCAATGATTATGCACTTCTAAAAATCAAGAAAATGGCTTTCTTATGACTCCAGATCTAACAACTTTTCTCTGTCAAAATTAGCTCTTCATTAAAAAAAAAAAAAAAAGATATCTGCGTGCGGAGAGGGGTCTCATCCAAAGACTGATAGAAGAAGTCTTTCTATAAGCATAGACATATTGTGACAATGGATTTAGAATTAGAATGTAAAACCAATTGTAAATGATAATGGCTTCTCCATTTTCCTGACAGTCACCTACACACTTTAACACATTGATTTTTCAATGTAATTTTATAGGCCATCAATATTGAAGGCATTAAACCAAACCTAAGTGTATTCTCTTCTGATAGAGTTAATGCCAAACATATAATTGATAATGTAAAATGTATAAATCATCACTTTTGGCATCTCATCACTTTTTCCTTTAGCGTGTTTCCAGAAGGAATGTCTGGAGAGAACAAATCCATGGTTCACTTAGAAAATGACTCTTTAAATCAATACTACCTGTGGATGCACTTAACTGTATTTATTTATTTACTTTATTTATTGATGTGTAACTTAGAATATTATGTCAGTTTCATGTGTACAATACAGTTATTCAATATTTGTACACATTATAAAATCACTGTAAATCTAGTTACCATCTATCATATACAAAATTATTACAGTATTGTTGACTATATTATATATGCTGTACATTATATCACTGTAGCTTATTTATTTTATTAATGGAAGTTTGTACCTCTTAATTTTCCTTACCTAGTTAACTCATCTTCCCACTCCTCTCCTCTCTGGAAATCACCAATTTGTTCTCTGTATCTATGACTCTGTTTCTATTTTGATGTGTTTGTTCATTTGTTTTGTTTTTTAGATTGTACATATAAGTGAAATCATACAATATGTACATACATATCATACAATATGTATCTCTCTATGACTTATTTCATTTAGCATAATATCCTCTAGATCCATCCATGTTGTTGCAAATGTCAAGATTTCATTATGTTTTATATCTGAGTAGTATTTTAATGTGTGTATGTATATATATGTACATACATATGTATATGCATGTGTGTGTGTGTGTGTATATATATATATATATATATATATATATATATCACATATTCTTTATGCATTCATCTATCAGTGTTCTTCCACATCTTTGCTATTGTAAATACTGCATTGAACATAGGGTGCATATATCTTTTTGAGTTAGTGTTTTTTTTTCCTTTGGAAAAATACCCAGACATGAAATTGCTGGATTGTATGGTAGTTCTATTTTTGAAAAACTTTTATACTCTTCTACATAGCAGCTGTACAATTTACATCCCCATTGACAGTGCATAAGGGCCCCTTTTCTCCATATCCTCATCAACACTTGTTGTTTCTTTTCTTTTTGATAATATCCCTTCTGACAGGTGTGAAGTGATCTCATGGTTTTGATTTGAATTTCCCTGATGATTAGTGTTGAGCATCTTTTCATATGCCTGTTGACCCCCTGTATGTCTTCTTTCGAAAAATATCTATGTAGTTCCTCTGCCATTTATTTATTTATTGATTGATTGATGTTGAGTTGTATGGGTTCTCTGAATATTTTGGATATTAAACCCTTATTGGATATACCATTTGCAAATATCTTCTCTCATTCAGTGCGCTGCCTTTCCATTTTGTTGAAAGTTTCCTTTGCTGTGCAAAAGCTTTTTAGTTTGTTGTAGTCCCATTTGTTTATTTTTGCTTTTGTTTCCCTTACCTAAACTTCTTTTCCTCTCCTTGCTTATACTTAAATTGTTTTTTTTAACATCTAGTTTCCTGAGGTGGAAGCTAGATTATTGATTTTAAATATTTCTTCTTTTTGAATATATGCATTTAGTGCTCTACACTTTCCCTAATTATAGCTTTTATTGCATCCCACAAAGTTTGGTAACATGTATTTCCATTTCATTTAATTCAAAACATTTTAAAATTTATCTTGTGACTTCCTTTTTGGCCTATGTGTTATGTAGAAGTATGTTGTTTACTTTACAAACAACTGGGGATTTTCTAGCTATTTTTCTGTTATTGATTTTATTTTAAATCCATTACTATCTGCAAACATAATTTGTATAATATATATTGTTTTACATTTGTTAAAGTGTATTTTGTGATCCAACATGTATTCTATCTTGGTAAATGTTCTATGTGAGCTTGAAAAGAATGTCTATTCTGTAGTAATTGAGTGGCGTATTCAAAAACTAACAGCCGGGCTTCCCTGGTGGCGCAGTGGTTGAGAATCTGCCTGCTAATGCAGGGGACACGGGTTCGAGCCCTGGTCTGGGAAGATCCCACATGCCACGGAGCGGCTGGGCCCGTGAGCCACAATTGCTGAGCCTGCGCGTCTGGAGCCTGTGCCCCGCGACGGGAGGGGCCGCGATAGAGAAAGGCCCGCGCACCGCGATGAAGAGCGGTCCCCGCACCGCGATGAAGAGTGGCCCCCGCTTGCCGCGACTGGAGAAGGCCCTCGCGCGAGCCGAAGACCCAACACAGCCAAAAATAAATAAATAAATAAATAAATAAGAAAATCCTTAAAAAAAAAAAAAAAAGATCTGAACTCATACAAGGAAAATTCTTCCCTGGATTTTCATTAAAAAAAAAAAAAAAAAAACTAACAGCCAGTTTGTCTGGCTGTTTAGATAAGTTGATTGATAGTGCTGTTCAGGTCAATTATAGCCTTACTGATTTTCTGCCTGCTTGATCTATTAATTACTAATGGGAATAGGGTGTTAAAGTCTCCATCTATAACAGTGTATTTATCTATTTCTTTCTGTTTTTAAGTCATGTATTTTGGTGCTCTATCGTTAGATACATACAACTTCAGGATTCTTGGAGAATTGTTTTATTGAAAAATCGACCCCTTTACCATTATGTAATGTCCTTTTTATCAGTGATAATTTTCCTTGCTCTAAACTCTACTTTGTCTAAAATTAATGTAACTACTTCAGTTTTCTTTTGATTAATGTTAGCAAGATATATCTTTTCCACTTCTTTACTTTTAACCTATCAGAATTTTTATACTTAAGGTGGATTTCCTGTAGACAGAGTAGTCAGGCTTTGTTTTTTTCTTTTTAATCCATTCTGATAATCTCTATTTTGATTGATGTGTTTAACTTTGACCATATTTAAAGTGATTATTGAAATAGTTAGATTAACCACCATGTTTGCAATATTTTTTATTCATTGTGTTTGTTCTGTTTATTTTTTTCCTTTTTTTAGCTTCTCCAATTTTAATTGAGCCTTTAGTATAGTTTCATTTTATCTACTCTCTTTTAAAAAATAGTTGTCCTAGAGCTTGCAATATTTTTAAGCTAATTGAAGTCCACCTTCAAATAACACTATAGCATTTTATCTGAAATGCATGTATTTTATAACAGAGTAGAGTCATCTTTTAGTATCCATGCAGGCTTGGTTGCAGGATGCCCCACAGATATGAAAATCCATGGATTCTCAAGGTTCTTATATAAAATTACATAGTGTTTGAATATAACCTATGCATATCCTCCCATATACTTCAAATCATCTCCAGATTACTTATAATACCTAATACAATGTAAATGCTATGTAAATAGTTGTAAATTCAATGTAAATTATATGTAAATAGTTACTAGCATGTGGCAAATTCAAGTTTTGATTTTTGAACTTCCTGGAACTTTTTTTCAAAAATTTTTAATCTGTGGTTCATTGAATCCATACATATGGAACTCACAGATATGGACCACCAGCTGTATTCCTAATTCCTCTCTTTCATATTTTTTGGTATTGCTCTTATCCATTTAATTTATCCATGTGCTATCATCACCCAATACTTTTGCTATTATTGATTTAAATAGAGTTATATTTAAGATTAGTTAAGAATAAAAAAATTAGAAGTTTTAATTTGCTTTCACCTATTCTTTCTCTGATGTTCTTCATTTCTTTATGTATATCAAAGTTTCTGACCTATATCCTTTTTCTTCTCACTGAAGCCTTTGTAGGGCAGTTCATCTGGCTGTAAATTCTGTGTATTTTTATTTGACTGAGAAAGTATATTTGTCCTTTGCCTTTTAAGAATAATGCCACTGAGGGACTTCCCTGGCGGTTCCGTGGTTGACTCCACACTTCCAACGCATGCGGCACGGGTTCCATCCCTAGTCGGGGAACTAAGATCCATATGCTGCACGGTGTGGCCAAAAAAAGACTGCTAAGAACAAATAAATGAAAGGATAAATGAGTGATTATGGCTTAAAAAAAAAAAGAATAATGCCATTGAAGTAGAATTCTAAGTTGGTGATTTTTTCTTTTACTACTTTAAATATATTATTATTAACGATATGACTATGGTTATGTGTGTGTATATATGTGTATATAATATATGCTGTACATTAGGTCTCCAGAACTGATTTATCTAATGACTGAAACTTTGTACTCAGGACCAATAGCTCCACATTTCCCCCCACCAGCTCTAGGTAATCATCATTCTAGTCTCTGTTTCTACAACTTTGACTTTTTCAGATTCCACATATAACTGAGATTATGCAGTATTTATCTTTCTGTGTCTAGCTTATTTGACATAACATGCTCTCCTGATGTTGTTGCAAGTGGCAGAATTTTCTTTTTTCCTTAAGGCTGAATAATATTCATATATATTCATATATATGTATATATATCTTGTTGTTGTTTCCATATCTTGACTATAGTGAATAATGCTGCATTGAACATGGAAGTGCAAATATCTCTTTGAGATCCAGATTTTCACTCCTTTGGATATATACCCAGAAGTGGAATTGCGGGATCATATGGTAGTTCTATATGTAATTTTTTGAGAAACCTCTGTATTGTTTTCTGTAATGGATGTACCAATTTTCATTCCCATCAATAATGCACAAGGGTTCTCCTTTCTCGACATCCTCGCCAACACTTTAACTTTTTGTTGATAGCCATCCTAACTGGTGTAAGGCGACATCTCACTATGGTTTTCTTTTTTCTTTTTTTTTTTAATAGATCTTTATTGGAGTATAATTGTTTCACAATACCATGTTAGTTTCTGTTGCACAACAAATCAGCCATATGCATACACACGTCCTCATATACCCTCCCTCTTGAGCCTCCCTCCCATCCTCCTTATCCCACCCCTCTAAGGTCATCGCAAAGCACCAAGCCGATCTCCCTGTGCAACGCTACTGCTTCCCACCAGCCAACTATTTTACATTCAGTAGTGTATATATGTCAATGCTACTCTCACTTCGCCCCAGCTTCACCCTCCCACCCCATGTCATCAATCAAGTCCATTCTCTGTGTCTGCCTCTTTATTCCTGCCCTGCAACTAGGTTCATCAGGAACTTTTTTTTTTTTTTTTTTTTTTTAGATTCCATATATATGCGTTAGCATACGGTATTTGTTTTTCTCTTTTTGACTTATTTCACTCTGTATGACAGACTCTAGGTCCATACACCTCACTACAAAAAACTCAATTTCATTTCTTTTTATGGTGAGTAATATTCCAATGTATATATGTGCCACATCTTCTTTATCCATTCATCTGTCAATGGACACTTAGGTTGCTTCCATGTCCTGGCTATTGTAAATAGTGCTGCAATGAACATTGTGGTGCATGTGTCTTTTTGAATTATGGTTTTCTCAGGGTATATGCCTGGTAGTGGGACTGCTGGGTCATATGGTAGTTCTATTTTTAGTTTTTTAAGGAACCTCCATACTGTTTTCCATGGGTGGTTGTATCAATTTATATTCCCACCAACAGTGTAGGAGGGTTCCCTTTTCACCACACCCTTTCCAGCATTTACTGTTTCTAGCTTTTTTGATAATGGCCATTCTGACTGGCGTGAAGTGATACCACATTGTAGTTTTGATTTGCATTTCTCTAATAATTAATGATGTTGAGCATCTTTTCATGTGCCTCTTGGCCATCTCTATGTCTTCCTTGGTGAAATGTCTATTTAGATCTTCTGCCCATTTTTTAACTGGATTGTTTGTTTTTTTGATATTGAGCTCCGTGAAATTAAAAATTACATAGAAACAAATGACAATGAAAACGCAATGACCCAAAATCTATGGGATGCAGCAAAATCAGTTCTAAGAGGGAAGTTTACAGCAATTCAATCTCACCTCAAGAAACAAGAAAAATCTCAAATAAGCAATCTAACCCTACACTTAAAGCAACTAGAGAAAGAAGAACAAAGAAAACCCAAAGTCAGTAGAAGGAAAGAAATCATAAAGATCAGAGCAGGAATAAATGAAATAGAAATGAAGAAAATAATAGCAAAGATCAATAAAACTAAAAGCTGGTTCTTTGAGAAGATAAACAAAATTGATAAACCCTTAACCAGACTCATCCAGAAAGAAAGGGAGACGATGCAAATCAATAAAATTAGAAATGAAAAAGGAGAAATCACAACTGACACCACAGAAATACAAAGGATTATAAGAGACTACTACAAACAACTATATGCCAATAAAATGGACAACCATGAAGAAATGGACAAATTCTTGGAAAGGTACAATTTTCCAAAACTGAACCAGGAAGAATTAGAAAATATAAACAGGCCTACCACAATTTATGAAATTGAAACAATAATTAAAAATCTTCCAACAAACAAAAGTCTAGGACCAGATGGCTTCACAGGTGAATTCTATCAAACATTTAGAGAAGAGCTACCACTGATCCTTCTCAAACTCTTCCAAAAAATTGCAGAGGGAAAAACACTCCCAAATTCATCCTACAAAGCCACCATCACCCTGATACCAAAACCAGAAAAAGATATCACAATAAAAGAAAATTATAGACCAATATCACTGATGAACATAGATGCAAAAATCCTCAACAAAATACTAAGAAACAGAATCCAACAACACATTAAAAGGATCATACACCATGAACAAGTGAGATTTATCCCAGGGATGCAAGGATTCTTCAGTATATGCAAAGGAATCAAAGATGACATAAACAGATGGAGAAATATACCATGTTCTTGGGTTGGAAGAATCAATATTGTGAAAATGACTATACTACCCAAAGCAATCTACAGATTCAGTGCAATCCCTATCAAACTACCAAGGGCATTCTTCACAGAATTAGAACAAAAAATCTTACAATTCGTATGGAAACACAAAAGACCCCAAATAGCCAAAGCAATCTTGAGAAAGAAAAACGGAGCTAGAGGAGTCAGGCTCCCCAACTTCAAACTATACCACAAAGCTACAGTAATCAAGACAGAATGCCACTGGCACAAAAACAGAAATATAGATTAATGGTACAGGATAGAAAGCCCAGAGACAAACCCACACACGTATGGACACCTAATTTACGACAAAGTAGCAAGAACATACAATGGAGAAAAGACAGCCTCTTCAATAAGTGATGCTGGGAAAACTGGACAGCTACATGTAAAAGAATGAAATTAGAACACTACCTAACACCATATACAAAAATAAACTCTAAATGGATTAAAGAGTTAAATGTAAGACCAGACATTATAAAACTTCTAGAGGAAAACATAGCAAAAACACTCTTTGACATAAACCACAGCAAGATCTTTTTGACCCACCTCCTAGAGTAACAGAAATAAAAACAAATAAAATAAATGGGACTTAATTAAACGTAAAGGCTTTTGCACAGTAAAGGAAACCATAAACAAGACAAAAAGACAACCTTCAGAATGGGAGAAAACATTTGCAAATGAAACAACAGACAAAGGATTAATCTCATTATGGTTTTGAGATGTCATCTTTGCATTTCCCTGATGATTAGTGATGTTGAACATCTTTTCATGTTCCTGTTGGCCATTTGTATGTCTTCTTTTGAAAAATATCAATTCAGACCCTTTGCCCATTTTTTAAACCCGTTTTTTGTTTTGTTTGTTTTGTTTTGTTTTTGCTTTGTTTTGCTTTTGAGTTGTATAAGTTCCTTATGTATTTTGGATATTAACCCCTTATCATATATATGGTTTGCAAATATTTTCTCCCATTCTGTAGGTTGCCTTTACACTTTTTTTTAACTCCTTCCTTTGCTGTGAAGAAACTTTTTAGTTTGACATAATTCCACTTATTTATTTTTGCTTTTGTTGCCTTTGCTTTTGGTGTCACATCCAAAAAGTTACCACCAAGGCCAATGTCAACGAGATTTTCCCCTATGTTTTCTTCTAGGTGTTTTATGGCTTCATATCTTACATTTAAGTCTTTAATCAATTTTGAGTTAATTTTTGTTCATGGTGTAAAATAAGCATCCAATTTAATTCTTCTGCATGTAGATATGCAATTTTCCCAACAACATTTATTGAAGAGACTATCCTTTACCCATTGTGTTTTCTTGGCAATTTTGTTGAAGATTCATTGATCATACATATATGGGTTAATTTTTGCATTCTATATTTTGTTCCATTGGTCTGTTTTTATTATTACATCAGTACCATACTCTTTTCATTACTATAACTTTGTAATATAGTCTGAAAAAAGAAAGTGTGTTGCCTCCAGCTTTGTTCTTGCTCAAGACTGGCTTAGCTGTTTGGGGTCTTTTAGGTTCTATATAAATTTTATAATTGTTTTTTTCTGCTTTTGTGCAATATGCTATTGGAATTTTCATAGAAATTGCATTGAACCATTTGAGTATTATGGACATTTAAAGGATATTAATTCTTCTAATCCAGTAACATGGGATATCTTTCCATTTATTTATGTCTTTTTGTTATCTATTTTCTATCTGAATGGTCTATCCATTATTGAAAGTAGGATATTGAAGTCTCTTACTATTATTATATTGATGTCTATTTCTCCCTTGAGATCTGTTAATGCTGCTTTCTATATTTAGGTGCTCTGACATTAGGGGCATGTATATTTATAGTTGTTATAGCCTTTTATGAATTGATTCCTTTGCCTAAAATTACCTTCTTTGTCTCTCATTACAATGTCTGCCTTAAAGTCTATTTTGTGTGATATAAATTTAGCTCTTCTCATTTTCTTCTTATTTCCATTTACGTGGAATAACTTTTTCCATCCCTTCACTTTCAGCCTATGTACACTCTCAAATCTGCAGTAAGTCCCTTATAGGTAACATGTAGTTGAGTGCTTTTTTTTTTTTAATCATTTTTTTTCCTTTTTAAATCATTTCAGTCACTCTGTGTCTTAATTAGAGAGTTTAATCCATTTACAATTAATTATTGATAGGTAAAAATTACTATTGACATTTTTTCATTTTTTGGCTGTTTTGTAGTTATTTCTTGGACCCTCATTGTGAAGACCTTGTGAGGTTCCTAGAGGGAAAGCCCACAAAAGTGTGGGATCCCCTAAGACTGAGTTCCCAGGAGTTTCTTACTTTCATGCTAGTTCACACTCAGCTTCCAACAGGAAATCTAAATTGTGAATTTTCCTACCAGTTAATGACTCCCAATTTTTCTCTTCCAGTAAGCATATCTTTCTGGATACCACCGTCTTTCCAGATTTGGGGTTTGGTGTTATGCCCTATGTTTTCAGTGCTCTGAAGTGTGCAAGAAAAGTCATTGCTTTTTAGATTGTCCAGCTTTGTTTGTTGTAAAGATGGCATAGAAAACTTTTACCTCTTTATGTGTGAAAGCTGAAACAAGAAGTTCATGGGCTTGGAGTTTAAATAGGTAGAAGGAAGTTCAGTAGGGTTTGAGGTTAGGCAATACCAAGACCTATTGAAGTCACAACACCATTTAACATGAGATGTGGGTTTGTGCTGTAGCAGATGGAATAGGACATAGCCATCTTCCACCCCTTGCTCAGGGGACTTTTCAAAGGATGTTTTAAGAGTCTCATCCAAAGGGAAGAAAGGTTCTGGGTGAATATGCTTTCTGGGTAAAATAAAAGACTAATACTAATCATTGGTGGAAAAAAAAATCACAGAATAAAGTTTTTCTTGGTCATTCAGTCCCCTAGTTCAGTCAAATTTCTGCTCAAAGCCTAAAGTGATGTGGTTCTAGTAAAGAGTGATTGAGATTTTAAAATGCTATTTCATTAATAGCTCTGTTTATAGTGTAACACAGGATAGTCCTTCTTTGGGTCATTCTTAGGATTGAAAGGAAGGTGTGGGCCCAGATACAAGAGGACCTTGCAAACAGATGAAATAATTTAGATGACTGTAGGGGTAAAAAAACAAACATGCCACTTTTGAGTAAGAGACTTTTGAGTAAGAGATTGATATAGTATCCCCATTGGTTCAGTATCAACATCTGAGTCTGGGTACATGATGGGTTATATTGACGTGTTTGTTCACAGTTTGTGCAACATAAAGGAGAACCTGGCTTAGGAGCCAGGCATTAAAGAGATTGAATTTTGGTTCTAATACTTAATAACTGAGCCATTTGGCAAATTTCTTTGCAAACAATTTTGTAAATTACCTCTCTGGACCATATTTTCCTTCCTAGAAGATGCACGTAGCAGTTATCTTTGTCATAATGATGTCACATAGCTAACCATCACAAACCTCATTGGCTTAAAATATGTTTATTATTGTTCATGAATATAGGTGAAGGTGGCTGTTAGTCTAGGCTCAGTGAGGCTCTCCCATATGTCTGTGGTCAGCTATAGTTCAGCTAGTCTAATGCAAATCTTAGCTAGGCTTTCTCACAGTTCTGAGATCTTTGCTGGGCAACTGACTCAGCTCTGTTTCATGGGGCCCCTCGCCCTCTAGAAGGTAGGCTTAATCTTGTTCTGTTGGGGAAGGCAGAGGACCAAGAGAAAAAGTGGAAGTGTACAAGGTCTCTTGGGGTCTAATTTTGGAACTGGCTCAGCCTAAAGAATGTATGTATGTAATGTAGGGACATAAAAGTAAAGGTTATTTGATGTTGTGAAAAGAATTCCAGATCTTCAGACTGTGCTTATCTGCAGATACAATCTTTGTGTCACTTTCAGTCATGATGAGACTATATGGGAAATATCTATGGGATTTTGTAAGTTGGTAAGTCTCCCTCCCCTAGGATTCCTTATTTCCACACTCCTATTGATTCTATCTCAGATCTATGATAACTCTCCATCCTCATTATCATCATCATATTGGTGGGATGTGTAAAATAATTAGTAAACAGAAACCTGAATTAAATAGAGGTGAGAGGCCAGAGGGGGAGCTCTCAGGTCCTATGATGGTAGCAGAGCCCAAAAGGAAGCAGAAAGACTACTTCTTTTCTAGCAACAACTCAGCCAATGAAAAGCCATGGACTCTGTTTATGATAGCCCTCCCAACTTCCCTTTCCCCTCTATAAAAGAGTTCTCCTTCCTTTGCTTTGCAGGGACTTGCATGTGGCTCGCCATTGTTGCACACCCCGAATTGCAGTTCTCTCCTGATCGTGAATAAATTTGTTTTTGCTGGAGAAATAACTGACAGTCTATATGTTTTAGGTCAACAGATGGTTGTGATAGCCTCCTAACTGGCCTCCCTGCTTTCATTACAATTCATTTATTTACAAGCATCCAGAGTCATTATATAAAAATTATAAATAAGATTATGTCACTTCTCTTTGCGAAACAATAGTTAATTAGAAATCTGAAGGCATTCAAATCCCAAATATTCTTCATGTGATTTTCTTTCACTTGGAAACTTTTGAAATTTTCTTCATGTATTGTTTTGTAACTCAGTTGTTCTTTTAAATCTGGAGACATTTCTTCAGCTCTGGAAATTTTATTGTATTATTGCTTTAATAAGATTCTCCCTTTTTTCTTTGTTCTTAAATTCTTCTAGATTTATCCTCTGGTTTTCTTATATTTTAATCTTATTTTCCATTTTGCAATATCTTCACTGGGAGATAGAAATGATTTACCAGAATGTTGTTCCCCAAACTTGCTTGTGAAGATTATGGTTTTAATGAGCTTGACCTCAAGCTATATCTATTTTGATATACTTAACCTTTCAGTTAAGTGACAAACTAGGATAAGTTTTAATTTTTTTCCTCTTGCTATCTCTTCAGTAGTTTTACACATCTCATCTTGAACTGATGGGCTTGCTAAGAGTTTAAGTTAAAAATTCACCAAAATGGAAAAAGTCACAGTTCTTCTCCTGTGTAAGGAAAAACCCAGTTCTTCACTATTATATGTTTCTCTTCCTTGTGTGTCTCCATTACTTTCTCAGGAACACTTCAATTCTGGTCCCCAGATACATGAAGGTTTCCCTGCCCCCACTCCCACCAAGAAATTCTCTGGCTGTCCTAAATTTAATTCAATTCTGACATTCTTTACCCAGAGATAGCATCAGATTCCACATGTTGAGGGCTCAGTCCTACAAGACTGTACCCTCCCCCCCAACTTCAGATGCCAATCACAAGCCCGGGTTGTTACCTGTACTTCTGACCAAAAGGCTTTAAATAAGAGGTTGCCACAACTCCCTCCTCCAGTTCGCTTAATTGGCTAGAGTGGCTCACAGAATTCAGAGAAACATTTTATTTATGGATCACTGGTTTATTATAAAAGAATATAACTCAGGAACAGCCAGATGGAGGAGAAGCATAGAGCAAGCATGGCAAAAGGCTGGAGCTTCCATCCCCTCTGGGAGTGCACCATTATCACCACATCTCCAGGTGTTCACCAACCCAGAAGCTCTCTGAACCTTGTCTGTTTGGGTTTCTATAGAGGCTTCGTTACAGAAGCATGATTAATGATATTATTGGCCATTAGCAATTGACCCAGTCCCTAGCCCCTTGGCCTGCCCCAGAGGTCAGGGGGTGGGACTGAAATTTCCAATCACCTGGTTGACTCCATTGGCAACCAGCCGCCATCCATAGATGCTTTACAAAAGTCACCTCATTAGCATAATAGAAGACACTTTTATCACTTTCAAGACTTAAGAAATTCTAAGGGTTTTGGGAACTCTGAGACAGGAGCTGTGGACAAATACCAAATGTATATGAGAAATATATTTCATCCGAATGGACAAATATATATTTCTTATAAACCACAATATCACATTCACCAAGAAGTGTGCTCACATCAATTTTTTCCTTCAAAGCAGTGAGATAAATTGGGTTGTTCAAAGTGAGGGTAAAGTGCGATGTAATATAAATTTAGAAAGTAGGTCAAGTCCTACATCTGTGTCAGGAATAAAAAATGAATCTAAGATTCTGAAAGGGAATATTCAGTAATTGACACAAAGAGAGAGCTACCTAATGTCAAAGTCATTTGTCATTTGGTTATGGGATTCAGGAACTCTAATCAAAAGCATAAACTCCAGGGAAGGAAACTCCAGTCTGTTCACTATAGAATTTACAAGGTATAATAAGATTTTAGAAGAACAGGCTGTAAGAGAAAAAAAGAGAGAGGAAGAGAGGGAGACTAGTGGTCAGGCAGCATGGAGTAATGGGAAAATCACTGGATTTGAAAAGGAGTTTAACTAAGGTTCAGCGCTTGTGACCAAGGGCCTGGCAGACATAGTGTCTGCTTGTGGCTCATAATGTCATAAAATGTGAGGATGAAATAAAATATGTGACATCTTTGAGAAGTATACTTTTTATAAAAATTTAACAATTCTTATGACTGATATAATTTACAGTAGGATCAGTGATACATTTAATTGCATTTTATTATAATAAAAATTACATTATTTTCTCTATCATCTTTTTTAGATTAGAAAATTGTCACTAAGTGAAAGTAAAGGATCCTGAAGTTGATGTAATAAAAAATTGTAAATTTTGGTCCATTAAACATAACAAAAGTTAGCTGAGTTTTTGATGACCTGCTCCACGTGGAAGGAAATTGATGTCCTCAAAGGCTGCGGTGACATTTCCAAGAATAGTTGGTAAAATAGATGGTGAGTTTAACAGATTGAAATATTAGTTTGTTATTGTTTGTGCTCTTGCTTGTCTATCATCATTTAATCTTACCCAAGGCAGACACAGGTAGTATATGAGCTCTGAAGATTACTTATTGAAATAATTCTGAAATAAAAGAAGTGTTATTAGCAAATGGAAACTATTATTAGAAAGAGTATAAAGGTTTTTTTTTTTTTTTTTTTTAATGGACTAATGCCCACTTGGCTGGTATCATTAAGATGCTATGTGGCTACTAACAAGTAGACTGGCTGGGCAGAGTCTGGGGAACAGTTCTAGCTCTAAGAATCTTTAATAGAGTATAAGTTAATCACTGCCTCTGAACCATTCCCCAGGTGGAATATTGTACTTAGAACATTAGAGCATGTGTCTTTCCATTTACTTTTGCCTCTGGAAAATGTTCTTCCTTTATTCTTAGCCCAACCCTTGCACCTTGAAAACTCAGCATGTGTCATTCCTCAGATAAACCTTTACTAATCTTGAAGCAGGAGATAGATGGGCCCCAGGCTGAACAGCTGGAGTTTGTCCCCTGTGGACAAATACTCCAAGATGAAGAGGAGGAGGAGCTAAGCCCTGCCCAGATAAGAGACCACATATTTCTCATTTTCAAGGTCAAGGAGACCTTTCTGACTGCACATGCACAGAAAGGCTCCTTGAAGGCCAGAAAGGGAGGGGTCGCCATCCCATAGTAGGTGATGTCAACCTACCCATTGGCCTCTTCGCTGGAATCCACCTTGGCTAAGAGATGCACATGCACACATGGGAGGACCCTGAGATAAACCAAATACAGACTCAGAACCAGGCAAAGCAAGAGACTGGCCAAAGGAAACCCAGAAAAAATGCCCCATATAAGTGATTCAAACTACCATGAGGGCACACTGTCTGAGCCTGCCCACGTGTCTATCCACACGTACCTTTTTTCCTCCTAATAAACACTTTACTTGTTTCACTACTTTCCATCTCTCTGTGGAAATTCAGTTCTACACAGCTGACAGGTCAAGGCCTTGTCACTGGTCACTGGTCTAGTGCTAGGATTCAGCGCTCTCACTGCTGTAGTCCGACTTCTATCTCTGGCCAGGAACCAAAACCTTGCTTCAAGCCACTGCAGGCCGAGGCCACCTGAGATCAATCCATTGTTTTTAATTTAAATATTAAGTCTCTATGTTCCCATATCATCATCTGCATAGTATGATATTTATTACACTGTCTGAAAATTGTGTGTCATTAGCCTGTGTCTTCTCATGGACTACGTAGACATAAGGGCAGGACCTGCTATGATTACATTTTCCCAGTTTCTAGCACAATACTTGCTATGCTAGTTATCCTCACTAAAGCAATGAAGTAAAAGGAAACAGCATGGAATTTATAAAAAGACCTGAATCTGAGCCCCAGTTCAGTTTACTTCTAGCCACTTTACTTTGGGGAAATCAATAAATCTCTCCAATGGAGATAATAATAACTTGGTTATATGATTTTTGAGATGTAAATGTGAGATTATGTAAAGCTACTTTGTAAGCAAAAAAACTCTACACTAATATTACCATTGTTATTGTTCTACCAAAGGAAAGAGGTGTCAGAACTTCTCAATCTCGTTATACCAGACAAATGCTGATATCAAATGCCTTTATATTTAAAAAGTCTCAAATCCCTCTACAGACATGTTTCCCAACTAAAATTATATTATGAAACTCAGAAGTGTCAAATCTCTTGGTGAACAACACTGAGGGAGAAGGTCATGTTTGGATGCTTGAAGTCGAGGTGTGGGGCAAGAGTGGAGTTAATCTGCAAACAGTGTCACTGAAGGGGGGACAGGGGACAAAAAAGACACGAGTGAAGAGCTTGATTTTTCCAATCCTTAAATGAATAATTAGAAAACACTCTGCTATAAAACTTATTAGTAAAGAAATTCTTATTCAGAAATCATAAGTCTAGATGTTATCTAAAAGCTAACATTTACAGAAAAACTGGTTTTGATGGTTTCTCTTATCAGTGATTGTAGATTAAAAACACCCAGCAACTTTTGGAAAAGATGAAATAAATTATGATGTATGGATTTTCCTTTCCTTTGAAATAAAATTATTTTGTCAGTTTTCATTTATATGCTGAGAAACCCCAAGTAAAGCTATTGGGTATACATTCAGAAGATCTGAACGTAACTTCCATGTAGAAGTAAAAAAATGAGGAATGACACTTATTTAATTTATATAAAAAGCCAAGTCAGGACTTCTGCTTTGGGGTAAGATAGAGAATTTCATAGCAGACCAATGTTCCTGCTGAAACCAACCCGGCAAGTCAGATAAAATAACAATTTATGTGTCAGAGAACCACAGAACTATGAGGATGACAGAGAAAGCCTGGACTCAGCCTGGTTGTGGACTACTTCTGGGGTATAAAATAAGCACTAGAGATTGGAGCAGTCATGAAAGGTTTGAGTGACAGGTTTAGAGATATGAAAGTCCTCAAACAGATGGCCAATTTCCTCTTTAATACCTGTACTGAACGACAAATCTACATAGAATAGGAGACTAAAGAACTAAGCCCAAGTCTCGGAAAAGCTGAGTGGAATTTTCCACAGCCTCCTGCTACTTAGAAAACAAATACTTACAAGGGACAGGAAACCTGAAAGCAAGGGATGAGAACTGAAAACCCCCTTAGGAGTGGTGAGCTGACACAGATGCGAAGCTCTAACTTCTTTTTTCCTGGAGGCACTTGCAGATCTGGTACAGCTATAATCTAAGGATCTAGGCTTGACCTCTGAAAGAGGACCATTCCTGTAGACAGAGAAACCAGCGGAGCTTTTGTCATTTATTCAGAATTGGAGTGATAAAATTGGAAATTTGAGGGACTTTACACACAGCTGGTCTCCTCCTCAAGACAATTGTCAAACTGTGATGCTGTGTGAGATGGAAGGCTGAAGAGCTAAACTGAAACCCCCCAGAAATTAGAGCAGAAATTCCTGCAGTTTTTTATTGCTGAGGAGACAAAGATTTACAAAGATCTCAATTGAAAGCCCTGAGGGGCCATGCCCTAGGAACAGGTACAAAAAAGGAGTTGACCAAACCTTAACACAACTGCACCTCAGTGTTGGCCCAGAGCAGTTTGTGATTAGATTAACACAATCGTCTCCTAACTATTTAGCAAAGGAAAGGGGAAACCTCTCTTATGGTAGATAAAATAATTTGAAGCATCTACAGATTTTTTACCCAAATATGTGGCATTCAATAAAAAATTACTAAACATGTGAAGAGATAGGATATAGGACCAAACCCTAAGACACAAAATAGACACTAGAGGGTAAACCAGCAAGTAGTCCAGATACTGGCGTTGGCGGACAAGCTCTTTAAAATAAATTTGATTAGAATGTTCCAGAAAATAGAGGAAAAGAGGGAAAATAGTAATAATGTACAATTTTAACATGTAATTGGAACATATATAGAAAATCAAGTGGACATTATTGAATAGAAAAATAACAGTCTCTCAATTGGTGATTTTAACTGCAAATTGAACATAACAGAAGACAGAGCAGTGACTAGGGAGACCAGTTAGTAGAAAATACCCAAAATGAAGCACAGAGAGAAAAATGAGTTAAAAAATTCACTGAAATTATCATATGCTGGACTGTGAAGGAAGCTTTAATGAACTCAAAGGATTAATAATGTTCAGAGTATGATGTCCAATCCCCAGTGGAATTAAGCTAGAAATAAATAATAACAACATACCTTGAGCATCTCCAACCTTTTAGAAATTAGACAATGCTCTCCTAAGTAATTTGTGGGTCAAAGAAGAAATTACAACTGAAATTAGAAAATATTTTGAATGGAATTACTGCAAAGATACAACACTTAGCAACTTATGAGATTCAGCTAAAGTAGGGCTCAGAAGCAAATTTTTAATTTTACATACATATATTAAAAGAGAAAGAAGCCATGAGTGAAGAAAAGACATGAATGAAGACATAAAAAAAAAAAAAACCCCAGGAAAACTAAATTAAATAAAAGAGAAGGAAAATAATAAAGTCAACAGTAGATATTAATAAAATACAAAAGAGTACAAAGACAAAAGTTGATTCTTTTTAAAAACTTAACATTGATAAAAACCTAGAAGGAGTGATCAATGACAAAAGGAAGAAAGGAAGAAGAAGGATGGAAGGAAGAAAAGAAGAAAGGCAGCAAGGGAGAGGAAACACAAATAACCAACAGAAAGAATGAACATCAGTACATATCCCCTACATGCATTAAAGTGATAAGAGGATGTTAGAAACAACTTTTTGCCAATAAGTTTGACAATTGGGATGAAATAAATAAATTACTTAAGAAAAAACTACTCAAACTGAAAGTAATGGGAACAAAAATCTCTAGCCTAATATTTAGCAAAGAAATTGAACCCATTGTTAAATACCTTCCACACGCAAAAAACAAAAACTTGTTTTTGTTGTTACAAAACCCAAAAAACATTCTCATATAACTTCACCAATGAATATTTCCAAATATTTAAGGAAAAAAAAATAACACCAATCTTAAAAAATTATTTCAAGGAATAGAAACAAAGGGAACACTTCCCTATTGTTTTTGAGGCCAATATAACCTGGAATTCAAAACTTGATAATGACATTGCACAGCAATCTTTCTCATGGACGTAGATGCAAATATTCTCACCAAAATTTGGGCACAGTGAATCCATCAATATGTATATCATATACATATCTATATATCATATATATATATGCTATATATTTGATATATATATATGATAATACATCTTGGCTAAACTGATCTTTCTCCACCAATATAAGAGTAAGCTAATATTTGAAAATCAACTAATGAAGCAATTCTCCATATTAGCAGGAAAATGATGTGTGTGGGGAAATCACATTATCTCTCCTCTTGATGCAGAAAAATATTTGAGAAAATTCAACACCGTTCAGAGTTAAAAAAAAAAAAAAAAAAGAAACAAAAGGAAACCTTTCAGTAAACTAAAAATACCAAAAGCATTTCCTTATTCTGGGAAATATGGATGAATTTCTCATTATACCAAGGTAAAAAAGCTAAACATGAAGAATGCATACAGTGTAATTCTAGATATATAAAATTCAAAACCAAGGAAGAATAATTTATGCTGCTAGAAGTCAGAACAGTGGTTACAATTGGTCTCAGTCTGCTTGGGCTGCCATAACAAAATACTGTAAATTGGGTGGCTTAAACAGCAGTAATTTATTCTGTTGTGGAGGCTGGGAAGTCGAAGATCCAGGTATCAGAAAGACAGGTTTCATCTTGAGGCCTCTCCTCTTGACTTGTAGGTGGCTACCATTTTGCTGTCTGCCCACATGACTTCTGTTTTGTGCATCTGTGGGGGGAGATCAAGGTCTCTGGTATATCTTCTTGTAAGGGAACTAATCCCATCATGGGGGCCCCACCCTCATGGTCTCATCTAACCCTAAATATCTCCCTAAACCCCATCTCCAAATACCATCACATTAAAGGTTAGGGCTTCAACCAATGAATTTTGAGAGGATACAAACATTGTCCGTAACTTCATTGTTCAAGGGGAAGTAGTGATTGAAGTGATGACCAGGTTCTGATTCTTGAATTGGTCACTGTTTCCATGGATGGGATCACTGTAAAAATACAACAGCTTATACACTTAAAGTCTGTGCACATTTTGGTGTATATGTTATATCTAAAAAAAAAAACAAATTGCTCAGAAAACTTTACATGATGTCCTTCTTGTATATATTATCATTTCATGGCTTCTCACCTCTTTTAAGATTTAGGGATTATGCCAAGATAATCTATATCAACTTTGATCACTTTTTCCATTCTGAGGTTTAATTTGCATTTCTCAAAAAGTTATCCAGCCTTCTAAATATGAAGGCTTTTTTGAGCATGATTTATGAAAATTCAACACAAACAACAAACTATTTACAGATTACAATTTTTAAGATGTAAAATACAGGACTTAGCAGGAACTTAACCTCCCATTGGCCTTTCTGAAAAATTCTGAATCATGCTATTTCATGCCCTGAATCCCCAGGGCGCTCGTATTATTATGGGGAAAGGTCCCCTGAAACCAGGTAAACTGGACTCGAGTTCTGGTAGTTCTCTTGTCTGGCTTTTTCTGGAAAATCATAAGTAGCTACTGCTTTTACTTTTCTCCTAGGGGGAAAACCATGACTAGTGCAAATTTGACCTTGACCAGTTTTCATGAAGATATGAGAGAGAAATTAAGGGAATCTGTTTCTGGGGCTGCTAACCAAGTGATTTTTTTTTTTTTTATTTGCAGTTCCCTTAGAGATCTGTAACTTTATTTTTCCTCTCAAGGGCATGAGTTAAGAGTTGGTGTTAGGGAATAAGCCTTCACTCCTTATAAACAGACTACTGGTCTGGGGCTGAGGAAATTTGTCCTGTTTTGTAGAGGCTGACTCATGCAGTGTCAGGATGATACCGTGTTTATGTCGTCTCACTTTTTAAAACTGTTGTTTATAAGCTCTGTGACAAAGGCTGCTAAGTAAGTCTTCCTGCCTGGAATTAAAATATAATGCAACAAGAGAGGCAATTTTCTTTTTCTTAATGACCATGGCCCATGAGTTTAAAACAACTCTATTAATCACTAATCAGATTTTCCAAATTGCCAAGTAAATATTTACCATGGTGAGAATCCTGTATAATTGTGCAGATTCCCATCATCCTTTGGGAAATATAAAATAATAAAATGTCATTAATATCTGCTT
This sequence comes from Balaenoptera acutorostrata, assembly GCF_949987535.1. Taxonomy (NCBI): domain Eukaryota; kingdom Metazoa; phylum Chordata; class Mammalia; order Artiodactyla; family Balaenopteridae; genus Balaenoptera; species Balaenoptera acutorostrata. The sequence continues at coordinate 14,326,042 of NC_080069.1, forward strand.
GAGAACATTGCTTTAACTCTTGAATTGCTGATGATTGTCCACTATAGTTTGTTTACATCTTTCAAAGCTATTCCCTTCTCACCAGCTGCCCAGTTTCTGCCTCATCATTTACCTCCAGATATCGGCTAAGGCTTTCTAATTGGTCCTGATTTGCTTTCCTCTGCCCCCTGGCTCCCCCTTTCCTCCTCCATCCCCACCTCTAAGTCTATCTTTATAAAATACAGGTCTGAGCATGCCACTCTTTTAGTTGAAATACTTCCACGTCTCCCCATTGCTTTCAGAGGTAAACTCCAAGTCTGGCTTGGAATATAAGAACTTTTATCACCTGGCCTTTGCCTAGCTACAGAGCTGACTGACCTTGACCAGTACATCACAATCTCTGGATTTCAGTTCACTCCTTTGCAAAACTGGGATAATGATGTTCCTACCTCACAGGGCCCTGGTGAGGATTGAATGAGATAAGGCATTTAACAGACTTAGCTCAGTGCCCTACATGGAGTAAGTGAGCAAGACGTTGGCCATATAATTATAATTGTATAACAATAATTAGTTATGCTTATCTCCAACTACTCCCACCACCCACTCTCCTTCCAGTCTTACCAAACCTTACTGGTTGCCACATCCAAAGTGCCTCTTTCATTCTCTCACACCCACCTCCCAATAGCCTATATACTTGGTACAATTCAGACACTAATTCCAATGTGTGTGTTTCGTTCTTTTTACACATCAATTTTCTGGGGACATTAGCCAGGTGTCCCATAAATTTAACTCGATTCTGACACTGTCTACCTGGAGATAGCATCAGATTTCACAGGTTAAGCGGGGCTCAGTCCCACAAGTCTGCCTCCACTTCCAATGCCAATCTTAGGTCCAAGTTGATACTTGTTCCTCTGACTATCTATACATTAAAGGTTCCCATGACCCCCCTCCTTGGTCGATTAATCTGCAGGAAAGGCTCACAGAACTCAGGAAATCAGTTTATTCACTAGATTACAGATTTATTACAAAGGATACTAAAGGTAACAGCCAAATGAAGACGTACATGGGGTGAGGTCTGGGAGGGTCCTGAGCCTGGGAGCTTCTGTCCCTATGGAGTTGGGGTGCATCACCTTCCAGGTACTTGGATGTGTTCACCAACTTGGAGGCTCTCTGAACCCTGTCCTTTTGGGGTTTTAATGGAGGCTTCATTGCACAGGCACCATTGGTTAAATCATTGGCCGTTGGTGATTGTAGCCACCCTCCACTCCCTGGAGGTCAAGAGGGTGGGACTGAAAGTTCCAACCCTCTAATCACATGTTTGGCTCCCCTGGCAACCGTCCCCATCCTTAGGTGTTTTCCAAAAGTCACCTCATTAACATAAAGAAAGACATCTTTATCACGTTCATTATAGGAAATATCAAGGGCTTTACAGGCTGTGTGCCAGGAACAACAGTGACCTGAGATCAAATATATATTTCTTATTATAAATCACAATATTATACCTGGCTATCTCCTTTGAGTTTTATCTGAAGAATGATCTGATCCAGCAACATTGTGCAAAGAGTGTTCTACTGCATGTGCCTTTCACTTGGCTTCCTTTGTTTTTCTGCACCGTTCCTGATATGCCTGCAGATTCTTCAATGAGACAGTCAAAGCATGTTATTGAAGGCTGGGGATTAGAAACTTATTTTAATTGTCTGTGGATTTCTGAAGTGGAATTCTGGCACTAATTGCATTCTTTTTTGTGCTTAAGAAGCTTATTTATGTATTTTTTTTGTGTGAAGTCTCTATATTTTGCATCCTTTAAGGTGCATACAATATTCCAAAATGGTTCTTTTCTCTATAGCTTGACAGAGCCCTGTTCCCCTGTTACTGTCCTGGGGAGCCCTGACAAGCACACCCTAGGATAGAGTCATCATTCTGTTGGGATACAAAGAAAGAGATGAGAGCGTTATTAGTCTTTGGTTCTAATGGATGGAAAGGCTGTGAGCTGCACCTCAGTATGATAGCTGAGGACCTCATTCCTAGAGTTTGCAGGTGAAAATCTGAAATGGCCACAGCAAGAGTTGAGATGCATCTGAAGTTGTCCCTGGGTAACCCAACAGTGACAACGACAAACTTCTTCAATGAGGCCCAGAGCGCCTGGCATTTTTAAGTCATTGCTGCAAGGAAAGGCAAGTTTAATTACTGCAGATGAAATAAATCAGAAGGATCTCATTGGAAATGCAGACACGCCAGACATCTTTAACTGCAGTAGTCTCAGCCATCTGCCAATAAGGGTAATTTGTTTTAGTTTCTGAAGGAACATACTGCACAGTCTAAAGGGAAAGCTTAAAGACAGAGAGTCCAAATGCCTCTACAATCTCTGCCTTTAGGAAAGCAACTGAGGAAACACTGGTGACATTGTGGGGAAAAGGATTCAGTTCCAGTACCTGGGTGCCCTCTCTGACCCTCCTTATCTCCACCCACACAGCCTAGTTTCCAGCTTCTGGAAACTTTAATTTTCACTGTCTCTTAAATATACTCATCACACCTTTGCACAAACTATGACTGACTCTACCCTCTACCTGAAATGCCCTTCCCCAACTCACTTGCCTCTGCTGCATTGTATCTTTATACATGTCGGTCTCCTTACTGAACCATAAGCATCTAGAGGCACATCTATTTTCATTCTTACGTACATACGTTTAACCATATCTTAATATTTGTTAAATCCTCGAATCCCTACGCTTGTGCCTGACACAAAGCACATGGTACCTACTCAGAACAAATATTAAAAAAACAACATATGTTTGTAGTATCTACTCCTGGGGCTAACTCTGACCATCTTCCATGCATTTTCTCATTTAATCCTCCAAAAATACAAATGACCTTGATGTTTTCATCACTGGAATTCTGTAGAGGTAGATAGTGTCCAGGAACTTAAGTGACAAGCACCATATCACAGAGCTTACAAGTGACAGGGGTGGTCACCTCCATCAAATCAAATGATTCAAAGACCCTAGAGTTTCACCTTGCATATTCTGCTTAGCTGGCACTGAATCGTGGAATGTAATTTGTTATAAAACAGTATGATTATAAATAACACAATCATAAAATCATTAATATCTTTTACAGCAGTAATCTCACCCTGGCAATATGGCTGATGAGAATAATTCCTTAGGAGAAAGAAGCCAGAATATGAGTATACAAAGGACAAATCCTGAATGTGAATATTCAGAAGAAAGACAAACAGGTATGGCTTGTGGGATAAAGACTTATACCTCTATATTAATATTGTTGATGCTTGCTTCTTAAAATTTTCTATGATTTTGTATATTTCTTTAGAAATATATAATGTGAGAGTTGGAAGCACAGAAAGGTTAACTAACTTACACTTTTCATCAGAGTTAGGAGGCAGTAAGTGTAAACCCAAATACCTGGCTCAAAACTGTATCCTTACTTCTAACCTTGAGCATGAGACTGGACCCCTCTGACCTCTCTGAATTTCCCTGGTTTACTCCACAGCTGGGCCAGGTCTGTTCCTTGGGTATAATGCTTTCGGCATGAAGCTTCACTCTAAGTAAAGAGTGATACACATGAAATCCAGAATTCAAGCTCCAGCTCCAGCTGTAGCTCAGATTTCCTTGGTAGCCATTTCCAAACTGAAGTTTCAGTAACTCTTGTGACACTTAGCAAGCACTTACTGAAGATTTTTAGTTTTCTCAGCAACTGTGTCAAGGATTCCAAGACCACCTTCAGGTTCAGTGATTTACTAGAAGGACTCACAGAGCTCAGTAAAGCTGTCATCCTCACGGTTAAAATTCATTACAAATTGAAATCATATGGATTAAGATAAACAAAGGAAAAGGGTCCATAGTGCAGTGTCCAGGAGAAACCAGGCCTCAGTTTCCAACTGTGCTCTCCCAGTGGAGTCATATGGACAGCACCTAACTCTCACAGCAATGATATGGGACAATACATCTGAAGTGTTGCCAATGGGGAAGTTCAGCTGTGCTTTGGAGTCTAGTGTTTTTATTTTAGGTCGGTCCCATAGGCATAGAGTGCCTGCAAGACTGACCTTAACTACTCAGCCTTAACCTTCCTCTTGCTCCCCAGAGGTCAAACTGATAAAGTGTGGCCCAAGACCCCAAGCAAATAAAAATATGTTTTCATCGTAAATCACATTGTTGGAGTAAATCTGGTTTGTCTCAAGTCCCCAGGTATACAAAGATACTCTTATCAAGTAGAGTATTACAGGGACTTAGAGGTTATCTCTCAGAAGCTGGCAAGGACCAGTCCTTTCTTTGAAATGTGCAGGGTTTGGGTATCCCAAGCCCACTAAATTAACCCTTTACTACATAGCAACAAAATTGCATCTACCTCAAACAATAGAAAAATCTCATGGTCTATCTTCTTCTAAATGTGTTCCACAAAAGCACATGTTGGGGTGCTAAAGCATAATGCTTTAGCATTCGTATATATTTTATTTGTCAGTTTACAGAAAGCTTTAAAAGATGAATTATCTGATTTTTGCCACTTTTAGCTGAATATCATGTAAAAATTTATTGTTTACTTATGACTCATTATTAATGGCATGAGAATCAATTTTTATAACATTTTGGAGTGAGTAAATTATTTGTCACTCTATTAAATGACCTTCAACCATTGTGTTATTTATTCCTCCTGCCTGTATTTTGCTCTGCATCTCCCTTTTCCATTATTGTCAAGATTTAACATAATTTCTCACTGCTCTTTATAAGCCTTCTTTTAGACTTAATGCCTTTCATACTTTCTAATCTTAGTGAATCAGGAATGCTACAATCAAGGTCACTTGACTAGACTCTAGACTGACAATGTGTAGATTCTGTGTAAGAGGCTGAGATTTAATGCCTGCTGTTTGTCCTGTGGAATGTAGATGCTTACAGGCCTCTTTTCCTCCAGCAGGTTCTTGGCTGCATTCTAGAGATCTGAGATTATTAGATAGATGCCATTAAATACTCTAAAATATTGGGGAAGATGTAACTTTTTCTTTTTCTGTACACTTTTTTTTTTAAATTAATTAATTTATTTATTTTTGGCTGTGTTGGGTCTTCATGTCTGTGCGAGGGCTTTCTCTAGTTGCGGCAAGTGGGGGCCACTCTTCATCGCGGTGTGCGGGCCTCTCATTAGCGGCCTCTGTTGTTGCGGAGCACAGGCTCCAGACGCGCAGGCTCAGTAGTTGTGGCTCACGGGCCTAGTTGCTCCGCGGCATGTGGGATCTTCCCAGACCAGGGCTCGAACCCGTGTCCCCTGCATTGGCAGGCGGATTCTCAACCACTGCGCCACCAGGGAAGCCCTTTCTGTACTCTTAACTATTTTTTTTTTAAATCTCTAAAAGATGTATAAACGCACTATAAAATTCATTTTATAAAACATTATGATTGCAGATATCTCTTTTACAAGTACCTTTTGGGATGGCTTTCCAAATCAGTAAGCAAAGGATTGCGTAATCAATGTGGGTAAAAGGCTAGGAATTTCAACAAAATAAAGTTGGTTCCTTCCTTCTCAACTATCATAATAAAGTTAAAAATAAAACTGACACTATGATAAACTGGAGAAATCATTTTCAAATTATATGATAGGGAAAGATTCAATATTCTTAATATATGAAATCTCTTACACATTAAAAAAAATGAGTATTTTAATGGTAGAGTAAATGTATTACTGTGTTTTAAGCACCAAGAACAGTGTCTGGCACATACTAGGTGCTACATTTTATTTTTTAAATGAATAAATAGTGCAGAGAAGTTTTGAGTATATAAGTTAAGAAATTCAAATAGAAAATTACTATATGAAAATATGTTCAGTCATCTAATTAAGAAAAACATAAATTAGAGTGAACATTGGTTTTTGTCTCTCAGAGTTCCAGTGATTAAAAGAATTAATAACAGTCAATAGAGCAACTGTACCACTGTTGTCAGGATTCTGAATTCATACAGTCTTTTAGAGGGAACTTTGTTAATATTTATCAAATCATGTCTGGGTAATTGAACAAAGATGTTCACGGTGGCATTGTGTATAAAGTACAAAATTGGAAATAAAAAAAAAACTAAATATCTAAAACTTTCACAATTAAAAGCAAAAACATTAAGATGGCTAAAAGGCAAAAGTTTTCATCCAAAGACTGAAGATGCAATTTATAGATATTAGCATTCAAAACAAAGAATTTTTAAAAACTCTAGCAGTAATAATAGATAAATAGATAGATACCATAGAAACACTCTTGAATTGAACAAAATGGATGTTTGCAGAAAAAATATCCATTGAATACAAAGGTTGAAAATAAACTCTTATCTTCTTAAAACAAAGCACACCTTGAGTACATGTTGAAAATACTAATGCCCATGCCCACTCCTGAAGAGTTGAGTCAGTGGGTTTGGATGGAACCAAACAAGCTGGGTTTGCAGACGAAGTCCGATGTGATTTCTATCATCAGGTAAGTTTGGAAAACACTAATCTGGTAACAAAGAGAAATCCAAGCAAACAGTAGGTCTAAAATCCAAGAAAATAGCACCAAAAGCATAGAAAATAGAAAATAATTTATTTCCCTTTGACATGAAAGACAGTTAATGTTTTCCCATTCCTGACTCTAATTATTACAGAAATAAATTTCTTGGATAGTTTTAAAAGTTTGAGTTAACCAGACACAAAATGCAAAAATAGGTATAAGTTTCCCAAATTATTGGAGAAAGCCAAACCAAATAAGAAAGCTTAGCTAAAAAAATAGAAAATATGAACAGACCAATCACAAGCACTGAAATTGAAACTGTGATTAAAAATCTTCCAACAAACAAAAGCCCAGGACCAGATGGCTTCACAGGCAAATTCTATCAAACATTTAGAGAAGAGCTAACACCTATCCTCCTCAAACTCTTCCAAAATATAGCAGAGGGAGGAACACTCCCAAACTCATGCTACGAGGCCACCATCACCCTGATACCAAAACCAGACAAAGATGTCACAAAGAAAGAAAACCACAGGCCAATATCACTGATGAACATAGATGCAAAAATCTGCAACAAAATACTAGCAAACAGAATCCAAGAGCACATTAAAAGGATCATACACCGTGATCAAGTGAGGTTTATCGCAGGAATGCAAGGATTCTTCAATATACGCAAATCAATCAATGTGATACACCATATTAACAAATTGAAGGAGAAAAACCATATGCTCATAGATGCAGAGAAAGCTTTCGACAAAATTCAACACCCATTTATGATAAAAACCCGCCAGAAAGTAGGCATAGAGGGAACTTTCCTGAACATAATAAAGGCCATATATGACAAACCCACAGCCAACATCGTATTCAGTGGTGAGAAACTGAAACCATTTCCACTAAGATCAGGAACAAGACAAGGTTTCCCACTCTCACCACTATTATTTAACATAGTTTTGGAAGTCCTAGCCACAGAAATCAGAGAAGAAAAATAAACAAAAGGAATCCAAATTGGAAAAGAAAAGTAAAGCTGTCACTGTTTGCAGATGACATGATACTATACATAGAGAATCCTAAAGATGATACCAGAAACCTACTAGAGCTAATCAATGAATTTGGTAAAGTAGCAGGATACAAAATTAATGCACAGAAATCTATTGCATTCCTATACACTAATGATGAAAAATCTGAAAGTGAAGTTAAGAAAACACTCCTATTTACTATTGCAACAAAAAGAATAAAATATCTAGGAATAAACCTACCTAAGGAGACAAAAGACCTGTATGCAGAAAGCTATAAGACACTGATGAAAGAAATTAAAGATGATACAAATAGATGGAGAGATATACCATGTTCTTGGATTGGAAGAATCAACATTGTGAAAATGACTCTACTACCCAAAGCAATCTACAGATTCAATGCAATCCCTATCAAACTACCACTGGCATTTTTCACAGAACTAGAACAAAAAATTTCACAATTTTTATGGAAATACAAAAGACCCCGAATAGCCAAAGCAATCTTGAGAAAGAAAAACAGAGCTGGAGGAATCATGCTCCCTGACTTCAGACTATACTACAAAGCTACAGTAAGCAAGACAGTATGGTACTGGCAGAAAAACAGAAATATAGATCAATGGAACAGGATAGAAAGCCCAGAGATAAACCCACGCACATATGGTCACCTTATCTTTGATAAAGGAGGCAAGAATATACAGTGGAGAAAAGACAGTCTCTTCAGTAAGTGGTGCTGGGAAAACTGGACTGCTACATGTAAAAGAATGAAATTAGAACACTCCCTAATACCATACACAAAAATAAACTCAAAATGGATTAAAGACCTAAATATAAGGCCAGACACTATCAAACTCTTAGAGGAAAACATAGGCAGAACACTCTATGACATAAATCACAGCAAGATCCTTTTTGACCCACCTCCTAGAGAAATGGAAATAAAAATCAAAATAAGCAAATGGGACCTAATGAAACTTAAGAACTTTTGCACAGCAAAGGAAACCATAAACAAGACAAAAAGACAACCCTCAGAATGGGAGAAAATGTTTGCAAATGAAGCAACTGACAAAGGATTAATCTCCAAAATTTGCAAGCAGCTCATGCAGCTCAATATCAAAAAAACAAACAACCCAGTGCAAAAATGGGCAGAAGACCTAAATAGACATTTCTCCAAAGAAGATATACAGATTGCCAACAAACACATGAAAGAATGCTCAACATCATTAATCATTAGAGAAATACAAATCAAAACTACAATGAGATATCATCTCACACCGGTCAGAATGGCCATCATCAGAAAATCTACAAACAATAAATGCTGAAGAGGGTGTGGAGAAAAGGGAACCGTCTTGCACTGTTGGTGGAAATGTAAATTGATACAGCCACTATGGAGAACAGTGTGGAGGTTCCTTAAAAAACTAAAAATAGAACTACCATATGACCCAGCAATCCCACTACTGGGCATCTACCCTGAGAAAACCATAATTCAGAAAGAGTCATGTACCAAAATGTTCATTGCAGCTCTATTTACAATAGTCAGGACATGGAAACAACCTACGTGTCCATCAACAGATGAGTGGATAAAGAAGATGTGGCACATATATACAATGGAATATTACTCAGCCATAAAAAGAAACGAAATTGAGTTATTTGTAGTGAGGTGGATGGACCTAGAGTCTGTCATACAGAGTGAAGTAAGGCAGAAAGAGAAAAACAAATACCGTATGCTAACACATATATATGGAATAAAAAAAAATAAAAAGGTCATGAAGAGCCTAGGGGCAAGACGGGAATAAAGACACAGACCTACTAGAGAATGGACTTGAGGATACAGGGAGGGGTAGGGGTAGGCTGGGACAAAGTGAGAGAGTGGCATGGACACATATACACTACCAAACGTGGAATGGATAGCTGGTGGGAGGCAGCCGCATGGCACAGGAAGATCAGCTCAGTGCTTTGTGACTGCCTGGAGGGGTGGGATGGTGAGGGTGAGAGGGAGTGAGACGCAAGATGGAAGAGATATGGGGACATATGTATATGTATAGCTGATTCACTTTGTTATAAAGCAGAAACTAACACACCATTGTAAAGCAATTATGCTCCAATAAAGATGTTAAAAAAATAAAAGCTTAGCTAAAAGAGCAAAAGAGGCAAAAGACAAAATGGAAAAAGAAAGACCAAACATGAGTTATGGTAAAATATTCAATCAAGATACTCTGATTATCCCTATAGAGTGGATAACAAAAACAAAGAACAGCCCTGTTATCCAATACATACTCTTCTAAAATAAGGTTAGATGGTATTATCATCAGTAAAATGAAGAGAATATTTTTAGACCAAGAATAATTTATAAAATACTAAAGCAAAGTACACACAGTATCAGTTTACAGATAAATAATTCCACAACAAAAGCCTTAAATGGGAAAAAGAAGACCATTTATGGATTAAAGAATTGATAACGCCCCAAGAAATGAAGTACTGGTCTTTACTGATTAACTGGAGTATAAAAATTTTTGTAATCCATTTTAAAAAGAGGTATAGAAAAAACTTCACAAAGTTAAGAGTATAAAAAGAGTATATAACTAATGAAACAAAAGGAGTTTTTAATAAATAATCAAATATATAAAACTCTCTGACACATCTGTCTTGAAAGAGAAATGTACAGTTGTCTCATAAAATTTTATGACTTCCATGGGCTTAAAAAATAGAAAAAATGAGTTGACCATGGATATGGCAAAAGGGGACTTTTTTTTTTTTTTTGGTTAGAAAAATTACATCTGAAAAATACTATAGTCCCAACAGATAATTCCAGGTCCACTTTTACTTTGAACTTCCAAGAAGATTTAATGTCCATGACAAATAAATCATGTGAGAGAAGAAGAAAAAAAATGAAAAATTTTTCCAATTCATTTAACAAAAAAATACATATTCCTGAAAACTATACCTGATAATGATAGAAAGAGAGAGAGAGGATATAATACGACCATTACTAAAATATAGAAAAAAAAATAGAAGGAAAGAAGAGAGGAAGAAAAGGAGGAGGAAGGAAAGAGGGAGGGAGAGAGGAAATAATCATAAAGGATGTTTGGCTTCCCTAGCAATCAAAGAATGCAGATTAAAGTTTCTTGCTATCATGACCATGACCATAATCATCATTATTATTAACGGTGGTGAATATGTGGGGAAAGAAGAAATGTTCATTTATGAGTAAAAATTCTGATAAATTTTCCAAAATTTTGGGAAGTTTCTCCTGGCTAATTCTAATCAAGAACTTTATTCATAGGAAATCATCAAAGAGGTCCACAAAGACTTACATACAAGAATATTTATTATATTCTAATTTATGATAGCAAAAATTGGAAAGTACTTAATATCTAACGATTAAAGGTTGTTTAAATATATGATAGTATATCCATAATGTGGAATTTTGAGATCATTGCTAAAGATTTGGGAGAATGACCTTCATATAATGTGAAAAGAGATCAACAGTATATAGTAAGATACTAATCTATTTAGATATATAAAATATACATTTAAATATATTGTGCCAGAATAGCCAACACAATATTGAAAGAGAAGAACAAAGTTGGAGGACTGACACTGACACTGCCCAAATTCAAGACTTACTGTAAACCTACAGTAATCAAGAGAGTGTGGTATTGGCAAAAGAATAGACAAATAGATCATTGAAAGAGAATAGAGAGCCCAGAAATAGATCCACATGAATATAGTCAACTGATATTTGACAAAGGAGCAAAGCAATATGACAGAACAAAGATAATCTGTTCAACAAATGGTACTGAAACATCCACCTGCAAAATAATGAAATCTAGGTATAGAACTTATACTCCTCATAGAAATTAACTCAAAATAATGTTATTTCAGGGAATAGATGTGATAGTCATTCTGTAATGCATTTAGAGAAGTACTTGAAAGAAGCACATGTAATAAAGAAGGTTATGAGTACAAAAAAATTAATTTAAAATGGATAACAAATTGAACTGTAAAATGTAAAACTACGAAACTTCTAAAAGATAACATAGGCCAAAATATAGATGACCTTGAGTATGATGATGACTTTTAGATATAACAACAAAGGCACAACCCATGAAAGAAATAATTGATAAGCTGAACTTGATTAAAATAAAAACTTCTGGGGCTTCCCTGGTGGCGCAGTGGTTGAGAACCTGCCTGCCAGTGCAGGGAACGCGGGTTCGAGCCCTGGTCTGGGAGGATCCCACATGCCGCGGAGCAGCTGAGCCCGTGAGCCACAATTACTGAGCCTGCGCGTCTGGAGCCTGTGCTCCTCAACAAGAGAGGCCGCGACAGTGAGAGGCCCGCGCACCGCGATGAAGAGTGGCCCCCACTCTCCGCAACTGGAGAAGGCCCTCGCGCGGAAACGAAGACCCAACACAGCCATAAATTTAAAAAAAAAAAAAAAAAAACTTCTGCTATGGGAAAGACAAAGTCAAGAGAATAATAAGACAAGACACAGACTAGGAGAAAATATTGATATTTGCAAAAGACATATTTGATAAAAGACTGTTATCCAAAAATATACAAAAAACTCCTAAAAGTCAACAATAAGAAAACAAACAACCCAATTAAAAATGGGCCAAAGATCTAAACAGACACTTCACAAAAGAAGAGGTACAGATGGAAAATAAGCATATGAAAAGATACTCCACATCATATCTCATGAGAGAAATGCAAATTAAAAAAAAATACCATTACCCATCTATCAGGATGGCCAAAGTCTGGAACACTGACCATCCCTAATGCTGGTGAGGAATGTGAAGTGGTGGGAACTCTCATTCATTGCTCGTGGGAGTGTAAAATGTCACAGCCACTTTGGAAAACAGTTTGGTGGGTTTTTTGTTTGTTTGTTTACAAAACTAAATATCCTCTTAGCGTAGGATTCAGCAACTGCACTCCTTGGTATCTGCCCAGAGTTGAAACTTATGTTTATGCAAGAACCTGCACACAGACAGATGTTTATAGCAGCTTTATTCATCATTGCTAAAATTTGGAAGCACCCAAGATGTTCTTCAGTAGATAAATAGATAAATGTATAGGGGTACATCCAGACAATGGAATATTACTCAGTACTAAAAGGTAGTGAGTTATCAAGCATGAAATGACATGGAAGAAACTTAAACGCATATTACTGAGTGAAAGAAGCCAATCTGAAAAGGCTTCATACTGTATGATTCCAACTACATGACATTCTGGACAAGGCAAAACTATGTGGATGGTAAAAGGATCAGTGGTTGCCAGGGGTTGTGAGTGTGGAGAGATGAATAGGTGAAGCACAGAGGATTCTTAGGCCAGTGAAAATATTCTGTATGATACTGTAGTGAAGGATACATGCTATTATGCAGTTGACCAAACCCATAAAATGTACAACACCAAAGAGTGAACTCCAATGTAAGCTATGGACTTTGGATGATTATGATATGTCACCATAGGTTCATCAGTTTAAACAAATGTACCACTCTGGTGGGGATGTTGATAGTGGGGGAGACTATGCATGTGTGGAGGCAGGGTGTATGTGGGAACTCTCTGTACCTTCCCCTCAATTTTGCTGTGAACCTAACACTGCTCTTCAAAAAGTCTTAGAAAAGATTGTGTATATGTGTATACAGGTAGATTAGATAGATAAGTAGACAGGTTAAAAATTTGCATAAAGGAATTTATATATGATAAATAAATAATAGTCTATTGTGTTAACGGTGTTCATAATTTTAATTTTGTGTAGGGGATTAAAAGCATTTGGGCTTTCTTTGTACAGCTTTGTATCTTTCCCAATTTGTACAAAGATCAGCTCATGATTAGGGGAAAAACGATACCTTTAGGTGCACAATTTTGCCAAAATAAATAAGTTTGAGGCTATCTGAATTTTGAAACCCTTCCTGGGGATCCAGAAATATCCAATTATAGACACCATCTTAAGAAAGAATGGGATTCTATTGCTTTGTAGCTGTCTGAATTGTGCTTCTTGTTTCTTACCAATTCATTTCAAGTCACATGCCCCCCATAACTCAGGGGAGGCTGATTCAGAGGAGATTTGCTCTTTGGAGTGGGGTGCTATACTTTCATTTCCCAAGAACTCAGCATCCTTCCTTAACTAACTGTGTCTGGTTAGCTGTAGAAAATTTACTGTTTCTATTTTAACTGTTCCCAGAAAACCATCAGAGGGTTTTAGCTAGAGTGTGTCTATGAATATTCATAGACAGTCAGCTTCTGTATTAGAAACCACACCCACATCTCTGCAGTATCTGCAGCATGAATAAGGGCGTCCTCTGGGACTCATAGGGCAGCATGAAAACTTGACAGGAGTCTGTCTGAAGAATACATTTAAGGTTTGCTTTGCTGTGTTGACCTGTATAGAAAAGCCTTTCTGATTAACTTTTTGGTATCCTGGAAATGTTTTTAAGCTTCTTTTTTCTGTTTTGCATGATTTGCCTAATCACAAAACTCTCATAAAATTAAAATTGTCATTTTCTAAAATCAGAGGTTGATATGTAGCTTTAAGAAGAGTGTATATATATATATATGTATATATATATATATTCTTTCTGTATTATTTTGGGATGTACAATGAAGCAACATTTTGCATGTATACATAGTAATGAATGTAGAAAGGTAGTGAAATATATAGACAAATATGATGGTTCATGCTAAGCATCTCAATGAGAGTATCATTTTGAATTTGAATTTGATATGTGAGTATGGGAACATGTATAAGAGAGTTGATATATGGGTAAATATTGGCAACTTGGCAAAGATTACATAGCTGGCCAGCTGAATCCAGTGTATATTTTATTCATATGTATCATTTATATATGTCTATACTATGTAACACAAAGGTCAACTGGAACATTCCTGTCCCTGTGAGAAACGGGGAACCCTCCACGCAATATTTTTTGGTCAGTTCTTAAGGCCTAGTCTCTCATGGCCTCCTCTATTTTATGTATCGTCTTTTAATTGTACTAAGTAGGCAAAAGTGGAAATCAATAGATCTTTGAGAACTGACTAGCACCCCCCATACCCCCTGCCAGTGAATCCACAGGCATAAAGACATCAGTGGACTGCGGACTTACTGAAGTTTTCATTTGAGGATGAGAACTTAAAGCTGAACATAGAACTTCAATCTCTTTACAGCATATTTTTTTCCTAAAGTTCCTGCCAAGGTGTATCCCTCTGATCTCTCTAAGCATCCTGCCTTTCCTTTTTGTTCTCTTTTCCCCAATTTTTCTCTAAAGAATTTCAGTTCTTTTCTTTTTAACGTGCAGAGTAATTCAGCAAACTTGCATAGCCTAAATTTGCTTACCCAGACCTATCAATGTGCTCTCAAAACAAGGCTTTTCTCATTAATATAATATGCCTTCTTTAAGAACAGTTGAGTTTATATAACATAAAACATGCTTTTTTTATTGGACACACCAGGCTTTCTCTTAAGCATTAGTGCATCATGGTTCCATTTTCCACTTGCCTCCTTACCTGCTGTTCTTCCTGTATCCCCTTTCCTTCTCCAGTGTTTCAAACTTCCGTTTCTATTACAGTGATTTGCAAATTCCTTTCTCAACTTCCACCTCCTCCTGTGCTGCAAACCCACACACAGATCTGCATACTGGACATCTAGATTTGGACTCTCAAGCACCTTAAATTGAACGTTTTCAAAGCAAATCTCTCTATATCCCACAGACAACTTGCTCTTGCTTTTTGTACTCCTTACATTTGTTAATACCACCACTATCTTCGCAAACACCCAACCCAGAAATCTGGGAGCCATTATTAAGTTCTAACTTTTCCTTATACTTTATATTAGATTACTAATAGAAATCTGTCTTCTCTAAAATCTCTAGTTTCCTTTCCAGACCCATTATCTCTCCTTGAGATCTTCAGTATTTTCTCTCCTAGGATCTGACCTACCAAGTTAGTTGACCTCTATTTGGCCTGTTCCTATTCCAATCTATCCTCTTCCACTCGTGCCAGAGAAATCTTTCTAAATTACAAATTTGACTTTCTCTCCCCTCCCATCATCAAAGGTCAAGCCCAAGTCCATGAAGTATTCAAGGACAATGTCTTTTCACAGTCTGGCTCCAGGTGACTACCAGCCTTATCTATTTCTGTTTCTCTCCGGCCTCCCAATGCTGCTTCTAGCCTCTTCCTCCATTTATCAGTGAGCTGTTACTTTTTTTTTTTCTTTTTTTTTTTTGAGCTGTTACTTTTGATATCGTATGTTTCTGTATGTACCTGTGTAAGTGTTGTTGCTTTTGCCTTGAAAAGCCAATCTTTTTTTTCTAACTGGTCAGTGCCTCCACTTCCTTCTGGATCTAATCCAAAAGAATCTTCTTCTGAGAAGACTTTCTTGATCCGTGTTCTTTTCTCTCTTACTTAGCATTAATTCCCTTCCCACCCCTGTGTTTCCATAGCAGGAATGCTTTACCCCTTTAATAAAGCATGTGCTCTATTACATTGTAATTATTAACTTAACACCTTGATTTCCCCACTAGAGTGGCAGCTCCCAGGTCAGGATTGCATCATATTCAAATTTATTCCCTCCTTATTTAGCACAGTGCCTAGAGCAAGCTCAGTGGATGAATACTGTTGAATTAAACAATGGGTGATTCTTATTTAATTATTGATATTTGGAGACAAAGGGACTTCAAATGGGCTCTTGAGAAAACCTTTTATGTGACAAAGACTCTCTCCCCAAACTTTAGTCAGGCTCCTCTGAGCTCTTTTTGCGACTAGGCATTGTCCTTGGGTCCTGATTTTGGTCTGCCTAGTTCAGTTTTAGCAAGAATCCTGCTAAGTTTAGCCAAAACCTCCCTACCCTTCATGTCTTCTCTTAGCAATTTTCTACCCACTGACCCCTAGGTCTGCTCTTTGGCTATAAATCCCCAGCTATCTTTTTGTATTCAGGATTGAGCCTTATCTATTTCCTCTATTGGGATAGTCTTGAAATCTATTGCAATAGTCCTGAATAAAATCTTCCTTAACATTTTAACTAGGGTCAGAATAAATTTTTCTTTAACATATGCCATGTTGTTCCCTATGAGATTGCTATGCTCTGCACATAAATGAGGATCTCTGAGAGGTATGCTGAGTCTTCCAGACCCTTTTCTAAAGTCTACAGAACTGATTAAATATGTTCTTCCCAACCTACATGATGGTTAATTCTTGTCTAGAGAGTAACTTACTTGTATGTCAGAATTTGTCTCTCTATATCCAGGATAATACCATTTTTAATATCTCAGCATATGTGAACATATGTTCACACTTAAACATATGAAAGACTGGTTTTATAAAGAATGCAAAAGAATATGTACATCTAAATAATTATTGACCACTGAAATTCTCTAAATGAGATAAAAATGCTAACAAAAGAAAATTACCCAGTGTCTGAGGAATTCTAAGCATTCGTTGTATGCTACTTTTCCATATTTGCCAAATCAATATAATATCCTTAAGCAGCTGTACACTATTCCAATGGTATTGACACTGATTAAATGCTGGAAGTCTCTTCCAGGAACATATAAATTGCAGTATTTTTAGGAACAATCTTAATACTTCATAGTTGCACTTCAGTGTTTCTTAAATATTAAAATATTTCATGCCTACCTCGAATCACATATTAAACAGTACCTTTGCCGAGTACTTTGTTAAATATTTTTTTTAGCACTTACTGCTAGTGGCTGAATATGGGAGAATATGGGAGAAAAATCCAGACCAAGCTCTTGTCCTCATGGAGTTTATTTTGTAGTGCAAGAGAATGGCAATAAACAAGAAAATATAAAGTCTACCAGATGGTGATAAGAAACATGGAGAAAAATATAGCAATGTAAAAAAACATAGCAATGTAAAAAAGATAGGGTTTATGGAGAAGGTGTTATTTTATATGGAGTGGTCTGAAAAAGACCTCTGAAAAGGAATAGAGGAAAAATCTGGAGAGAGAGAGAGAGAGAGAGATCATCCTGTACAAAACCTGTACAAATACCCCGTGCAAAAGTGAGGTGGAAGGGTTGAATTATTCAAGGAGCTGAAGGGGTCAGTGATAAGAGAGAGGAGGCAGACAGGAGGTGGTAGGGCCAGATCATTGTAAAGCCTCTGCCTTTTATTTTTGAGTAAGATGGGACCATTGGAGGGTTTGGAGGAGAGGAGTGACATAGCTGTCTTCTTTTTAAAAACAATCACTCAAATAGTTGTGTGAACTATAGACTTTATGAGGACAAAGCCATAAGCAAAGAAAAGAGTTAGGAGGTGACTGCAATAATCCAGAGGAAAAATGACAGCAATTTTGACCAGCAGTGTAGTCAAACACTGGGCTGGATTGTGGATATATTTTGAAGATAGGCCTGCAGGATTTGCTGATAGATTCACAGTTGGATGAAGGGGAAAAAAAAGGAAAGAAGAATGCTTCCATGGCGTTTTGTCTTAACAACATGAAGACTAAGATTACCACTTACTAAGATAGGAGGAGTGGTGATTTTGGAAGGTGGGAGTTGGGTAGTAAGGATATCAGGAGTTTGCTTTTGAATGTGTTAAAAATCTATAACCAGCACTGTCTCTTCAAAAAGGAATCTGTTGCATTTTTTCTTGCCAAGATAGTAAGAGACTTAAAGCTGTAGATGTACCTATGCAGTGGGTCGTGCACCTAGATGGTTAGACATTGTAACATGAAGGTGGGCTACTTGCCTCAAACCCTAGTGGATTTGAAGATGGAAGTTAAGTGTCCCAGTGTCCCAGACAACTTTTCTGTATTTCACAAAGGTAAAAGTGGTTTCTAATTAGATAATTGAGCCTCAAAGCAGCTTGGATAGAACTCTGTCCAAAGAAAGTCTGCATCTTTCTCTCTAGCATTAAAGCGCAGACAGCTTTCTCAGCTCCGGGGATTCTTCAACATATGAAAGTACCACTTCTAGCCAAGAGGCTTTCTGTGCTTGCTTATAAAGGGTGCTAATATTGCCTCAAAAATGAGAAATCATCAATATTGTCTTCCTTAAAATGATAGGCAAGTCTGGAAGTTGAGGTAGACATTTATGTCTTTTAGAACTCTTGCACATACAGTATTTAATTAGATGTCCTTGCATGCAAAAATTCTATGAAGTAGGCTGGACTAGCACAGTTATTACCATTGTGAGCTAAGAAATCCAAAGTTCCCCTCCCCAAAAAAGAAAAGAATAGAAGAAACTACATTCTAGATGTAGTAAGTAGCAGCACAGGGTTGCAAAGGTGAGAGGAAGGTTGCAGTATTCTTTGCACCATAGCACACAAATATAGTCAATGAGCATTTAACTGCATTTCTTAATATCTTATGTAGGTTTTCTTTTGGACCCAGCAAAAATCCCTGCAGTTGACTTTATGTGCAAGTGTTGTTGGGAAATAATTCACAGGAAGCTATTGGCAAGTTGAGGAGGGACTTGCTTTTATTGAGTGATCATAAAATATCTTATATAAGCAATTGGAGACTCTCCATTTCTTTCTGGTTGCAGAGAAACTTATCCTTCAACTCCTGGAAACAGGAATTTTAGACTCAACCAATGAAGTACAAGCAAACAGCATTACCTCATCCAAAGAGTGTTTCATTGGCTGTTCACTTTCCAAGTTGCTTAAAGATAGTTTCTAATACTTTAACCCTTGTGTTTATAAATCCTACATGATGCAGTGTTGGAGCTAACTCTTGATACTAAAGACATTCTGTGTGATATAACATATGGTTAAAGAAGCAAATGCCACTTATCTCCATTAAAAACATATCACAATGCTAATGGTCAATTTGATTTAAAAAAAGGAACCTTAATTTCCTTTTTTGCTGAATCATAATATCTCTATTTGCACGCTAGAAAAAAAAGAGCAAAGAGAATCACAAACGGATGGTCTTCTATGTGTATCAAACCCCGTGGCTTCCAAAATATCCAATATTTTCCATGGATTATACTTTCTTATACATTTATCTTTGGCAAGTTGGGGATTACTCTTGGTTTAGTTGCTGGAGAGGGGCGTAGAAATCTATGTATGTGGAAAAAGAATGTTGAATGCAGCTAAGGTATAGGAGCAGCTTTAAAGAGATCCAGGGGTAAGAGGCTCATGTCATGTTTATCATGAGCAGATAGATACTTGCTGTTCTCTGTTATAGGAAAGCCTTTCCCATCATCTCTCTTCCTAATCCCACTGATCCTTTAGGCAAAAGTAAAATCCCATTTCTTCTATTTAAAGCAGTTCTAACTATTCTTACCCCATATCTTGACCCCTCACATAGTGCTTCTGTCCTGTTTCATGACAGTTCTATACTAGTATTGTGACCTAGCACATTGTTATCTAACCATTTTTATCTCCTGTTGTCAATTAGATTGTAAATTCTATGAGGTCAAGATGTAGGAGTTACAATTTTTTATGTCCCGCTCAGAACCTAGCACAATAAACATTTGAAGACTGGTTAATATAGTGATGGTCTGAGTCAGAACTTGGGAGTAAGTACCTGAAAATGACCATAATTCTTAATAGCTAATAGGATTAAGAAAGTTCACTCCAGAAGAGAAGACCTGAGTCTTCTGTCTCTTTTACAGGTCACAGACTTAGTTCCTCTGAGTTTTAAGATGGCTGAAGGTATAACAATTTTGGAAAAGATATAGATTTGACCCCTAGCTCTATCACTTTCTGTATTATAATTTCAGATAAGCTCTTTAAATTATATGAGCTTCAGATTACTTGTCTGTAAAACTAGAAGAAATGGAACCTAGTTCACAAATAGTTATAGGGATTTCAAGAAGTTGCATAGATCCTTCCACCTTGACATCTTCTTTACCATCTCCCCTTTACTCTGGGTGAAACTTATTCATTCTGGATGATAACTAAGAAAATTTTGCTCTTAGCAGGAATTTTCTGGTATCACCTCCTACTTTACTCATTCCTGCTCTGTCATGAGATGCTGAAACATTTTACTCGTGGCTTAACTACGCTCTAAGTCTCTAACCAATCCTCATCAAGACAGAAAGAAGTATATTGACAGCCTCCAACTTCTGAATTAATGGATATTGAATTAATTTTCTTGTCATTTATCTGTTTCACCTCTGATGAACCTTGAACCTCTGAATGTCACAGGGATACAGCCTTCAGCTTTACCTCTTAGGTGTACCTCTTTGTTCTAAATGGCTATGTCTTGTCTTCCTGTTCAACTATTGCAGTTCCATGATAAAATTAGCCTTAACCTTTAACCTAGCTATTGTTGCTGGTACCTGCCTTTCCTCAAGAATGAGCTGTGCTACCCTCTCAAAGTATGGGGACTCTTGTGAACCGTGGGCTTGACCTGATTCCATGTTATCATGGCTAATAGTAACCTATTTGTCTTGCTCTCTTTGGGCCTTATTTTGGACCGCTGGGCAGCTAATTTGCGTACATATCCTTCAAGATTAGTTAGTTCATTCACTCTTTCATTTTTTCATTCATTCTTTCATCCAGTTTCTGAGCATGTAAACTCCACTTCAGACCCTTCTCTAAGTTCTAAGATGCAGAGTTAAGTATACCAGAGTTAGTACCATTGGTCTTGATCTGACCATGTCTCAGCTTCACCTCATACTGCACTTATCCCAACTCAACTCATAGCTGAGCCTGAATTATCCTTAAATGCTACATTTTACTATTTATAGAAAAAGATGTTCAAATGGGAAATGAAGAAAATGTTGTTAACAGATCCAAATGCATATTGAATAGTTTAGATATTTCCTGAAGTCTTTAATTCACCTCAGAACAAATAATCAAATGGTCTTTTCTAAGCAGAATTATTTACATTAAAACAAAGTAACAAGTTAGAAACAGAAACATCTTTAAAATTTATTTATTTATTTATGGCTGTGTTGGGTCTTCGTTTCTGTGCGAGGGCTTTCCCTAGTTGCAGCAAGCGGGGGCCACTCTTCACCGCGGTGCGCGGGCCTCTCACTGTCGTGGCCTCTTCCGTTGCGGAGCACAGGCTCCAGACGTGCAGGCTCAGTAGTTGTGGCTCACGGGCCTAGTTGCTCCGCGGCATGTGGGATCTTCCCAGACCAGGGCTCGGACCCGTGTCCCCTGCATTGGCAGGCAGATTCTCAACCACTGCACCGCCAGGGAAGCCCCAGAAACATCTTTAGAAGTACTTTTAGGTAACATACTACACTTGCCTAGTGAGAGGCAGAGCATGGGACAAAACAAATTTAATGCAGGACTCTGTCTTCTCTACACAAATGCTCTAATCTTGAGTGAGATGATTTGTTATAGTCCTAATAAAGTTAATGGAAATGATCAAAATCTTTCCAAGTATTTCTTGCTTTTATTTAAAAAATCAATACCCAGCTTTCCATCAAATTGCAATAAACAATGAAGCCAATATGTAGACTTTACAGAGTCTGCCAGAAATGTCTATTTTAAATGACCTAATGCAAGGACAAATACCCTAATGCCTTTGTGACTCTCCAGTGCTTGATCCATTGGCAGCCAGCCTTGTGTTCTCTTAGCCAGCCCTAATAAGAAGAGAGGTTGTCAATGGCAGTTGCTCCTCTCTGGTTAGATTTGGGATTAAGTCATATACTTCAGTCTGAATTTCAGTTGTCCCATGGAGTCTCTTTTTCTGCCAAGTTGACCTTGGACTTTGTATGTGGAGGTAAGTGCACACCACTACCAGAATTTCAGGCTGGCCCCTAGGACCCCAACTTGATTTCCATGTTAGAGTTTTCTCTCCCTGAATTGTTAGTTTCTATCTGAAGTGTGGTTTTTTTTTTTTAATTCTATTCTATCTAGTCTCCATAATTAAGATTCTCTTGTTCTATGTAGCTTTTCAATTCGTGTATTTTTGCAACAAATATTTATTGAATAATTACAATGTGCCAGCTAGGTACTGGATTACAGCAGGAACAAGGTGAGATTTCCCCTACCTTCACAGAGTTTACAGTCTATTGAGGAGATAGGTTTTTTTTTTTTTCTTCTTGCCCTTTCCTGGTTTTATTTTTTTTAATTAGAGATAAATCATATTTTTATCGTAATTCAGTGAAAAAATATTGGACAAAGTGAAAATATTTCTGTGAAAATAAGGAAAAAGCCCAGCAGCATGGCAAGAGCAGTCTTTGGAGAGACATGTATATTTTATAAGAATGGGTTCTGATGAAAAATATATGCAAAAGACTTCATGAGCATGTTGCATATTTGCTCCTGTCCGATCACCACTTCTCTTGGATTTCCCCTTTTCTTCACTCACTGCCGTAAAAATCCTAGAGTTCCTAAGCGGGATGTGACTGCCTGTGACCTGGAGCCAAAACCCCCAGCTCCTTTCTTCTACCTCCAAGCCAGAGGTGCTTAGCTTTGGTGCACATAAAAGTCTCTGGAAATTTTGTAAACCACAGATTGACTTGTAGAACCCTCCCCAGAGACCAATTCCCTAGGGCTGGGGTGCAGCTCAGGCCCTTGTGCAGGCAAGTTTCCACCATGGTTGGTATGCTCATCCCGGTGTGAGAACCGGACTCCAGTGTTTAGTTGCCTCTTTCTCAGATAGAGCCACATTCCAGATCTGCCTTCCTGAGATTGCACCCTGGTTACTGTGGTGGTGGATTTTAGGAAACTCTTCATTCACACTTTCCCAAAAGTCAGCTTATGGTCAGTCTCATCCAGTGGGTAATGGTGACAACTTTTTTTTTTTTTTTTTTTTTTTTAATGGCTGTGTTGGTTCTTTGTCGCTGCACCTGACCTTTCTCTAGCTGCGGCGAGAGGGGGCTTCTTATTGCGGTGGCTTCTCTTGTTGCGGACCATGGGCTGTAGGCACGCGGGCTTCAGTAGTTGTGGCACGCGGGCTCTAGAGCGCAGGGTCAGTAGTTGTGGCTCACGGCCTTAGTTGCTCTGCGGCATGTGGGATCTTCCCAGACCAGGGATCGAACCCGTGTCCCCTGCACTGGCAGGCAGATTCTTATCCCCTGCGCCACCAGGGAAGCCCTGGATGATAACTTTTTTTTTTTTTTAAACATCTTTATTGAAGTATAATTGCTTTACAATGGTGTGTTAGTTTCTGCTTTATAACACAGTGAATCAGTTATACATATACATATGTTCCCATATCTCTTCCCTCTTGCATCTCCCTCCCTCCCCCCCTCCCCATCCCACCCCTCTAGGTGGTCACAAAGCACCAAGCTGATCTCCCTGTGCTATGAGGCTGCTTCCCACTAGCTATCTATTTTACGTTTGGTAGTGTATATATGTCCATGACACTCTCTCACCCTGTCACATCTCACCCCACCCCCTCCCCATATCCTCAAGTCCATTCTCTGCTAGGTCTGTGTCTTTATTCCCGTCTTGCCACTAGGTTCTTCATGGCCTTTTTTTTTTTTTTTTTCCTTAGATTCCGTATATATGTGTTAGCATACTGTATTTGTTTTTCTCTTTCTGACTTACTTCACTCTGTATGACAGACTCTAACTCCATCCACCTCATTACAAATATCTCCATTTCATTTCTTTTTATGGCTGAGTAATATTCTTTGTATATATGTGCCACATCTTCTTTATCCATCCATCTGTCGATGGACATTTAAGTTGCTTCCATGTCCTGGCTATTGTAAATAGAGCTGCAATGAACATTTTGGTACATGACTCTTTTTGAACTATGGTTTTCTCAGGGTATATGCCCAGTAGTGGGATTGCTGGGTCGTATGGTAGTTCTATTTGTAGTTTTTTCAGGAACCTCCATAGTGTTCTCCATAGTGGCTGTATCAATTTACATTCCCACCAACAGTGCAAGAGTGTTCCCTTTCCTCCACACCCTCTCCAGCATTTATTGTTTCTAGATTTTTTGATGATGGCCATTCTGACCGGTGTGAGATGATATCTCATTGTAGTTTTGATTTGCATTTCTCTAATGATTAATGATGTTGAGCATTCTTTCATGTGTCTGTTGGCAATCTGTATATCTTCTTTGGAGAAATGTCTATTTAGGTCTTCTGCCCATTTTTGGATTGGGTTGTTCGTTTTTTTGTTATTGAGCTGCATGAGCTGCTTGTAAATCTTGGAGATTAATCTTTTGTCAGTTGCTTCATTTGCAAATATTTTCTCCCATTCTGAGGGTTGTCTTTTGGTCTTGTTTATGGTTTCCTTTGCAGTGCAAAAGCTTTTAAGTTTCATTAGGTCCCATTTGTTTATTTGTGTTCTTATTTCCATTTCTCTGGGAGCTGGGTCAAAAAGAATCTTGCTGTGATGTATGTCATAGAGTGTTCTGCCTATGTTTTCCTCTAAGAGTTTGATAGTGTCTGGCCTTACATTTAGGTCTTTAATCCATTTTGAGTGGAGATAGGTATTTAACAAGACCTTACTATAAAATGTAATGAGTGCTAATAAGAGAAGCAGAATTCCTATCTCCTCTAGGGGCTCAATCTTGAATTCTGCTCAATGAGGAAATTTCCTAGAACCACAAAAACAGTTTACTTGATTTCCAAGAGTCCTGCCCCTCTCCCTTTTGATTTCCCCATACTATGTCCTCCCTACCTGATTCTATTCCTCAACACTGATCACTTAGATACTCATAATTGAGTCTTGTTTCACTATTTCACTATGCTTGGAGCTGCCTGATTACCTCTTCAGCGGACCTCAGTTGCAAGGTCAGCTCCTTCTAGTAAGACTTTGGCATTTTGTCTCAAGCTAGCCACTGTGTCTTACTCTCCTTCCCAGCCCTACAGTCAAAAGTCCCAGAATTCTATGCATATCGGCTTATTAAGATCTGTGCAAATATATATTTATGCAAACTTTGATTTGGAACTGACTTTCTCTGTAGTTAAACCATGTCAGTGCCTTAAGATACAATGCAATGTTTCTTTAAGGAACTTATCTCTAACAGAGAGCCTGATTCATTTTAAGACCATGCTATACTTTATACTTCCTTAACGAGGTATGTACTGTTTTCTCATGTGCAAAATGGAAATAATGAGTGTTGAGTTGGGGATCAAAAAGAGATAATACATGGGAAAAGACTTCAACGCATCCCACTCTTGTAAAATATTTTTACTGTTGCTTGCTAAGGGATACCCTAGTAAGATGAAAGAAGTGTTATAACTGTCAGAATTGTTTTGCTTATGCCCAAGAGGGTAAAATTTGTTCTTCTTTGGGTGTCAGTTTTCTCTTCTATTAAATGAATGACTTTCTGGTATCAATATCGATTCCATGATACTATTGTATCTTATTGATGTTTAAATATTTCAGTAAGATCAATTAATAGACAAATCCACTATCAACAAACATTTATTACACAAAGAGAATGTACACAGACACATATTGAATGCTTGGGACATTCAATGATTTAACATCTTATTATATCTACTGAGGAACTTCTCTAATTTGGAAGAGAAGAAGCATATATGGGAAGATATAATGGTCAGTATGCAGTTAAGTGTTAAATATGCATAAGATACCAGAAGTGAAGAATGGGAACAAACTTCTACTGGCAGCCAGTGATTTTCCATTACTTAATCCTCATAATAACTGTGCAAGATTTATATTGGTATCCCTATTTTGCAAATGAAAGATATGAGACTGAAATAACATCCTTAATTTCATCAAACTAAAACAGCTAGTAACTAGAAACCACACTTGTCAATTTTATAACAAAATGTAGGTTTTTCCACTAATTCAAAGTCTTTGGTAGCTCAGAAACTACAGGTTTCTTACCACATAATGTACTACCCAAATTGGGAAGCTTTTGAGAGTGAAAGGCGTACTGTTAATAGTTTCTCTGAAACAAAAGGCATAAAACAGAAATGACCTGGGCAAACTGGGAGGTATGATCATCCTAACTACCATGTTTTTTTCAATCTATGTCACTGGGGAAAAAAAAAGATGTAGGAATATTTTAGAGCAGGATTGTGCTCTAAAATAGACAAGTGTCCCAATCAACACTTGGTGGAAGGGCCATTCCTCTACTCTACCCCCATCTTCAGCTGTGTTCTCAGACCTCCAGTGCTTGAATTTAATATTCTTTAGCTGCATAGTCTTGATAGCTTACAATGCCCTTTCCTTCATAAACCTGGCACCGTATTTGCTTGAAGCTTTCAGGGATTTAATACCAGCATAATGACCTTGGGGTGGCAGGATGAACCCGTGAGTTTGCATAGTCCCCCCGCCCCTTATTTCTAGCTAGCTGCCTTATACGTGTTACATCAAACCAGGGGTGTTTAGGAGTCACCAACTGGCCTAGGTCTGAATCTTCACTTTCCCTCTTAAGTATGTGAAATTTGGCAAGTTACTTAACTTGTCTTTGCCTGAGTTTTCTCATCAGTAAAAAGAGGATAATCATAGGGCCTATGTGACAGGCTTCCAAAAGTATTAGCTACTTTTAGTATTAGTATTAGATAATTAGAATTATCGCTGCTTTCTAACAAGCAGAGGATGGGATAAACAGCTCAATAAGTATAGTTTACTGACTCTTGACAAAGAGAAGCATTATTAGTACAGTAGTGGATTTGAAGTTATAAGTCTTGGTTTCAGGTCCCAGCATTTCCATGGAATGCTTTTGGGCAAGTCATGTTACCTCTCCGAGTCTCAGTTCTCTCATCTGTATAAACTGCAGCTGATGCTTACCTTTACAGAGCTGTCTACCTCCCAGGGTCATTATGAACTTCAAAAATAAAATACTTTATATTCTGAAAAGTACTACATAAAACTAAATGATTATAAGTTGTAATTCTAACATGTTTTATTACAAATGATTCAAGAATTTATTCAATAAAATGTATATGTCACTTGGACACTTTCAAATACTTTTAAGTATAAAAATAGCCTTAGCTCTTTTATCACCTGTAACTTAATAGGTGACTAATCATTGGCAGGGTTAGATTAAGATCTTAAAAAACCCCACAATTATCAGTTTTTGTTAAAAGTAGTATGTCCAGAGTTTGCCTCTTGGGCAAAAGAGTTGTCAGGAGAGTAGTAATTGGATACAATCTGTTCATCATTTCCAAGGCTCTGAAGAACAACAGACTGCATCCTCTTAAATACGTGGCCCACATGTCAAAATGGAAGTATATTATACATTAAGAAATACAGGAATGAAAACATTACCAGAATTAAGGCTAGCTCTGCTTGGAAGAGATTTTTGTGGTGCATTGCAAACAAATAAGAGCAGCAGTGCTGAATCCAGTTATAGAATCAGCTTCAATTTCCCCTTGCTGCCTTGGTCAAGCAGCCAAGGAAACTAAGAGAACCAGAGTTCAGCAGTGGGCCAGAAGGGATCCCAGGGCAATTTTCCAGGGAAAGTTGAAAATAATCAGGTGAGAGAGAAAGGTCTCTGTACTGCTTTGAGTTGCTATAAAAATCAGATTAAATACAGAACATCCCAAGTGAAAATCCTCTTAAAGAAAATAATTTAAAAATGTAATTTTACGTAAAATCTGTATTCTAGAAGGACATACTGAGATTAATATTCACTGCCCTTGAAAGAGATGTGAGTGCTTCAGTCAGCTTTCCCAGGGCATGTGTGGACGCTGAGTGCTTGATGTTGTAATGCCATTACCCTGCTCATTATTCCCAACAGGCAGGACAGTCCCACCTTCCAGTTGGGGAAATGGATTGGGTTTAGCTGCCATAAGCTCACAAACTGGCCATTTCCAGGCTCTTTCGTTTTCCCTACTAAACTCCACCATCATTCAGATCTGTCAAGCAGAGAGATTTTATAAAATGCACTTAAAACTTAAGTGGCTGAAAGAGCTCACAGTTGCCTAACAACAGAACTTCCAGAGGAAAGCAATGAGAAACGCTGAAGAAATCTCTAGAGAAGAGAGAAAACCTTGCTTCTAGCTGTAGCTTTCTTGTTACATTAAGTGGGAAAAGCATTTCAGCACTTGAGGGAACTCATGTATAAAATGACATGCTTGAATTAGATGATCACTAGAGTTCCTTTCACTATTTTATCTGTGATTGGATGAACTATCAAGTTATTATCATCTCGGACTCTGAGACACGACACTTAGGTTTAGATTGTGATGTTATCATTGATTACAGCATCTTTGACCATTCCGAATCAAATTCCTTAGTTACCTAACTCTCTATGTAAGATACCTTCCTGTCAATATATGGTTCTTTTTCATGATTTACTCAAATATTTCTTGAGCATGTATAGTATATAAGGTACTATACTTGGGCTAAGGGAGTAAAAATGAGTAAATCACAAACACCATCTTCTAGGAGCTTGCAGCGCTGCAGAGGGTAGGAAAATGTACACAAATATCTGTAAAACATGGAGAGGTTCATGAAACTTGGAGAGATCCTAGAGGTCGCCTAACAAATTATCTTTTATTTGACTCCCAAGACTCCCTAGAGATGTGAAAGGCTTTTATTTGATGATAAGGGTTATATTGTGATGGGTCTTGGAAAGTCTTATGCATCTCTCATATCTTGACAAAAAAAGACATGGAGGCTCAAGTTAAATGACTTGCCCCAAATCACACAGCTAGTAAGTGGCAAAGGTAGCATTCAAACTCATGCTTTCCAATTACGCATTTAGCATTTTTATGCAAATTCGGCCCTTTATGTAAGGCGAAAATTGATAGATGCACACCAGAGCTATAGAAGTAAAGTGATGATCTTGGAAAGGAGGGAGAAGTTGAATCAGGAAGGAATTAAGGAACAAATTTCATGGAAGAGGTGGCATTTGAATTGGACATTGTAGAACGTTTTAACTTAGGTCTGCAGTTGGTAAGAAAGACATTCTTGGCAGAGGAAATATTATGAACAAAGGAAACAAAAATAGATAGTAACACCATGTGGTTCAGAGGCCTTGGTTTCAATCAGTAAGCAATTGAAGAATGTTGACATTTTTGAACCAAAGAATGGCATCATCATATTTATAGTCTTGAAGGGATTATATTTGCAATATGTATAAAATGCCTTTGTGAAGGTCAATTAGGTGGTCACTACAATTGTCCAAGAAAAGGCAGGAGGATGTCAAGCAGAATTGTCAGACACGGGAGGAGAAGATGGACTCAGTGATTTTAGAAAGAACAGAATTGTGGGATGAGATGAGGAAGTGCTCAAGGGATCACATTGCCTCAAGTCTGGTTGACAGCAGGGTAGCAGTGTCAGGGCTACAGCTACAGATTTTGGCATTAGTGACCCACAGGAAAATATTACTAGAATGAAGGTGGATAAATGAGAAAGGGAAAGATCATGTATTATTTGTGAATCTTTAGTCCCCACATTAAGTTCGCAAGGATCTTAGCTGCAGGGACCATATTTTAATGTTTTAATAACAGGTAATTACAACATAATGTACATTCAAATAAGTGCACAGATATTAAATATGAAAATTTCTTTTCACAGAGCAATTGCAATAGAACATTATCTGCATCCCACATGGCACTCTTACTACTATTCCCACTTAGTTTTTCCTGGTTTTTCCCTTTACATAAACACAATCATCTAGCATACGCTCTTCTGTGTTTGGTTTCTTTTACTCAAAATTATGCCTGTGAATTCATCTATAATACTGCATGTAGCAGTAAACCATATTTTTCATTCCTCTGTAGTATTCTATTGTATGACTACACCACAATATATTTAATATATTCTGTTATTCAATCACTTGAAATTAAAAATAATACTGCTATGACATCCTTGTACATGTTTTCAGATGCATGTATGCATGTATTTCTTTTGGACATAAACTAGGGAGTGTTATTTCTGGATCTTAAAATGCACACACACACACACACACACACACACACACACACACACTGATATATCTTTAGCAGACTGCTGAAGGGTTTTCCAAAATAATTATACCAATTTACATTCTCACCAGCAGTGTATATGAGAGTTTCGGTTGTTCTGTCTCTTCGCCAACATTTTTTTATCAGTCTTTTCATATTAGTCATTCTGGAGAGCAAGTGGTATTTCGTTGCAATTTGTATTTCTTTGATGACTAATGAGGTTGAGCACCTTTGCCATGTGTCTGTTGCTGTTTGGTGATTTGGTTATCCTCATTGGTGAATGCCTCTTTAGCATTCTTGCCTGATATTCTATCCAATTATCTGTCTATATGCTAATTGATAAGCAGGAGTCATTTATTAATTTGTGCTGCAAATGCTCTTAAACTTTATGTTTTTCAAGTATCTTCTCCCATTTTGTGGCTTGTATTTTGACATTTCTAATGGTATATATTGATGACCAGAAATTGCTAATTTTATTCCATTCATCCGTCTTTTCCTTTACCATTAATGATGTTTGTGTGTGTGTGTGTGTGTGTGCGCGCACACGTGCATGTGTGTCTCCTGCATAAGGGCAACTTTCTCTTCCTCAATATTATAAAGACATTCTTGTACATTATCTTCTCTATTATTTCAAAATTAGGTCACCATCCACCAACAATTGATTTTTGTATATGGAGTGAGATAGAGGTAGATGTTCATCTTTTCCCAGAAGGCTATCAAAAGACACAGCAGCATTCAGAGAAAGACTACCCTTTGCCACTGCTCTGACATGTGTCAGTATATGTGTGGGTCTGCTTTTGAACCCTTCATTTTTTGTGTTACTGTTTTTTCCTGTTTATCTATATTTACAGACTGTCTTAATTTTTGTAGCTTTATAAAAAATCTTGATGTCTGCTAACACTGCCTTAATTACTGTGGCTTTATAAAATTCTTAATACCTGGAAGTATAAGTTCTCCAATTTCGCTCTTCTTCAAGTTGATCTGAGCCATTTCCAATCCTTTGCATTTCCAGATGCAAAACACTACTTAAAATCAGCTTGCTATTTTCCATATACTTACACACACACACACACACACACACACACACACACACACACACACACTCAAGGATCTGGGATTCTATCAGATCTCTAGATCAGTTTAGAAAGAATGTATATCTTAAAATATGCATTCTTCTTTTTGAAGACTATGAACATGATATGTCTCTCTCTCCATTTATTAAACTTTTCTTAATTTCTCTCAAGAATGTTTTATCATTTTTTTGTGTAGAGGTTTTTGCACGTATTTTGTTAGATTTATTCCTAAGTTTACAATTTTTGATGGTATTGTAAATGGTATGGTTTTTCAAAATTTCATTTTCTAATTGTTTTTAGATAGTATAATGAAATACAATTTACATTTGCACTGTGATCTTGTATCTCGTGACCTTGTTAAATCCACTTAGTAATTGGAACACTTAGTCTGCAGATTTTGTTGTTTATTCAACAATAAAAAACCACATTACCAATGAATAATATTGCTTCCTCTCTATCTTCATATTTTTTTTTTTACTTGCCTTAATGTGCTAGCCAAGACATCTAATACAATGTTAAATAAAATTAATGATAAGATGTGTTCTTGCCTCATTCCTGATTTCAGAGGTAAAGCTTCATATTTCTCACCATTAAGGATACATTTTGCTGTAGGTTTTTTGTAGATGCCTTAAATCAGATTAATAAACATCCTTCTATTGCTACTTTGCTAAGAATTTTTGCCATAAATGGATGCTAAATTTCATCAAATGATGTTCTGTATAAATCAAGATGATTGTGTAATTTTTCTTCTTTAGTCTGTTAATATGATGATTTATATTAAGTTTTAATGTTAAATCAAACTTTTCTTTCTGGAATAAACCCAACTTTATTGTGATGTATTATCCTTTTTATATACGGATTAATTTTATTTGAATCTATTTTGCTTTTGAATTTTGCAACTCTATTCATGATTGATCTGTCATTTTTTAAAAAATTAATTAATTAATTAATTTATTTATTTTTGGCTGTGTTGGGTCTTCGTTTCTGTGCAAGGGCTTTCTCTAGTTGCGGCAAGCGGGGGCCACTCTTCATCGCGGTGCGCGGGCCTCTCACTGTCGCGGCCTCTCTTGTTGAGGAGCACAGGCTCCAGACGCGCAGGCTCAATAGTTGTGGCTCACGGGCCCAGTTGTTCCGCGGCATGTGGGATCCTCCCAGACCAGGGCTCGAACCCGTGTCCCCTGCGTTGGCAGGCAGATTCTCAACCACTGCGCCACCAGGGAAGCCCCTGATCTGTCATTTTTTTAATATCCTTTTCAAGTTTTGGCATCAGGGTTATCCTCCTCTCATAAAATAAACTGGGGAAAAGTTTTCATTTTGCTATTCAGTGGAAGAATTCTGGTATTCACTGGAAGAATTTGTATAGAATTAACACAATTAATTACCAAATATTTGATAGAACTCATTGGTATAGCTTCTAGACCTGAGGTTTGCTTTGTGGGAAGATTTGTTTGTTTTTTTTTTAACTATAGTTTTAATATTTTAAGATACATAAGATTATCCAGATTTTCTATTTCTTCTTGTGTTGGACCATATCTCCTTAATCTTTAGTTCTTCCTCTATTTTCTAGTACCTGGCATGATGCAGTTGCTCAAATAATATTTATTGAATGAGTAAAGGACTTAAAAGTGGATTTGGCATATGAATTCATGAGAAAATAGTGACCCAGACTGTATATGTGTATACATACATATATGTGTAAACATACACACACATAGACACATATATACATGTGTTTATATCTAATTCTAATGTTTAATGAAGCATGGCTACAAGAGGCTCTGCCGTGGGGCATGATAAATCACCTACAGCTGCTCAGTGAGGAGCAGAGTAAGTAGACACACACTGGACCAAAACTAAGAGACCCAAATGTAATACTAATCTCTGCGAGCACACATAAATCTGGATGAGTTTATCTACAAGCGACATTAATTATCTTTTGATCTGAGTTGTCATTTAAACACAAGAGAATCTGATCTGATGGATGGTGCAAAATAAGGAGAGCTTCTAAATAGTGGGGATACACCTAGTCAAGTGAAATCGACATTATGAGTGCAGGTGGTCCATTTGCCTTAGAACAAAATAGAAACCAACAAAGGAGGTAGAGAAAGCAAATCTACTCCCCAAAGTAAATGCCAGTGAGGCTTCAGTTGTGTGTCAGAGTCCTACATACTTCAGTTGGGCTCCAGCTTCAATTTCCAATGCCATCAGGAACTGGAGTGAAAATCAGGAAACAGAGACAGAAGCCCAGGCCCGTAGTCTGCAAACTGATAGTAGAGGTTAATGCAAGACTGCAGCACAATTTACAAGCAGCTGCTTGTGAATAACTACAGAAAAAACAGACCCTGGGCTTGATGAAGTAAGACCAATACTTGAGCCCCAAAGTGGCAGCCAGTTTCCTTGTAGATCTCTCTGGTTTCGTCTAACTTGGCCCAGAGTCTTCACATGATAGGCCCACGAGCTATAGTTAGGACTGCATAACTAGGGCAGAAGGGGCTCAGGATCATGATCTTGTAAAGGGTTTCAACCCTGTTCATTCAAGGAGGTCTCATTGTAAATAGATTACTTATGTGTTTTAAGGACAAAATTAGAAATTTTATTGCCTTATTCCTTTGGAAATAATTCAGTGGAACGTGTAAACCTCTAAGTCATGCATAAGATGTAGAATCTGAGACAGTGCTTCCCCAGTGGGACTGTTATGAGTATATACATGTGGAGGAAGAGCCAGCAAATTAACGGCCTCAAAGACAAAGTTTATGATAAACATCTTATGCCCAGAGAAAGAATGCAAACAGTAATACTGAATTCAAACAAGGGAATTAGATAGCAAACCTGCCCTCTAGTCCTCTTTCCCAGTTGTAAGAAGATGCCTTTCATTTTCACATTCCTGAGTTAATGAGTAATGCATTGTATTTTATGAAAGCGCGTTGTTAAAATGCTTTGATTTGTTTGTACTCTAGGACATGACAGCAACCTGGGGAATCTGGGATGTGTAAGATGTTTATTCTTGCTCTTTGATTATTCATCATTGCCTTCACTTTCCCTTGCTCTTCACTGGGCATTTTGGTATTCATAAATACCTTTAATAGAAATTATAAATAGAATAAAGGACTCATAGAGCTAATGAAGCTATTTTTAACACGGTAATATTGCTGACATGTACTAACATTTTCTTTCTTTCTTTTTTTTTTTTATGGCTGTGTTGGGTCTTCGTTTCTGTGCGAGGGCTTTCTCTAGTTGCGGCAAGCGGGGGCCACTCTTCATCATGGTGTGCGGGCCTCTCACTGTCGTGGCCTCTCTTGTTGCGGGGCACAGGCTCCAGACGCGCAGGCTCAGTAATTGTGGCTCACGGGCCTAGTTGCTCCGCGGCATGTGGGATCCTCCCAGACCAGGGCCCGAACCCGTGTCCCCTTCATTGGCAGGCAGATTCTCAACCACTGCGCCACCAGGGAAGCCCTGTACTAACATTTTCTATGTGCAGGATATGTCCTAATTTCTTTACATGTATTAGCTCCTTTCCTCATGAGATGGGTACTGTTATATTTTACACTTGAGGAAAATCAGACCCAGAAAGATTTCTGAACTCGACCAGGTTTACATGTGTTAAGCAGTGTAGCTAAGATTCAAGCACAGGGTTTATGAGTCCCATCTATATACACTTAACCACCAAACTATGCTGTCTCTTAATGATGTCGCATGCTATAGGCAATCGGAAGACCAAATCCTAAGTTATTCAATAAACCTAACTTTAGTGTCATCTATGAATTAAATGCTGCTGTGCTCTACATGAATAAGACATGCCAGTAGGTCAAAAAGATATATGCCCCAAACTACAGATGTGGAAATAGGTACCCAAATTCAGATTTTGTGTCTTAATATTACTCCAAAACAATCAGTGCAGAACGAGGAGCAAGTTCAGATTTTTCTAGCACCTGCCTTAGACTTGAGTTGCAGCCCCGTAGAGTTTTTAGAAAATTTATTTATTTTTTGGCTCCATTGGGTCTTTGTTGCTGCACTCTCTAGTTGCAGTGAGCGGGGCCAGTCTTCGTTGCGGTGCATGGACTTCTCCTTGCGGTTCACGGGCTTCTCATTGCAGTGGCTTCTCTTGCTGCGCAGCACAGGCTCTAGAGCGTAGGCTCAGTAGTTGTGGCGCACTGGCCTCGTTGCTCCGCGGTATGTGGGATCCTCCCAGACCAGGGCTCGAACCCGCGTCCCCTGCATTGGCAGGCGGATTCTCAACCGTTGAGCCACCAGGGAAGTGCCAGCCCCATAGATTTTAGCCACAATGTTTCACAGAAGAATTTGTTGCTGCACCATTTTCATGCCTGCTGGTAAGGTCCCTGTATCAGTACTCCATTTCTTGTTTTTCTTTCCACTTATGATCTAAATCATCTTGCGTAGTCTATTTCTGTAGCTGGAGGTAGGTGGGAAGACTAACTCCCACATCTTAGTTCAACCTTGCAGCACCTCGATTTTACTTAAATATACTATTCTCAAGTTTTCAGTTCCGGGAACCATGAGGCTAGAGTTTCTGGAGAATTGATGTTTCTAAGTAGAGGTCACTGCAGTATAAACCAGACTACTGTCTCTGCTGTGTTTATGTAAATTCATGCAGTCTAATCAATAGCGCCAAAGGAAATGGGTGGGAAAGCAGTCACTGTATCGGCCACTGCATAGAAGTGTTGTGACATGGTGACACTGTCTCCTGCTCACCCACCCCAGTGGATTTGCAATGTAAGGTGATTTAAGGCTTATGATGGCTCATTAGATTACATGGAGTCATTGATATATCAGTGGTGGTAACAAGACTTCCACAAATCACAACCATGAGTTCTCTGTGACTCCCAAATCTATCTTTGTAATGTTTTTCATTTTGCTTTTTAATAGAGAGACCTGGTCCGCAGTGGCCCTGGCAATCAATCCTATACCAATTCCGGATTTGAAACTGATGGGTTTATCAATCTAGGACATTAACAAAACCCAGGGAACTTTAAAAGTTGTAATCCTTCCTTGGGTCTGACGGCATAGAATGCCAGAACCATTACTACTCAGGGCACTTACTCCTTGCTTTTTTTTTTTTAACCACCATGACTTGCAAAAATCACTTATAAACATTTTCCCTATAGAGCAAGCAATAAAAAAGAATGCCAAACCTTTGGGAAAGGCAAAATGCTATATAAATTCAAGTGCAGTTCTGTTCATTGTAAACCTTGCATGGAAGCAAATATTACTTTTACTTAATTTAGGGGCAGAATGGACGCATTCAGTGAGGATACTAGTGCAGTGAAAAGAGCATGGATTTGGGTTTGGAGAGACCAGGGTTTACTTCCAGCTTTGCCACTCACTAGGTATGGGACCTGGACAGATTAATGTCTCAGAGCTTCAGTTTTGTAATCTACATAATAAAGGTAATCACGCACACCCATGCACATGCACACATACGTACACACAGCCCCTCAGAAATACGAGATGTGAGAACTGAATGAGATAACAGGCAAAGTGTCTAGCAGAATGTCTATCTTACAGATTTTCCTAATGTTTTCAATGCTAAATCACTAGAGCAAACAGCGTTCAATAGAAGACAGGCTAGCAAGTGGTGCATTCAATAAAGTTGCCACAAAAGAAGAGGAAACCCTGATGGAGTCTCATTCTTTCTCATCCTAGTTGCTCTGCTTGGAATAAAAATCCATGTGGACTCAGAATGACATTGAATGAGTAGGTGGAACTCTTCCTGAAACTGCTCCATAATGGGTCATTGCAAGTTCATTAATGATGGTGGAATTACGTTAGAGAAGGTATCAAAGAAACATGGTACAGTGGAAGCAATCCTGGACACGTGCTAAGTGTGGAGGGATCTAGTTCCACCTCCTTGCTAGCTAGCCAGTCCCACAGTCTCTGTGGGTGTCACTTTCCTCACCTGAAAAAAAATGAGGAAAATGGCCCAATGACCTTTGATAGCCTTGAACTGCTTTTTGAATCTGTGAAATGAAATTCCTTCATGAAAGAGAGATTTTTCTACAGCTCAACAAATAGGCCAGCTGCTAAAGAAAAGCTATAAGCTTTTAGAGCAGGAAAGAAACCTACCTCTATCATTTCCAGGATGGGAATTTAGTTTCAGCCGTCTCTGGAGCACCGGCTGTTGGCAAAGCCGTGGGCTCAGTCACTGAAGAGTAAAGCACAAATGACCTTATTCCAAATGGGAAATGTCACCTGTAGATGCAGCAACATTTTTCTAACCAGTATCATTTATAGAGTTATTCCAGACCTTGAGGATTTTACAACAAAGTGAAAAATTTCAAAGAAAAGAAAAGAAAAAACTCTCTTGGCTTGAACATCTTCTTTGACAAATGAGAGAGTGGAACAGAGTAATTTTAAAAGCATCTTCCGTTTCTAAATTCTATATTTTTTAATTTCTAAATTTTTAAATTTCCTGAAACCTGGCATTCAGATCCTTCACAACATACAATTTATCAATTCAACATGATATGTTTTCCAGGGTCACTTTCAGCATACATTACTCAATATACATATACAATTTTAGAGGATCAATAATATTTCTTGCCACAATTGTCCATTCCTTAAGTCTTTGTAAAAAACTCCTTGAATAAGGGATTGAAGTTTTATTTTTCTTTTAGTTCCTGTGAACGTTTTGCATATAGCTGGTGCTAAAATATATGAAAATATAAATGAATAAATGACATCAAATCTTTTTTTTTCAAACACAAAATGAAGGAGCAAAAAAAAATAAGGAAACCCAATGAAAGTGTCAGGAAAGGAATAGAGAGTGGATCTTCTTTAACTAGAGGCTTAATTCAGATCAGAGAGATATAAGAGTGATTGCAAGCAGGCAGGGTCTTAGCTCTGCAGCACATCTGTTGAAAATACTTGGAAGAAAAAAATCAGATCTATTGGGTTGAGCATATATAGATTCAAACAAACTACTTCTGCTCAGTTATACCAGGTGAGAAGCACATGGAAGTCATTGATTGTTGAAGATGGTGCATCCTAATTTACAACCTGGTGCTGTGTGATCCTGAAAAAACTACTTAACACCCCTGGGCTTAATAAAACTGATAGTAAATGAGGAAATGCAAAGAACATAGCACAGAGCTCGACCCTTCTTAAATGTTCAGAAACATGTTGGTTTTATCCCCCTCCACTAATTTTGTATTTCTTATTCTTCTCTATGAGATTATAAAGAAAAAGTCATGTGCAGCCATTTAGATGATCAAAAAGCATAGACCATTTTATGACCTGTAATCTTACCGGAGTCCATCCATGATAAATTGACTTTGCTTGCAGCCAATTCTGGTCATTTTCATCTCTTTGCCCTTTTCTACACTATTGCTTCTTTTAGACTGCAGATCAGACAATGTGTCATAATAGATGTAGCATAAACCTAAAGAATTATTGACTCATTTTTTAAGAAATGGAAATTAGGGAAACTTTCCTGTGTGTCAATCACTTTTGGGTGAGTTTCTGGACACTTTGACAGCTTTGCAGTTTCCAAACTCGGAATTGTGTACTAGACCTATTTATCTGTCACCTCTCCTCCTTGCAGAGATTTAGCAAAGCGCCATAACTCTCTTAAATAAAGATTTCAGGATTTCCAAATGAGCCATTATAGAAGAATTGGCTTGGCTCTATTGGTTCCCGCATCTTCCTGAAGGTCTAACATGGTGATTCTGAGGAGAGCACCTTCACAACTCCAAAATCCTATTAAATTAACCCAAATTGCTGAAACAATTCCTCCCAGTGATCTGGTCATGTTTAGCTTATAACTTTAATGTTTTCCTATTGCTGACTACATCTAATTTAAATATTTCTTTTTTAAAAAATTTTTTATTGCAGTCTAGTTGATTTACAGTGTTGTGGTAGTTTCCTGTGTATACAAAGTGAATCAGTTATACCTATACATATATCCACTCTTTTTTAGATTCCTTTCCCTTATAGGCAATTACAGAGTATTGCGTAGAGTGCCCTGTGCTATACAGTAGGTCCTTTTTAGTTATCTATTTTATATCTCATAGTGTGTATGTGTCAATCCCAGTCTCCCAATTCATCCCTCCCCCCCTTACCCACTGATAGCCATAAGTTTGTTTTCTACATCTGTGACTCTATTTCTGTTTTGTAGATAAGTTCCTTTGTACCCTTTTTGTGGAGTCTTAATTTAAATATTTCTACCTAGCTTTCAAGCTCTTCTATTGAATGACTTTGTTGACCCATTCAACCCCATCTCCCCTTACTCCTTAGCACATGCTGCCCACAGTCTTTTAATGTTCTACCTCGTTATCTTTACATAAATGTTACCCACCCCTGAAATGCACTCCAAGCTCTCTAGTCCCAAGTCCTTCATCTCTATCAAGGTCAAGTTGGTTTTATCTTCTCCATAAAAGCTTTCCTGATTAGTCCAACCTTTGTAATTATGAATTTTGTACCTCTGCCGCTAACACCTTCCCCTACCCCCTCAGCGTGCACGCTTCTATATTGGAACTCAGAATGACTTGCTTAGATAAGTTAATCCCTCTAGGCCAAGCCATCCTTCCTCATGCCCCTATCAGCCATGTCTCTTCGTATCCATATTTTATGCCTGAAAGGGGTGCTGTGAATAGGAGCAGGGCCTAATGAGAAGGATGGAGAGAATTATTAAATTTTTTTCTTTTTGCCTGTTTCCTAAGTTCGTAGGAAACTGAGTTTCATGAAATTTTCATGACTTAACTATATAGAAACTGATCTGTTTTAGGGCTCATGTAATTGCATGTGGCACCAAACCAGGAAAAAGGGTGAATATTCTCCCCACCTCTGCATATGAAACTAAGCAGAATTTTGTTGTTGTAGCCAACAGGGTCTAGGCAGATCACAGATGCCGCACTCAAATGTGGGTAATTGATGAATGTCAATGAAAAGAGTAGCAAGAAGAGAATTTGCTATTTTGGAAAAATGTGTGATTAGGGTTTCAGGAAAGTCAAAAAAAGATGGTAGGTGATATGGGGATATATGTATATGTATAGCTGATTCACTTTGTTATAAAGCAGAAACTAAAACACCATTGCAAAGCAATTATACTCCAAAAAATATGTTAAAAAAAAAGATGGTAAAGCATCTAAAGTATACTTAGTGTCCTCCCAAGTTTTTTTAAAACTAGGATTTCTCTCTCATATTAAATATTCAGTATAGAAGTCACATTGAAGTAAAGAATGACCAAATATCTTCATCCTAACTGCTTCTCCCCCAGTAGCACACAGGGTAGATGGGGAACTCTGAGTGGCTTTTTACTTAGGAGAGGAGTAGGCAGTGGGGCTGAAAATGCACTTAACAACCCGCCTTCTGTGGTAGCAGAGGCCGAGGATGCGATGCCCTTATTACAGAAGATTATTTGTTCTGGTTCTGACTCTGTTTAGGACATCGACAAGCCATTTTCTATGCTGAGAATGGAGATGGGAAATTAGGCGTGACTCATTTATCTATCTTAAAAAACACATTATTTCTTTTTAAATTACAAAAAGTAATCTCTTTTGCTTTTAACTAGTAAATTATGCAAACGTATAAAGAGAAATTTAATCATCTCCTTGCCTCCTTTACTTTCTCTTCCCTGCAATGGCCAAAGTTTGGAGCCTGAAAGACAGTCTTTCGCAAGGTCTTTGGGGTTCAAACCCATACACGTTCACACGTGAGGTAGTTCACACTGTGTTTCTCTTCTGTCTGAGGTGAGTGCTTGACACTTAACACGGGATTTTTTTCTCGACAAATTAGCCTTTATTCCCAAGCTGATATAAGTGACTTGATAACAAGGATGATTTAAATTATCTTTTGTTTCCTATCAGATACATCCTTACCTCCCAAACCAATGAAAACCCACACAGCACCAGGGTGTACTGCAGACCATATCTTGAGCTTCCTACCCTACTCTGGTTGCCATTAGAAATACAAAAATTTCCTTGGTTATCGTTGGCTTTATAAGAAACTAACTAAAACAAAACTTGTAGTTCTTCTATTTCTGATATCTTGCCCAAATGCAACTGTCTTAAGGAGCAACTTTGTACCTCCTGTAATTAAGAGAAAAATTATATACTGAACAATATGCATAGCTGAAAAATTTGGTATGAAAAAGAGAAGGATTTTAACCACAAGAATGCAAGTATTAGCATCATTAGCTTAGTGGATTTTTAATATTTTTCTTGTGACATAGCTATTCCTCTTTTAAAAACCATCTCTACTTATACATGCCTGCATCCTCTGAATCTGCTAATAAAAATTATTCTCAGTAATAAGAAGAAAACTGCACTGTCATCTTCTAAGTACTGTAGTGTAATGCAAGATAGTTTAATCACCACCACATCTAATTAAAATAGTAAATCACTTAAAAAAATCCTTGTGTATTATTGAAGACTTGATTATAACAGGCCTATGTTAGCAGTGCCCCTTAAAGCAAAGAGGTAAGTAAACCCATTACCCAGAAGAAACAAGCCCTCAATGCTAGACTTCTTAGTCAAAAGCAGGATGCTTTGTCAAGTCAATCAGATTTCTAGTGACATTGTCATCCAATGATGCTGTTTCAGTATTGCAGCAAAGCAGGGCTCTGACTTGATCACTTGAAGACTGGTAATCTCCTCTATTTCATTAATTTAGGGTGGTTTACAGATGTCACGCATCGAATTTCACAATAAAAGAACAATTTACCCTTTGTGTATTTGTTCAGTTTTTGAGTCTTCCTTTCATGAGATAGTCTGGCATTCTTTCTGCTCCATCCTCTTTACTGGGTGAACTCACAGATGCTGATGTATATGGAGAATTTACACAACCTTAGTGGTGGTCATGGGCTCCCACCTCTCTGGTTATTCCAGGACACATCCTAGTCTTCTCATTCCAGCCAATTCTCTCCAAATGGCCAAGCTCTCGAATTCCAGTTGATTTTCAATATGTGGGCTCTTGATGCTTCCTGTATTGCAGTTTAAGGACCCACTCTGCACATGTCTCTTTGGATCAGGCTCAATTATGTCTCTTAATCGCAATTTTACATTGTCCCTCTGGCAGGATGTTGATGGAACCGTCTTGGTGCTTGCTGAATCAACCCCTCCATACACTCCCTTTAGTCTGCCCAGCCTGAATTCTCCACTAGGGGAAACCAACTTGAAATATAAAGGAAAATTTATTGTGAAGATCAGAAAAATTGCATCTTTTGGCGTCTCAATCAGAAAATTAAAATATTACATTTTCATCGAAATTGTCTAAGTTATTAACTCATTTACATGAACCAGAAGTCTAATTTCTTAATTAGATTACTGGGTCTCAGGATGAACAGAGACCTTATGTCCATTAAAGGTATTTTTTTTCATGAAACATACATATAGTTTAAAATATCAAATAATATTCAAGATTTATAATGAAAGACAGGAGCTTCTGCCCCATACTTTCCCATTCACTCTACACTAAACAACCTGTACTGTAAGTTATTTCCACTACCAGATACCTCCATATTTCTAAATAAGTCACTTATGTTTCCATTGGTACATTTGTCAATTTTAGGAATTTTCTACCATCTTCCATCTAAGAATGATAAAAACTCACCACTCTTTTACCTCCTTCTTCTTACCACTTGTTTCCTAATCTTTCCAAAATAGGTATAGCACAGTTGTTTTAAATATCGCTCATAGTTGAACAGCACAGTATATGTGATTACATTTCTTTCCTTGTACATTTTCTTCCTTGGATTTCAAATAGCCCCATTAAAATTTTTTTGTATTGAACTCTCCAGGACAGGGTTTTTTTTTTTACCTTGGATCTATTGATAATTTGGTCTGATAATTCTTGGATGGGATGGTAAAGGGCAGGAGGCTGTCTTGTGCATTGTAGGATGTTTAGATGCATCACTGGTCTCATTCTACTAGATGCCAGTAACACCTCCAGCTAGTTGGAACAACCAAAAATGTCTCCAGACATTGTCATATGTCTCCGGAAGAACAAAACCACCCTCACTGAGAACCACTGCTCCAGAAGAACTGGAAACCACATCTCAGGATGGTAAAGGCACTGTGTTCTCAGCCAGGTCCACTATTGTGTTTTTGTTTATCTCCTCTTGGGGACATCTCTTCTGGAGCTTTCTATCCTTTCTGCAATCTGACCAGTGACTTTCTGGGACTCCCTAGGACAGTAGTCATCCTGGGACCTCCCTCCACCCACATCTGGGAAATTTCCTTTGCTTTTCGGCTGTGTTGAATCATCTGTTCCTCAAATCTCTTGTCTTCTTTATTCTTTTATTCTCTTACATTTTGGAGCACCTCCTCTACCAACTTCCAGTAGGTGAATAATAGCTAAAATTTTGAAAGCTTGCATGGTGAAAATGTTTATTCTACCTTCATACTTGATTATGAAGTTTAGCTGAGTTTAGACTTCCGGTTTGAAAAACATTTTTCCTCAGTATTTGAAGGCATTGATCTATTTTCTCCTAACCTCCTATACAGTATTGAGAAATATAATGATATCCCTGATTTTGATTCCCCTCTTTATAACCTATAACTTGCCTCTGAGGGTTTGAGTTCTTCTCTTTAAAACTGGTGATTTGACATTTCACTACACTATAACTTTTTTTTTAGTTAATTCATTAATTTATTTTTGGCTGCATTGGATCTTTGTTGCTGCACACGGGCTTCTCATTGCTGTGGCTTGTCTTGTTGCGGAGCACGGGCTCTAAGCACGCGGGCTTCAATATCATGGCTTGTGGGCTCTAGAGCGCAGGCTCAGTAGTTGTGGTGCACGGGCTTCGTTGGTCTGTGGCATGTGGGATCTTCCCAGATCAGGGCTCG
This sequence comes from Balaenoptera acutorostrata, assembly GCF_949987535.1. Classification (NCBI taxonomy): domain Eukaryota; kingdom Metazoa; phylum Chordata; class Mammalia; order Artiodactyla; family Balaenopteridae; genus Balaenoptera; species Balaenoptera acutorostrata. The sequence continues at coordinate 14,370,078 of NC_080069.1, forward strand.
AACCCGCGTCCCCTGCATTGGCAGGCGGATTCTTAACCACTGTGTCAACAGGGAAGTCCTTTTTAACATCTTTATTGGAGTATAATTGCTTCACAATGTTGTGTTAATTTCTGCTGTATAACAAAGTGAATCAGCTATATTACACTGTAACTTTTAAGGTGGGTACTTTATATCTGGAAACTCACATGCCTTTTTGAAGGCTTCTCCACTCTGCCAAATAGTACACACCTCCTCTTCCTTCCCCTGGGCAACCCCATCTACTGCCTTCCTCCTTTGTGCCTTTCATCACACTATTTTATGACCATCCATTTAGAGGCCTGTTTTGCTTTCCCGTGAGAGTTGGGTTTCTTAGGGCAGAGCTTTATCCACCTGTATATCTTCATGTCCCTAGAACAATACCTCCAACACAGCAAGTGTGCAATGAATCCTTGTTGAATAATGAAGTAAATGGATAATGAAACAAGAAGAACCTAAATGCTATCAATCCATATTTGTGATTCATTTTGTTACTTTTATGCCATTTCTTTCCCCTCTGAAATTTACAAGGATTATTGGTCTCTGTTTCTAGTTTTTGCTTGTTTGCTTTTAGAAGTGTCACTGAGTGGGGGAGTTCCTAGTGAAGAAGGTCATATTTTGGCTGTTCTGTGATCCTGAAATGATGTTCATTGTATCACTCGTCTTTCCTTTTTTTAAAATTAATTTGTATTGGAGTATAGTTGCTTTACAATATTTTGTTAGTTTCTGCTGTACAACAAAGTGAGTCAGTTATACATGTATATATATCCACTCTTTTTTAGATTTCTCACTCTTCTTTCTGAGCGTTCTCTCAGTTGAAGATCCAAGTGAACCCAGGCAGGAGTATGACATTACATTGGCCTTGTGTCTGATAATTCAGTTCTGAAGGTGGGATGTTGAGTGGCAGAGGGTTCAGCTGGTGAGACTTTCAGCATAGAAACCTGTTAAACCACCAAAGCATCATTAATGAGATGGGATGAATTGATTTCTATTCTGAATTGCTTGGCAGTGCCTCAGTACTGAGACATCAAATGTGCTCAGTGTGCTACGTGGAAGACCATTTCTTTTTTTTTTTTTGAATTTTTGAATTTTATTTTATTGATTTTTTTATACAGCAGGTTCTTATTAGTTATCCATTTTATACATATTAATGGATACATGTCAATCCCAATCTCCCAATTCACCCCACCACCACCACCCCTGCCACTTTCCCCCCTTTGTATCCATACATTTGTTCTCTACATCTGTGTCTCAATTTCTGCCCTGCAAACCGGTTCATCTGTACCATTTTTTTAGGTTCCACATATATGCGTTAATATACGATATTTGTTTTACCCTTTCTGACTTACTTCACTCTGTATGACAGTCCCTAGATCCATCCACGTCTCTACAAATGACCCAATTTCGTTCCTTTTTTTGACTGAGTAATATTCCATTGTATATATGTACCACATCTTCTTTATGCATTCATCTGTCGATGGGCACTTAGGTTGCTGCCATGTCCTGGCTATTGTAAATAGAGCTGCAGTGAACATTGGGGTACATGACTCTTTTTGAGTTATGGTTTTCTCAGGGTATATGCCCAATAGTGGGATTGCTGGGCCATATGGTAGTTCTATTTTTAGCTTTTTAAGGAACCTCCATACTGTTCTCCATAGTGGCTGCATCAACTTACATTCCCACCAACAGTGCAAGAGGGTACCCTTTTCTGCACACCCTCTCCAGCATTTGTTGCTTGTAGATTTTCTGATGATGCCCATTCAAACTGGTGTGAGGTGATATATCATTGTAGTTTTGATTTGCATTTCTCTAATAATGAGTGATGTTGAGCAGCTTTTCATGTGCTTCTTGGCCATCTGTATGTCTTCTTTGGAGAAATGTCTATTTAGGTCTTCTGCCCATTTTTGGATTGGGTTGTTTGTTTTTTTAAAATTGAGCTGCATGAGCTGTTTATATATTTTGGATATTAACCCTTTGTCCGTTGATTCATTTGCAAATATTTTCTCCCAGTCTGAGGGTTGTCTTTTCATCTTGTTTGTAGTTTCCTTTGCTGTGCAAAAGCTTTTAAGTTTCATTAGGTTCCATCTGTTTATTTTTGTTTTTGTTTCCATTACTCTAGGAGGTGGATCGAAAAAAATCTTGCTGTGATTTATGTCAAAGAGTGCTCTTCCTATGTTTTCCTCTGAGTTTTATAGTGTCCCGTCTTACATTTAGGTCTCTAATCCATTTTGAGTTTATTTTTGTGTATGGTGTTAGGGAGTGTCCTAATTTCATTCTTTTACATGTAGCTGTCCAGTTTTCCCAGCACCACTTATTGAAGAGACTGTCTTTTCTCCACTGTATATCTCTGCCTCCTTTGTCATAGATTAGTTGACCATAGGTACGTGGGTTTATCTATGGGCTTTCTATCCTGTTCCATTGATCTATATTTCTGTTTTTGTGCCAGTACCATTTGTCTTGATTACTGTAGCTTTATAGTATAGTCTGAAGTCAGGGAGTCTGATTCCTCCAGCTCTGTTTTTTTCCCTCAAGACAGCTTTGACTATTCGGGATCTTTTGTGTCTCCATACAAATTTTAAGATATTTTGTTCTAGTTCCGTAAAAAATGCCATTGGTAATTTGATAGGGATTGCATTGAATCTGTAGATTGCTTTGGGTAGTAGAGTCATTTTCACAATGTTGATTCTTCCAATCCAAGAACATGGTATATCTCTCCATCTGTTTGTATCATCTTTAATTTCTTTCACCAGTGTCATAGTTTTCTGCATACAGGTCTTTTGTCTCCCTAGGTATGTTTATTCCTAGGTATTTTATTCTTTTTGTTGCAGTGGTAAATGGGACTGTTTCCTTAACTTCTCTTTCAGATTTTTCATAACTAGTGTATAGGAAAGCAAGAGATTTCTGTGCATTAATTTTGTATCCTGCAACATTACCAAATTCATTGATTAGTTCTAGTAGTTTTCTGGTGGCAGCTTTAGGATTCTCTATGTATAGTGCCATGTCATCTGCAAACAGTGACAGTTTTACTTCTTCTTTTCCAATTTGTATTCCTTTTATTTTTTTTTTTCTTCTCTGATTGCCATGGCTAGGACTTCCAAAACCATGTTTAATAATAGTGTGAGAGGATTAACCAAGATGGCGGAGTAGAAGGACGTGCTCTCACTCCCTCTTGCGAGAGCACCAGAATCACAACTGGCTGCTGGACAATCATTGACAGGAAGACCCTGGACTTCACCAAGGAGGATACCCCACGTCCAAGGACAGAGGAGAAGCCACAGTGAGACGGTAGGAGGGGCGCAATCAGAGTAAAATCAAATCCCATAACTGCTGGGTGGGTGACTCACAGACTGGAGAACACTTATACCACAGAAGTCCACCCACTGGAGTGAAGGTTTTGAGCCCCACATCAGGCTTCCCAACCTGGGGGTCCGGCAGCGGGAGGAGGAATTCCTAGAGAATCAGACTTTGAAGTCTAGTGGGAATTGATTGCAGGACTGTGACAGGACTGGGGGAAACAGAGACCCCACTCTTGGAGGGCACACACAAAGTAATGTGTGCATCGGGACCCAGGGGAAGGAGCAGTGACCCTGGGGGAGACTGAACCAGACGTACCTGCTGGTGTTGGGGGGTGTCCTGCAGAGGCAAGTGGTGGCTCTGTTTCACCGTGGGGATAAGGACACTGGCAGCAGAGGTCCTGGGAAGTTCTCCTTGGCGTGAGCCCTCCCAGAGTCTGCCATTAACCCCACCAAAGAGCACGGGTAGGCTCCAGTGTCAGGTTGCCTCAGGCAAAACAACGCAACAGGGAGGGAACCCAGCCCCACCCATCAACAGTCCAGTGGATTAAGGTTTTACTGAGCTCTGACCACCACAGCAACAGTCAGCTCTACCCACCACCAGAGCCTCCCATCAAGCCTCTTAGATAGCCTCAACCACCAGAGGGCAGACAACAGAAGCAAGAAAAACTACAATCCTGCAGCCTGTGGACCAAAAACCACAGTTACAGAAAGACAGAGAAGATGAAAAGGCAGAGGGCTGTGTACCAGATGAAGGAACAAGAAAAAACCCCAGAAAAACAACTAAATGAAGTGGAGATAGGCAACCTTCCAGACAAAGAATTCAGAATAATGATAATGAAGATGATCCAGGACCTCGGAATAAGAATGGAGGCAAAGATTGAGAAGATGCAAGAAATGATTAACAAAGACCTAGAAGAATTAAAGAACAAACAAACAGAGATGACCAATACAATAACTGAAATGAAAACTACACTAGAAGGAATCAATAGCAGAATAACTGAGGCAGAAGAACGGATAAGTGACCTGGAAGACAGAATGGTGGAATTCACTGCTGCGGAAGAGACTAAAGAAAAAAGAATGAAAAGAAATGAAGACAGCCTAAGAGACCTCTGGGACAACATTAAACGCAACAACATTCGCATTATAGGGGTCCCAGAAGGAGAAGAGAGAGAGAAAGGACCAGAGAAAATATTTGAAGAGATTATAGTCGAAAACTTCCCTAACATGGGAAAGGAAATAGCCACCCAAGTCCAGGAAGCGCAGAGAGTCCCATACAGAATAAACCCAAGGAGAAACACGCCGAGACACATAGTAATCAAAGTGGCAAAAATTAAAGACAAAGAAAAATTACTGAAAGCAGCAAGGGAAAAACGACAAATAACATACAAGGGAACTCCCATAAGGTTAACAGCTGATTTCTCAGCAGAAACTCTGCAAGCCAGAAGGGAGTGGCATGATATACTTAAAGTGATGAAAGGGAAGAACCTACAACCAAGATTACTCTACCCAGCAAGGATCTCATTTAGATTTGATGGAGAAATCAAAACCTTTACAGACAAGCAAAAGCTAAGAGAATTCAGCACCACCAAACCAGCGCTACAACAAATGCTAAAGGAACTTCTCTAAGTGGGAAACACAAGAGAAGAAAAGGACCTACAAAAACAAACCCAAAACAATTAAGAAAATGGTCATAGGAACATACATATCGATAATTACCTTAAACGTGAATGGATTAAATGCCCCAACCAAAAGACATAGACTGGCTGAATGGATACAAAAACAAGACCCATATATATGCTGTCTACAAGAGACCCACTTCAGACCTAGGGACACATACAGACTGAAAGTGAGGGGATGGAAAAAGATATTCCATGCAAATGGAAATCAAAAGAAAGCTGGAGTAGCTATACTCATATCAGATAAAATAGACTTTAAAATAAAGAATGTTACAAGAGACAAGGAAGGACACTACATAATGATCCAGGGATCAATCCAAGAAGAAGATATAACAATTATAAATATATATGCACCCAACATAGGAGCACCTCAATACATAAGGCAACTGCTAACAGCTATAAAAGAGGAAATCGACAGTAACACAATAATAGTGGGGGACTTTAACACCTCACTTACACCAATGGACAGATCATCCAAAATGAAAATAAATAAGGAAACAGAAGCTTTAAATGACACAATAGACCAGATAGATTTAATTGATATATATAGGACATTCCATCCAAAAACGGCAGATTACACGTTCTTCTCAAGTGCGCACGGAACATTCTCCAGGATAGATCACATCTTGGGTCACAAATCAAGCCTCAGTAAATTTAAGAAAATTGAAATCATATCAAGCATCTTTTCTGACCACAACGCTATGAGATTAGAAATGAATTACAGGGAAAAAAACGTAAAAAAGACAAACAGATGGAGGCTAAACAATACGTTACTAAATAACCAAGAGATCACTGAAGAAATCAAACAGGAAATAAAAAAATACCTAGAGACAAATGACAATGAAAACACGACGACCCAAAACCTATGGGATGCAGCAAAAGCGGTTCTAAGAGGGAAGTTTATAGCTATACAAGCCTACCTAAAGAAACAAGAAAAATCTCAAGTAAACAATCTAACCTTACACCTAAAGAAACTAGAGAAAGAAGAACAAACAAAACCCAAAGTTAGCAGAAGGAAAGAAATCATAAAGATCAGAGCAGAAATAAATGAAATAGAAACAAAGAAAACAATAGCAAAGATCAATAAAACTAAAAGTTGGTTCTTTGAGAAGATAAACAAAATTGATAAGCCATTAGCCAGACTCATCAAGAAAAAGAGGGAGAGGACTCAAATCAATAAAATCAGAAATGAAAAAGGAGAAGTTACAACAGACACCGCAGAAATACAAAACATCCTAAGAGACTACTACAAGCAACTTTATGCCAATAAAATGGACAACCTGGAAGAAATGGACAAATTCTTAGAAAGGTATAACCTTCCAAGACTGAATCAGGAAGAAACAGAAAATATGAACAGACCAATCACAAGTAATGAAATTGAAACTGTGATTAAAAATCTTCCAACAAACAAAAGTCCAGGACCAGATGGCTTCACAGGTGAATTCTATCAAACATTTAGAGAAGAGCTAACACCCATACTTCTCAAACTCTTCCAAAAAATTGCAGAGGAAGGAACTCTCCCAAACTCATTCTATGAGGCCACCATCACCCTGATACCAAAACCAGACAAAGACACTACAAAAAAAGAAAATTACAGACCAATATCACTGATGAATATAGATGCAAAAATCCTCAACAAAATACTAGCAAACAGAATCCAACAACACATTAAAAGGATCATACACCACGATCAAGTGGGATTTATCCCAGGGATGCAAGGATTCTTCAATATACGCAAATCAATCAATGTGATACACCATATTAACAAATTGAAGAAGAAAAACCATATGATCATCTCAATAGATGCAGAAAAAGCTTTTGACAAAATTCAACACCCATTTCTGATAAAAACTCTCCAGAAAGTGGGCATAGAGGGAACCTACCTCAACATAATAAAGGCCATATATGACAAACCCACAGCAAACATCATTCTCAATGGTGAAAAACTGAAAGCATTTCCTCTAAGATCAGGAACGAGACAAGGATGTCCACTCTCACCACTATTATTCAACATAGTTCTGGAAGTCCTAGCCACGGCAATCAGAGAAGAAAAAGAAATTAAAGGAATACAAATTGGAAAAGAAGAAGTAAAACTGTCACTGTTTGCGGATGACATGATACTATACATAGAGAATCCTAAAACTGCCACCAGAAAACTGCTAGAGCTAATTAATGAATATGGTAAAGTTGCAGGTTACAAAATTAATGCACAGAAATCTCTTGCATTCCTATACACTAATGATGAAAAATCTGAAAGAGAAATTATGGAAACACTCCCATTTACCATTGCAACAAAAAGAATAAAATACCTAGGAATAAACCTACCTAGGGAGACAAAAGACCTGTATGCAGAAAACTATAAGACACTGATGAAAGAAATTAAAGATGATACCAACAGATGGAGAGATATACCATGTTCTTGGATTGGAAGAATCAACATTGTGAAAATGAGTATACTACCCAAAGCAATCTACAGATTCAATGCAATCCCTATCAAATTACCAATGGCATTTTTTACGGAGCTAGAACAAATCATCTTAAAATTTGTATGGAGACACAAAAGACCCCGAATAGCCAAAGCAGTCTTGAGGCAAAAAAATGGAGCTGGAGGAATCAGACTCCCTGACTTCAGACTATACTACAAAGCTACAGTAATCAAGACAATATGGTTCTGGCACAAAAACAGAAACGTAGATCAATGGAATAAGATAGAAAGCCCAGAGATTAACCCACGCACCTATGGTCAACTAATCTATGACAAAGGAGGCAAAGATATACAATGGAGAAAAGACAGTCTCTTCAATAAGTGGTGCTGGGAAAACTGGACAGCTACATGTAAAAGAATGAAATTAGAATACTCCCTAACACCATACACAAAAATAAACTCAAAATGGATTAGAGACCTAAATATAAGACTGGACACTATAAAACTCTTAGAGGAAAACATAGGAAGAACACTCTTTGACATCAATCACAGCAAGATCTTTTTTGATCCACCTCCTAGAGTAAGAGAAATAAAAACAAAAATAAACAAATGGGACCTAATGAAACTTCAAAGCTTTTGCACAGCAAAGGAAACCATAAACAAGACGAAAAGACAACCCTCAGAATGGGAGAAAATATTTGCAAATGAATCAACGGACAAAGGATTAATCTCCAAAATATATAAACAGCTCATTCAGCTCAATATCAAAGAAACAAACACCCCAATCCAAAAATGGGCAGAAGACCTAAATAGACATTTCTCCAAAGAAGACATACAGACGGCCACGAAGCACATGAAAAGATGCTCAACATCACTAATTATTAGAGAAATGCAAATCAAAACTACAATGAGGTATCACCTCACTCCTGTTAGAATGGGCATCATCAGAAAATCTACAAACAACAAATGCTGGAGAGGGTGTGGAGAAAAGGGAACCCTCTTGCACTGTTGGTGGGAATGTAAATTGATACAGCCACTATGGAGAACAATATGGAGGTTCCTTAAAAAACTAAAAATAGAATTACCATATGACCCAGCAATCCCACTACTGGGCATATACCCAGAGAAAACCGTAATTCAAAAAGACACATGCACCCGAATGTTCATTGCAGCACTATTTACAATAGCCAGGTCATGGAAGCAACCTAAATGCCCATCAACAGACGAATGGATAAAGAAGTTGTGGTACATATATACAATGGAATATTACTCAGCCATAAAAAGGAACGAAATTGAGTCATTTGTTGAGACGTGGATGGATCTAGAGACTGTCATACAGAGTGAAGTAAGTCAGAAAGAGAAAAACAAATATCGTATATTAATGCATGTATGTGGAACCTAGAAAAATGGTACAGATGAGCCAGTTTGCAGGGCAGAAGTTGAGACACAGATGTAGAGAATGGACATATGGACACCAAGGGGGGAAAACTGCGGTGAGGTGGGGATGGTGGTGTGCTGAATTGGGCGATTGGGATTGACATGTATACACTGATGTGTATAAAACTGATGCCTAATAAGAACCTGCAGTATAAAAAAACAAACAAAACAACTAATACTAAACTTTCATTGGGTTATTTGTATGGAAATATGTTAATATAAATGTTTCAGACATTACATGAAATTTCTAAAAATCTTATATTTGCATTTGTATGGAAATATGTATGGAAATATGTTAATATAAATGTTTCAGACATTACATGAAATTTCTAAAAATCTTGTATTTGTATGGAAATATGTATGGAAATATGTTAATATAAATGTTTCAGACATTACAGGAAACTTCTAAAAATCTTATATGTTCTGGTATAATGTTATAAGTAATAATCCTAGTTATTACTTTAAAATGTATATCTCAGAAATAACTAATTTTCTTGTCAACTGCATTATTATGAACTTTCATCAAATCTTTAACCGTGGTCATTTTTAAGTCTTTTGTCATTTACAGACAGTTCTGGGTGTACTCTGATGATTTTGCAAATATGTTCCTATAAAAGGGTTTCATCTTCAAGAAATTCATGGAAAAGACTCTGACAAGTACAGGTTTCTGGTAACTGACTGTACTGCTGAACTGAATGAATAAGCATTTTCAGAACTCTAATGAAAAACTGATGAACTCATAAAAGTGCTAACAAAAGATCAAGATGAAAAAAAAATTAATTACATGGGACTGAGTGAACTGATGAGGATGAGTATAATTTCTGTGACTTTCTGTCTGAATTAAAAAAAAAAAAATCCCACAAGGACTCAGAGGCAAAGAATATACAAATCAATTTTCACTGCAAAGTAAAGGAGCTGTTACAGTGGAGGATTACTGGACTGAATGTCAATATTATGACATAGTATGAGTGTGTTTCATGTTTGGTAATTGCAATCATTGTTGCTTTTGTTGTGGTCAAAAAAAAAAAAAAAAAAAATAATAGTGTGAGAGGGGACATCCTTGTCTTGTTCCTGATCTTAGAGGAAATGCTTTCAGTTTTTCACCATTGAGAATGATGTTTGCTGTGGGTTTGTTGTATATGGCCTTTATTATGTTGAGGTAGGTTCCATCTATGCCCAGTTTCTGGAGAGTTTTTATCATAAATGGGTGTTGAACTTTGTCAAAAGCTTTTTCTGCACCTATTGAGATGAGCATATGGTTTTTATTCTTCAATTTGTTAATATGGTGTATCACATTGATTGATTTCCATGTGTTGAAGAATCCTTGCATCCCTGGGATAAATCCCACTTGATCATGGAGTATGATCCTTTTAATGTGTTGTTGCATTCTCTTTGTTAGTATTTTGTTGAGGATTTTTGCATCTATATTCATCAGTGATATTGGTCTGTAATTTTCTTTTTTTATAGTATCTTTGCGTAGTTTTGGTATCAGGGTGATGGTGGCCGCATAGAATGAGTTTGGGAGTGTTCCTTCCTCTGCAATTTTTTGGAAGAGTTTGAGAAGGATGGGAGTTAGCTCTTCTCTAAATGTTTGATAGAATTCACCTGTGAAGCCATCTGATCCTGGACTTTTGTTTGTTGGAAGATTTTAAATCACAGTTTCAATTTCATTACTTGTGATTGGTCTGTTCATATTTTCTATTTCTTCCTGGTTCAGTCTTAGAAGGCTATAGCTTTCTAAGAATTTGTCCATTTCTTCCAGGTTGTCCATTTTATTGGCATAGAGTTGCTTGTAGTAGTCTTTTAGGATGCTTTGTATTTCTGCAGTGTCTGTTGTAACTTCTTTTTCATTTCTAATTTTGTTGATTTGAGTCCTCTGCTTCTTGTTCTTGATGAGTCTGGCTAATGGTTTATCAATTTTATCTTCTCAAAGAACCAACTTTAGTTTTATTGATCTTTGCTTTTGTTTTCTTTATTTCTATTTCATTTATTTCTGCTCTGATCAGTATGATTTCTTTCCTTCTGCTAACTCTGGGTTTTGTTTGTTCTTCTTTCTCTAGTTCCTTTAGGTGTAAGGTTAGATTGTTTGTTTGAGATTTTTCTTGTTTCTTGAGGTAGGTTTGTATTGCTATAAAATTCCCTCTTAGAACTGCTTTTGCTGCATCCAATAGGTTTTGGATTGTCGTGTTTTCATTGTCATTTGTGTCTAGGTATTTTTTGATTTCCTCTTTGACTTCTTCAGTGATCTCTTGGTTATTTAGTTACATATTGTTTAGCCTCCATGTGTTTGCGTTTTTTACGTTTTTTTCCCTGTAATTCATTTCTAATCTCATAGCATTGTGGTCAGAAAAGATGCTTGATATGATTTCAATTTTCTTAAATTTACTGAGGCTTGATTTGTGACCCAAGATGTGATCTATCTTGGAGAATGTTTCATGCACACTTGAGAAGAAAGTATAATCTGCTGTTTTTGGATGGAATGTCCTATAAGTATCAATTAAATCTATCTGGTCTGTTGTGTCATTTAAAGCTTGTGTTTCCTTATTAATTTTCTGTTTGGATGATCTGTCCATTGGTGTAAGTGAGGTGTTAATGTCCCCCACTATTATTGTGTTACTGTCGATTTCCTCTTTTATAGCTGTTAGCAGTTGCCTTATGTATTGAGGTGCTCCTATGTTGGGTGCATATATATTTATAATTGCTCTATCTTCTTCTTGGATTGATCCCTTGATCATTATGTAGTGTCTGTCCTTCTTTGTCTCTTGTAATAGTCTTTTTTTAAAGTCTGTTTTGTCTGATATGAAAATTGCTACTCCAGCGTTCTTTTGATTTCCATTTGCATGGAATATCTTTTTCCATCCCCTCACTTTCAGTCTGTATGTGTCCCTAGGTCTGAAGTGGGTCTCTTGTAGACAGCATATATATGGGTCTTGTTTTTGTATCCATTCATCTAGCCTGTGTCTTTTGTTGGAGCATTTAATCCTTTCACCTTTAAGGTAATTATCGATATGTATGTTCCATTTTCTTAATTGTTTTGGGTTTGTTTTTGTAGGTACTTTTCTTCTCTTGTGTTTCCCACTTAGAGAAGTTCCTTTAGCATTTGTTGTAAAGCTGGTTTGGTGGTGCTGAATTCTTTTAGCTTTTGCTTGTCTGTAAAACTTTTGATTTCTCCATCGAATCTGAATGAGATCCTTGCTGGGTAGAGTAATCTTGGTTGTAGGTTCTTCCCTTTCATCACTTTAAGTATATCATGCCACTCCCTTCTGGGTTGTAGAGTTTCTGCTGAGAAATCAGCTGTTAACCTTATGGGAGTTCCCTTGTATGTTATTTGTCGTTTTTCCCTTGCTGCTTTCAATAATTTTTCTTTGTCTTTAATTTTTGCCAATTTGATTACTATGTGTCTCGGTGTGTTTCTTCTTGGGTTTATCCTGTATTGGACTCTCTGTGCTTCCTGGACTTGTGTGGCTATTTCCTTTCCCATGTTAGGGAATTTTTCGACTATAATCTCTTCAGATATTTTCTTGGGTCCTTTCTCTTTCTCTTCTTCTTCTAGGACCCCTATAATGCAAATTTTGTCGCATTTAATGTTGTCCCAGAAGTCTTTTAGGCTGTCTTCATTCCTTTTCATTCTTTTTTCTTTATTCTGTTCCACAGCAGTGAACTCCGCCTTTCTGTCCTCCAGGTCACTTATCCGCTCTTCTGCCTCAGTTATTCTGCTATTGATTTCTTCTAGTGTATTTTTCATTTGTTACTGTATTGTTCCTCTCTGTTTGTTTGTTCTTTAATTCTTCTAGGTCTTTGTTAAACATTTCTTGCATCTTCTCGATCTTTGCCTCCATTCCTTTTCTGAGGTCCTGGATCATCTTCACTATCATTATTCTGAATTCTTTTTCTGGAAGATTGCCTATCTCCACTTCATTTAGTTGTTTTTCTGGGGTTTTATCTTGTTCCTTCATCTGGTACATAGCCCTCTGCCCTTTCATCTTGTCTATCTTTCTGTGAATGTGGTTTTTGTTCCACAAGCTGCAGGATTGTAGTTCTTCTTGCTTCTGCTGTCTGCCCTCTGGTGGATGAGGCTATCTAAGAGGCTTGTGCATGCTTCCTGATGGGAGGGACTGGTGGTGGGTAGAGCTGGGTGTTGCTCTGGTGGGCAGAGCTCAGTAAAACTGTAATCTGCTTGTCTGCTGATGGGTGGGGCTGGGTTCCCTCCCTGTTGGTTGTTTGGCCTGAGGTGACCCAACACTGGAGCCTCCGCAGGCTCTTTGGTGGGGCTAATGGCAGACTCTGGGTGGGCTCACGCCAAGGAGTACTTTCCAGAACTTCTGCTGCCAGTGTCCTTGTCCCCGTGGTGAGACACAGCCACCCCCTGCCTCTGCAGGAGACCCTCCAACTCTAGCAGGTAGGTTTAGGTCAGTGTCCTATGGGGTCACTGCTCCTTCCCCTGGACCCGATGCACACACTACTTTGTGTGTGCCCTCCAAAAGTGGAGTGTCTGTTTCCCTCAGTCCTGTCAAAGTCCTGCAATCAAATCCCACTAGCCTTCAAAGTCTAATTCTCTAGGAATTCCTCCTCCCGTTGCTGGACCCCCAGGTTGGGAAGCCTGACGTGGGGCTCAGAACCTTCACTCCAGTGGGTGGACTTCTGTGGTATAAGTGTTCTCCAGTTTGTGAGTCACCCACCCTGTGGTTATGGGCTTTGATTTTATTGTGATTGCGCCCCTCCTACTGTCTCATTGTGGCTTCTCCTTTGTCTTTGGATGTGGGGTATCTTTTCTGGTGAGTTCCAGTGTCTTCCTGTCGATGATTGTTCAGCAGTTAGCTGTGATTCCAGTGCTCTCGCAAGAGGAAGTGAGAGCACGTCCTTCTTCTCCGCCATCTTGAACCAATCTCGGAAGATCATTTCTTTTCCTTCCCTCAGCAGCCTAAAGACTGCAGTAGATAATGATATCTTATTCTAAGTCCCTCTTCAGAGAGAGCATCACACACATTTCTGAGATAAAACTAATCTCCAGCTACTTTGCCGGGTGGACCTGAAGAAGCATGTTCCAGAGTCAGGACCTCAAATTTCTTCTTTTTTTTAAAAATGTCATCTTTCCCGGGTCATCATCATAAACTTTTATATCAAGAGGCTGATCCTGATAAAGTGAGGGAATGGAAAAGTTTAAATATGGGATGAGAATGATTTTTAAATGCTGGAGGATTTGCCTAAAATTATTCATGTTTTTCTATCCAGCGAGTCCTTTTTTTGAGTCCTGTTGGAATGACGACAGACCTTTGAATATTTTCTTCCCTCTAATCATTACTTTGAAGAACCTGGAGAAGATATGAAAAATGAAATTGATATCTGTTGTTTTATGGCCAAAACCCAGGCCCACCCACTGCACTTCGTTGGGCAACCCCTTTCTAGATCAAAGTCGTGTTCCCCAGGAATAAACTCTTAGGTCATTCACCGGCAACCTGTTATGTTGTTGTCACATTGGTGCCTGACTGGTACCCACTCCAGCCTCAAAACTGGAATGGGTAACAGTTCAAATCATGGTTTTATTCTGAGGCCCATTTACAGCTGTATGTCTGGGGACCACTTATCATTAGTTTCCTTGTCTATAAAATAATAGTTGTCACAGAACTTTGCAGTGGACATCCCAGGAGAAGTGTGTAAAGGTCTAGCAGATGCCTGGAGTCTGAAAGGGTGCAGTACAGAAACCCTCTCTTTCCTTACCTGTGAAAGGTGACCATCTGGGGCATTTTTTTTTTTTATTAAAGCAAGGAAGAAGGCTTCATCAGAGGGTTCTGCCTCTTTATTGATGCCTGCACCCCCCTGGCCCATCACCTGCTAAGTGTCAATAATTCTGCTGGTTTTCCTTCCCTGAACACAGATGGTGGAGGCAGCATCAGACAGTTTCCCAGGCATGCTAAACTGAACTAAAACATCACCCAGGGAGAGTCCCGTTCTGTTGAGAGAGCATCGTCCAGAACCTGAAGTAGTTGTAAAACACAGAAAAGATTCCAGGATCACAAGCACCCCCTAGGGAGTGGCCAGGAGAACGGTAAAAGGTATTAAAGCCTCAGCTGTATCCCCAAACACAGCTGTCTGTGGACAACAGCTTCTCAACTAGGGTAAATCGGCTAAATCGGGAGGTCACTGCTGCCTGGCTTCCCTTTTCTCTCCTTGCTGTGTTAACCCATGAATCACTGTCCCTGTGGCTGCAAAGGTTGGGAAGTTTGGTGGATGGAAAATGAGAACGGGTGTGAGATATATTAATTTCCTTTCCAGGAGTCTGAATTTGGAGGAGGCCTCTGCTTTTTCCCTATCAAAATTATATTTACAGCAGCAGCGTGGGAGTGATTGAAAGCATACTCTTTGGAGTTAGACTTCCTGGGTTGATGCCCTGACTGTGTAATTTAATCAGCTATCTCTCTTTCGGTGGATTATTTGACTTTTGACCTTGATTTTCTCAAACTGTAAAATGAGAATAATAATATTAGTTCGCTCAGAACTGTTTTAATTTTAAAATGAAATTATACATATGAAGTGCTTAGAATAATGCTTAACAAATAGCGTGCACTCAGTAAATGCTGTATTTGCTCTCCTTGAAGCAAAATGCTGGTATCCATGGCAAGAACACTGGCTTTTACATTCCGTTATCTAAGATTCTCTAAGACAGCTCTGGCATAATTTCTTCTGAGCTAGCACTCGGGTGACGCTGAAGACATCTTTTTCTATGTCTTTCATTCCTGGAGACCCCTGAGGTTTAAAGTTATACGTATCTTCTTTCCTTAGCAATCAATATCCATTACGTATGGCTCACGGTTACCGCTTTTCCTGGAGAAAGATGTTAATGGATCCTGTCAAGGCCACGAGGCAGCCACTTCCTTACAGAATGGCTTTTGAGTTTCTTAAAAGCCTGACCTTCAGTTAGAAAGTGATCAGGAAGCTTCCAATAAGCTCAGGAGTCTAATCAATATTTCTGTCTTTGGTGATGATCAGTTGTCATCAAGGGTCCACCAAAAAGTCATGTAAGTCACACAGGCTGTGGCTTTTCCTGACGTTTTCTATCCATTAGGTGTCCCTGGAAAAGGGGGAGCTCTTCAAGTTTCCACGGCAGAAGTGGCTAATCTGCTGGCCTTCTAAAAAATAACTACACAGATAATACAAAATATAAAAACAAAAGCAAAATCTCACAGGAGACTTCAGGAGACTAGGTTATTTGGGACTATTGACAGGTCAGCTTCAAGAAGACTGGATTTCAGAACTGAAGGTAAATAGTATTTGTCTTTCCAATTTAAAATCTCCAGTCATAGCTTTCAGGCTGCCAGCCCAGCTCCCCTTTCGTTCAGTGATATGATCCCTATTTTTCTACCTCAACCCACGACCCTGGCAGACAGGAAGTTGTGTCTGGCTAAATTCACAGAGTTATCTCCTTAAAAATCAAGAACAAGACTTTAGCACATTTCTTAGTAAATTTATTTGAAGTCATGATTTTGACGGCCTGGTGTTGTCTGACAAAGGGATGAAATCGTCCAGCAAGCTGCCCTCTCACAGGAGATTTAGTTTCCTATGTCGCCACCTAGTGACCATTCTAGGAACTTCATTGATGGGTTGTCGGGTACAGACAGACCTGCCACATATGTGCACGTTTATAAGGAGGTTATTAGCTTTCTTTAGAATATATTTCCCAGTTTTAGCACATGTGTGTGCTAAAATGGGTGTTTTTTTTTAAATTCCACAATCTCGTGTCAGTACAGATGCTTTGAGAAAAAGGCAAATTGGGTATATGGAGCTGCTTGATATTTGAGAATACAGTCATCCCTCTGTAATCATAAGTTCTGCATGCAGGGATTCAACCAACTGAGGATGAAAAAATATTTTTTTAAAAATTCAGAACGTTCCAAAAAGCAAAACTTGAACTTGCCACATCCCAGCCACTATTTACATAGCATTTACATTTTATTTACAACTATTTACAAAGCTACTATTTTCATTGTATTAGGTATTATAAGTAATCTAGAAATGACTTAAAGTATACTGGGAGGATATGCTTAGGTTATATGCAAATACTTTGCCATTTTATGTAAGAGACTTGAGCTTGGGAGGAGTTTTGTTTGGGGGGTCCTGGAGCCAATCCTCCACAGATACTGAGGCAGGACTGTAATGGATGCTATTGGGAATGCTGGTTTTGTTTTGTTTTCATTTGGGTCACCATCACTGCATTCCTGGCAGAAGTGATGTAAAAATATACTTGAGATTCCTTGGCACTGTAGCATTTAGACAATATATTATAACAAATACGGATTCTGATTTATTTTTTTGGAGAATTTTTTAAAGTGATTTGTGGGAAGTTAAACTGCAGAATCTGTCCCCCACCTGCCCTCCACTCCCTGCAATGTACAGACACTAAGGTCTCTGCTCAGTGTGACTCCTTTTTATATTTTACTGATTTCTATGGGTTTCCCTGGTTCTATATCACTCACTGGTCAGAGGTTTGGGCAGCGGTTTTGCTCAAATTCTGGGAGCCGATATACCTTTGGCCCTCTGCCCTTGATCTGTGCCTGGGCTGGGGAGCATAGTCAAAGTTCAGCTGGGTTTCACTCATGCCTTGGATTTTCCTCTGTGGCGGTCTCTCGGGTACTCACCCCCCAGCTCAGGGTGGGATGGTGTGGGGGGCTTGTCAAACCTGCCATGCTTCTCTCATGCCCATACCCACCTCTTCCTATTTCAGGTCAGTCCACTCTCGCCCTCCCTATGATTAAACCTCAGCCTAACTAAGATGCGTCTTTGTCCTATTTGTTTTCTGTCGGCACTTTTGCTGATCAATCGTTTGAGTTCCTGCTCTCCAACCCAAACCAGCCCACTGAATGTCCTTAAAAAATGTAAATACAAAGTTAGATAAAAGGTCTTGGAAGGAGCAGTGCATGTGATGGGCCCTGAAGCCCCAGCTTCATGAGCTTGCCGATAAATCTGCCTCTGTCCAGGGCAGAGGGCACATGACCCAGCTCTAAGCACAGCCCAGCATCCCAAGACACAACATCCCAGACCCGTAGCAAGCTCCGTCTAAGTTGAGGCAAGTACTAGCATCAGGAAGGGTTATTTATTCATGGTAGGGCAGCAAGGCATTCACGGGGCTGAGGTGGGAGGCGGAGGTGCTCAGACAGTAGGTCTAGCAGGTGTGTCCATTCCCACTAGGAGCGGGCCTAGCAGGTACGTCCATTCCCACCAGGAGTAGGTCTAGCAGGTGCATCCATTCCCACCAGGAGTTCTGTCAGTGCTTGTGGGTTCAAGGGAAAGGATTCAAACCCTGGGAGGTGACAAGAGCTAGAAATATCAAGGCTATGAAATCATAATTGGCTCCATAACCAGGGACAGAACTGGACCTACAAGGGGCCCACTAGTAGGGGATAGCTGTGAAAATGCTTCCTAATCTGTAGACAGTATTGGAAGAAGAAGATCCCTAAGAAATAGGGCAGAGAGAGGCAGCATTTGAAAGGACTGTAGGTAAAGTCTCTAAGGCCCAGGTTGAGTAGTATGGGCAAGCATGATGAATACCAACTGAAATTAAAAAGAGGCTTGATTGTCAGAAGGCCCCTGGGGTTATTTGAAAAACAGGGAAGCAGATTAGAAGACTAGAGTGATTATCTAGGCAGGAAGCAATGAAGCAGGAGGACTTAGGGAATTCCAGACATATTTATAATTGGAGAGAAGAAATTTGAAAAAAAAAATCACTAGAAATTGGTAGTTAGCTGAATGTGGAGCCCAAGACAGAGGACATGAGTGGCGTCCTCGGAAAGGACACCATGAGGGGAGTTTTCTGAAAGAGATATGGGAACAATAAAAAAAAAAACAACAAATCAAGAAAATGATTCTTTTAAAAGGGGAATATCACCAAAATGTATATTGTTCATCAACGTGTATTGTTCAGGCAAATATGGATATGTGGACATCCCTTCATTTTGTCTTTTTTAAAAAAATTGTTTATAGTTGATTTACAGTGTTGTGTTAGTTTCAGGTGTACAGCATAGTGAGTCAGTTATACATATACATATATCCACTCTTTTTTAGATTCTTTTCCCATATAGGTCATTACAGAGTATTGAGTAGAGTTCCCTGTGCTATACAATAGGTCCTTATTAGTTATCTATTTTATATATATAGTAGTGTGTATATCTCAATCCCAGTCTCCCAATTTAACCCTCCCCCTGCCCCCTGCTTCCCCCCGCTTCCCCTCCCAACCATAAGTTTGTTTTCTACATCTGTGACTATTTGTTTTGTAAATAAGTTCATTTGTACCATTTTTTTTTTTAGATTCCACACATAAGCAATATCATATGATATTTGTCTTGGACATGAGGATTATTGTTTGCTTTAATGAGGCTAGTGTATATGATATGGAATTTCTCTTCTCTCAAAAATTTACATAAAATATTTCAATTAGTATATTTTGCATTAAGCATGCCTTTATCGGTATTGTTTCTTTCTTTTTTTTTTTTTTTTTTTACAGATAAAGATTTATTTTAATCAGGTAAGTATTCATTATCTCTTTTAAGTGTCCAACTTATCCTGTGGAGGACACACAGGAGACAGGCACTTTTGTGGAGGCCGGAGCACAGAGGCAGACTCTGTATCTCCTACCAAGACCAGACTCATGTCACTCTGGAAAATGGGACAAATTAAATCTATAACACCTATCAATATATACTGTGAAACCTTATTTCATTACCACAGGCTGGTAAATGCCCTTGGTGCATGAATGCATTGCCCATCCAAGGTGCCAGTTTTGTTTCTTAAAGGAATAGCTTTGATTAGAAAAACAGATGCTTTTTGAAAGCACACTGGGTACAAAGTGCTGAGTCACTGCTGTCCTTTGCTGATTTCACTCACTCTTCCCATCTACCAGTCAGCAGAGCAACAGAAATTCACCAAGAACCACCAGCTTTCTTCTTTGATTCGCAGCCTTTATTTCATTGAATCAGAAAATTTGCAGTTAGCCCTTGAAAACTTTATTTCAGTAAGTGAAAGAATAATTGCAGATAGCTTTAGCAGTTAACAAAAAAGAAGATAGAGAACACATGAGAACACTTTGAGGAGCCCCCACATAAGAAGGAGCTGAAATCATTCCCAGGACAATCCCACGCATCACCGTCAACCAACGGAAGGGAAGGAAACAGTGCAGAAAATGCACAGGAAGTGCTCAAACCCGTATATTGTAAGGATCTCAAAACCCATCGTGGGAATTGTCTTTCTTCTCTGCTGGAGTCAATTTTCTGAAATTTTTGTAATGCTCTGACTTTTCTGTCACGTTCTTAAGGAATTCTAAAAAATAAGGAATTTTGAATTAACTTCTAGGCATTTAGAATTACCAGGAGCATTTCATGTACTCTTTGGCTGCCACCAGAAGTTTAAGAAGGATTTTTGTAGTTAAAGTGACTATTCTTTTCCCTCTTTCACTGTTAGGACTGAGTGGGACAACTGTCTACCTTTTAATTAACTAGTGGAATCTGATGTTTCCTGCACTGATTTCCTTGGCATCTCTGCAGGAGAGAAGTTTATTTAAACCATAATTAATGGTAATTATGTCAGGTTCAAATTAAGATAAGTACTTTTATGTTCTCAAAGAAATAACCTGTTATAAGAGATGTTTTACTTCTTAGACTCAGCATTGTAATTTACTATCCTCTAAGTTTTGACTCTTTTTTTTTTAAGTAATTAGATTAATATTTTGTAAGAAAATACTAGAGCAAGAAGACTATTTTTGTATTAAGCTAAGGAGCATTTGAAAAATGGTAGATTTTTTTGGTAGCATATGTCTATGCCATTCTACAGGTAAATATTACAGAAGATGTTGTTTCTCTTCACCGTTTTCTGTCTGGATAAAAAACATTTGAAAAACTACCAGAAATATGTGTAGCAAACATCTAGGGAAGGTTAAGAAGATCTCGCATCCAGAATCCTCAGCCTAGCCTTGCACAGCCATTCTGGATATCCAATTTCAAGCTCTAAATAAAAAGAGATGGTTAAAAGTAAATTGTTTTCTGCAAAATCTATAAGCATGTTATATTTCATTTATAGCTACTAATTACAGTAACCTTTCTGGATTCTGTTGTACTTCATTTATTCACATTTTCCCAGATTGCCTTAGCCATGGCTAATTAAACAGTTATTATAAAATCGACAAGCCTATCACAAAAGAAAGAAAATCATTTTATTTTTCAATACAAGAAGCCAGTTTGCTTGCACTAAGGAGCATGTCTTTCTACTCCCCAGTATGAGACGGGTTCATCCTTGAGGAGTGGAAGGGCCATTAGAAAAGTCTTTCCTTCTCCATCCCAACAGGGAAAGTGTATTGGGCAGTATTTCTAGTAAGAATGCTTTCTGGGGGAAAGCTTCACATTAACCCAGTACATTGTAGGGACTCAGCAAAAGTCACTGAACGGATGAATGAAGGAATGAAAACAAAAACTCTGAAATGTAGTCTCCCTTTGGCAAAAATCACAATTTTTTGATAAATTTTCTGACATTAGACATAATAATTCAAAAGTGAAATCATCCCTCGGGCATAGTCAGTTATTGATTTGTAAGTGAAAACTTTGGCAAAGTAATCATGAAAAAAACTGTTCCATTAGAAAGGATACCTTTTATATGATTACCAGTACTGTTGTGTCCTTTAAAATACCTCATGAGAACCCATGGGTATGTATACTCTAGCCAAGAAAAGTTTGAGAAAGAAATTTTGTTTTGTTGTTATTTCCAAAATGTATTCAGACTCTGACACTGTTGAATTCTAGCTTGCTCCTTGAGTCAGGTTGAAAACTCTTGGACTAAAACATGCACTGCGGAATTATCAGAAATTTAAGCATATCAGGGGAAACAATTTCAACCCTCCTAATCTTTTGATAAGAACAGAGGATCTCTCCAATCAATGAGTAGACAAAGAACACAAAAGGAGGCTAGCATTTGAAAATTTTAAAAAGGAGGGAGCCGTCTGTCACGGGAACCTACCACTTTGGCACCTGGATTGGGATCTGCGATTCCTCTTGGCTCTTTATTTGCAGGTTACTATAATAAACACATTTTGTTGTGTCAGGAACCAAACCAGATTTCACACACAGGCACACATACACATGAGCACATATATACACAGACCACCTCTTTTTGATCCATGAAAAATCTAAGACTGTAAATCGCTAGGGAATGGAGGAGATGGGGCTGGGGTGAGGCAATGATAGTTCAGGATAAGTGAAGTTTTATCAGAAACCATGTTTCCTTGTTATCCTGGTTGTAACTCTCTCCAACAATATATTTGGTAAGAAGATTGCCAAACATTTTTCAAGTACTAGAGCTTTCATTCAAAAAAAATCTCAGTTGAAATCCCAGTAAAACCAGTTTATAAAAAGGGACTGCGCTGGTGGAGCAGGGCATGGGGAGATACGCTCATTCCGTGCCACCCTGACTCTGCCTCACGTTCTGAGACCCTTTTGTGTGACCGGCAGATTCCGTGGAGCCGCGGACTGAACACTACCTTAATCACATCCTTCTAGCCATTAAACAATGCGTAATGAGAACTGCTGAGTTTACAAAGATGTGGTTGAGAATCTCGGTGATTTCGGTGCCCAGTTCTGAATAAGAAGTGTTCTGTGTGACCTTGAGGATACAGGTGTAGATAAAGATTCCAGTGGTTCAGATGCTCTTAGAAACCTGGTAATATCTCTTTTTTGGCTCCGTGTCTCTCGTGCATGTGTGGGCTGATTTAGCTAGTTTGTTTCTTTCTCATCAATATTTATTCAGGGAAGACATCTCCTCAGTTAGTGGAAAGCCCTCTGCTGATCAAGGCCTCTCTGGAAGCTGTCATTGGGTTTGACCCCTGAGAACCAGGGCTGGGACCAGGGCGAGGTGAGCAAGGCATTTGTCCCAGGAGCAACATTTAAGGGGTACAAACAAACTCTGTGATCACAATAAATAATACATTAATGTGTTGTTTTAAAAAAAATCAGAACTAATTCCCAAGAATTCATGATAAGCACAGTCAGTATTTTAAATAATGACAGTATCTGACTGTGTACTTACAAGGGTCACTGTGCTCTTTATCACCCTAATCCCAGCCCTGCTGAGAAGTGGGAAGTCCCTGTTTCTGCCTCAAGTCAGAGAGCCATGTTATATTGTTGGAAATTTTCAAGGAACCAAAGAGTGGTTAAGTGGCACCAAGATTATCAGTGAAATGGACACAGACTAGCACAACCAACAGAAAAGAGCCAGGGGACCGACCATGCCAGCGTGATGCAGTGCGGGCTCAAGAAACTGGCTGGAAGTCTCTCCAAGGACTCTGCCGTTCTTGGCTGATGAAGAGAGATACTCTTAACCTGCAGTTAGGGCTCAAACAAATATGACTATTTTCCAAGCCTACAAAATACACTTGCTAGTCGTCTCTAGAATACAGTCCTAGTAAATGTACAAATATTGAAACACACAGAGACACTGTTCTTGCCTAGGTTGTTCTCTTGTGATGGATGAGTCTAACAACTTATCTGTAAATCAGGCATACATATAAGAGTGGGAGTTTCTTTACATGTTATGATATGAGTAGTTCAAGGTCAGTCTATTAGTTTCCAAATCTTAGAGTCTCTAATGGTCTGCATGCCTGAAATTCCACAACCAGGCACATCCCTTTGGACCTTGGAGGTCTTTGAGGATTTCCAGAACTTACTATTGTAATGCAGATGTGCCTGGCCAAAGTTACCCTTTTTTAAATTTTCTTAACATCTTTATTGGAGTATAATTGCTTTACAATGGTGTGTTAGTTTCTGCTTTATAACAGAGTGAATCAGCTATACATATACATATGTCCCAATATCCTCTCCCTCTTGCGTCTCCCTCCTACCCTCCCTATCCCACCCCTCTAGGTGGTCACAAAGCACCGAGCTGATCTCCCTGTGCTATGCGGCTGCTTCCCACTAGCTATCTATTTTACATTTGGTAGAGTATATATGTCCATGCCACTCTCTCACTTCATCCCAGCTTACCCTTCCCCCTCCCCATATCCTCAAGTACATTCTCTAGTAGGTCTGTGTCTTTATTCCCGTCTTACCCCTAGGTTCTTCATGACCTTTTTTTTTCTTTCTTAGATTCCGTATATATGTGTTACCCTTTTTGAAGTGCTTTCTTTTAACCCCCAGTGGACATTAATACAACCAGGCAGCATGGTTCAGTGGAAACAGGACCTAGGAGAGGCACTGGGTACCAGACAGAAACGCTAACCAAATATCATTAATGTGACTGGGAAAGGACACCAAACACAGATCTTTTCCAAACCACAATTTTGCTGAGAACTGGCCTTTGATGGGTAACTAATGTATCAAACAGGAGTCAGCTGAATCATTATTATTCATATAATTTTATGACAAATAATACAAAAAAACCTAAACAAGAGATTCAAGGACCCAAACTGTCCTATACAATCTACATTTATAATATATTATGCTATATGGTTAATTAAATTCATTCGTATATTTAACAAATATTTATTAAGCTCTTCTTCTAAGTTCCCCCATTTAACTAAAAATCCAAAAAGCCCTTAAGGATTTTGTATTCAATACAAATATGCCCCAGGCTCTATTTGAACCTCTGGTGACTATCTATCATTGATCACATGCTCAGGCTAACTTCACCTGAATCCTTTCTCTGGGAGTGCAACTGTTTTGCACATTAATTTAAAGAAAATATAATTAGGAAAGTCACTGAGACAGTGCATGAGGCATAGTAGATATTTAACACATATTAAGTGCTAAATATATACCAAACACGGTGCTAAGTGCATTTACATTCAGTTTCTTATTTAAACCTGATATTAGTTAGCATCCTGTGTTTTCATATCAGAAAATCTCAGTGTAAGCTTAAAAAATTATTACACGATATTTTCCTGTCATTTGTGTGGACAATGAAGACTTGTTTATTTGGGTCACCACTGGCATAATAAAATGTATGAATGGATAAAAATGATAAACCATCATATTACCAGAGAAAGGGTAACTATGCAGACATAAGTAAGAGAAGTTCAGTAAAAGCCTTTCTACTATAATGTCATATATGTGTTCCTGGGGGTAAGGTGGGAGCTTGTTCTGTAATATTGTGCAGTAAAAAGCACAGGGCTTACGGGACATGGAGAGTTGGGGCAAAGCATTCAAAATCTCTGGCGCCGTGGAGCAAGATTACCACTAACCAAAAAAAAAAAAAAAAAAAATCCTAATTTAAAAATACTAACACCATTATATTTTCACTGGCGTTTGCATGTAACAATGATCAGTTCATACTTCCTTCAAGACTTAGGTCCTAGTGGGCAGTTTCATCGGTATAATCTTATCGCAAATTCTTTCTTCACTGGTTAACTTTTTTAAAAGGAATGCTTTTGTAGCTTCCTAACCAGCACTCATATATATATCTATTTTTTTCCTACTGAGTCAGATGCATTGGAAATCATAGCTGTTGTTAAAGGTGCTGAACAAGCCACTGCTTGCAGGGACTTTTACAGGATTGTCAGCTTTTTTATTAGGTTTTCGTATATTGCTATGGGTGTTATTTTAATAAACTTTTCTTTTAATGTAAAAGATACACAAAGAAATGTACAAACAGAAAGTATGAGGTGGGTGAATTTTTAAAAATGAGCACCTATGGGTAACCGAACCCCACCCAGATCAAAACATAAAACTTTACTGTGCCCTCTGAAAATCTTCCCTGTGGTATGACTACCCTGACTTCTAATACCATAGAGTAGTTTTGTCCGTTTGAATTTATATAAGTTGAATCATACAGTTTGCTTTTGGGTTTGGTGTGTTGTCTAGGAGTATGTGATAGTAAGATATCACATACAATAGTATGTTGTAAATGTCAGTAGTTTGTTCATTTTTCCTTCTCTGTAGTGTTATTGGACATTCGTATTATTTTCACTTTTTGCAAATAATGCTGTTGGAACATTATTGTTGATGTTTTCCGATATACACATGTACACATTTCTTTTTGGTGTGTTCATAATGACAGGAATTGCTGGATTACAGGGAATGTATATGATCAGGTTTAGGGTATAGTATGAATTTTACCTATTGGTTGTACCATTTAAAGTTTCATTAGCTTTTATGAGAGTTTTTACTCTCTATATCCCCACTAATAATTGGCATTGTTGCCCTTATTCATTTTTAGTCATTTCTTGGGAAAATACAATAGAGATAAAAAACACACACAAAACAGATTCATGGCTTAATGAACCATTTAAGGTAAATA
This sequence comes from Balaenoptera acutorostrata, assembly GCF_949987535.1. Classification (NCBI taxonomy): domain Eukaryota; kingdom Metazoa; phylum Chordata; class Mammalia; order Artiodactyla; family Balaenopteridae; genus Balaenoptera; species Balaenoptera acutorostrata. Next base: position 14,396,189 of record NC_080069.1, read on the forward strand.
TCCTTGCAATCACTGCACTGATTAAGGAATAAAACTTTGCCATTTCAAGTTTCCTATCATTACTGTCACCCACTTCCTCCCCCCAAATTAGCCACTTTCCCAACTTAAAATAATGACCTCCTCCTTGCATGTGATTATACTTTTACCCCCGAATATTTATCTCTTAACACTATCATTTAGTCTTGTACATTTTAAAGTTTTTACGAGAAAAAGATTTTTCCCAGTATTTTTCTGATACTGATTTCTAATAGAATTTTATTTTGAGAACATATTTTGTATGACCCCAATTCTTTTAAATTTATTAAGACTTGTTTTATATCCTAGAATATGGTTTATGCTTGTACATTTTTCCAGTCATGCACAAATTAGTATTTTATTTAACCAATATATTCTGCTCTGAAATAGTGTCTTGGTATGTTTGAGTCCTGCCATCCTCTCCTTCCCCACCTGTCAACTGAAGGTTATTGGTGTGGAATCATGTTAGACTATTCTGCATTTCCCACCTCACTTAGCTTAGGGATAGTTCCACTTCAAACATACATACAACTACTTTTTAAATTGATTAACTAGTGCAAATGATATTTTCTTACATGTAGGGGGTGAATATCAGGTAAGATGGGTTCAGTCCTTGTCTGCTGCTCATCACCGAAGTATCCTTTATTCTCCACTCCTAGGGTTTCTCTCGGTGGGCTGCCAAGAAGGGAATTGAATGTTGATACCAGCTAAAGTATGAGGTAAGCCTGTGGTTAATATTAAATCATCTAGGAGATTTTTTAAAGACTGATACTCATGTTACACTCTATAACAATTAAACCTGATGGAGGAATCAAATTTAGTATTTTTTTAAATCCCTTTTTTAAAAAAAATTGGAGTATAGTTGCTTCACAATGTTGTGTTAGTTTCTGCTGTATAGCAAGGTGAATCAGCCACGCGTATACAAATACCCCCTCTTCCTTGGATTTCCTTCCCATTTGGGTCACCACAGAGCATTGAGTAGAGTTCCCTGTGCTATACAGTCTGTTCTCATTAGTTATCTATTTTATACATAGTAGTCTGTGTCTGTCAATCCTAAATCCCTTTTGATTCCAGTGTGCAGCAAAGTTTGGGAGTCACTGGGATAAACATTTAAATGAGAGCAAAGTGTGTAAAAGCTTGACTTATTACTACTCTTACTTGGTCTTCAGTAAGAGGCTTATACTTTTCTCCCATCTCTATGGCCATAAAGCTTACATAATCTCAGTCATGGGCCCCTTCAACACACAGAGAATACAGACATACCTTTGAACTTGCTTCAACTTAATACATTTTTTGTAACGAATTAATACTATGACAACCACGACACCAATAATAACCAGGATGAGAACAACCACCAGGATGGAGATATCTGTAACATTAAAACACATGAACTTCAGCCAGGACATCAACTTTAGGACAATGGAATATTAACATTTAACTGAGCTGTAACCATTCTGCTTCTTCCTTCCTTGAAGGGCTTTAATTCTCCCTCCTCCGGTTATTTTTTTAAATAAAGTAAAAGGCCAAAATATTGCACAAATTATTATCTGTATTAACAATTAGCACTCCACCCAAGATTCCATTGTGTTTAAGGGAATCACAGTCAGCAGGAGAAGTTGGATTGTCAGTTATTGACTATAGAAAAGGCCTTACTGTGTTATGGGTTCTTAGAAGAACTCATCCAAATTTAACTAGAAGGAGATACGTTCATTCTAAAAAGAAATTTTGGTAAATTCAAACTTGGGTATTTAAATATCCAAAGTACCAAGAAGACCATACAGATCCATACAGAAATACAACATATGTGTAGTAGACTTAGCATATAAGCAAAAAGCATTCTCACTGGTGAGGCTTTTGATATATGCAAGATATTATATTAATCTAGGTTGCTCACTGGTAACATTTAAGGTTTCCTCCCATTCCACAGATGCCTGTACTGCCTCGCACTGGCACTCAAGTTCACCGTCATCCACCTGGAAGAGCCATAAATCATAATTCATCAAATGACTGACGTAAGTTGTGTTTTGCAGCTCATTTAGCTTAGTGCCAGCTCTACATCAAACACACACACCCAAAAATACGCACACCCACACACTCATGAACTTTTTATTGATTAATTAACTAAACTGCATACCAAAATCAGCGTTGGGAAAAATAAGCAAATGAAATACAAGGAGCAGCTATCTTTGAAGATGACCTTGGAACAAGAGAATGATCCTGACAAATTCAAAACCAGGTGAGCCAGATAGTTTGACTTATTTTTGCAGAAGCCATAAATCTTATTAAATGAACAGCCCCGGCTAGAGCTGGACATGTCATAGCCAAAGAGGAGACTCTTAACTAGGTTTAGTAACAGTGAGATAATATTAACATGGGAAAAAAGTGATGGCATAATGTTTAGTTCATCAAAGAGCATTGTGTAATGGTTAAGAACACACACTCTTTCTGTATCGAATTCTCAGCTTTTCCTTGCACATACCATCAGTGTGACTGGTTCGCCATGTCTAAAAGTGGGCATAGGAATAGTACTTATCTTTTAATGTTGTTATGAAGCTTTTAAAATTTAATATATATGTAAAATAATTGAAAGAGTACAACTCTATATACGTGTTACTGATTAATTTGGCTTAGGAAAGATGTTACCCACACATGGAAACTGCTAGGTACTGCTAGTATTGAACAGTGTTAAATGAGTGAAAAAAATTGCTTCTATTGTTTTTCTCAAAAGCTTTAGGCTAATGTTGATATTGGTGTAATTTAACTGTAAGTGAAATTATGATAGATCCAATGTTAAACTTCAGGTTTAAACTTCATTCATACGTAAGCTCCTGGGTTTCTGGATTACCTGTCCAATGATGACATATACTTGCAACACTGGCATTATCTATGTATAATACTTGGTTTGGCTTTTGGATCAATATTATTGATGATACATGAAAAAAATGGATCCCAAATGCATATTTGATTTAAAAATCACTATACATACATATATACATACATACATACACGTGCATGTGCACACCTGCACTTATACATGGGCTCAGGAATGAAGTCTTGTGTAAATAAATGACTGGTAAGATACTAATTTTAAAAGGAGTCAAACCTTACAGAATTTTCATTGCACTGAGAGGAGCAATTGGTTGAATTGTAGGCCTTTGCAGTAGTCACACATTCACCATTGCTGCACACCTAGAAATGAAGTCACCAAGATGAATTAGAATTACTTGCTCTTAGAATTTGCATCATTTGTTCTATTGTGAAAAACCACATGTAGAATCTTCTGTGGAAGAAGAAATCGTCTATAAATATTCGATGGTTATTTGAAATGTGTACTGCACATTCAAATACTGTTGTATACAAACAATTATTATAATGTCTGTGTCCTTATTAATTCTTCAAATGTTAATCTATCAAAGATTCCACCATTGTAATTGCAGCAATTTCTTCTATTAGTTCTATAAGGTTTTCTTCTGATTTGATAAGGATCCATGATTGTTTATTTCACAGTTGCTGGTTGAGCATTTTGTCAAAATCAATTAATCTTCTTATTTATATTTATTACTTTTGTTTTAAATTATGCTCGTCTTTTGGGGTAAGTTTTATGACCAAATTACTGCTGTTTTGTTGCTTGTGGTTATTGCCTGGCTTATCTTAGCTCATTTATTTGTCGACTGTTATTTTTATTTTTACCTGTTTCTTTAGAAAAAAAGCTGACATCTGGAAATGTTTTTCCAACTCTATTGAGGTATAATTAACAATTAAAAATTGTATATATTTAAAGGGTATATCGTGATGACTTTAGGTACTCTTATACATTGTGAGATGACCACAAACAACCTAATTAACACATCTGTCACCTCAAATAGTTACTTTTTTTGTGATAACACCTAAGATCTACTTCTCAGAAAATTTCAAGTACACATTATGGTATTATTAACTATAGTCACCATGCTTTACATTAGATCTCCAGAATTTACTCATTTCATAACAGAGAATTTGTACCCTTTAACCAATGTCTCTCTGTTTTCCCTACCCCTCATCCTCAGCAACCATCATTCTCCTTCCTGCTTCTGTGACTTTAATTTTTTTAGATTCCACATATAAGTGAGATCATACAGTATTTGTCTTTCTGTGTCTGGCTTATTTTGCTTAGCATAAGTGAAATCTCCAAGTTCATCCATGTTGTTAAAAACGATTTCTATTTTTTAAGGCTAAATAATATTCATATATATATATATATATATATATATATATATATATACACACACACACACACATATATAAAGTCACATATATGTGTATATATATATTTACATATATAATCACATTTTCATTATCCATTCACCTGTCCAAGGACATTAAATTGTTTCCATTGGCTATTGTGAATAATGTTGCAGTGAATACGAAAGTGCAGATATCACTTCAATTTAAATTCATTTTCCAGTTGGCTGGAGTACTTGACTATTTTTCTTTTCAGAAAATAAATGCTGTCTAATTTTACTGTATATTGTCTTACTCATAAGGTTGTGAGGGTGTTGTTCTATTACTTTACACTCAGAATAATAGCTTGGTTATATATATGGTTTTAGGGTCACCATATTTCTGTTTCCCAAAACTCTGTGGACTTTGCTGCGTTATCTTCCGGCATTTTTTGTTGGAGATAAATATGATGGTAACGTGATAATTTTTCCTATTGAAACATAATACTTGCCTTCTTTTGTGCTCATAGAACATTTTCTTTATTGTTGACTTCATGATATGAAGGTAAGTCTAAATGCTCATTTATTTTTGTGATTTTTTCCTGGTACTGAGTTTTTACTTTATGCATTCCTAAGCTCAGAGACATTTTTGAGTATTATTTCCTTAATTACATCTTTTTACCTCTATTCTGTTTCCTTTATCTAGAATTCCTATTAACACTGTATCAGGTTTCTTAGCACTGTTTCTCTTGCTTTTATTCATTTTCTTTTATTTTTTAAAATTTCCTTATCTTATTTTTCTGTGTTAAGAAGTTTAGCTTCCAATTTCCTTTTTTTTTTCCTGGAGTTTCTATTCCGTGGCTTACTGCATAAATTGCATATAAACAGGCAATCATGATTCATTTTGCAATTTGAAGGCAGTGCTTCTTGATTTCAAATTATATCATTTTTATAGATTTAATATCCCTCTAAATAGTATAAAATATAAATTTAACTTATTTCTAAAGGATTTTCCTCTTTTTAAAAACGTTTCTGTTTCATAGGAGACTATCATCTTTGATATCTCAGACTGGTCTCCTTTGTTCACCATACTGAATTCTCTTATGCCTGTTGTTTATCTTCTTTCCTTATGCTTATAGAATGGGTTTTCTATATACATGATTGAACACTGAGAAACATTGTTTTAAAACCCATGTAAACCTCACTTCAAGTATTTCAGGCTCAACTAAAGGAAAATACTGAGATGTATTTTATTTTGATTTTGCTGTTCTGTATGTTTAAGAAAGAGATAACTACAGAGACAGTTTTTGAGCAATTCTTCTGTGGTAGAGAATGAAAGAATTAACTAATTTCCTCTCTTCTCTCCTCTACTCTCATTCTCTCTGCAGTCTACTATCTTTCTCTCTTACCGTCTCTCGTCTTTTATTTTTCATCTTTTTTTCTTATCTATGTTGTAAGTTCTGTAGTATAACTAAGGAAAAGGGCACCCAGGGGTAATGGGATATGTTTGTCCTCTTTTCCCATGCCAAATTAAAATTTACCCAGAAAGAATAACTACTAAGAGAAACTAGAATGTTTTTAGGCATTTAAAGTTCCTCAAGTCTAAAAAATAGTATCTCAGAATAAATATGAAAATGACAAATTCTGTCAGTAGTGTCTTTGTGATACCTCTACAGACTAGTGTTTGCTGTGCATAGATTCCCTCAATAGGAATTGGTTCAAGAATTGGTACCATTGTGAGTGGTGCACTTCTGTACTAAGATTTCTCTAGAAGGAATTAGGCACTCTATGTGGTGGCACATGGTCGTGATGTGTTTGCACAATCGCGAAGTGTTCCTTAACAACTGCTCCCCTATCAATTTCTTGGCTGAATCCCTGCCATTCTATGAAGGGGATGTCATATGTTTGCTTTGTACCTCTGGCTGATTTTCCTTACCTGAAGTGAGTAAAAAATTATTCGGTATTTTCTTCAAACCAATGCCGCGTATACTCTATCTTACTGAACGTCCTTGAACTTTCTAGTTTGGGTAGGTACACATACCCAAATTTTCACAGCTATTAACTCTTCGCCATTTTTATGTTTATTTAGTCCTTTTAATGGGAAACTGTATAATTAAATCTATGGACTTGAAATAGAGGTCTCTATGAAATTATTAAATTCTGGTTCTGCTTTTACATGCTGAATTTTTACTTTCCAATTCATTTATCTATCTCATTATATGAATGGTACTGTAATGCTTGTGGATGGCAGTGTCGGGGGGTGGTGCGTATCACAGAAACGGCTCAACTTCAAAATTGCTGATTTTCTCTACAGCGTTATAGTTTTTCAAATATTCTTGTGTTTATAAACCTTGATGAGATGGCTGCTTTTTTTAGTTTACATTCTCAGGTTTTCATCTTGGAGTGATAAAGCCTTTCCAGTCAGGCTTCACTCTACCTGTTCAATTTAATTTTTTGCCATTTCACTCGGAGCGCCAGTCACTCTGAAACTGTCAGCTACCTGTCTGTGCCATACACTTGAACCTTTGCGTATAGTGTAGGTATATTTCTTTTTAAAAAGTCTTTTCTCATCTTCTGTGTGTTGAAAAATGTTGTCCATAAAGTCAAAGCTGAAATGTCGCTCATTTAATGGCATCAGAAGATGCCACTCTGTGTTCTACAAGTAAAGTCAGTCACTTCCTTTGGACTCGTGCACATTGATCACATCACCATGAAAACAGCTGAGTTGGATTGTAGTGATACACTTAATTTAATCTACGAAATTCTCAAGTACACTCATCTTTACATCAAGTGTGTCCTGCACAGACACTGGCACCATAGTATATGCCCAGTAAATATGTCTGAATGAATAAAATAAATGAAGATTCTATGGCTACTTCATAGTCAAATAAATTTTAAAAATTCAGTCTATAATTTTATTGAGCATCTACTGTAAGACACTAATTAAGCACATTTATAATATTTTCATAATTTGTATAACAAATATTAAGCAAAATGAATATTTACTATAGTGTTATTGCTACTCTGCTCAATTAAAAAAATACTGCAGAGTTTTTTTCTGTGTTCTCGTATATAAGCCCTCTGGAACCATTTATAGGATCCAATGAAGTTTTAAGTGACTGGACAAGCAGTTTTAATAAAACAAAGGGCGTTCTCCTTACCAGTCCATCTCCACATTTTGTTCCAGGAGCAACCAGGCCAAAATCCTTAGAATCGTGATATAAAAAAAAAGTTTTGCATTCAGTGGCATTCTGCTTCAGAGGCTTCTTAAGGTGATAGATCTTTTCTTCTCCAAGGACAGAAGAATGCTGCCCACCTGTGCAGAATATCTTTCCACATCTGATATCTCTGAAGGAAAGGAAGAGTATTCTCACACTTGGGACCAGAAATACAATAGAACTTTAGAGACTAGGTTGGAAGTGAAGTGGCCTGGTCACTTTTTTCTAAACCAGGCTTGTCAGAGCCCAGGAGAGGCTGGGTAAACTGTTGGACCCTGTTTCCTGAACCTGGAAACTGAGATGAGTAGACAAAGATGTAAAATGATTGTATTTCTTTATGATATCTATGTAATTCTCATAAAGCAATATTAGCTAAGTTTACAGGAGAATATTTCTTATTAGTAATTTGAATTAGCATAACTTTAATCAGGATATTAAGATTTCCTTCTTACTCTTTCTTGCGTGGAGCACATCAGTTGATTCTCACAACAAATCTATGAAGTTGCTATTATTATAACCTCCTCTTTACAGATTAGGCAGCAATTGGAAGTGAGAGAAGTTAAGCTACTGCCCATTTTTAGGATTATATTTAGAAGCAAAGTTGAACTTGATTCTAGGTTTTTATTATTGTTGTTTTCAGTCCAAATCCTGTTTTGGGGCACACAGAAAGCCTTGCCAAATGTCAGAAACCCAGAAGTGGGAGTCAGCACATGCTTTTTAAAAATCAGATCTAACATCCAATTCTCCCATTCTGTCTTCAACTTCAGCATCTACCTTTCTTTCTTCTGATGGCTTTCCTTCTTTTTTCCTCTTCTTCCCTTTTCTACTTATTTTTGCCCTCCTTCTGTTTGCTTCTTTCTCTCTTTTTTTGTACCTTCTTTTCCTCCCTTTCTTCCTAAGAATTTTAAATCTTTCCCATCTTTCCTCCTTGTATTCCATGACTTTCAGTTACAAAATACAGAACATAAATGCCAGTTAATTCCATCAGGGATGTGTGCTGTCTCCCTTCTTGCTTCCCTTTCTTCCTAATCTCCTCAGTAAAAACAGGCTGGCAGCTGTCAGAACAAGAGCTGTTCTGATTTTGCAAAACACTCTGAGAGGGCACGTACTTTTCTTTACAAGGCACTTACTTTTCTTCACAAGGAATTAGTATGTGTTTCTTGCTTTTGCAGTATCCAAATTTATTTCCAATTTTATTCATCTTGTAGCAGATATCAGAACTGTCTTTTGCCTCTGGGACCCAAAAACTGTATGATAAAAGTAAAACAATGAAAGCATGAATATGACAAATCATAAAATGCCTTACTTTTCTAATATAATTGAAATTTCAGTGTCAGGTAGCAGTGAAGCAGAATGGGACAAATAAATTACTTAAAAACTATCCTATTGCCTCAGGAGGATATTTTAGGAAGGACTATGGATATAAAAAAGAAACAAACATACCTTAACCCACATACTGAGCTAGTCAGTTAATATTAGAGGTAAAGTCAATGAATATGAAAGGTATTATTCAGAAAGGTGCCAGGTAATATCTGCCACAAATGGCATTATCTCCAATCTTGTCCCCAGATTCCTAAAGGACAGTAACAGAAATAACGGCTATTATCTTTATCAATCATTCACTGTAATTGTCTCTCACCTTTATCAAACAATTCAGAGCACTGATCATCCCGGGTGGGACAGTTCCCCACGAAACAGTAGCCTTTTGCATTCTTGCAAGGAAATCCATTTATTTGGAATTGGTCCTTAGGACACCCGGAAGAGTGGCCAGTACACATCTCAGGAAAATCACACTCATCTTTTGCTGGTCTGCATATAGACGCTGCGTTTTTCAACTGTTGAGGAAAAACGAAGAGATTGAATCTTGGACACCCATAGGTTAGGAAAGTTTCAATAAGTAGGAGGAAGTAAGGAGAGTGATCCATTTAATTTATCTAAAAAAGTTTTAAGGATGGATCATGACTTCCCTCTCCATTCCACTGAGAATTACTAGCATTCTTGGGGTTTTTTTAAAAATTAATTAATTAATTAATTGATTAATTAATTAATTTTTGGCTGTGTTGGATCTTCGTTTCTGTGCGAGGGCTTTCCCTAGTTGCGGCAAGCGGGGGCCACTCTTCATCGCGGTGCGCGGGCCTCTCACTATCGCGGCCTCTCTTGTTGCGGAGCACAGGCTGCAGACGCACAGGCTCAGTAGTTGTGGCTCACGGGCCTAGTTGCTCCGTGGCATGTGGGATCTTCCCAGACCAGGGCTGGAACCTGTGTCCCCTGCATTAGCAGGCAGATTCTCAACCACTGCACCACCAGGGAAGCCCGCATTCTTGGTTTTTATGTAATTTTAGGAACGACAAGTTGGTGTTTTTGAAATTTGGTATTAGAGCAGCACTGGGAAGAGTTGGAATGGACATAAAATGGAGACATGAAGCATATGTTCTGTTCATCTTTCCTTCTTCATCCCTTTAGTACATCCCTTTCTCACACCCCACCCCACCGTACACGCACAACTGGGAACGCCTGACTCTAATGAGGAATCACTACTCCCAGTAAATCAGATCTTTTCAGATGAACTAAAAAAATACCCAGCCTCTCACTGCTGGAGGGCACGACATGGAAATATTCTCTCTCATTCAGCCATTCAGTATGCATTTAATTTGTGCTGGGTTTTGGAAAGATTTGAAGATGAATAAAACACACTTCCTTTCCTTTGTCAGTTCACAATCCAGTGGCGTGAAAGAAGTGTCAGTAAACCCTTGGACAGAGGCATTTGAACTTCTGGTCATCTTTCCTAGGAATACATCTCCAGCTGCTGGTCACTATCACTTTCCAACTCCAGGATAACCCTTTTCCCTTTCAGTTCACTGTCGTTGGGATGCCATTTTCCCCCTCAGCTGAGGTGAAATAGGTTGGTAATGATCGACAAAAAAAGCAAGGATAATGTTAGTCGTATAACTCCACTCCTAAAAGTCCAAGCACTGCTTACCTGCTTCTCCACTCCCCAGACCATAACACTGCTTAGTATTTAGAAGTCTGAGCATCTCAGAAGAGGCTGTATTGGGTATGAGCAATCTTAGCTCCAACCTGGGATTAGTGGTGGAAGGTCATTCAGTGGCCAGACGACTCTTTGGTTCTATGTATACTTAATAAACTGAAAACAGAGAAACCCGGTCCTAGCAAAGGATCTTACCTGACAAGATTCACAGCATTCTCCTTCTGCACAACTAAATCCTGGCTTCAACATACATTTGTGTGCGTCACAGCAAGGATTAGTGCACTCCTGGCAATAATCAAAAATGAAAAATTAGAAGCGGTTTGTAGTTTGGCTCCTGTTTGAAGAGTTAATTTGTGGTGCTTCTATGTAATTTAGCCATAATTGGTTTTCAGAGTTAAATCCAAATGCATGGTCCTTGGCTATGATATGTATACAAAGACTACTGCTTGCAACTGGTGTTTGGGACTTTTACTTTGTTTCCTTCCCTTGTGCTGTTCAGTACTCCACAGCTAATGATTCTCACTGGTAGCATACAAAGCCCAAAGTTTGTGACCTTCCATTCTCCTGATGACTTCTGTTCTCTGGAAGAGTCCTGCTGCTTCTCATGCTAAATCTTGGGTGTGAGATAATACAACTTCTGATTTTATTTTTTTCTCAAGATGCTAAATATTTCGGGCTGAACTTTTAACAAAATGCATCATTAGATAATAATAACAGGATGGACACTTAGACCCTATCTGCTGAAACAAAGTTAAAACTGCAAAATATTGTCTGCATCTTGTCATGTAAGGTACTTCAAGTGTTGGAATGAAACTGTAAAACCATTTCAAAAAATGCACATAGGCAAAAGCATCACTTTCCAAAGTTAGGATTCTCTTTCCATTTAATCTGAGACATTTGAAAAATAGAAGCTGTAACCTCTGGACATTCGCTGCCTCTGCTCTGATCTTGGAGTCTCTTCATGGCCAGAATGAATTTTGAATTGTGCAGTGTCTAGAGCATAGCTACTTAAAATGTGCTCCTTGGACCAGCAGCCTTAGACAACCTTGCAGGTTGGTAGGAATAGGATCTCAGTTCCACTCCAGACCTACTGAATCAGAATCCACATTTTAACAACATGCCCAGGTGATTTATGAGCACTTGATAATGTGAGAAGTCGTTATCTAGGACACATACCTATATGATGAGCTCTTGAAAGAAAAAGCTCCTATGTTAGAGAAAAGCAGAATAAGAATTAATTTAAAATATGCCTCCAAGGCTTATTCTAAATGTACCAGAGACTGCAATAAATATGTGTAAGTTTAGAAGGTTTCTGCTCAATTAAGTTTTCTAATAATGTGAACTGGTCAACAGGGATATAGACTAGCTTCATAAGACCCTGAGTAAAACTCGATTGACTGACTGTGAAGGATTTTGTAGAACAGATTCCTGCTGTGCATGAGAGATCAGACTTAACGACACCTATGAGCCCTTCTCACAAGAAGAGCCAATTAATGTATAAACCAGGCTAATGTGATGCTTTGAATCTCCAGCAAGATCATTACATGACTTGGTAAGAAACCTTGCATTGAGGCTGCACCAACAATTTGTTTCCATTTTTTTTTAAAGCACAGTTTTTAAAGCTTTACAAGAATTACCATGGTTGATTAGTGGCTACATCCCTGTCTAGGTTCTAGCGGAGGTTACACTTTGTAAATGTAAAGGCAACATCATTTGCAAATACCTGAACAGGGCCACAATCACACTCTTCTCCATCATCCAACCTCTTGTTTCCACAATATGGATAATCACTTAACTTATCAGAAAATGGAATATTGAACATGCACGTTGGCTTGTAATCCTTGAGATATTGCTGGTACTGGGTTTTGCTGCATTTACTGAATTTTAGTGCAGGAGTGCTAGAAATAGGATGAGTTAAAAATAAAGATCAATCATATCAATGCATAGTGGTAGAACAGCTATGAAAGTTGTATGAAGAATTTAGAACAAAAAAAATATGTAAATGATGGACTCAAGGTCCATTTACCTTTTTTACTCTTGTCTTACTGTTACAGCAGAGTAGTAGCTGGGCTCTTTATTATAGGAAATGTCTTATTGAAACACAGCCAACACATACTATTTTAGTGAAAATTCTCAGACTATACATCCGCCAGAATATCCTTCCTGAAGCCCACGGTTTAGACCAATTGTGCCTGCTGTTCCCATATCACTTTTTATTTGTCCCACTTGAAATAATCTATATATTTGCCTACCATCCATGCAAGAATACAAGCTTCTCAATACAGGGACTGACTCGTGTTCAAAGTTTTTAAAAATAAGCACTAGTTAACACAGTGCCTGGCACAAAGTAGTTCTCTATAAACATTTTCTGAAACAAACTATTAATATTTAGTACGCTCTTACACATCTTAGGAATGTGACATATTTCTTTTTAAGCTGAAACTTGCCTCCCTTCCATCTTCCTTTTGTTTTGACTGCCTTGTCATTATTATTGATACAATGATTGGATACAGATGGACTTTTAAAGTCTTGGAGACGTTTGAGTGGGATGTTGTGGTCCCCCCAAAATATTACTAATTATGTAGATAATGATGTAAAATTAGATATCAGTTACTGAGTTCTTACCCAGGAGATAGTAGGAAAATTCCAGATGATAACAATATGTCCCTACAATATTGAGTTTTGCTCAAAGCCACTCCCCCAATATTGAAATATATTCTCTACGTTGTTTAAGCCTCACCTTCCATCGCTATCCATCACGCATTGTCCCGAAGTACAGGTACATGGGTAATCATCATGCCGCATCCCAAGGTTATGCCCCACCTGATGCGCCATTCTGCCTGCAGCTGCATTTAGGTCAGCTAAAAGACCCTGATGCCAAAAAAGATGTGCACTAGAAATTTCTATTAGCTAGTTCACCACAGTACATAAAGCTTTGAACTAGTGGTTGAGAGCTGGTTTCTAGCTTCTGGTTAACCAGTATTTTATCTAAGAGGTCGTGGACTTAGTTATCTTCCGTTCTTGCACCTTAGTTTCTTCAGTTATATAATGAGGTTGGACAAGTAACCTTTTGGATGTCTCTAACACTAACACTTTGAAATTTTTTTTTTTTTTTGGTGCAGTAATAGTCATTGTTGGTTTTCTATAGACTCATTTTTACAAATAGCTCAAATTTATTAATTAAAGTCCTACACAATAAAATAAACATTATTGATTGTCTTCTATTACTAGATATTCAAAGGGAGTAAAAATAAAAATATGTGAGTTTCGGGTTTCCAATTTATAGTCTCACATTAGGCAATAATGTTATACAATCATGAAGAGGCAGGTACTACTATGAAAAAAGTCAGAAGATCAGTAATGTAAAATCCAACACAGAGTTGATAGTTATCTCTGTTCTTAGTTCTATTTCATGTTTTAATATCTATATTAATGAAAAAATTAAATTTCCAAAGAGGGGTGGGATATCAGGTTACTGTAAAAGTAAAACACCCCTAATTTGGTGATTTCATCTTACTCATATGACATTTAAAATGTGTCCTGGTTGGGTTATAATGTCATAATTGGAGTGGACAGCCTATATTAGATTAATTTGACTCTATTATGCAAAATTTTGTTTCTGAAATACCATGGGCAAAGGCATAATCATAAAAAGAACCATAGGAATAATAAATCATGTAGTCATTTTAATAAGTACTGGCTTTTAAGTTCAAGGTCTTACAAGACTCACTTAAGCATAACAACAATTAGGCAGAGACACTACAGGAAATCAACCCAAACCTTGATATCTTAAAGAATATCTTAGATAGTGTTATTTGGGCAGCATTTACTAGAAGTGTAGTGACTTGGGAAGAGATCAGATAAACAAGGGGAGTCAGCAGTATGTAGGTCTTAGGCTTTCTGAAAGTGAATGGTGAAGCCATCTAGATATGATATTTTCCGCATAAGAACAATTATCCTTACTTGCTAAACCAGCCATCAAGTTTTATGTACATCACATGTCCTTATAAATAACTATATTTAATATGCAAAAGAGCTTTCCTAATCTTTGTAGGTTAATTCATGTATGACGTTCATATAAACTCTGGAAAACACTGGTTTATCTTCATTATTTATCTATAGTTTTTAATAAAACATTTCCCATTAAATAACGGAAACATGACAGTTTCATCATGACATTTTGGTGGGAATGTATGACAGGATGCATACATGGTCCCTTTCAATAGGACACAGAAGATTACAGAAATCTAAGGTAAGCATTTTGATTAAGTAATATAACATAAATAAAACACAGCCCACCTTAACGACACTGGAGGAATAATAGGGCAGGCATATACCCCCTGGATAAGAAGTTCCTTGTGCATGTGCGTAGAGCCACTTTCCACTATAAACAAGATATAAATAAACTCATAGTTCAGTTAACACAAACACTGAAGTGCAGTGAGCCCCCCCAATGCTAGTGCCTTGGCACTGGAGTTCTGGAATTGAGGATGACCTTGGTTGATATGAAGCTCATTTTAAACCTGTGGTATTTTAGAGGCATGGAGAAAGTCAATGTAATCTTGAGTTGAAATCATAAAAGAGTACTTTCCCCCCCAAAATAATAATAAGGTCAGAGTCCATTTGACTTGACTTTAGTTTGCCCTACACTCAACTTTGGATAAAACCACTTAAAAGACCAAAAAAGTTTAAAGTGTTCAGAGGGGAAAATGCAACATAGTGAATGGACTCAACACCACGATTAATTTGCCGTGGTTGAAAATTAAAACAAAAAATTAACCATAGAAACTCATAGAGGATTTGATAACTATAATCAAACATTTCAAACACTTGTCATGTGAAAACATGTCTATTCCTGGATTATCTAAAAAGACAGATGTAGATTTGAATATTAAAGGGAGCCAACTTTGATATGCTTTCAGGAAGAACATTTAGAGTTGGACCACTTTAAAAAGAACTATCATAGTCTGAAGGACCATACGTAGAGTATAATAGAGATGGTTCAAATACAAGAAAGCTAGTCAGGCTAGAGGACCCCTTTCCATGTTTAACTTTTTTGATCAAGGAGATATGCTATATTTCTTTCTTCACTGCTGATATGTTTCTGTCCCTACATTTTAAAGTCTTAGTATTTGACTATGCATACTGGTAGAACTTAGAATTCTGGTCTTCCCAGACTCTGGAGATCTTGGGAGAATATCAGCTATGGAGATGAAGCACCAGAGAAAGCACAATCTGGATTCTGACTTTGCTCATGGTCACTGAAAACCAAAAGTCACACCATGATAATATCATATACGGTATCCAATCACTTCTAGATCTATGTGACTATAGAGGGAAGACATATAAGAAACCAACATGAGAAGTTCTAAATATGATGCCCAGTTAGTCATTTACTAGCACTCCCCCATATCTCTATTTGTAGACATACTATTGGTGTGTGAAACTACTGCTCAGAATAAGAGACACACATGGAAGTAAAAGATTGTCTACTTATATCAGGTTAATTTTCCTAGGCTAATTTATTAAGTATTTTAAGACATACATCCACGGAATAGGCAAAAGAGCTAATCTTGCCTGCTGTGAAGGTCATGATAATATTTTACTTTACCTCCATAATTTTGGGGCACAGTAGTACATGAATATCTGAACCTAACCACTATTCCCCTGGAGATATGTGTTATGGACCATCCTGGATATGAAAATCAGAAATGATATTTGGAGGTCTGGTTCACTCATCAGTCTGCCAAAGGGCTGAACCTGACCTCTGACTATGGGCATTGGAAGCTTCACAGTTCTGAGTTCAGACTGAAAGTTAACATTTAGATAACGATAGAAAGCATATTTGCAGGCTATGTTTGTAGCCCTTAGGAGAAATACTGGTAATATAGGTAGATGAAATAGTTAAAGTGGATACCGCTCTTATATAGTAGCTTTAAGGACATCAAAAGAGATGCTAAAAGACTCCACTGCTTCAAAGTTGTTCTTCCCTAATTTAACATTCCTTATGATGACAGGACTATGTGAAACACAGAGGTGAAGTCAGATCAGTTCCACCATAATTTATCATTTTCCTATAGGCTGAGTAGTGTACTAGGTATTTTTGAATGACAAAATGGTAAGATTAGCCCCCCTTTTAAGGAATTAATGACCTAGTATTACAGAAAAATCCAACCCTTTACTTAGGAACATTAAAGCTGTGGCAGGTTTAATTTATCAGATTAATTATTTGTTATCTTAAATATAGATGCTCTTGAAGAGCTGGTCTGGATGCACACACTCTGTTGAGGGAAAATGTCCAGGAAATGAAGTGCTTTCTCAGAAAGGTGGGTTTAAGTGCAGTGTTGAAACGGCATAGCATGGAAGGCTGAAGAGAGTTAAAATTGGCTGCTGATAAGTAAAGTAAATGGATTCTAAGGGTGCTTTGCTTACCTAATGACATTTTCAGCTCTGCCCAGCAACATGAATATTTCAAGGTTTTCCTTTCTGATATTAATCATTATTAGGAAGAAAGGTTATTTACAAGTTCATCTGGAAATTTTCTGTATAGCTACACATAACATTTTTATCCCTGTGACTTTTATCCAAAAATCAGCAGCTTTAAAAAGTATTTTGGTTTATTTGTTTTGTTTTATTTTTTAATAATCCACCTAAGATATGCAGGAAAATAGAGCAGCGACGTACCTGAGTAACATAACGTGATCAAAATTCTTCCTTTTTTTAAGGATTATTTCTTGCCAAGCCGAAAAACGTAGTAAGGTAGTTTCTATTTTAGAATCTATATCTATTTTGTCTCCATTTGTCCATATTTCAAAGCCAACTAATGTCACTTGAATGTCCAAGGTTTTATAAATCTGTTCAAAGGAGAAATAATTTTTCACAATGTCAAGTTGCAGAAGGATCCTTTATCATGACTATATTCCTTTATATTAAAAAAAGAAATTTTAATGTGTGAAGTACATAAGCAAAAGTTCAGACCTCATTTTACAAACAGTTGTATTGAAACAGAATATAGAGTTGAATCGTCCAGAATATTGGGTGAATTGCCATGACCAACAAAGAAACTTGACTAAAAACACCTGATTCTCCTTGAACTATTATAATCCTTACAGACACTGGGCTCAGGATATGTCTAAAATAAATAATTTACTAAAGCTCTGAGATTATACCTGACCTGAAAATATGAACTTATGAACAGTGGCACATAACGGAATGAATGTTCTTTATTCATCTCTCTAGTTAGGTCATGAATTTGTTCTGTAGCAGATTAGAAAGTTGATACTGTTTTCAAAAACCAATAGCTTAGCTTTCATGTTTGTTCCCCATGTTTGATTTTTGGAACTACTTTGTTGTGTAAGAAATCTTATTGGGGATTGCTCAAAGCCTCAAAACAGACAGAAATAGTTGTAGCCCAAGGCTTCTTACCCCTATTCCCATCTGCTTTTGTAAACACCTAGTTGATAGGTACTTTGATGCCAGGACAAAAGAGTTTAAGAGTTTAAGGAAATATTATGATGATTTTGAGATGAAGAACTATGTATTATGTCAATTTTATATTTCATAACAGCCAGTACAAAGTTGGTTGAAAGGAAGAATGAATGATAAACTATGAACACTAAGTTAGAAACAGAAATAGAGAGGTCAACTCAACAATATTAATAGAGAATGTAACTGATTATTAAGAAGTTTAACATTCACATCATTGCTATAACAATAACCTTGTATTAATTTTTCACTTTTCTTAACCTGCATAATATGAATATATTGAATTTCATGTACCAACATGATAACCATGACCCATAGTCATTTCATAACCGTGAGAACTATGGTTCTCATAAACTCTTATAAAGTTAGACCTTTAGTTAAATCATGATCTCAAACCTAACTAGATGTCCATTCCTTTTGGCTCTGATCGTATTGTGGAATAAACCTTATGAATTAGGTCCCACCAAGCAAGATAATTTTTTTAACCTTTGGATTCTCTACATTCATGGGTGGGCTTTAGGTCCATAAAACTGGATTCAAGTGCAAATGGGAACAATATTTGTTATTCTATGGATGTATTCTCTTCTAGTGAGAAAATATCCTATAAAATAAAGCCATATTTTATCTACAGCATGCTTGGATGGGTTTGGATATACATATTTGGAAAGTTGTTGAGAGAGTTTGTTCACTCTTCTTAACAGAGAAAGGACTATGGAATTTCTGAGACAAAAGAGGTGAAGACATGAAAGTAAAGTGAGAAAGGATGCAGTGAAATAATGAGTGTGGAGGATAAAGGGCCAGTAAGAAGAGATATGACAGGAAGAGTCAAGGACTTTTAGACTATGCTACTTTAAATTGTTTGTGGTATGAGCCCCCAGTCTGAACTGAAAATCTTTAGTAAAAGTTCAGCAATGTGTAACAGTTTTGGAGATGGGACCCCAAGGAGAGAGAGAGAGTCTTATATTTGGATCGGTGTTAGAGGAGTAATAAAGACAATTGCAAGATATAAGAAACAGGAGAAGCAGCACTTGAGCTCACCCCAGAGCAAAGCCAGTACTGGGTGTGGGAGCTCCCCACTCTGCCCAGGAAAGGGATTAATTTATATCCAAGGCTAATGGTAGCTCTCAGCTTCTCCAATCCTGTTTGGGAAATTGAGAGTACCCTGAAGCAACTCCTCCACATCCTGCCCATGCAGGATGAGACAGCCCCTTGCACAGTGGAGAGTGTTTTCCAGCCCCATCTGACCCGAAGGGCTGGTGAGAACACCTGAAAGATGTGCATCCCAGTGGTGCTCAAGCTGAGAGAAGTGCAGACAGAGCCAGTAGTTTGCAAGCAAAGCCAGTAATCCTGTTCAGCTGGGAAATTTGGGGTCAGCTTGAGTTAAGGAAACAACAAGGAGCTTTACCAGTTTCAGGGCTGCTGCTCCTGCTGTGCCCAAGCAGGGAATTTAATTTGCAGCCTCACTCATTGCTGAATATAGACTTCAGTCTGTCTGACCAGGGACCCTCACTGTGAGACGCTACATAGCCCATTCAACTGTGGAACTTGAACAGAGTTCAGCCCGTGGCCTCCCCCATCTGCGGAGCAAACCTGGTGGCCTCATCTAACCTGGAAATTCAGTGCACTCAGGTCTGATTCAGGCCCCAAACATTCTAGTAAAAAACTAGAAAAAGATCAAATCTCCTTCAACTGGTGAATGCAAAAACCACTGATTTAAAGGAGCAATTTCTTACAATGTCTTTCTTTGGGGCCTCTTTATCCTGGTAATGGAGCTGGTCGGAAGGAGTCAGCTTTAAAAAGATGTGTATAAATCACAGTGTTTCTTCTTTAACAGGATTCTAGTTCATTTCATGTTAGACGAATTAATCATTTTAGTGAATTTTACAGAAATATTTCCCCTGATTTCTCTGTCTAAACATGGGCAATAAATTATAACTTGAAAGACTTTTTGCTATGCAAAGGTCATGGAAGAGTGATTTAAAATAGTGGATTTGATTTACTCATGATGGATATTCAAATCTTTGTACATTGCTTTATAAATTTTGTGATAGTGACCAATATTTGAAACTTATGTAAATATTAAGTGTCATTTACTTAGAAAACCAAAAACTTAGAGCTGTGATGCATTTGTTGCTGTGATTTTTTTTCAATGGAATTTTTCTAGACTACTTGGTGAACTGTTATGTTTTGGGCTGTCTTAATATCAGTATTACTACAAAAATCCAGCAGAGATCTGTCCTAAAAGTTTCTTTCCATTTGTGTTTTTGGCTTGATTCAGACTGTATCAAATCTTACCATGTTGACAAAATTGACCATTCCCCAAACTCGATTCCTCAGTTTGTTAGGGTGATTATTCCTGTGATACTGGAAATATAGACATCAAATCAATATTCAGTAATCATAGGAGTTGAATAAAAATTCAACATCATGAGATATTTCAAAGAAAAAAATTCATTGGCTTTCCTTCCAGAGAGCTAAAAAATCTGGGCAACTTATGCAGAAATACATGTTTTTTTTTTGTTTTTTTTGTTTTTTTTTTTTAAGGATTTTCTTATTTATTTATTTATTTATTTATTTATTTATTTATTTATTTTTGGCTGTGTTGGGTCTTCGGTTCGTGCGAGGGCTTTCTCCAGTTGCGGCAAGCGGGGGCCACTCTTCATCGCGGTGCGGGGACCGCTCTTCATCGCGGTGCGCGGGCCTTTCTCTATCGCGGCCCCTCCCGTCGCGGGGCACAGGCTCCAGACGCGCAGGCTCAGCAATTGTGGCTCACGGGCCCAGCTGCTCCGTGGCATGTGGGATCTTCCCAGACCAGGGCTCGAACCCGTGTCCCCTGCATTAGCAGGCAGATTCTCAACCACTGCGCCACCAGGGAAGCCCCAGAAATACATGTTTTATATAAAATAACTAGATATAACAGTTTCAAAAGTCATGCTTCACCTTGGCACTACTTTAAGGTTTTCTTTATAACTCTGCTCCCTCTTCACATTAAATATATTACATTACGTTGATTTATTAAACCAACTGATAAGTGTTCTTTAGAGTCCATATTCATAGCAAAATTTATTAAAGCTCCACAGCAACCATTATATTGCAAAAAACAACTTTATCAGCACTCCTGTATCCATGGCGGCTACAAACTAAGGAGCATATAATCAAGGATCATCCTGGAGCCAGGGATATGATGGAGAGGGGCAAGAAGTTGTGGTTTCCCCCTCCTTTCTCTCCAGGAAAAGGCTAAGAAGACAAAGCAGTTTCCTGCTCCAGCTTATTTTGTATGTTGTTCTCTTCTTACAAATGGATTCCCTATTTGTACTTGTTCTCAACATTATCAATTTAGACCTAATAAAATACACTTAATAATAACATAAGGTATCCCATAGAGATAAATGCAAATGGTCAAGCTTCTTTTATAATAATAAAAAAAAATGCCTTTTCTGAATGCTGCAATGATCCTATAGTTAACATTCCATTGCTCGCCTGTTATCTTAAATACCTGAATACCCCAAAGATATTACATTAGAATCCCTTTAATTTTCATTTCCTACCCACTCCTCAACCTACTACTCATTGATTTAAATGCCACTATTCTGCTGAAACTATTCCTGATAGGCCCATAAATGTCCTCTTAATTATCAAATCCATTGCATTACTAGAATAAACCTTCATTGTTATGCACACTTTTTCTTTTGATATGTGCTGGATTGGGTTTACAAATATTTTTAGGGTATCTGCTGTCGTATTTGTAAGTGAAATTGGCTTATAATTTTACTTTCTTGTCCGGATTTGTTATCAGTGTCATCATAGGTTGTTATGGTAATGACCCTTAAGGAGTCACTCTTCTGGGTATTTGCACCGATGTGTGGTTCCCTCAACCATTGATTCTAGACTTGACCATATGACTTTAGTTAATAAGACATTAATAAGTGTCCTATAAGCAGAAGCTTGAAAAGCTCTTGTACATTGAAGCCTGGTCTCTCTCATGATGTTTTGATGCCCAGCTGTAATACCAGAAGCACGGGCTTGCCTACTGGGGACACATGGGCCAAACCCAACACTATATACCAGACAAGTGGCTAAGGCCGGGTTACACCAGCCAGCCAGCCCAGTGGAACCACCAGATTACTGCAACTGTATAAATGACCCACACTAAGTTTTGGGTAGTTTGTTACACAGCGGTAGATAACTAATATGAACGTTATAATAACTATGAAATGTGTGAAGAATTTTTCCTGTTCTTGAGAACAGTGTATAAAAGATGGGGTTTTCTGTTACAATAAATTTCGGTAAAATTTGTCTTTAAACTCATCTGAGCCTAGTTATTTGTCAATAGATTGTGGACTACTTATTTAACTTTAAAACTTTGTTATATTCTTTTTGGAGTTTCCTATTTCTTCTCAAGTCAGCTTCTTAACATTGTACTACATTCTTCTGCTCATAAATTTATTGACACAAGGTTGTACATATATTTTTTAATGATATATAACCTTTCCTATATTTATAGTTATGTTTTTCTTTCATTTCTAATTTTATTTGTACTTCTATTTTTGTCTTAATAAGTATTGTCAGAAGTTCCTCTGTTTCATTTATCTTTCCAAGGGACTAGCATTTGACTTTGTTTCTTTTTGTCTTGTGCTTTTTATCAATTTTACTCATTATTAAATTTATTTTTCCTTCTCTTTTTTGGTTTTATTCTGTGTTTATGTTCTAACTTTTCCAGTTAGACTCTTAATTCATTAAATTTCTTTCTTTTTTAATATAAATGTTTGTCTACAAATGTCCTTCTAATTACTGTTATGCCACCTGCATCTAGAAAAATTTATCTCAACTAATGTTTTCTTTTTGCTATTATAAATATTTCATAATTTCAGATTTGACTTTTTTAGTCAATTAATATTTGGCAATGTATTTTTCCTTTAGCTTCCAAATCAATTTTCTTTTTGTAGTCTAGTATAACAATTTTTTTGTTATACCTTCCAATTTGGTTGTGGTTAAAAAAAAGCGGTGATCTTCTCCATATATATCTTTCCTATCTGTTTTACTTCCTTTGTGGCAAAATGTCAGTTTAATTCTTGAAAATGTTTTGTTTGAACTTGAAATGAATACATATTGTCTTTTTTCTGGTTGCAGTATACATCCATCAATTGATTAGATCAAACCTATATTTATGTGGTTCAAATCTTTTCTATTTTTGTTGAATTTTTTCCCTGCTTAGCCTAAAATTTTCTAATAGAGAAGTAAAAAAAAAACCCTTCTTACCCTGTAACCATGTTTTTTGTTGCTGTTGTTTTATATCTTTTTATACTCTGCTGTAAGGTGTATAATCTGAAATATCGTTGGATGATTTGCAGTTCTTGGAGAGCTCATTCTTCTTTTCATTATGTTGGTTGACTCTTCCTTGTGTGATTAGTTTTACCTTGGATTATGATTATAGGGCATTTTTGACTTGGAGTCTAGCAGTTTACCGAATTTCTAATCAGCTTTTTGTTGAAAGCTTGGCGTAGCATTTCTGTATCTAAAGAAAAGTATGTCATGCCCCATATCAGTGCAGGACACAGGCTTAGGGTTTTGTTTTCCCATGCATAATATTTTCCCTGCCCATTGCGACAGGCAAACAAAACATTTCCTTTCTCTTTGCAGTTTCACTAGAGAGCTTTTCCAGTTCCCTTTCAGAGGTGGGACAGCCCTTTGTGGCTCTGGGCCTTATGCAATATATTCTATATACTGTGTGTTGTGTCGCCATGCCTTTGAATTTTAGTTACTGTTTTGATGGAGATTCTCTGCCTCATTTTTAGCACTTGGAGATTTTCTGTGTTTTTTTAGCTCAACTATAGATTGTGGACATATTTTCAGTTTTTTGAAGTTGTTCATCATTTCCATATGTTCATAATGCAGAGGGAGGTTCTATTTTGGCTTAGTCTGCTATGCTGCCAAAGGACATTATCATCTCTTATATATGTCTGTTTGGGGAAGCTAAAAACAGAACATTGAACCTGGAATGGAATTCTGATTAAAATACTACTTTCTCTTTGTTAAAAATCACAACTATAGTTTTATAAGAATGAATGGGGGGCAAATGTTTATCTGAAAACTTACCATGTTATCATCAGCAACAATGAACAGTTCAATATACTTTTCTTTTTCCATACTCTGGAAATTTATGGAAAATTGAATGAAGTATGGTTAATGTCTCTTATCTTAACATTTTAAGCTAAAATTTTCAAGGTAAGAAATGTTAGTATTATTGGAAGTTGACATGCAGGAGTATATCTAATAATTCTAGAAATGTAGGTAAATAAAACCCACTATATTATTAAAATGTGTGCTTCTATGCATCAGATTCTAGTAAACCTGAAACAACATTCCATATTTTATTATCCTTTTTTTTTTTGTTTAGTCTTTCGGGTAAAATAAGGATTATAAATAAAGGATCATGAATCCAGTTTTTAACATTTAGGTTTTTTTTTTAATTTACAAAGTAAATGCTTACTAAGTAAGCTCATGTAAAAAGGACCATCTACAGTTGAGAGCAAGACATATAACTGGCCAACAGGAGGGACTGTATTCCTTCTACTCCTCTTCTATCTCCCTATCTCCCTTTGTGGGAGTGTCAATTCCAAGGAAACATATAAAAGTTGTTAATTATAGATCTTTTATTTTATAAAACACAATACCAAGAAATTCTAAGTTTTCAGCTTTCAGTGTCATGCATTGAGGTACATGCATATGCTCTTGAATATAAATCAGAGGCATATTGTTCAAATATTTGACTGTCATTCTTTTCTGAACTAAGTAATCATTTATTTATTGATTTATTCAATCAAAAAAACCCATCTATTAGGCATCTAGTAAGTTTCAGACACAATCTACACCATGGATATGTGAAGAAGATAAACACTCACAGATCTTAAAGGCTAACATGTAGAGGGGATTTAAGTTGATATGAACAAGTATAGAAAAGCCTAAAATATGGAGGACTATCATTGTGCCTTCATTCTACTAGAAATTCCACCTTAACAATTAGAATATTTGGCCTGATGAAAGGGGGATAACCTGGCTTATCATCAACAACTCCTCCAAAAAAAGTGGCTGGAAAGACAAGGAAAGAAAAGACAATATCTAAGAGAGATTTCAAGATGTAAATTTCATTCTTTCCAACCACTTATAGCCCTAATACTATAAATCTATATGTAGGATTGTAGATATCCCCCTTCTTAGAAATTGATGAGACAAACTGAGATTCGATGTAGGGAATGAACACTTCCTGTATAGATAACAAAAACAAAAGTTTGACATTTCAGATTTCAAACAATGAAGAGTCAGATTCAGGCAGCCTATACACTTCATTAATTGGGCTCATAATCTCTCTCTTGAGATCAGTGAGAAAGTAAGAGGCATTTGACTTGGGATAAAGATAATTTAAAAATAAGGCACTCACTTCCATTTTGGAGTCTTCCATGGATTTAGTATTGTCATTTGGAACAGCTGTCCTGGTAAAATTGAGCTCTGTACAAGAATAATTGGCAGGTTGCTGCATCTGGGGTTTATATTTGAACACCAAATGTTCTCCTTCATCTGAATATTTCACTGGTTCAATGTGGTACCTTTGATCACTCACCCTGAAGAACCCCCTGTGGAAATTGGGAATACAATGTCTATTTAAGATCTCTTTCATTTTACTACCACATTACTTACACAATATTTATCTGTTCCACTTTATGGAGTTTGCCTTTTTAAGAAAGGGAAACTGCAGAGTCAAGGCCTCTTGTGAGCATGTAGCCAGGTATTCTGAGAGACAAAGAGGTGAGATGGCATGTAACCTTTGACTCAGTAACTTTTCTAAGAGTCAACTCATCTGGATTTTCAGAAGTTTAACAGCCCAATCTCTCCTTTGAAGCATAGGTAGAGTAACAATTCCCACCGGAGGTTGAGGACCTCTGGCAAGTCTGAGTTCTTGCAAAAATTTTGTGAATTTTCATGTCCATCATTCATTAATTACAGAGTAAATATATGAAGGTACAGGCACTATTATGTGGTAATTGTGTCACTAAAGGGTTTTTCATTCTTGAAAATACTGGGACCTACTCAAGTAAAATCCTCAAAAATGAAGACACAGGTTTCTTGCTCTTCTACTCTTTGCCTCCCCACATCTTCTTCCTTTGTCCTTGAGCCCAAGATCTAGAGACAACTTTATATAGGCTTTACTTCTGACATTTTTTACTTTCCAGAGTCTGGAAACACTGCCTAATTTAGTAAAAAGCTGTGAAGCGTTGTGGTGTGATGCAGTGGGAATTCACAGGCCTAGAAATTAGGAGGCCTGGTTTTTGGACGGAGTTCAACCACCAGCAAAATGAATGTTCAGGAGCAAGTCTCTGATGTTAGTATCCTGATCTGTAACATGAGAGGACAGGCTGGTTGAGTTCCAGTCACCTTCCAACTCTGAATCCCTTGATCATATACTGAAAAACTTGTCTTGCTTAGGGCTGTGTTTTACATCTTTTTGTCAAAAATGAATGTAAACAATGGGCTGGAGTGGATCCTCATGCTGAAAATATACAGTAGCTTTTTTCCATTAATTTTTCTATTTAAAGGTCTTAAAAAGAAAAGAGAAGTGAATGTCTTTGAAAATTCATAGGAAAACTCATAAAGGTAGATAGATACGGTGCATACCTCAGACCATTACATGTGCTGATACTGGCAGCAGAATCAAATTCATGTATGATGGATCCTTGGTAAAAACAGTGATCCTAAAATAGATGAAGAGGCTATTGATATAAGTACATGTATTGATATTATATAAATATTAATATCTACATATTTTATGTTCACAATACATCATTATTTCATTTTCACAAACTACACTTATGTTCATTTATGCATTCATTCATGCATTCATTCATTTCATTCTTTCATTGGAAAATTTCGAAGCTACTTTAGAAGACTTTTATTTTAATTGCATGATTACTTTGTGTGAAGCAGTGTATGAATTATTCTCTCACAAATTTAAGAGTCTATTAGTTGATGCTAACCTCAGAAATGTGACCCTTTTCCTTTGAAATATTACTCTTTTAATCCATCTTAAAATCCTATCAAACTACCCCTCCTGTGCTATTATTATAAATTTTCCCCAGTTGCCTATGAAATAAAGTCAAAATTTTTGATGATTGCAGAAATTAGGTCTCACTCTCCAACCAGGTCCCCTCATGCCTTTGTCTCCTGCCTCTCTGCTTTGATCAAGTTGGTATCTTTATTACTCCCTACTGGGTGTTCCATCCATGGTGATTCCACCAAATAATTTCTCTTTCCATCAGTTCCTTATGTTCAACTCCTGCCTATGTGTGACACTTTCCAGGGTCCTGGACCTCAGACTCTCACAGACGAACAACCACTCACCGTATAAAAGAATGTTACCCAATTTTCTTACTGTTCTGTTTTACAAAGATTGCATGATGACTGAGATTTCATAGTTGACAGCTGCCTTAAACAGAGGCAATATGGTTTAAAAGTATACATTTAATAGAAGAGAATAAAGTCATCCTTGGCTAGAAGGCTGCAGTGGGCATGTTCTGTGAAGGGGAATAAATATAAAAATAGAACTCATATCCACTGGAATAATATTCATGATTAATGAACAAAGATTCATTTGGAGAATGAAGGAGAGGACTCAATGTTGGTGCATCAGAAGGACAGGGCAAGAGGATTTGACTCCCATAAGGGTCAGTTAGATGGAGGTTTTAAACTTGTTTCATGTCTTTAAGTTTTATCCTTTAGCTTAATTACTATTCCATCATGGTACCTTATACTTCTCTGGTGTCCTGCTTTACCCTTCCTCCAGACTTAACCCCATTTTGGGTACATAGAAGTCAGTGTGGTAAAGGAAAATACATTAGCAGTCATTGATTTGCTTGTTAGGTAGTGATCAATCTCCTTTAGAGGTCAGAGTGTCATAGTTTATGTTCTAGAATCATTCAGTGATGGTAGTCAATGCAGGAGTAATTTCTGATGTAACACTTTCTGAAGCTGCTTGTAAAGCTAGAATGGGGTTTAAAAATCATACGAGGAAACAATAGTTTCAGAGAAGAGACATAGGAAGGTCCCATAAGATACCATGATCTGAGGATGCTTGGTGATCTGCTCTCCTTTTGTGGAGTAGTATGTCTCACTGTAATCTGAGGCTAGGAACTTCCTGGAAAAGAGGGCAGAGAGGTAGTGAGATTCACTTATTCTAAAAAGTTAGCATATAAAACCTATTATGTGAGAGTGAAGGCTCTAGGATGCTTTCACTTCTCAGCAAGATCCTCTTAAGCTAAAAGCAAATAAGCAAAATCAATCCGAGTCACATGAAAAGCCTTTCTACCTAGATTTCATGGTTTGGTAAAGATGGTAAAAGATTCTGGCAGTTTTAGCAAGGCATCATTTTGAGAAGAACCTAGAGAAAATATTATCTAAGTAAAAATCTTCTTGCCTTAAGCGCCAAAATTAATGCAAAAAAATTGTGATGTATATGTATCATATATATAAATATATATACACTATATATATTTTATTTAAATATACAGCTGTTGGGTTAATATGTATTAAGATATATGTATCATATGTACATAGATATGGATTTAATATGACTGCAAAGTTTTTACATTTTACATAAAATTATACATTAACTGTAAATATTATAACCTCTAAAACAAAAGCTTTAAACTAAAGCAGAGAGAGATTACTATAAAAACAATAAACAAAAAGCCAGTAGATAAGAGTAAAAAAGAAATCAAATAATTCAAATATCCAAAGAAAGGCAGGAAGAGAAAACCAGAGGAACAAAGTCAGAGGCAAACAGAAATTAAGTATTAAATACAACCATATCATTCATAACATTAAATGTTAATGGATTAAACTTTCCAATTAGAAATCAGATTGTCAGAATTCACTAAAAAGGCAGAACCCAACTACTTGCAATCTTACAAGAGACACATTTTAAATGTTAAGACACAGGTAGGTTGGCATGAAAAATAGTATATTATGGAAACAGTAAATATGTGAATGCGGAGCTAAGCTGTATTAATATCAGGTAGAATACAGTTCCCAAAAAGACGGGCATTCCATAATGACATAGTGATAAAAGAATAAATTCACCATAAAGAAAAAATAATAGTACATGTGTATAGCCTAATAGCTAAGCTTCCAACACATGAAGAAAATATTTTAAAAATTGAAAAGGTAAACAATTCCAAATCATAATTGAATGTTTTGACATTCCTTCCTCAGCAGTTGACAGAACAAATAAACAAGTAATATAAGTAAAAATAGAAGATCTAAATAATCCTATCAACCACTTTGTCCTAATTGTTGTTTATAGAGCACTTCACCCAGTAACTGCAAAATACATATTCTTTTCAAGGTATGTTTAACAAATTAGAACATAGGTTTGGCCATAAAACAAATTGCAATACATGTTTTTAAAAATGATATCATACAAAGCTTGAGAAAGGGTATGCTAAAACTACCAAATATTGGAAATTAAATAACCCACTCTTAAATAATCCATGAATCAAAGAAGAAATCTTAAAAGAAATTAGACAATATTTTGAAAGGAATGATAATAAAAATAAAAGACATCAAGATGTTTGAAATGCATCTAAATTAATGCTTGAAGGAAATGTCATGGTTTTAAATATTTTAAATACTATGACAGAAAGATGAAATGTTTTCATAAAAGAGTAAACACTAAATAAGTAGAACAAATTAAATAATAAAGATAATAGATGGATTCAGTGAAATAAACAGACAATAGCAATAATAAACA
The DNA here is from genome assembly GCF_949987535.1 of Balaenoptera acutorostrata. Taxonomy (NCBI): domain Eukaryota; kingdom Metazoa; phylum Chordata; class Mammalia; order Artiodactyla; family Balaenopteridae; genus Balaenoptera; species Balaenoptera acutorostrata. Next base: position 14,425,895 of record NC_080069.1, read on the forward strand.
AATTCAAATGTTGGTTATTTGAAAAGATCAACAAATTGATAAATCTCTTTAGATTTGTCAAGAAAAAAAAAGAGGGAGAACTCAGATTACCAATATTAGAAATTATAAAAAGGTTATCATTAAAGGTACCACAGATATTAAAAGAATAATCAGAGAATATTATGAAACACTTTATACCAAAAATTTGACAACTTACATGAAATATACATTTTCCTTGTAAATTACAGTTTAAAACTGACATAAAATGAAATAGAAAATCGGAATAACCCTCTCAATAAAATTGAATTTGTAATCATAAAACCTCCTCCCCACACATACACACAAAAAAAACCCTCAAGGCACAGGTGGTTTCATTCGTGAATTCTATTCAACAATCTAAAAATAACATTCTTCAGAAAATATAGGAAGAAAGAACACTTCCCAATTCATTTTTGAGAACACTTCCCAATTCACCTCTTAATATTAAATATGTGACAAAGACATCACACACAAAACACTAAAAATGCAGAATAATATCTATTGTTAACGTGGTGTCAAAATCCTTAAGAAAATCTTCGTGAACTGTATACAGCAAAGAGGGTTTTATCAAGGGGATGCAAGTATGATTTAACATTCAAATATCAATCAGTGTAAATTACCATATGGACATTTCAATGGTTGCAGATATGCTTTCAGTAAACTTCTCAGGGAGCTATCTTAATCTCATAAAGTACACAAATGACAAGTCTACTGGCAATATAATATTAATCATTCAATATTTATCACTTTTCCCTTAAGATCAGGGATACTGTAAGATTGCCAACTCTTCTATTTCTACTCAAATTGTACTGGAGTTCCTAGCCATTACAATAAAGCATAGAAATAAAAGCAATAATGACTAGAAAGAAAGATATACAACTGCCAATATTTGCTGATGAAAATCTCTAAGTAATCTGTGAAATAATAGATAAATCCATAGATTAAGACCTCTCAATAGAAAAATGAAATAATAAAAAACAGTTCTGCTTACAAGAGCATTGCAAGCATTAAATATGTAGAAATACATCTAACCAAAGACATACGAGATCTGTACACTATAAACTACAAAAAATTGTGGATAGAAATTAAAGAAGATCTAAATTAATATAGAGATGCAACACGAAGACTCAATATTATTGATATCAATTCTTTCAAATTCATGTATAAATTCAGTAAAATCACAACCAAAATTCTAGCAGGCTCTTTAAAAAATAAAAATTAACAAGTGAGTTCTAAATTTTATAGAGAAATGCTAAGGATCTAGAATTTTTTTTAATTCTGCAAAAGAAGAGCAAAATTGGAGAAGTTACCCACACTGGCTTTTAGGCTTACTTTAAAGCTGCAGTAATCAAGACAATGTGGTCATAACTTGGGGATTGAAAAGCAGGTGAACAGGATAAAATAGAGAGCTCAGAAATAGTCATTTGCTTTTGGTCAAAGGTGCAAAAGCTATCCAGTCCAAAGAAAGGCAATTCAACAGAAGAGGCTGGCTATGTATATGCAAAACCAAGAACCTTGACCCACCTTCAAATTACACACACACACACACACACACAAACACAAACACAAATTCAAGATGATAATAGACCAAAACTGAAAGCTAAAACCATGAAAACGTTAGAAAATTTAGTAAATTGAAATTTCTTCAAAATTATAAATTTTACTTTTTAAAAGAATATTAAGAAAATGAATATAAAAAGTAACAGGATGGAGAAAACAGTTAATAAGAAATATATCTGACAAAGGGCTAATCTCCAAATTATATGAAGATCTTCAACTCAGTAAAGGACAATTAACCCAATTAAAAATGGGTAAATATTTAAACAGACACTTTACAAAAGATATACACATGGTCAATAATCACATAAAAAAGTTTTCAGCAGGGAACTGAAAACTTATCCAAAATGAAATCTCACCACAAACCCACCAGTATAACTAAAATTAAAAAGGGGTGAGAACACAAAATGACGAAGAGGATTTGGAGCAACTAGAATTCTCATACATTGCTCGCAGTATTTTGGAAAATGATCTGACAATTTTTTATAAAACTAAACATATACATACCCTATGATCCAGAAACTTCACTCCTTGGCATTCACCAAGGAGAAATGAAAACATATATTTATAAAAAGACTATAAAAGAATGCTCATTCAAGCTTTACTCATGATAGCCAAACACTGGAAACAGCCAAGGTCTCCATCAATAGAATGGATAAAAAAATGGTAATGTGTATATATATGTGTGTGTGTGTGTGTGTGTATATATATACATATATATATGTACACACACACACACACACACACATACATATATACACATACACATCATGGAGTAGTACTCAGAAAGTAAAAGAACCATACTTCTGATACATGAACTACATGAATGAATCTCTGTTTATGGAATGCTAAAATAAAGAAACCTTACACAAAGGGTACGTGCAGTGTAAATCTACTTATAAAAACTTCCAGAATGGACAGAATAATCTATGATGAATAAAACCTCTGTGAACAGGTTTTGAGAGAAGTTGACTAGGAAGGAGCAGGAGGAAATTTTCTGAGTGACAGTTCTTTTATAATTCATTTGTATAGAAATTTGGGTAACACAGGTATGTGCATTTGTCAAAATTCAATGCATGTACACTTAAGGTTTGTGCATTTCATTGCATGAAAATTTTACATCGAAAGAAAAACTGTCAACACATATTAAACTCCAATGATATGCTTGCTGAAGTACTTAGGAGGAAGTATACTAATGTCTGCGATATAATTTGGTATGCATAAAAATAAGATGGAGGATGGGTGAATGATAGAGGAATGGATAGACAAAGAAATATGATATAAAATAAATATAGTGAAATGTTAATGAGCATATTTGTATTGGTATGTCTTGATGGGATTATGGGTATACGTATATGTTAATGGGTATATGAGTGGTCAGTATAAGATTCAACTCTGCTCTCTGTGTAAATTTGTTTTCTAATAAACTCTTGGTAAAAATGAGAGAGATACCACAAATAAGTAGAATACAGTCATATTTGTGGTTATTTTGAAATAGCATATATAAAAGTTTTAGTTAAGTACTTGGCTGTATAGTATATTCTAAATTAATGGGGTTTTTTTTGCCTCACATACACATACAAATGTAACTTTTCACCTATTAATGGGTTTGTTATAGTGAAAACAAAGTTGACCCAGTCAATGTTTCCACTGGATGAATAAACAATCAGATTTGACATGGTTGACCTATGAAGGTTCACCTCTAATACTCAACATCATGTTATACAATAATTATTCATTATGATTAAAACCAAGCCAAATGAAACTCATAGGGAAAATATGGGAAAAAAGTGGTGATGGAGAAAAAGAAAAAGAAAAATCAAAATTAATAAGATCAAATTTTTGTTTGCTACGATATTATATGAAAACATCTGAATAAATAATATTCACAGATTTGGGAGGCTCAGTGGTATGCACTAAACTCATTTACTTCATAGAGCTGGGGGAATGAGGGTAATGTTGCCCACTGGAGATATCACATCAGATTTAAGTGCTTTGCATGTCTACAATTCTATAATATACCACTGCAGGCTGATTAACAGAATTAAACAATGGCTAGTCTATTACGATTGGCTACTTGAAGCATAGGCAGCATTGGGTAATTTTGAAAGCAGGAAGGTCTGAGTTAGAGCATCCGCCTCATCACCTGCATTGTGACCTTGGACAAGTTATTATTTCAGTGAATCTATGATTCTTCCTCTGTGAAATGGAAATAAAACAATATCTGCTTCATATGGATATTGTAGGGATTAAAAGAGAAATTTGAGGAAAGGCAAACAGAAATTGCTCAATAAATGTTAGCTTTCTTCCATCCTAAGAATGTTAAAATATGCAGATTTTAAACAAATTATCAATATATTGTGTTATTAGGTTTATATTTCTTTACATTTGTCCAGTGGGGAACTCAGAGTGGAAGGAGAGGTTTTTTTGTTTATTTATTTGTTTTGTACTTCTGTTTGTTTTGAGCTAATAGGCCAGAGTCCCAATTCTTCAATGGAGTTATCCTTAGATTTTACTTAACGTTTGACAATTCTTTATAATTTCAATGTCTGGGGCTGAGAGGCGGAGCTATTGTGTATGGGAACGGCCCAAAGGAACACAGTGGAAATTCAACAACAACAGCAAAGGCTGTGAAGAGAGCTAAAGAAGAAAGTTAAAGGTGCTAGAATTATTTAGCTTACAGACAATTAACTTGATAAATTAAATTCTTCCCAGCCCTTAGCTTCCTCTCCAGCAGGACCTGGTTTGATATCTATTTTCAATAACTTAGAAGTCACTTTAAAAACTACAGTTTTCCAATTTCTTTTGTTACACTGATTTACAAAGAAGTAATGTACGAACTCTCAGAGTAAGCATACTCCAAGTACCCCAAATAGGGAGTAATTTAGGAACTGGAGAACAGGGTATGTAATTGTTATTAAGGTGCTGAAGTGAAATGGGCTTATTTTAGAGGAGTAGGAATTCAGATTAGTATAGATAACAAGGACTTGAAGAATTCCCCGGAAGTTTTTATGAAAACTAGAATACTATAGACTAATATATCTATAAGGTATTGAATCATAATAGGACTTACCTTGATTTTAAAAGGTGAATTATCAAGATTTTTCTATTTAGGCTTAGTTCATACAACAATTCTTCTTCATAAGCTTCCTGAAAAACAGTATCCATCATGTGATTTAAATGTGTGCTCATTTATTAGTGTGTGTTGGTGGTGGGTAGAGGGGTGGGTGGAGGGGAAAATTACAGATCTTTCACAGTCTACCCAGTAGTCCTTTCAGGCAAAATAATAAATACTGATAAAGCAGAATTTATATGGAGGATTTTCTTTTCAAGTTATTTTTTAATTAAAACTTTGGATGGGCTTTTCTTCTAGTTGTAAAATGAAATGAAATGAAAAAAATGCATATTTCCCCCTTATTCAGAGATACACAAGTTACTATATGTCCTTGTAGTTCTACCCACCTTGGATCTTCTGTTTATGTATTTTTAACAGTTTGTGTATACCGTCTTATAGTCTACGTTTTCACATAAAAATAAATGATAACCATGAGCATTTCCTATTCCAATACATGTTGTCTTACAGTAAGTATTTTTTGAAAAAGTGAATTTATTTAATTTACATCTATATTAGAAATTTCATTGGGGTATTCACTACAGTTAGAATTTCATTTTCAATAACATGGAAAAAATGTAAAGCTTTTGGTAAATACTGCCAGGTAACCTTGAAGAAAGGAAGTTCAAAATTAGAATTTCATCAGAAATTAATAGTGATTCTTGTTTCCTTGCCTTAGGTATTGTCATTAATAAAAGTCTTTTGAATAATGAAATGATAACTTATTGTGATAAATTGTTCTCTTTGATGACCACTGGAATTTATATTTTCCTTTTGTTTAGTTTATTTATATATTTGCATATGAGTTTCTAATTTTTGTCCTTTCACCATTTTCTTTTGTGGTATTTTATTTCTTTATGATTCATAAGGGTTCTTTAAGTATTCACAGTTACTAGTCATATATCTTGCACATTTCTTTAGTTTATTGTTTATTCATTTATTCAACAGTGGTGCACAAGATATAGGTCACTGCCCTCAAGGAAGCCACAGCTTGGCAAAGAAAAAATCAAGCAAATGTAATTGGGTACTATAAGCATCATAATATGAGAAATGCAGCGACTGTGTGAGAGATATTGAAAAGAGGGGTCAGGGGCAAGGAACAGCACATGCAAAGGCCCTGAGGTAGGAAGAGGCTTGACACATTTGAAGGACAGAGAAGTTTAATATTTCCAGAAAATCAAGTGTCAGTTGAATAGAAATGAGAAACGAAAAGTTAGGAAAGAGTCAAATCATGTACAGCCCACTAAGTCACTTAAGAGGATTTGGACTTTATCCTAAGAGCAAAGAGAAGCAAAAGGTTTAGGCAGAAAAATGCAGAAGTTGGCCTGGTATTTTAGATGCCTTGCTTACTATGGATAATGGATCAGCAGAAATCATGACTGTAGGCAGAAAAAGAATTTACAGGTTATTGATGGTGTACAGGTGATTTGAGCAGGGGAGTGGCTGCAGGAATAGTGATGAGTAGACGATTCCAAAGACTATTTACATACTGAAATCTTCAAGGCTTAGTGATTGCTTGATAGAGGAGGCAAAAGAGAAGAGTCAAGGATTGCCCCAGGTTTCTGGTTTGTTTAACTTTGTCACCACTGAAAGGTGGGTGTTTTGAAGAGGGGCAGCTTTGAGGGAGGAAGAGGGGAGATTTGTGTTTGTTGAATGTGAGGAACACATTAGTTAGGACTTTTTTGATCACAAGTTTAGTATAAAGTTAGAACTTTATTGTAAAGATGCAGAATTCATAGATGGGCAGGCAAGAAACTAGGTGCTCAATCAAATAAGAAGGGTTGAATCCCATCTTACAACATAACTGTATGTATAAGGGTGTGTGTGTGTGTGTGTGTGTGTGTAACAAGATGTTATAATGGGACTTTTTTGAAATTTCAGTGCTTGAATATGGATTTTATATTAGCTAATATTATGAAACTTGTTAATATTGTTAAATGTGATAATACTGCTTTTCATCTTGTCATTCTGTTGTCAATAAACAGAATTTTCACTTTTTAATTTTAGAATTATATTTATTTTTGTTTAATTTTGAATTCATTTTAATTTTAGAAGCATTTTAGATTTAGATAAACATTGGATAGACAATATAGAAAATTCCCATGGACCCCACAACTCAGATTTCCCCGTTGTTAACACCTTATATTACTGTGGTATATTTGTCCCAACTAATGAACCAAGATTGATATTATCAATTAAAGGCTACATTTATCCAGATTTCATAGTTTTTGTCTAATGTCCTTTTACTGTTTTAGGATTCCATCCAGGACACATTATATTTAGTTGTCATTTCTCCTTAGGCTCCTGTAGATTGTGATAGTTTTTCAGACTTCCGTTATTTTTGATGACCTTGACAGTTTTGAAGCATACTGGTCAAATACTGGTCAGGTTTTTTGTAGGCTTTCCCTCAATTTAGGTTTTTCTGATGTTTTTCTCATGTTTAGACTGGAGTTATGGAGACTTGATAGAAAACAACAAAATCAAGTGCCATTTTTCATCACATCATATAAAGAGTACGTGCTGTCAACATGACTTATTACTGATGTTAACATGGACCGCTTTGCCGAGGTAGCATTTGTGAGCTTTCTCCACTGTAAAGTTATACTTTTTCCTCCTTACATATTATTCTTTCTACTCTTTGGAAGGAAATCACTATGCACAGCCCACGCTCAAAGGGTAGGGCTCTATGCTCCACCTCCTGGGGGGATGAGTTTCTACATCAATTTTTGATTCTTCCTTATGGGAGATTTGTCTATTCTCCCTTATTAATTTACTTGTTCAATCTTTTATTTATATCAATGTGGGCTCATGGATATTAACTGATACTTTTGTATGGTCCAAAACCATGTTATTGACTTTGTTGCTCAAATTGTCCTTTTGGCCACTGAGAGATCTTTCAGCTGGCCTCTGTGTTCTCTTGACATATTCCCATCAATGTGGGTTTGGGTTTGTTTTTTCATTTGTTTGAGAGCTTCCTTACTTTCTAGAACTACAAGATGCTTCCAACTCATTTTGTATATTTCCTACCCTGTCCAGGCTCATCTTGTAGATTCATATTGGAAATTTTCATATTAGTCTGGATTAAGTCTTAAGACAATAGAGGCCAGAAGAACCCATCAGCTTTGGACAGTGGGTGATAGAGATTTGGTTTTGACCTCTTAGCTGAGTACCAACGTCCAACCAGTGAAAGGTTTGAGAATGTGAGAAAAGAATTGAAGATCAAGAGACAAACTATTTGCAAGGAGATCATTAGAGAAAAAATGGTTAGACATTATTTCCAAATGGCAGTAGATGGAGACTTGCTTGTTTATCATCACAAGCCATGGGAAAAAGGCCTCAGTGGTCCCACTGGTCCCTCAGGTTTCCCATTTGGAAAGTTGAAATGTGTCTTACTTGTGACTGAGAAACCTAAAAAGTGAAAGCCTGGAAGGCTGTCTCCTCTCATGGTAGGGGGAAGACAGGTCATTCCATTGGGAAAGGTCTGCTTTCTCAAGGAGTGCTGGGGCAAAGCAACAGTCAGGATGCTCCGTGGGCCAAATTAAAATCCTAAAGCTCAAAATGGAAATGCCTGACAATAATTGTCTAAAAACAGTCATTGAATGTCTTTTATAATTGTGGGCATTGAAAAGAACCTAATTTTGAAGCTTCCTCCCCATTAGGTGTATTGTATATTTTCTACATAAATATTTATTATTTTTGGAATGAATTTTAAATGTATTTAAATTTTAACACCTGAACAAACACTCTTCTGAGCAACAGGCTAAGTAGGCCTTTGTGTTCCTGTGAAAGTTGTCCAAGTTTGCTGTAGAATTTGTGAGGTAAATAAATCTGCATATTAGATCACTGGGAAAGCAAAATGCTCGGAGATTACATTCCACTGGCACCAGCTCAGAACAAATGAGGTTGCCTTAGATCAGCCTGGAAGGCTGTTAGTGGAACTCCTCACATACACTGGAAGAATTTAAATGTGTCCCCCCCACAAAACCTGAGCTTTATTCTTTGTTGTTTCCTAATCTGTCAAGGGATTACTTTCTCCCCCAACCTCTATTTCCCACCCACCAAGCACAGGCAGTAAGCTGAATAAGAGTCCTCAGAAAAATCAAGACACCTCCCTTGTTTGCTTCTGATTGGAGACAGGTTGCTTTCTTTATGCCTGTGAAAGTAATGCATCTTTTTATTAAATCAAAGCCTGTACCTGTATGTCATCCTCATGGGTGTGCCAAATATCTTGCTTCTGTATCAGAGGAAGCCTTTTAGGATAAACCAGTTCTTGACCCTCTACTCCAAGGATGACCTTTTCTAAAAGGAAACATAATGGCAGAAATATATTTGGTATTAACATTCACCCACAGTAATTGGATAACAGAATTATTCTCACAGAGTTCACTTGCTCCCAGTTAGCAGTCATGGACAAGAGCATCCCCACCTTATGGATATGGAAATTGAGACTGATATTTCTAAATTAGGAAAATACAAGCAAAATTGGAAAGTAGGGTCCTTCAGCTTCTTCTGTCTTTTCACCTTGCTCTGCAGGTGTCACCTTTGTCATCTTACTCTTCTCATGCCTGTCTCTGGATTCTGCCACCTGTCCAAGCCAGCCACTGGATTGGACTGTTTCAATGTAAATTAGTGATTTCAACTCCATGGGACATTTGCATTTGAAGTCTTAACTCTCATAGCTAATACAAGGCTTTCCCCTGTGAAAGGGATTTTAGATACTGAGATAATCTTCTATGCTTTACCTATCAAATTGGTAGTCATCTGTCAGGTGAGCCCTGTCAACCCCACTACAGAGAGGTATAGAGAAAAGAGTATAGGATTTTGGAATCTGCTCTTATTTGAACCAAAGTTTTACTAGTTTATTAGCAGTATGACTGTAAGTAGCATATCTAATCTTCCTGATCTGTAGATATTAGTCTCAATTTCTTTACCTGTGAAGTGGAGATAATAACATAGAATTTTAAGCATGCTAATATACAAAGTGGCTGATGGCTAACAGTGTCTGCTGCCTTGCAGATATTCAGTAAAATCCACTCCTTCCTCCTTCTCATGGTCCATCAGAGTATTTAAGAGTGATACTGCATTTCATAGACTTGTAGAATCTCAAGATTAGCCATAATCTAGTCCAAATCCTATGCTATGTTCTCAGCAAAATCATCAATGGATATTAATGTTTTTATCATTTACAATTTAAACTTAATGATGAGAGAGACATTACCTCATAGCATAATAAGAAAACCCTCATAAAAAGATTATGACATACCTTTAATCTGAGAAATGAGTAAAATTGTGAAGAATAAACTCCCGGGAAACATTCTGAATGATTCTGGCAAAAGTGGGGCACATGTGCTTGAGAAGAGACATGCACAGTTTTTGGTCCTTGCTTCCGCAGTGAGGATGAAGACCCTAGCAGATAGACAGGCAGTTTTGATCCAGCACTAGGAAGTGTTCCTTGATCATGTTTCACAATTTGTGAGGTGCTTGAGGCTAAAACCGAGAAAGTGGACGTCATGTACTAATTAAAGGCAACCACTGAGATGGTGGTGGTGGAGGAGGTGGGCTGGGCAGAGATCCCTACTTTATGCCTAATATAAATATGATTCCAGATGTATTAAAAATTCAAAAGTGAAAAAAATCACCTATGACTTGGAAAAAATTATTGAAGAATCTTTATATAAACTTTGGTTGAAGCAGGTCTTTCTATGCTGAAAGGCACTTGTAAGAACTGTTAAGGAAAATTTGATAAAAAAACTAGACAGAAATATTGAGAACTTTTTTTCCTAGCTAGATAAAGGCCTGGGCCAGGAACATGAGGATAATGGTCTTTAGAGTACTGAATGAAACACAATCAAAATGAATATTTCACCCCCCATCCTGATAAAAGAACCCAGAGAGTCACTGGGGCAAGAGGGGGAAATGAAGGGAAATAACTTCCTTTTTTTTCTTCCAAGTTTTATTGAGATGTAATTGACTACAGCACTGTATAAGATTAAGGTGTACATTATAATGATTTGACATCATATGTTATGAAATGATTCATCTCATACAGATACCAAAAAAAATATTTTTCCTTGTGATGAGAGCTCTTAAGATCTGCTGTCTTAACAACTTTCAGATATACCAGACAACCCTGTTCACTACAGTCATCATGTTGTACATTCCGTCCCTAGTACTTATTTATATTATAACTGGGAGTTTGCACCTTTTGACCACTTTCATCCAAACTTATTTATGAAAACTTATTTATGCCATAAATCACAAATTAATTACAATTAAAAGACAAATAAAAACTCCAGAAATGTATGCAACATATATAATAAAATGTAAGGGCACATATCCTTATAATATAGAGCTCTTTCAAATCAATACAAAAAGAAAACATTAATGGGCAAATGTGCAGAAGACCTGTACAAACCTATCTATATGCATGTGTTCTCTTGTTATATTAGAAGAGAGATCCCTTTGCAATACAATCCCTTATCTGGGATTTTATCCCCTCCCCCATCTCACATTATTGATTATCCCTATAATATTCCCATGAATGGAATCAATCTACCATAATGGGAAGCTTTCTTTTGATATTTAAATAATCTAAAATCTCTCCCTTTCACAAAATCCTACTCTTAATCCTATATTCCACATACCTCCACCATCACCCTCTTTCATTCCCTTTTCAGTTAAACTTCTCACAAAGTTGATCTATATTTCTTGTGCCAATTTCCTCACCTCCAACTCATCCTAACACATCCCACTTGCACTGCCTTTATTATTCTACTGATATAGCTAACTAATATCTCTGATGATTTCACAATTTCTATAGCCAATGGATACTTTGGTTCCTCATCTACTTGCCCTCTCGGCATTGTTGACCATACCCTCCCCCTTGAAATATTCTATTGAAGTACCTTGACGCATAATCTTCTTAATTTCTTTCTAGCTCTCTGGCAACTTGAGTGTTGTATCTTTTACCCAACCTTTAAATTATGGAGTTCCTCAAGGTATTATCCTGTATCTTCTTTTCCCTTAACTGTACACTTGTTCCAAATCCGTCTCATCTTCAGTTATGGTTTAATTCTCTACAGTATGCCTCACACTTTATATTTCCAGTCATCTGAGCGATAGACCTTTACAGCCAACTCTCTACTCAACACCTTCATTGGAAGTGCTCAAAGCCCCTACAAACTCAATAGATACAAAACTTAAAGTGCTGCTCCCCCAACCTGTTCTCTTAGTTAATGATGTCATCATCCATTCCTCATTGCAAGTCTGAAACCCAGTAGTCATCATGGTTATCCCTCATAATCAGTCCATCACTAACTATGTTTATTTTACCTTCTAAAAAATCCCATCCACTTTTCTCCAACTTTTCTGTCTCCATCCTAGTCCAGGATATCATAGACTGCTTTGGCTATATTCCAACAAGCGTGATCTTTTCAAAATGCAAATCTGATCATGTCATTTTTTTTTATTGGTGCTAGGAGTAAGACTCACTTGGCTTTAAAGCCTCAGAAGGTAAATTGCCTTCCACCTTTTAACTCTGTGGCTTTGGGCAAAACATGAAACATTTCTCTACTTCTGTTTTTTCTCGTCTGTAAAATAGGTATAATATTATCAATAACATGTACCTCATAGGGATGGTGTGCGTATTAAATGAATCTGTGCTGACAGGCAACCTTACATTCCCTGGTTTATTCACTCTCCAGTTCATAGCTGACTATTTTATACTCTTTCTTCTCACCTCAAATCCCTAAATCTCCCCTTAGTATCAGCTGATCACCATGCTTTCTTTCTACTTCGTTGAGAAAAAAGAAGCCATCAGAAGAAAAAAATCTCACCTTCTCCAATGATCACATGTACATTACCGTCAAGATGTAGAGAGAGAAGAGACTAGTTCTCTCTTGTTTCTATAAATGTACTGCCCATTCCTCTAAGGTCTACCCACCATTACTATATTGGATTCCATTTCTTCTTGTCCCCTAGCCCCAATATCATCATTCTGGCAAGTTCTTTCTCGAGACTGAATACTCTCAATTAGTATATATACAAATATGCTGCCATTTTTATATCTTTTCAAAAAGCATTTCTTCTTTTACATCACCCTACCTTCCACCCAGCTACTACTCCATTCCTGACTTCTTTTAATAGCACAGCTTCTTGAAAGATGAATGTACAGTTCCTCTCTCCCCATTTGCTCTTGAAATTACTCCAAACAGACTTTTTACCCTTTACTCAATGAAACACTTCTTGTCAGTGTTACCGATGATCTGCACCTTTGCCAAATCCAGTGGTCAATTCTCAATCTTCACTAACTTGACCTTTTACAATCTTTGACACTGTTGATGACTTTCACCTTTTGAAGAGTTTAGCTCATTTGTGGATCTCCTCCATGCTTATTCACTGCTTCTTCTTAGTCTCATTTGTTGCATCATCCTTCCCTCCCCAGTATCTAAATACCTCATATCCCCAGAGCTCGATTCTTGGAATGTTATATACAGTCACTAACAAGGTGGTTCTCAACCAAACTAATGGCTTTTTCATACTCTGGTACCACAAATCTAGCAGTGCCTTGCATATACACACTGTATTCATTATAAATTTGTTGAATGAAATAAACCTAATTTGCAACATGATTATTATCTGGCTACATCCACGTGTGTTTCTAAAAATTTTGAACGTAATTGAAACAACTTTAATCCAAATGATCATCTCTACCAGTAGAGTTTCTGATAATCTTTCAGGTCATTACAAGAGATAGTTGAAGACTGATGGGCGTACTCAGTATATCTGACCCGTCACCAAACAAATACTCATCCCCATATCAAATGGAACTTAGCAGCTTCATTCACAGTGACAGTTAAAGAGAGCATTTTAAATTGGGTGATAGGTTGCAATTATTGAGCTTGCCTTTATTACAGTCTAAATTGTGGAAACTAGAATAAATAATGTTTAAAATACCAATTGTGGAATCCCAATTATTTATGGTGTCATGTTAAATGATAAGGCTTAAAGACATTTGTCTGAGCCTTTAGTTATGGCTGAGCTAACTTTCTAGCATGTCTATAAGATTAGAGATGTGACATTATCCATGGCTAATCCAGGTGAAACAGCCAAGAACTTTCAAAGAAGAAAAATTTTTGGAACTTACTCATGACCCATAATCAATAAGTGAAAAGCAGACATTAAAATAAAATTTCTGCTTGGCTCTATGTTCTTATTATACACTAGTGCTTTTTTTGAGGGGAAGAGAAACTTTATTTTTTCTCATAAAACTCTATCAAGTGACTAGTGTGGAATAGTGCAATATTATAACTAGTTTATAATTTATTCTCACTCTCAGGTCACAGCTTTCTGTGTTTAAATTAACATCATCACTAAAGTATATAAAGCTTTAGAAACAAACAAACAAACAAACAATGATCCCTGAAGCAGATTTCAGTCAAAGTGGCTCTGGGAAGTCTGCTTATCAGACAAAAGCAGATTTTAAAAATTAGACAAATATGAGAATGTTCTGTCCCCTCATATCTTACCTGCAAATTAGTGAAGCAACCTCTCGTAGGAGGTTCTCCAATCTAATGCCATCTTGGTTTCAGTGAGGGGTTTGGAGGTTGTAGATTCTTGTGTCCAATCCTTATCATTACTAGGATCACCCTTTAACAAGTAGTGAAGCAGGAGTATGTGTCTTGGGGGCTTCCCAGCTTTGTGAAGCGCATGTCCACTTTCTCCCTTTGACCTCCCTCACAATCCAGGTACCCCTTCAGGCTTGCCCTCCTGAGCTTCCTTCTCTCTTTCTTTCCCTCAATCCTGCTCCCTCTCTCCTAGCCAGCAACTTAGAGAGCAATCCCTCACCCCTTTTTAAGGACTTAACAGAGTGAATTCACAATAGTGGAGGCCCAGGAAGCATGACAGATGATAAAGAATATATTCTAAGTCAGAAACGAGAGGCGGCCCACTCTGCAGACTCAAAATGCTTATTCTTGTATGTCCTTTGCCAAGAGAAACATGAAGAAAAGGGGCAGTAAATTCAAGTGAATGAAGAGAATGAAGTGAATAAAAAAAAATCTTATTCAAATTACAATAGAAATGGCAAAAACTTCACACAGAAATACTGGAATAAAGATTAGCATTTTCTGTCTGACTTTAAAAGAAATATCATTATAAAGTACTCCAAAACCACATTAAGGGGAACTTGCAATTCTTTTTGTAGAAGCTAGTTTCAGCCCATTAATTGTGTTTTAAGTGCATTGAAAAGAACACTAGATTCAAAATCAGGAACTCTATGTTCATCTGTAACTAATTTTGCTACCTCTGACAAATCACTTATTTTCTGGGCCCCAGTGCCTTATTTATAAATTGGGAATATCAGATTATTTGATATTTAAGATTTTTTTTTAACATCAGGATGCTATGTTTCCATGCTTTTACTGAATTTTTTTCTCCTTTTCCAAGACCTCTTCACTGTAAGTAGAAATTTTGACTTGATAGAATAATGACAAGTTTGGAGTTTTATTTTTATCATTATGCTACTTTCCACAAATTAATATGCATAGTAAATGTCATGTTATAAATGCAACAAGAGTCATAAAAAAATTGACTCACTCTGCTACCCAAAAGGACAAGGTTATTCCTGGGGAATGGCAGACCCGGAGTAAAAAGAGTGCATAGAAATTTCATCTCTTAATTCTGATAATCACATTACTTAACTAGTGACATTGAACAAATTACTTAATATTCCTAGAGTTTTGGTTTCCTCTTGACAAATTAAAGATAATAGTGCTTCCTACACAAGATCACTGTGTAGATTAATAAGATTAATGAATAGTGCATAATATATATACGACTCAATTTTGTTGAAGGGTTGACATTATTTCTCACTTTCAATTTAACCGTTTCATAAGAGCTTTAGGGAATACACTAACTTCGGTAAGGTCAAAATGTTTAAACAACATAGACTTAAAGCCAAGTGGTGACAGGGTATGAAATGAAATGCAATTAGATTTTCTCCAGTTGCATAAGTGGTAGCATTCATGATCCTATCCATAAGTCCAATTCCTACAGAACTATGTCACACCTTCATTCCTCAACAAGCTGTAATTTTCATTTTTAAACAAATTATAGTAACTCTCTTGATCTCTCATGCCCTTCCAGCAACCTTGATATTTTTCTGATCCCTTTATAACAAAATCCACTCAAGGAGTTATCTATAATCACTGTTCTTAGTTCTTCATTCTCTCTTTAAGCCACTCCAGTCAGGGACAAGAGACAATCTCTTTTGTACCCACTACTCTACTGAAATTACTCATCAAGGTCACCAATGATCTCCATATTTTAAATTTGTGGTTAATTTTCAGTCCAATTTCATTTCTTGGTCATATTCGATTTGTCATTTGACCCTCTTTCTCTTTTTTTTTTTTTGATACACTATCCTTACTGGAAAGGAAGCCCTGCTTTTTCTCTCTCATTAGATGCTTTTTTTTTTTTTTTACTTTGATTCACTCATTTCTCCACACATCCCAGACCTTTAAACATTGGAGGGTCTCAGGGCTCACTCTTTGAACTTATTCTCTTTTCTGTCTGTACTTATTCCCTTGGAGATCTCAACAAATCACATGTCTTAAAAACTATTGCGCTGCTGTTGATTGCCAAATTCATAGGTCCCAGAATTGTTTCCTTGACTCCAGTTGTCCGTTTGGTATCGAATGTCTAGTGAGCATAACAAATTTAATATACACAGAAACAAAACTCCTGATTTTCATCCCCAAAACTGCTCCTCCGCACGTCCCGCTCATCTCAGGAAATGACAATGCTGTCAATCAAAATAGCTACTCAAGCCAAAGACCTTGATGTTGGCCTGGGCACCTCTCTTTCTCTCACATTCCATACACCATCTCTCAGGAAGCCCAGTGGCTGTTCTTTCAGAATATACTCTGCATCTAATCTTTTCTCATCTCCTCCACTGCTACCACTCTGAGCAAATCCACAATCGTCTGTTATTACAATAACCTCCTGGCCAGTGGTTTCGCCATTTCTATCCTTGCCTCTCCCTCATAGTCTCTTTTCCAAAAGTAGCTAGTGATCATCTTAAAATGGAAGCAATGCCATGTGAATTCCTTTGTTTTGGTATCCTCCAGTGGCTTGCCATCTAATGGTGAGTGGAAGCTAAATTCCCTGTGGAGATTTACAAGTCCCTACGTGATCTGGTGCCCTGTTACTCTTGGACCTCATCACTGGCTCTTCTCCTCAGCTCTCTTCCGCTACTCTGTCCTTCTCCCTGTACCCAGAATGGACATGCTAGCCCATTGTCACTTCAAGGCAACATCCCTATGGCTCCCTCCCTCACCTCTTTTAGCTCTTTCCTCAGTACCTTTTCACCAAGACATTCTCTGTTCACTCTAGTTTAGATTGCACCCCTCTTTGAACAAATATCTAAGCACTCCGTATCCCCCTTCCCACTTGGTGACTGAAGGCTTCTTAGTATCTGTAAAATGAAGACTTTTATTCATGTATTTATTTTTCATCCTCTGTCTGTTCTAAAATGTAATGTAGAGTTTTTTTTTTCTGTTTGGTACTATACCCCCAATGCTTAGGATTGTTCCTTGCATTTAACAGACTCTCAATAAACTTTTTGTGTAAATTAACCATTTATTTCAGGATATTGTCCATATAGCTTATATTTTCTTTTCAAGAAACTGAATATTACCAATGAATGACTGAGATTCTGGCCTCTTCTGCCTTTCTGAAGAGGATTTCTTAGTAGCATGGATGGTCAAATGTAAGGAGACATAAGTTACCATATCTAGCCACTGTTTGCACAATATTTTAAGATTATCAACAAAACGGTGTAAGGACTTTACTTTTAGCCAAGTGACCGTTTGGTTGGTTGTCCTGTTCGGTTCTTGGTGCCCCTGCTCCTTTTATCAGCACGCCTATGGGAGTTCTCCTACACAGTTGGCCCTCCTTTCATCTGCCTACAATTTCAGCTGAAACATCTTTTTTCAAGGTTGATTAAACAGAACTCAGAGTATACTTGTCAGTCTTTTGTGGCTTCATCATATGCTTCATTCCATGCCACCCTTCACCTCCAATTTGACAAATATAATAAATCACTCTCTGTGGTGAAGGGCCATCATCCCCTGTCCACCTTCCCTGAACCCAACACATCTAGTACCACATTCTTCATGTAACTTCTGTTACCCCTGTTACCCACCATAGCACGCACTACTCCTTCCTTCCCCTGACTCCTAATACTCTGCCTAGCTCTGCTCTACAGTCTGCATGTTGGTATGTGAGTACCTTTGAGTGAGTCTTTCTTCTCTGCTTGTTATGGTAGACTAGATATAGTGGAATCCACAGTATTGAGTAAGTTTGTTTGTTTATATCTTAATAAAGTGATATATCTGAAGTTACCCTCTGCCTATCACTGCTCTCAAATATTTGCAGTCATAGAAATTATTATTATAATTTTCACTTTGTCTTCTGAAATATGTGCACGCTCTTTGAAGACAGAGACCATGGTGAGCATTCACATGTCACCTGCGGAGTCTAACAGTACCAGACCTTGCATGTTGCTGGTACTCAATAAATAGTAATGTAAGAAGTTGATTATAATTTATCATAACATTATTGCTACACTCATTTTATAGAATAGATGATAAATATTGTGGATTCACTGGGACTGAACAAAAATTTCACAATAATTCTCATTTTCCTGAAAAGTTGAGCTTCTTTGGGTCTCTGTATAGCTAACCTAAGGCTGCTTAAAAGCCCCCTAATCACCTGTGACTAAGGGCTATTCATGGACCATCAAGTATTAGGAGTCAGGGTCATAGTAATATTTTGAATAACTTGGATATTGATCGTGCCTTTCTTCTGAATATGGGAAAGAATGTGATACCATCTCTACAGTTTGCCCATTCAAACTCTGTAGATTGCTTTCACCCACAATAATACCTTCTGGCACAGCTTGATCTTGATGTGCCTGTACCAGCAGCACTTCATTAATCGTGGAGCAGAGGCTGGGAATGGCCCTCAAACCTGTGCCAGAAGCTCCCCATGGGGCCAAAGTTGTCACCTCACAAAGAGAACATTAAGGGAAGGAGGGATATTGGCACCTGGATATTCCTTAACTCAGAATGCACAGTCGTGATTCAGCCTTGAAATTAAAGGCTTGGTGAAGTAAAACTTATACCCTGAGCACTCACTCTGTCAGTCACTTGCTCGTTCAGTGTTAACAATATGTGGTAGTTAAATTAAATAATAATTTAGCCATTTTACAAATGAAAAAATTGAGTCTCAAAAAGGAAATTCACCCATTCAAGGATAATCAGCAAATGGTGGAGCTTTGTGTATGCTCAAGTCCCTTAGACAATGTGTGAGGTTCCCATTATCCTACTCTCTCACTTCTGAGCATAACAGAGAAGTCCTACAGTAGTGATAATCTCAAAAAAAATTCTTTTAATCTTTCAAAGTAACCAGCCCCTGCATAAGGTTTGAAATTCCCTTCCAGTTTCAAACTCCAGTCACGGGCCATGCAAATATGTCGGGAGTATTTTGAGCCTTTGCTTTCCACAGTGCTTTGTTGGTGATGGTCCTGCTGCCTGCTAGTATCCATGGTTAGAAGCAGAAATAGGAAGAGAAAGTTGAGATTGAGAGTTTTAATTTTTTTCATTGGTTTCTTCTTTTAAGAATCATACTAATTTCTCCCTAATTCTTAAGAAGAATTCACCCAAGAAAACTATTTACTCTCATTCTCTTCCTATGAAGTGAGGAAGTATGCTTTTGTTTCGTTTTTGTGTTATGTTTTTCTCTTTTGTTTGTTGTTATGGTTTGAGCCCCTCTAATCTTTGCTTCTGCCATTTCCTTTGTTGAACTTTCTCAGTTGCTTCAACTGAGTAATACATTCTTGTAGAAATTGTAATAGTCTTTTAAGCAGGACAAAAAAAAAAATTAGTTGGATATTAATGGAATGAGACTTGCTCAAAGGTATGAACTCTCTAGGAGAGTATTGCTATGAAATTAAATGAAATTGTTTAAAAACAATCTAGATGAAGTCAACTCATATCTAAAACTCTGACAGATCCTTTGATTTGGGTGATCAATGGAGATGTTAACAATGGAACATGTTAAATGAGATTGGGGAGGTGGATTGTGCCATGAAAGAAGGCTTCCCAGGTAGGTTGAAGATGGAATATGAAGAGGTCAGTTTGCCAGAGTAACAGGATGATACTTTATCCTGAAGACAATAGCTGTTAAAATTTTCAACACAGAAAAAATGTTGTCAGACCTGTTTCTCATATGATAAGGATATCTGGCTTGATGAATTGTAGTGGAGAAAGGAGAAAATGGTGTTGATTGTACTAGATCTTCTGACTGATCAGGAAGAGGAATTTTATCAGTTTTATCTTAATTTAGTTTTCAGTCAAATTGGTAAGTTTCAATCCTATCCCTCAGATGGAGGGATTTTATTCCTGGGAGTTTTCCTTGCTAGAGACAGGATATTCCAGCTGTATTTAGTGTGGAAGATTAAATGTAATGATTTGTAACCCACTATTTGGAAGGTTGCTCTGTGATATTCTGCAAAATTAAGAAATAAAATTGCATCCATTGTATTTTATGAGCCAGGGGTTGTGATATGATGGTCTGTGGGCCACCAGTTTTATAAAGAAAATTTTATTGAAACTTAGCCACACCCATTTGTTTATGTATTGTCTATGGCTACTGCAGAGAAGTAGTTGTTACATCAGAGACCACATGACCCACAAAGCCTAAAATACTTGCTTACTTTCTAGTCCCTTACAGAAAATATATACCAACTCCTGTCTTAGGCAATGTTGTTTTTGTCAGTGTATTTTTCCTTTGTTTGTTTTTAAAGTTTTGAACCATTGAGGAGATAAATATTCAATAGTATTGAGGTTGCTGCATTACATTTTACTGATCAGAGCTCTTAAGAGGAACTGAAATGGAAATCTGGAGAAAAGAGTTGAATAGAAGTCCTCTCAAATAGCCAAAGTTACAGAGTACTGCACATAATACACACAGACATGTACACACACACATAGTAAAAAACAGAAAAGCAAGAAGAAACAAAAATGGAACAATTTGTTTTGCTCACTGTGTTACATAACACTTTATCTTTTTTGTTGAAAGAAAGCCAAACTTGTCTTTTAGAGTATTTAATCTCATAATGAAGTTTCTAGGCATTCTTTTCCTGGACACCAAGGCACCACTCTTTGTTGAAAGTGTGTAAATGATCATGTCAGTATAAGTGATGCAAAAGAGTGCAGTCCTCAGATGCACAAGAAGTTTTCCAACTGTGTCCTGAGTTACCCTCCTGTTGTTGAAGAAGATAGAGCTATGGAAAGTCAGAGATGTTTAGGTGGTCCATCTGAGATTGAACAAAGGGAAAAATGATTTCTATTATAGAAATCTAAAATTATTTTCCATGGGTTGAGTGCTTACTGTGTCTCACACACACAGCTAGCAATTTATATATCTCTGTTAAACTGTCAGAAGTTTGCAGCATGTAACCATACTTCATCCAGTGCCTCTACATCCTGTGTCCTTATCTATTAATGGGGGGTAATTTCATAGGTGAGTAAACCAATCTCACTTTCCAATTTCATACAGATGGTAAGTGGCAGAGTAAGGATTCCAACCAAGTCTATATTCTAGAAAGCCAGTGCTTTTCAGGATATCACACTGACTCTAATAAAGGTCAATACCTTTTTAAAAAATCCCAAGCATCTACCTCCTGTCAACATTTATGATTTACAAAACAGAAACAGACTCACAGGCTTCAAAAACAAACTTATGGTTACCAAAGGGGAAAGGTGGGGGGAGGGATAATTAGGAGTTTGGGATTAACATATACACACTACTATATATAAAATAGATAATCAACAAGGACCTACTGTATAGCACAGGGAACTGTACTCAATATTCTGTAATAATCTATATGGGAAAAAAATCTGAAAAAGAATGGAGATATATATATATATATATGTATAGCTGAATCACTTTGCTGTACACGTGAAACTAACACAGTATGGCAAATCAACTATACTCCAATAGAAAATAAATTAAATTTTTAAAAAGATATAATAATTTTAAAAGATTTATGACTTAAAGCGGTTAGAAAGCCCGTCTGGATAATAAGAACATAGAAAGGTAACTGGAAATATATAATTCTGAAGAAACACAAACTTCGTCAGTACTACAAATCAATATGTATCCTAGACATACTTTTTCTAAAATTAGCTCTGAATCCATTAGGGTTGTTAAATATTGAAGGGTTCTTCTAGCTCTAAAATGCTCTGTTCCTAATAAGGAAATCTGACTTCAATAACATGCCCTGGGCAAAAAGCCCTTTATCTGAAAAAGTAAAATCAAAAGAGCATTTAAGTCAACCTAATGAGTTTTTCTCTCTATTTTACAACAAAATATTTTGGTTTTCTAATTTCTGTGAAGCTTATTTTAATTTCCCAAGAGGAAGTAAAACAAAAACAAAACAAAATATAGTCACTTATTTTGAGTGAAAATAATGGATTTTTTCTGCTTGTCTTCTGTGTGTGTATATGCACAGGACTATATGTATATGTATTTTACTCAAAAGAGAGAGTCTCTTAACTAGGAAATTAGTTGATTTCTGGGATTTATTAAAAGAGAAATTTCAAGGACTCAACCTAGAGCTACTTTCTCCTACTTTTGCTGTTCATATAAATTTTATGATCTTGCCATTGTATGACTGAGGAATATAGAGAAAATATTTTTGTGTTTCTGCAGATCAAGGATCTTCTGAATAAATCTTGTAGAAATTTTGTACCCTGACCTAAGAATAAGCCATGAGAAGATAATACACCAGTATAGAGAGTGAGAGAACTCCAGTGACATTTATCTAATTCCATAGGTACAAGTATGAGTTAACATTTCAATGGAAAATGAGACCTGGGACCTTGGAGATATACCTATAGGTCATCGAAGCCTGAAAGTCTGGGGCATCTCTAGCCTTTGGAGTGATATATTTATATTCCAGAAGATTAGAGTAAGAACTCAGAAACTTTTCCATCCTGTCTCTAAGTAACAAAGGTTTTTCTGTCTTCTTCTTGGACTGGAGAGAAAGACAGCCGTGAGACAGCTGAGAAAATCCAATTTTTTCCATTTCTTGCTTAGGGAGTATCTGACCACTCAAATAAGTTTTCCCATCTGGCTTTCTTTGTATTGTCTTGGGGTAAGAGTGGAGCAAAGGAAACAATACAGCTATTATTATGGAAATACTAATAACTAATCTCTCTCTGATCCAGAACACCTCTTATTCACATTGAGGACAAAATTAATAAAGATGAATATTTTAAAACCCAGAGGTTTACTTTTTGTTCCTTGCTTCAAACTGATGTTTTCATCTTTGTGTATTATGTATCATTATTAGTTACCTTAACAATTTTGTTAACTACCCAGTGTAGGAATAAGTAGGTTGGTATGGATAGGATGATAGATTAGAAGAGAGAGAGAGACCAGGCAATAAGCTTTGATATTCATATTTACTAGTTTTTTTTTTTTTTGGTTTTTTTTTTACTGCGGGTTACCAATTAAGGGAGATATATGATTTTTAAAAATCTAATTTAAATCTGAGGATAATGAATAAATATTTGACTATACTAATTGGAGATCCCATTAATTTTCTTAATGAAATGCATGTGAATGTTCCAATTCTCCATATAGTTAAAATCAAATGCTTTTCAGGAAAAGAGACTCAGGACGTACACTATCAAAGTAATTTCTTAGTAAAATAAATATTCTCACATACAGTATAATGGCTTATGTCAAGGATATTGGGACTTCACAAACGTGTGTATGACATATCTATAGCTCAGTACATCTAAAAATAGGCACCTCATAGATTATCTCATGTGATCCTGGTCATACCTCATAAGTTAGTAAAATAGAAATTATCCTTATGTCTTAAGCTATGAATAGTGAAGTTTAGAAAGAATAAGTGGTCAGGCCAAGGCATGCAGACCAGGCGTGTAGAATTCCCATAAAACAAACAAAAAATATTTACAAGCATACCTCATTTTATTGTGCTTCATAGATATTGTGTTTTTTTAGAAATTGAAAGTTTGTGGCAATCCTGCATAAAGCAAGTCTGTCAGTGCCATTTCTTCAACAGCATTTGCTCACTTCGTGTCTCTGTGTCACATTTTGTAATTCTCTCAATATTTCAAACTTTTTCATTTTCATCCTATTTGTTATGGTGATCTGTGGTCAGTGATCTTTGATGTTACTGCTATGACTCACTGAAGTCTCAGATGATGGTTAGCATTTTTCAGCAATAAAATATTTTTAATAAGGGTATGTACTTTTTTGGATATAATGCTATTGCACATTTAATAGACTACAGTATAGTGTAAACATAACTTTTATATGCATTGGGAAATCAAAAAATTCATGTGATTTGCTTTATTTTGATATTCACTTTATTGTAGTGGTCTGGAACTGAACTTGCAGTATACCTGTATTGAATGGAAAAACACTGTGAATAAAGAGACATATAGTTCTGGTTTGAATAAGAACTTCAAGAACTGGAAATGATTGCATTTCAATCATGAGATCGATGTACAGTGCTCTAAAATAAGTTTCTTCCTGCCCTTTTATCTAGTGATGAGAAATGGAATACATGGAATAGTTTCTGTGAGTGGGAGGTACACTTATGTTTATAAATTCATGATGCGTTTTATCTTTGAATTTAGCGTTTATTTAAAGGGATTGGATTTTTCTTATATTTTACAATAAGAACAAAGTTTTGTTAGGATAACTGCATCCAAAATCCATATGTTATGGTTAAAATGTTATTCTTCACTGTTTCGAAACTATAGGTGTTAAGGTGACAAATTAAACTTAGGTGTTCCTTTCTCCAAAATCCACAGATAACTGATGAATGGAATAAGAAAAAATAGGTCCAAATATTTCCAATTTCCTCATTAGGGGGTATTGAAATTTGGGTTTATACTATAGACAACCAGAAAACAGGACAAATTATATGTAATGATTTTTTTAGAAATTAGACAACAGACTTCCCTGAAATAAGGGAAACAAACAAGGAAGCCCCACAGCAACCTTGATTTCAACCTGAAATGCAGCACAAGAAGAGGAAACACAAACATAGCCTATGGTTCTGCTGAATTGAGGAGAGAGTTCAATTGAGTGGGAGAGTCCTTAGGAAGATAGGATTTGTAGATCAGTGTAGCAGAAAAAGTGCTCCAGAAATCTGCACATTGGGTCCATTGAGTGTATGGATGAACAAAGATTTGTGCATGTGTGTAACAGAAAACTTCGTGATTCAGGAAAATAGCGACTTCTGGAGAAAGAATAATTACAGAGGAGTAATAAACCAAACAATTACAAAAGCTCAGCTAGTAATTCTAAAAGCTAAATTCAGAACCAGAATGGAGAGACTTTGTTCATCACTCAGAACATTCAGTAGAGTAAGAGGGGATCACGTCTTAGTAGTAAGGCTAAGCTAGTGCTAGATTCATGCTCTAAAAGGCTACTCTAGATCCATGCTAAAAGTTCTAGAGTCCATGCTGAAAAGACTATCAGAGGGAAGTCCAGTACACTGTATTTATTTATTTATTTTATTGGAGTAAAATTGCTTTACAATGTTGTGTTAGTTTCTGCTGCACAAAGAAGTGAATCAGCCACATGCACACCCACATCTCCTCCCTCTTGGACCTCCCTCCCAACCCGCCATCCCACCCACCTAGGTCATCACAGAGCACCGAGCTGAGCTCCCTGAGCTATACAGCGGGTTCCCACTAGCTATATATTTTACACATAGTAGTGTATTTATGTCAAACCTAATCTCCCAATTCGTCCCACCCTCCCCTTCCCCCCCATGTCCACATGTCCGTTCTTTATATCTATATCTCTATTCCTGCCCTGCAAATATGTTCATCTGCACCATTTTTCTACACACGTATGCGTTAATATACGATATTTGTTTTTCTCTTTCTGGCTTACTTCACTCTGTATAACAGACTCTAGGTCTATCCATGTCTCTGCAAATGGCACTCTTTCATTCCTTTTTATGGTTGAGTAATATTCCATTGTATATATGTACCACATCTTCTTTATCCATTCATCTATCATTGGACATTTAGGTTGTTTCCATGTCCTGGCTATTGTAAATAGTGCTGCAATGAACATTGGGGTACATGTGTCCTTTTGAATTATGGTTCTCTCAGGGTATATGCCCAGTAGTGCGATTGCTGGGTCATATGGTAGCTCTATTTTTAGTTTCTTAAGGAACCTCCATACTGTTCTCCATAGTGTCTGTATCAATTTACGTTCCCACCAACAGTGCAAAAGGGTTCCCTTTTCTCCACACCCTCTCCAGCATTTATTGTTTGTAGATTTTTTGATGATGGCCATTCTGACTGGTGTGAGGTGATACCTCATTGTAGTTTTGATTTGCATTTCTCTAATAATGAGTGATGTTGAGCATCTTTTCATGTGCTTCTTGGCCATCTGTATGTCTTCTTTGGTGAAATGTCTATTTAGGTCTTCCACCATTTTTTAATTGGGTTGTTTGCTTTTTTGATATTGAGCTCCATGAGCTGTTTGTGTATTTTGGAGATTAATCCTTTGTCCATTACTTCATTTGCAAATATTTTCTCCCATTCTGAGCATTGTCTTTTTGTCCTGTTTATGGTTTCCTTTGCTGTGCAAAAGCTTTTACGTTTCATTAGGTCCCATTTTTGTTTTTACTTTCATTACTCTAAGAGGTGGGTCAAAAAATATCTTGCTGTGGTTTATGTCAAATAGTGTTTTTCCTATGTTTTCCTCTAAGAGTTTTATAGTATCCAGTCTTATATTTAGGTCTTTAATCCATTTTGAGTTTATTTTTGTGTATGGTGTTAGGTAGTTTCATTCTTTTACATGTAGCTGTCCAGTTTTCCCAATACCACTTATTGAAGAGGCTGTCTTTTCTCCATTGTATGTTCTTGCTTCCTTTGTCATAAATTAGGTTACCATATGTGTGTGGATTTATCTCTTGGCTTTCTATCCTGTACCATTGATCTATATTTCTGTTTTTGTGCCAGTACCATACTGTCTTGATTACTGTAGCTTTGTAATACAGTTTGAAGTCAGGGAGCCTGATTCCTCCAGCTCCTTTTTTCTTTCTCAAGATTGCTTTGTCTATTCGGGGTCTTTTGTGTTTCCATACAAATTGTAAATTTTTTTTTCTAATTCTGTGAAGAATGCCATTGGTAGTTTGATAAGGATTGCATTGAATCTGTAGATTGCTCTGGGTAGTATAGTCATTTTCACAATATTGATTCTTCCAATCCAAGAACATGGTATATTTCTCTTTTGTTTATGTCATCTTTGATTTCTTTCATCAGTGTTTTTAGTTTTCTGAGTAAAAGTCTTTTGCCTACTTAGGTAGGTTTATTCCTAGGTATTGTATCACTGATGAACATAGATGCAAAAATCCTGAACAAAATACTAGCAAACAGAATCCAACAACACATTAAAAGGATCATACACCATGATCAAGTGGGATTTATTCCAGGAATGCAAGTATTCTTCAATATATGCAGGTCAATTAATGTGATACATCACATTAACCAATTAAGGAATAAAAACCATATGATCATCTGAATAGATGCAGAATAAGCTTTTGATAAAATTCAACACCCATTTATGATAAAAACTCTCCAGAAAATGCATATAGAGGGAACCTACGTCAACATAATAAAGGCCATATATGACAAACCCACAGCAAACATCATTCTCAATGGTGAAAAACTGAAAGCATTTCCACTAAGATCAGGAAGAAGACAAGGATGTCCACTCTCGTCACTCTTACTCAACATAGTTTTGGAAGTCCTAACCACGGCAATCAGAGAGGAAAATGGAAAAGAAGAAGTAAAACTGTCACTGTTTGCTTATGACATGATATTATACATAGAAAATCCTAAAGATGTCACTAGAAAACTGCTAGAACTAATCAATGAATTTGGTAAGGTTGCAGGATACAAAATTAATGCACAGAAATCTCTGGCACTCCTATACACTAATAACAAACAATCAGAAAGAGAAATTAAGGAAAAAATCCCAGTACACTTTAAAGGAACACAACAAAGCCCAGAATTCAACAGTATAAATCGAAAATGCCTGGCATCCAATAAAAATTACTAAACATGATAGAGAAAAATATTACCCAGTACCAGGAGAAGATCAACCAATAAAAAAAGAACTAGAAATCACAGAAATAATGGAATTAGCCCACTAGAACAATAAAACATTGATATGAAATATGTTCAAAGATTTAAAAGAAAACGAAGTTAATGAAGTGATAAATGAATTATATAAAGAGTACAAAAAAGGAATTATTAGAAATTAAAAAATTGGTCTCAAAATTTAAATTTTTGCTTATGATTTACAGTAGATTAGGCATGGAAAGGGAAAGATCAGTGAACCTGAAGATATAACAATAGAAAATGTCTATAATGGAGCATAGAGTGTACAAATACTGAAAAAAATAAACAAAATTTCAACAACTTATGGGAAAAGGTCAAGATTTCTAATATGTATATCATTTTAGTCCCATAAAGAGAGGGAAAGTAAAATTAAACAACACAATCTTAAACAACCAATGATCAAATAAGAAATCACAAACAAAATTTAAAAAATACCTTGAAGCAAGTGGAAATGATAAAAAAAAAAAAAAAATTCAAGAAGCCAAAGGAAAAACACCTTTACATACAGAGGAGCAAAGATAAGATTACATCTGACTTCTCCTCAGAAATTATACAAGAAAGAAAAGAGTAGAGTAAAATATTCAAAGTATTGAGAGAAAACACCAACTATCCTAGAATTCCATACCCAGAATAATTACTTTTTAAAAGTGAAGAAGAAATAAAGACTTTCTCAGACAAAAAAAACTGAAGGACTTTTTTTGCTGGTATACCTGCCTTCCAAAATGTGTTAAAAGAAATTCTTCAGAAAGAAGGAAAATGATAAAGTCAGAAACTCAGATATACATAAGGAAAGAGCATTGAAGGAGGAGTAATTGAAGGTAAATAAAAAGTTTTATTGTTCTTATTCTTAATTGATCTAGTGGATAATAATTTGTTCAAAATGATATTATCAACAATGTATTCAATTATGTTATGCTTATGTATATATCATATATATGGTTGTGTGATATATATATATATATATATGGTGTGTGTGTGTGTTTGTGTGTGAAGTGAATGGTAGCAATCAGGATGGGACTGGTGAGAAATTAGAATTATTTTGTTGTTATAAAATACACTGCCTATGAAGTGGTAAAATGTTTTGTGAAAAGGGAACCTGGATTAGTTATATATGTATATTAAAAATTCTAGGGCAACGACTAAAAAAAAAGTAAGAAATGTAATATAACTAATGTGCTAAGGAGAGAAAATGGAATTATATGAAAATCTCAATTAAAAATCTCAAAAGGCAGAAAAAGAATGGAAGACAAAAACAGGAACAGAGAACAATGGCAAAAAATAAAAGAAAAACCAGAAACAAGTATGGTAGCTATGATTCCAACTATATCAATAATCATTTTAAATGTCTCAATTATAAGAGGAATAATTTCTGAAGATCTAATGTACAGCATGGTGACTATTGTTAATAATACTGCATTATTTACTTGAAATTTGCTAAGAGAGTAGGTTTAAGCATTCTCACCACACAAAAAGGTACCTATGTGAGGTGATGGATGTACTAATTAACTTGATTGTGGGAATTATTTCATGATATATATGTATATCATATCATCACATTGTGAATTTTAAATATATTACAATTTTATTTGTCATTTTGTTAAATTAAAGCTGGAAAAAATGTCAATGGTCCAAATGTTATCAATTAAAATTTAAAGACTGAGATTGTCAGAGCGGATCAAAAAACAATACCCAAGCATATGTCATTTACAAGAAATCCACTTGTCATCTACAAGATATATATAGCTTAAAAGTAAATGGATGGAGAAAAAATACCATGTTAACACTAATCAAAAGAAAGTAGGAGTAGCCATATTAATTTCAGACAGAACAGACTTCAAAGCAATGAACGTTATCACAGATAAAGAAGAGTATTACGTTATGATAAAGGGGTCAATTCTCCAAGAAGGTATACAATTCCTACTGTGTAGGCACCTAACAACAGTGTGTTGCAAAGGCTGATAGAACTGCAAGAAGAAATAGATAAATCCACCTGATAGTTGATAGTTGGAGACACAACACTCCTCTCTCAGAAATGGACAGATCCAGCAGGCAGAGAACCAATTAAGACATAGCTGAAATAAACAGCACTATCAATCAACAAAATAGAGTTGACATCTATAGACTACTTCATCCAACATCAGCAGAATATACATTCTTCTCAAGCTCATGCCTAACATTCAGCAAGATAGACCGCATTCTGGGCTGTAAAACACACCTTAACAAATTTAACAGAATAGAAATCATACATCTGCTCATGGACCACACACTAGAAATCAATAACAGAAAGATAACTAGAAAATCCCCAAATATGTGGACATTAAACAACATGTAGGTATTAAGGTAAGGCTGGACCTCATTAAAATTTACTTCTGTTTTGCAAAAGACAATGTAAAGAGAATGAGAAGACAAGACACAGACTGGGAAAAAATATTTGCAAAAGACACATCTGATAAAGGACTGCTATCCAAAATATACAAAGAACTCAAAATTCAATAGTAAGAAAACAAATGACCAAATTAAAAAATTGGCCAAAGTCCTTCACAGACACCTCAGCAAATACTATCTACAGATGGGAGAAAAGCATATGAAAAGATGCTCCATACCATATATCAGGGAAACACAGGTTAAAACAACAATGAGATAACACTGCACAACTATTAGAATGGCCAGAATCCAGAACACTGAGAATACCAAGTGCTGATGAGGATGTGGAGTGCCAGGAACCGTTACTCATTGTTGGTGGGAATGCAAAATTGTACAACCACTTTAGAAGATGATTTGGTGGTTTCTTGCTAAACTAAATATACTCTTTCCATGTAATACAGCATTTGCCCTCTGTACTACTTTCCCAAAGTTGATGAAAACTTAGGTCCACACAAAAATCTACATGCATGAGTGTTTATAGCTCTTTTATTCATAATTGCCAAAACTTGGAAACAACCAAGTTATTTTTTAGTAGTAAATGGATAAATACACTGTGGTACATCCAGACAATGGAATATTATTTAGTGCTAAAAAGAAATGCGATCTCAAGCATGACAAGACATGAAAATACCTTAAATGAATATTACTAAGTGAAGAAGCCAACCTGAAAGGGGTGCTTACTATATGATTCTAACTCTATATACAATATTCTGAACAAGGCAAAATTATGGAGACAATTAAAAGGATCAGTAGTTATCAAGGGTTGGGGCAAGGAAGGAAAAAGATCTGCAGAGCACAGAGGATTTTTAAGGCAATGAAAATGCTGTTAGATACTATAATGATGGATACATGTCATTATACATTTGTCCAAACCCTTAGAATGTACAGCACCAAGACTGAACCCTAATGTAAACTGTAGATTTTGGTTGATAATGACATGTCAGTGTAGGTTCCTCGGCTGTAACAGATATGCCACTCTGGTTTAGGACACTGAGGAGGCTATGTGCATATGCCTGTCGGGGCAGGGGCTATATCGGAAATCTCCCTTTCTCTCAATTTTGCTGAGAACTTAAAACTGTTCTAAAAAATAAATTCTTAAAAAAACAAAAAGAAATAAAACCCTTTTTTTATTGAAGTGTAGTTGATTTAGCATGTTGTGTTGGTTTCTGGTATACAGCAGAGTGATTCAGTTATACATATATATCTATTCTTTTTCATATTCTTTTCCATTATGGTTTATTACAGGATATTGAATAAAGTTCCCTGTGCTCTACAGTAGGGTCTTGTTGTTTATCTATCCTATATATAATTTGTATCTGCTAACCCCAAACTCCCAGTCCAGCCCTCCCCTGCCTCTCCGTCCCCCTTGGCAACCACAAGTGTAAAACAACAATCCTTTTTTTTTTGAATTTTTGAATTTTATTTTATTTATTTTTTTATACAGCAGGTTCTTATTAGTTATCCATTGTATACATATTAGTGTATATATGTCAATCCCAGTCTCCCAATTCATCACACCACCACCCCTACCCCGCCACTTTCCCCCCTTGGTGTCCATACGTTTGTTCTCTACATCTGTGTCTCTATTTTTGCCCTGCAAACCAGTTCATCTGTACCATTTTTCTAGGTTTCACATATATGCTAAAACAACAATCTTTTAATCTTGGAAATAAATCTTTAAGAAAATGAAAAGGCAAGAGATAGATAGCCTAGGAGGAAATATTTGTAATAAGTATATCTGACAAAGAACTTGTGTCCAGATACATAAGGAATTACTATCACTCAATAATAGGATACACGACACAATAAAAATGTACAAGTGATCTGAACGCACACATTGCACAAGAAAAATAGATATAGCCAATAAGCATACAAAAATGTGTTCAACAACATTTGTCAATAAGGACATGCAAATTAAAATCACATGGAGATAATGCTGCATACGCAGCAGAATGGCTAAAATTTAAAAAGATGAATGATACTAACTGTTGGTGAAGATGTGGAGTAACTTGAATTCTTACATATAAACTGATGGGGATACAAAGTCATAATATTCTAGAAAACATTGTGTTACTTTCTTGTGTTAAATATATACTGCCATATGGCCTAGTAATTTTTTTTTAAACACTTTTAAATTTTATTTATTTATTTATTTATTTTTGGCTGTGTTGGGTCTTCGTTTCTGTGCGAGGGCTTTCTCTAGTTGCGGCAAGCGGGGCCCACTCTTCATCGCGGTGCGCGGGCTTCTCACTATCGTGGTCTCTCTTGTTGCGGAGCACAGGCTCCAGACGCAGGCTCAGTAATTGTGGCTCACGGGCCTAGTTGCTCCGCGGCATGTGGGATCTTCCCAGACGAGGGCTCGAACCCATGTGCCCTGCATTAGCAGGCAGATTCTCAACTACTGTGCCACCAGGGAAGCCCCTGGCCTAGTAATTTTATCCTCGGTATTTTCCTGAGAAATAAAAATATATGTCCGTAGAAAGACTTGTACACAAATATTTATTGCAGTTATAGTCATAATAGCCACAAACTGGAAGCCACCTAAATATCTATGAAAGGTTAAATCGATTACACTAAGCATGGCACAGCCATACAATGGTGCTCTACTAATTGATTTTAAGAAATGAACTGCCAGGGCACACAATTAAATAGATGCGATAGTTTTAAAACATGTTCACAGATTCTCTGAACATGGACCTCCCCTCTTGAATCTAGACTGACCACAGGGGTGCATTTGCAAGCAATACAATACAGCACATGTGGTGCTATACAACCTCCGGGACTGTGTCAGAAAAGGCCATGCAGCTTCTGCCTGGTTCTGGACGCTGCCTTTGGATCCAGGACCTGCCGCGTGCTAATGCTCACTCACCATGCTGTGGGGAAGCAGCAGATAAGCGTCCCAGTCTATAGAGCACAGAGGTCTCTGCCCATAGCATCAACCGCTAGATGCATGGGTGACATCGCCTCAATTGCTCTGACACCCAGGCATTTAGTCACTCCTAGTACTTCCAGCTGAGACCCCAGACGGTAAAGTGCTCTCCCCACCGTGCCCTGTTGAAATCCTAACCCACAGAGCCCATGGGCAAACTAAATTCCAATAAAAATTAAAAGAAAAGAAAAGAAAATGCTCAAAACAAAACATAGGAACAAACATACAAAAGGAACTAGAAACTATAGAAGGGTGCTATCTACCTGCTCAAAGAATGGGTAGATGTCTGCAAATATTTGTCCATCTGGTGGTCACTAAATCACTCATCACCAGATCCTCAGGAAAAAACAAGGGGGAGACACAGAGACATGCTTTGGGCTGCTTACAATATTTCAACACATAATGCTACCTACTTAATACTGGAATTTCAACGGTCAGGAAAAATTAACTGTTCTTTGCTCATTTTCTCCTAGAAGTTTTCATGTTCTAGCAATATTTATCTCTTTTCCATAGGAAAGACCAGCAAGGAATTGGAAAGTAAGTTCTTTGTTTCTGACAGCAGGTGTCACAATTGCCTAATAAAAGAGAAGCATGCTGTAAGTTTTCTTAATGAAAAAGAGAAAGGCACTAATCACTTTGACATATGGCTTTAAAATACAGGCAACTAGTATCATTAACACATTGTGAGAATTGACATGGTAATGAGTGCATTCCCGCATTGGCAAGTAACATGCTGGTAAACTACAGCATTGATTTAATTATAGTTATTGAAGAGAAAAATAGAACACTACCTCATCAAATGTGCGTGTGCGTGTGTAAAAATATACAACCATATATACTACAAGCAATATCCCAACTTCATAAATGTTAAAATGTGAAAGGATGTTACCCTTAGCACCAAGGAAGTATGGTCACTAACCACATGCTATTTGCAAGTGGCTGGTGAGTTTCACACCCCTGCCACTGCTTCCCAGTTTCCCAGACATCTGCCCTGTTCAGTTTCCCTTGCGCAAAGCCTAATTCTGGAGGGTGCCAACCGAGTGTCAATACACCTGCTGGCTGATGCTTTAAGAAAACAACATGATGCTATAAATTATCAGAATTTTGAGAATTTCGAGGCCACAGGGCCTGGGGTGATGAAGGATGGTGGTGGGCCCTGGTATTTGCTGATGGACACAGGAGGTGGTACCCTCTTTTCCATTTGCATTTTTGGAGTGGTTAAGAGGGAAATAAAGAAGTCTCTCTGCTGCCTGAAATAGGAGCCTGCAGCAAGTGCCTGCTGTTTTTTTTTTTCCCTTGGCCCACAGTAGGAGTTCAATAAATACAGGAGTTCAATAAATACAAGAAAAATAAGCCAGGTAACAATCTCCGCACAATGACCATCCCAACCCTGGCAGCAGACCATGAGAAACTTTATCCCCCAGTGTTCAGCGGAAGCTTTTATCTTTCTTTGCTCACATTCTTAGAGAAGACTTTACTATTGAATATTGGTTTGTATTTCCCTTTTTTAAAAAAAGTAAATTAGCCCCTAGTTTTTCATATAATACATCTCTGCACTCAATCCCGGGCCCCTCATTTTAGCGAAGACCATCACATCCTTTTGGGTGGATATCCCTATGTAAGACAAGAGGTCTACATGTACTGTGGTCAAAAAAGATGTCCTCTTGTAGCTGAGTTGTGAAAAATATCCTGGCATATTCCAAACATGAGTCCATCTTCCTCAAATTTACAATTTCTTCTGTACTTCTATTTATTCTACAAAAGGAAGAAATATTGCCATAAACAATCAAATAAATAGACAACAAAAAAATAAAGCAAAAAAATACAAATCCTAAATTATCAATTATGGAATATGAGATTTTTCCCCCCCCCATGGAGACAGCCCTCTCCAGGGTAAAAGCTGGAATCTCCAGTCTCTGAATTACTGGGCTAGCAATGTTGCCTAAAGCAAAATGTAGATGATGCCACTGACTTGGAGGATGGGGAAGGCAGAGTGATGGTCGTATCAGCCTGGTTCTTGGTGGGAGGGCATGTGTACGGGACAGGAAGTCATCATATAGCAGCATTAGGAAAGAGTGAGGCACCAGGGTGTGGAACAGAACGCACATGCCACATCCAGACTGAATGGCGGTCACTGAACTGGCTGCACAAACTGACTTAGGAATAGCTGCTAGATCCTAAATAAGGTGACACATCAATGAAGAGCATTGGGATTTGTAGTCCTCTAGACGACATACCACAAGAAAAGGCAGTATTTAAATTAGGGGGGATAAAAAGCTGTTAGGGGCTTCCCTGGTGGTGCAGTGGTTGAGAGTCCGCCTGCCAATGCAGGGGACGCGGGTTCGAGCCCTGGTCCCAAAGATCCCACATGCCGCGGAGCAGCTGGGCCCGTGAGCCACAACTACTGAGCCTGTGCGTCTGGGGCCTGTGCTCCGCGACAAGAGAGGCCGCGATAGTGAGAGGCCCGCGCACTGCGATGAAGAGGGGCCCCCACTTGCCACAACTGGAGAAAGCCCTCGTGCAGAAACGAAGACCTAACACAGCCATAAAATAAATAAATAAAATTTAAAAAGAGATAAGCAAAACATTCTCTCTATAAATTTGATCTTAAAAAAAAAAAAAAAGCTGTTAGAATGAATAACTTAGTTGAGCAAGGTCATAGATTAGATACATAGATCAATGAAACAGAATAAAGAATCCAGAAACACGCTCTCACATAAAAACCATTGACTTTTTGTTTTTACAAATGCATCAAGGAAACTCAATGAGGAACTGATACTTTTTTTTCAACAAATGGTGCTGGAACCACAGGCCATATATATATATATGGAAAAAGTGAACTTTGGACCTTACCTAACACCACGCATGAAAATTAACTTGAAATTCATCATAGAGCTAAATGTAAAAACCATCAATACAATAATAAAAATTCTGGTAGAAAGCATAAGAGAAAATCTTAACAACCCTAAGGGAAGAAGGATGTGCGAATGTAGAGTAAACAACAAACATTTAAAAAAATCATAAATTAGCCTTCATTAAAATTAAAAACTTTGAATCTTGGAAAGATAGCATTAAGATAATGAAAAGGCAAGTTCCACTATACCCAATGGGGAGATATATATATATATATATATATATATATATATATATTCATATTCTGGCTTATCTGAATGTTTGTAATACATATATCTGACAAAGGACTTGTGTCCAGAATATTAGCACTCAAAAATGGTAGTAGATGGATAGCCATAATCCAAGAGATTTGTGGTCCACAGGCAAGGAATGAGGGGTAAGTCTCAGGTCCCAGGTAGAATTAACAAGGAAAAACAAGGGAGCAGGTCATCCTGCATCTTGTGTCTCTAGGCTAAGGTTAAGGAGAAAGGAGGGAGCTTGTGTAGGATTTAATGAGAAGATAGCTTTCCTTTTGAGTAGAAGGGGAAAGGAAAAGTTTGATGAACCCTTGGATAGGAGATAGCATGGTTGGACTAATTTTAATTCTTAGGCAGAATAGAGGATGTATCCTAGTGATTCAGTGTTTACTCTTGGCCCTAAACTTTCTGAAAGCTCACTAAATGGAACATCCGCCCAACTGGGCTTAGCAGGGTTCCTTTTGGCTGAATGAACCAGCTTACCTCTAGGGCCTGCGAGTCTGGGAATGAAACCCAAATGCTTGAAGTCTCTGACATATGTCACTCTGCCAGAGCAGAAGCAATCTGCCAGAACAATCTTCAGACCTCTGATTTCCTCTGATCTAGTTTCTTTTTTTTTTTTCCTTGTATCCCTGGGAAATAAACCAGGGTGTCCTCAGTATTTGACCTTTCCTTTTGTGTTTCTGACTAGGGACAATAATCCTGTGGTTTATACCCCCTGCCCAGGCTCTGAGTGACAGCTGCGTGGAATCTGTAAACCCCGTGGGTAATTATCCCAGGTAATCAGTGCAGTCAGCTTGGTGTGTGAATATCTGTGTATGTGCAGTACATTAGCAGTGCTGGGAGGAGACCATTTCCAGAGCACGCATGCCCATCTGTCCTCTGAGCTCCTTCAAAGAGTCTTCTTAGGTGGGAAACTGGTCAAATCTGAAGGGAATAAGGAAGAGTGTCCTTATAAACTCTTAAAACTCAGTACAGTTTCAAACCAAAAGTAGAACTAAGATACCAACTTCCTCATTTCAACAGT
This sequence comes from Balaenoptera acutorostrata, assembly GCF_949987535.1. Taxonomy (NCBI): domain Eukaryota; kingdom Metazoa; phylum Chordata; class Mammalia; order Artiodactyla; family Balaenopteridae; genus Balaenoptera; species Balaenoptera acutorostrata. The sequence goes on from NC_080069.1 coordinate 14,463,369, forward strand.
TAACCAGAGAGCAGTTTGTTGTATTGAACTGAATGGATGAAGCTTGGCCAGGGGTGCAGCTTTCAACCCCAGGGGATCAACTTTGTTAAGATGACTTGAAGGAAATGCAGATTGGACCGGTAGTAAAGGCTACAGGTAGGACTTAGGTCAGGGACAGGTCCTAAGTAATTCTCTTTGGAGCTGGGTTTCTTCTCTCTGCCACGGTGGCATGGTCACATATACTTCACCAGCACATTCCGAGGCCTGTCGTAAAGGCATTCTCTGAGGGTCATGTTAACGCTGAGGATTTACTAGGTCAACAGAGAATTTCGACCTGGGCTCTGCTGCGATATATATTGTGGCCACACGAGGGCGCGTAAAACCCTAAATAGTGTCCACAACTGCGAAAGCCGGCGTTGAGTCCACAAGTCCTGGCCCTGCCTGAGCCCCTCTCTAAGCTTCCAGACTTCAGAGTAAAGTCCACCCGCCCTGATCCTGGAGTCCTCTACTCTGTTCAACAACGTGCACTGGTCACAGCCCCTCTGATGCGGGAGAAAAGTGGACTAGACTGAGATGCAAAGATGGGGAAAGGCAAGAAGTCCTTGCTCCCGGGAGGTCCTGACGATCAGCCGGCCTCGGAGAGCCCCTCCCACCCTGCTCTGTGTCGCCAAGGCCGCTGGGCTGAGCAAATCTGCTGTCTGTTCCCTGTCACCGGAACTCGGCTCCTTGTCCAAAGCCTTCCTGGAAGAGAGTCTCCTGCAGGGAAGTAAGCGGCTTTCCTGGAAACTTACAGGGAGGGCCTTGCAGATGGTTCTTAAGTGGGATTTTTTAGGGATGAATAAGGATCAGAAATTCAGGACGAAAAGTTAATAGATAATAAAATGGAATCCCTCCCGTGGAAATAAAGAGGAGGAGGAAGGGCTCTGGGCAAAGTACATGAAGATGTACAGTCCTTTGGACTGGCGCTTGTCAGAAAAGCCACACTGTGGGAAGACGGCTATCTTTTATGTTTCCTTTTTATGCTGTTATTTATTTTTTCCTATTATTAAGTCTATAGTAAAGTGAGTTTTTTTCAAAAAGCACTTTAGTTAGCTCTGCTAAGAGAAACAAGAAAGAAGTCATTATTTTTCATTATTTAAGATTGGCTTGTGTTGATAACAGGTGAGGAAAAGCTATATCAGGAGTTTTCGTGGTGCATCAGCAGAAGGAAAATGAGTGAGCCCAGTCTAGGAGGACAGTCAGGGGCTCCAGGATATTTGAAGAGTTATACATGTTTCCTGTATGATGGGTTAGATTCCTTATAAGCAATCTCTATATAGCTGATCTAACTGTGTAGTTCTAATTTGATTACACAGCACTGACCTTTCAAACCTTGATTCTCCCTCTCAGCTTCTTCCTATCGGTCCACAGAAACATTATTACCTACCCTTGACCCTGATTTCTCACTGCTTTCTTGTATCCCATGGACCTTATTATACCTGAGAAAACAGCACTTCTCTTTTTACCCCTAAGATGTGTAGGGGCACTCTCTCCCTCTTACAGGTTTATCTTTTCTTGATTATTGTCATTTGTCTATGAAGTTGCCAAAAATCCTGATGAATTTGATTTCAGAAATTAAAAGCTCTGTCAATTTTGGGCTGTCCCTAGGTGGTGGTAGACTCGGGGATAGGCAAAGCTGAATAGCTGTGAGTAACTATCTAATATTCTGATGTGTTGATATTTGATGGTCAAGATGAAGAATGATTTTTCTAGTCACCTGGTACAGAGCGGTAGCCACCTAGAAAGGGTATTTTCTAATATATCCATTGAGGAGAGTAGATTTCTTTTCCTTCTACTTCCTCTCTTTCCCCTCTCTCTTACCTTTTCTCTTCTGGTGAGCTTCTTCTATTTTTTAATAATTTATTTATTTGGCTGTGCCGGGTCTTAGTTGCGGTATGTGGGACCTTTATTGCGGCATGCGGGATTTAGTTCCCTGACCAGGGATCGAACCCGGGCCCCTTGCATTGGGAGCGTGGAGTTTTAACCACTGGACCACCCAGGAAGTCCCTGGTGAGCTTTTACTGACCCTCTGTTTCTATGCCTCCATTTTTCTCTTAGAATTTGTTGACTATGTGATCACAAGGAAGATGGAGAAAGGCAATGTAAAAACTGATTCCAACATTTCAAGACTTCCTGAAACATGTATTTGAAAAGGAAGCTCTTTAGAGGAAACAGAAGTAACATCTGCAGTGTCTTTAGAAAGCAGATTACTGAGCACTATCTGTAGACATTAGGCCTTTGAGCTCATATTAATTTTCCAACATCCTAGGTTCTCTTAGGATTTATGACACACTCTAAGGTTTAATATATAAATGCCATCTGAATGCTTTAAGATGTGAGGTTCATCCATTTCCAGAGATAATCCCATCAGAAGGGAGGATAAAATGGTAAAAATCTAAATTATTTGTAAGTGATCTGACGTTGGGACTCAGGGCACTTGAGTCTGAGTTCTGTCAAACTTTACTATAGAAGTCTAGATAAATCACTAAACAACCTCTCTGGCCACAAATTCTTTCCTTATGAAATAAAAATAATAATATTTTTCATGCATATCTCTTATTGATTTCATTAAGAATCAAACTAAGTAAAAGATATAAAAATAGTTTGAAAAACTTACAGCGTCGAACAGATGTATGGTGGTGTTTTGATTTTGCTTTGGTTGGAAACAAAATTATGCCTTTGAAAAGTAATTTCTAGATGTTAAAAACACATCACATTTAACTGTTAGACTGTCTGCATATTACCAAACATCAAAAGCAAACTATCCAGATGTTTGGTCTACCAACATGCCAATCATCTGAAAGTTTCCAAAAACAGTATTTAAGTCTTTATCACAGCAATTTTTTCCCCAAATAGTTTGATGACTCCTGATAAATTCAATGGGAAGACTTTTATATAAATTGGTTATTTGGTAATATGCCAGTTATACCCAGCCTTTAAAAATTGTCCAAATCTCTAAGCCACTTTTCTGAAGATGCTATCTTTTCATGACAGATAGAAACAGAACAGGACCCTATGGTCCTTGTCCCCCATGTCCTCTGCCTGTCTTTCATCTGTGGAAAAACTTTAGCCAAAGAATAAGTTTAATCAGAGAAGTGAGAAAATGCAGAAACAAAGGAAAATGGTCAAAGGAGACCAAATAATAATAGTTTAGTCATTAAGCATAGTCAAGGACCCTTAGTTCCTTCTCAAGGGCTATAGATAATACTATGAGCCATATCCTGTGAGGTCTCTTATAGATACTGAAACCCCCACCAGGTGGAAGAAGTTAACTACATGATGATCAGACTGTAGCCATGACATAAGCTGCCACAGTTCCAAGAATTGGCCTCAAGGAAATGGGAACAAACCAACCCTAGAACTGAAGATTAACTGTACTTAAAACAATCAAGATGGCAGTGGTCAGACCACCTCATGAGCAATTTCAAGATGACTGTCAAGAGCTGACTGTGCTGTTTCCGCATGTAGTCTCCTCCCTCAGCCTATAAAAGCTCTGCCCCCAATTGTCCGAGTTGGGGAGTCAGCCTTTGGACAGGTGTCCGCCCTGGTTGCTGGCATCCAAAATAAAGCAAACTTTCCTTTCCACCAACCTTGCCTCTTTATTGGCTTTTGAGCAGCAAGCAGCTAGACCCCACTTTTGGTTACAAAATGAGAAGTTGTTTAGAAATTTAAAATTATGTAATAGGACATTTTAGCTAGGCAAGGGCTTGGGACTTAACAGCCTGAAGCCACTTGGAGTTAGGTGTCGCCCCTCCCCCTCAATATACATCAGCTTTTGGAGCTTAGATGCTATTAAGTAGAATTGGAAGGGGTCCTCCCTACTTCAACTCTAGTCCGTGTATTTATATACTGTTTTAAGGTGGAAAAAAATCAAAATCCTGACTCTTGCCTTTGAGGTTTATAGATATAAGCCCAAGTTGGATAGACTGGAGCAGCCCTAATCAACGCAGGTTTCAGAAAAACACTAGGGATCTTTTAGGGAAAAAAAAAAAAAAAAAAAACACTGAAAGGAAGAGGAAAGGACCAGACTATGTATCTGGACTTAGTAGGTGAGAAGAGAGTGGAAAAGGGATGGAGATCATATTTCTGGGCTATTAGAATCCATTCCCATGACCTGAGCATTCTGATAACACTGATATACCCCGGACAAAGTGATTTTAAGTCACATGAGTATGACTTAAAAATTTTAGATATAAAATGCTCTAATCAGTGGTACATTGGTAAAATTTTAACAACTGGCTCTCAGGGGGGAAAAAAGGCATGTTTGCACATAAGTACATATGCTTATTATAAACTTTATTGATATAAAGGATGTGTGTCATATAATTTTTAAATAATAATAAAACACAATATTCTTTATTGTAAATTCCATACAGCCTTTGGATTCTCACAGGATGCTTTCTTCGATTTCTGTTGAACAATTGTGTCTGTAGCCAAACTAGCTGCTGCAAGTGATGAATGAGGGTAATTCTGATATGAATATCAGAACTTGTATCTTTGTTTATGCAAATGAACAAAAATGAAACAACAAAAATATATATTGGAATTTCTCTCATTTGTCAAAGATGTGAGTGACTTTGTTTAAGTGGATAATAGTTTTCCAATACTGACAGAATAGTCTCTCAATTTTTTTGTGCTATTCACATTGTAATTGCTATAAAGACTCATTTTTAAGTTGAATCTGCATTATAAGAAACTACTCCATCAGTTTCTGAAGTATAGACAATACACAAAACAATCAGTGATTTATAGCACTTGCCTGTTTCTGTAATAAAATTCTCCCGCCAGGGTCCATTTCAAAGCTACTAATGTGACGTCACTGAACACAGAGTAGAGGTGTACCCACTACACAGAGTAGCACACGGGTATACAGACAGTCCCAGACTTATGATGGTTCAACTTACAATTTTTTGACTTTATGATGGTGCAAAAGCGATACCCATTCAGTAGAAACTGTCCTTCGAATTTTGAAATTTGATCTTTTCGCGGGCTAGTGATATGCGGTATGATCCTCTCTCAAGATGCTGGGCAGTGGCAGGGAAGCAAAGCCTCCGGCCAGCCATGCAATCATGATGGGAAACAACCCATACACGTATAACCATTCTGTACCCAGACAGTCATTCTGTTTTTCACTTTCAGTACAGTATTCAATAAACTACTTGCAAGATTGAACACTTTGGTGTAAAACAGACTTTTTGTTAGATGATTTTGCCTAACTGTAGGCTAATGGAAGTGTTCTGAGCGCATTTAAAGTAGGCGAGGCTAAGCTATGATGTTAGGTGTATTAACTGCATTTTCAACTTAATGATGGGTTTGTTGGGACATAATCCCATCATAAATCAAGGAAGATCTGTATGAGATTTCTATCACATGATTATGGTAGACCTAGACAACAAGAAGAGCACAGGTTAGTAAAATGTAGTATAATAGGAAGTGATAAGTTTTCAGTATGTCCTTTGCTTTTGTGACTGCTAATCTTATGGGTCAACTTGACTGCACCACGGGGGGTCGTAGGGCTCAGTAAAGCAGATTCTTCCTCAAGGTTAGTGGGCATCATCCAATCTGTTGAGGATCTAAACAGAACAAAGGGTGGAGAAAAAAGAATTTTCCTGTTTTCTCTTCCTGCCTGCCTGCTCGAGCTGGGGCACCTCATCTCAACTTCTCCTGCCCTTGGACTGAATTACACCACCAGCTCTCCTGGTTCTCCAGATGGTAGATCTGGGGACTTCTCAGCCTTCATAATTGTGTGAGCGAATTCCTCACAGCAAAATTCAATCTCTCTCTCTCTTACATAGGTAGGTAGATAGACAGACAGACAGATAGATATAGATATAGATGTAGATATGTATTTATCTGTCATATGTATATGATAAATAGATATCATATGTATATGATATCTATTTATCATATAGAGTGAATAAATGTAAATATAGTATGTATGGTGTTTCTCTGGGGAGCTCTAATATAGGTTTTAATATAATGTATTTAATTATAAATTTTTTACAGGCTGGTTTTTTAGTAATGGCTGTGTTTTACAACCAATACTAGCTGTCTCCAGCATGCCACTGGCTATAATCCTTGCAGGTCAAGCAGTTTTACTATAAGAAGCCTCTATCTGAGTATGAGGTAGGGGAGAAATAAACCTAAAGAAACCCTTTTTCTTTGGAAGATTTGGGTGGGAGTTTGTATCAGACCAGTGGACAGTGGGGGATATTGACAAGTCCTGGCCGCAGCAGGGCTACCAGCAACCTCAGATGTGCAGCTTCACTGTAACACTTGTAGTTACAAACCCACCAATAACATGGAAGCAAGGAAGGGGAAGACAGCCGACACCAGCAAGCAGGGCTTTCTGGAAGGTTGCTTGTTTCAAAAGCTAATCTTTAGAAGTATGTTTAAGTTCCTGTTCTCCCAGCCCAGGCATCAGTGGAAATGTGGGCAATTATTTTAATTGTTAAAAAGGGTTTAGAGAAACTTCAAAAAGAAGTCTAGTCTTGTGCAACTGGCCTCAAGTCGTTTCATTTTGGGCATTAAAATATGATGTAACCTTTTCCATCTCCATCACGATGCCCAGCTCTCCATGGCAATGCCATCAAATGACCAGAGGGAAAATTGTCTAATTATGTGAGGCTTTAACGTCTAACACAGACCTATAGCGAAGCTAGAAAATATTCATTTTTGAAAATGACCACACAGAAAATCCTCAAAAAGTTGTGCTTTTATTCATTGACATTGTGGTTCATTACGCCAAGAGATGAATGAAGCATTCCTTGGTGGCTAAATTCCAGTGTGAGCAATGCAGACTTCTCCAAATTAATATTAAGTGTGATGGTGAGAGGATTACACATGACAAAATTAAAAATGCTTAATTAGTCTTGATATGATATAGAAAAATACCACATTTCTAAGAGCAAGGTAAGCAGAACACTGAAGAGCAAGAAATGACACGGGAACTCTGCTTTCCTTTCTTCCACCGAAGACTTCACTCTTCAAATGGCCTTATATTTTCATGGACTATACTAAAATAAAAGTGGGGTTAAAACACAAGACACTTGTCACTTTACAATTCTGAATTGAGCCTGCATAATTCAGCAGAACATTTTGAGGTGTTTTAGTCAAAGGCTAATTTCTTTTGTTCTCCAAAGAGCAGAGCTAAACAACAGCTTCAGGGTCCTTAAAAATACATTAAAGATCAGGCTTAGAAAACATGCAGCTTCTCTAAATACATTTATTGACCTGTTGGCTGGAGTGGTAAAAATATAGGAAGCATAATGACAAGTGAAAAGCAAAATATATCTCAGGACAACAGTGAGAATATGCAAGATTCTTGGCATGTTTAGATTTCTTGATTCTTGTCCTGGCAAGTAGCATCTCAATGAAGTGGATTTTTGGATTCATTCTCTGATCAAAAGAAAAAAGTTTGGAAGCCATGGTTATTATAAATTATAAAATATTATGTAATGATAATAAATATTTACAGAATTTTAAAAATGCTAACAACCCTGCTGAAAGACAATATCATTAGCTTCATTTTACAGGTGAGAAAACTAATTAAAGAACTTGGCTTAAAGTCCCTAGTTTTGGGAAGAACTAAGAAAAGAATTGAAGCTTCCTTAGTCCAAGTCCAATTTTCTTTCCATGATACTAAATTGCCAATCTTGCCCGGTAATGGGGCATGCCCACCTATCATTCCAAGCCCCTAAAGAGTTGAATGGATATTTTTTGTGATGCTATGCTTCTGGTCTCTGTGACAGAGGAAGAAAATGGGCCTAATGTCTAGCATTCACTGCAGAGTGGATCACACCAGGGGTTCAGCTGAGTGCAATGATGCTTGGTGAGAGAATGAATGATACTCCTCATCTTATGACCTTTCTGAGCCTTTCCTTGAGGAAGTTATAGTCAATGGTCTTTGAGTCAATTATTCCCTTTATAATCTCTCTGCAGGTTCCATCCCAGAAAAGATTCAGGAAATTCAGGAAAGGGTGGGGATTTGTAAGAATAGCTCCTTTAATATAATTTATCCTGAACCTTTCCCCTATTTATAACTTTTTGTTGTTGTTGCCATTTTTAGATTTGGAGACTGTTTTTCACTGGAAGGAATATATTCAGAACAATTAGGTTTCCTAGTCTAACTCATGTAGGAGTGTGTGAAACACAAAAATAATAAGTGAATTATGAATTATTGAGGCATTTTGAAAGGAATAAAATTGCTAAATCTTGTAGTGTGTTCTTTTTTTTTTTTTTTAATTTTATTTTTATGGCTGTGTTGGGTCTTAGTTTCTGTGCGAGGGCTTTCTCCAGTTGTGGCAAGCGGAGGCCACTCTTCATCGCGGTGCGTGGGCCTCTCACTATCGCGGCCTCTCTTGTTGCGGAGCACAGGCTCCAGACGCGCAGGCTCAGCAATTGTGGCTCACGGGCGCAGCCGCTCCGCGGCATGTGGGATCCTCCCAGACAAGGGCTCGAACCCGTGTCCCCTGCATTGGCAGGCAGACTCCCAACCACTGTGCCACCAGGGAAGCCCCTTGTAGTGTGTTCTTAAATGTTATTTTCTGACTATGCTGCAAGTTTCAATGACCAGCATTTAAGAACAAAATTTGCTCTTTAATTGAGACCTTTTTAAATAAAATTTTCTGTCTGTCATACTACGTTGTATTAAAGTTATAACTATCTAATAGAAATTTATACAAATTTTAGCACAGATTTCAGCAGTCCTGATCTAGTAGATGATAAAGTAGCCACTTTTCTCATTACTATATTAGTATACACACAACTCTGATCTATTTACGTTCATATTGATGGCTTTTTTCATTTCTGAAACTGTCGTTTAAAAAATGTAAAATAAATTGTGTTTTAGTGTATTGTAGAACTCAGTGTCACATCTTTCTTAAATCACATAGAAGTATGAAAATATTTGGAAACAAAGAAAAAAAAGTCTTACGTGTTATGGTTTACTGTTTTTTCCACAATCAGCTTCAGGTTTTAACATACAGGTCATGGCCTCACAGCAAGGATTGGCACATTCCTTTAAAGCACACAAACAATGGGAAAGTAGGTTCAAGTATTTTTTTTTCCTGTAGACTAGGTGCACAGAATTCTGGTACAAGATGACAGTGAAATTTCACTTTTTAAACTAAATTACTCTGCTATACAAATTCCAATGGAAATGACCAAGGAAATTTAATAATAGAAAAAATGCTGAGTAATGAAAACTACCTCCTAAAAGGACAAAAATAGAATTATCCAAGAATTATCCCAAATAACTTTGCCCACATGATATTACATGTAAGTTAATTTAAAAGTTCAAAGGACAATATTTCTATACTATTCAAACAGCTTGAAGATAGAGAAAAAAATTTTCTTAGTTCTCAATTCATTTTACCAAACCTGCATAATTTCAATAATGAGATTTGGTAATGAATATACACATACATACTATTCTCATTTATGAATATAAATGCAAAAACTTGAATAAAATATTAGTAAAACACTAGCTTATTAATATAACAACTCTCTACTACAAACTATGCAGGGTTTTTTTGTCACCAATAATGCAAGAGTGACTCAACTGTACAGAATAAAGTAATATAATCCATCATATTAAAAGGCTGAGGGGAGAAAACAACTAATATTATTGTGATAGATGGCAAAAATTAGTACAAATTAGGTAGCCATTATTTATTTAAGCATATATTAGTAAACTATGAACAGAGTTATGCATCATTATGATAAAATCTATCTGATGAATAGCAAAAATATATTCAATAATGTAAACTATAAGACAAGAATTATTTATAAGCTATGTAAAGCAACTATACTCCAATAAAAATTAATTTTTAAAACTTACTCATAGGCTATATTTTAATGTAAATTCTGACAAATGCTATGAGTGAAAAAATACATGAAAGTATAATAATTGGAACATAAAATCACACTTTCATTATTCATATGTGATACAATTCTTGACCTAGGAAAAAAAGAGAGGATCAACTCTAAAAACTTTGAATGAGTCACTAAGATAGCTGTTTAAGATAACAATAAAATAATGTCAAGAACACTAATAAATTAGAACCTAAATAAAAAAGAAAACATTACACATATTAATAGCAAAAAGAAAAAATTGAAAATACTTCAAAATAAACTTTCAAAATGTGCAAGAACTGCATGAAGAACATTTTATATAACTTCCCTGAAAAACTTCAAAGGCAACTTGTCTTTTAAAACAATACTTAACATTGTGAAAATGCCAGTGGCCTTCAGAGTGAATTATGAATTTAACACATTTCAACCAGAATCTCAATTGTATTTGTGGGCAAGTTGACAAAAAAAAAAAAAATACCGCGAGTTTTATGGAAGAATGAACACTGAATAATTGCTATGTAAACACTCAAAAAAAAAAAAAAGCCAGTGAAGAAATTTTCTATTAAAGATATTAAAGTGTGTTACATAGTTACAGTCATTAAAATAGCATTCCGGTTGTGTGATAATATCTAGACAGATAGAATGATTATTTTTTAAATCTAGAAAAATACCTAAATACGTACAGAAAAATAATAAAGTAGCATATAAGATCATGGAAAACTGGATTTTTCACTAAAGGATACTATATAAAGTATATATACACTACTTTTTAGATAAGAAAACAGTTGTTTAAAAATTCAGTTGTTCATAAGCTCGAACTCTCTAACTGTCTGAGTTTATTCAACTACAGAAGAAGAAAATCAACAAGATATGGAAACAGTATAGCAGTTGGATGATATACTTAAAGACTATTAGATATTATACATCATATATATAGTAGTTTCTCTCTCTCCTCTCCTCCTCCCTTCCCTCCCTCTTTTTTTGTATGTGTGTCTGTATGTACTGAATACATGTAATTTACCTGCTGAAATTAGAAATACCAAGGATTGTGAACAACTTCAATGATCCTCCACCCAAGAAACCACATGGGAATGTAAGGAAGTAAGAATAAGTCTAACCTATTGCAAAGTATCACATCATTTGTAAATTTCATATCTCATTATAATTAAGAGAATATTTGCAATATTCTTTGCAAATGATTAAGTTGCACCATGTAAACTTTTAATATAATTCAATAGCTTAAAATTTCTGAATAAATAAACTCAGGCATAGGGAAATTACATGCCTTCCCCATTGTCATAGAGCCTCTTAAAGTAATGGATAAGTCTTGGGTTGCAACAGGCTTCACCAATTACTAGCTTTGTATCCTTGGATCTAGTTACTTAAATTTTCTGAGTCTCACTTCTTTTCTAAATTGGGAAAATAACAAACCTATTTTGTAGATTTGTTGTGAGTAATGAGATTGTGATTATAAAAGCATTTTGCGATTGACACATAAAAATTCTCTTCAAATAGTAACTCATTTTCTTAGTCTTCAAAGTAAAAGAAGATTGCTAAGAAAATAGAATGCTTTCTTTTAGAAACCTAGTCTGGGATTGCTAGTAAACATTCTATCAGAGACATTCTTTAGAGTACACTGATGCTTTGAAGGGGTCAGATTTTTATGAAGATTAGCAGAAGTATAGTAATTATCTTAGACGTTCTATGTTAACCCATTTCCTACAGGTTTGTGTGATTTTTCTTTTTTCTCCTTCTGTTTTAATTTCTCCTCCTTTACACACTGGTTTGATGAGAGAAGGCCAGCTTTTTCTATGGAGAGAACTTACTTCTAGACTTTTAATTGTTATTGCTCAACAAATGATCAGCTGTGACTTTATGTGATTTAGGAATTTCTGACTAATATATCTAGGAAAGATCATAAGTGACATGCTATAGTTAATGATTTACTTCTTTACACTGAACTTCATAAAATCATGTCATAAGTGTATCCTGGCTTTGAAGTGCTTTTCAAAAGATTACTAAAAGCAGTACTGAAAACAAGCACAAGCCTACTTTTTACTAAGATGCCAAGTTTGTCTTTAAAAAGAATTTCCAAAAGAACATTTTGAAGGAAAAAAAAAAAAAAGAAAACAGTATAATTCTTATGCAACAATAACTCTTTAGTAAATGTTTTAAACCGTGGATATTTTCATACCTCAGGAGAGCCACAATCACAGACTTCTCCTACTTCCAGAAGTTGGTTCCCACACACTGGTTTTATCATCATATTTTTAGGAACCAATGTTTGCAGCAAGCATCTTGGTTTTTGAGATAAAATATATTTTTTAAAATGTGAGCGACTGACTGTACTGAAATCCTTTGGGAATTTTGAACTGTAACCAGAAGAAAAATGAGAAATACCATGACACACAGTGATAAGTCAACATGAGAATCTGACTTGTCTAACTATATTACGTAGTTCAATGAAAATTCCAATTTTAGTATAAATGGACCATGTTATATGTGGAGCGTGATAGAGCATGCATACTATGCTGGTTGGAAAATTCTTTTCCTAGACACCCAGTTGTAGAGTTGGAAGAATTCAAATTTCCGTGTGGATTCACTTCTGTCCTAAAGGGCAGCAGTGATGAGCCTCGCCATTTGTTTTCATTCACTCATCTCGCCAAGGGCTAAGAGGTAAGCGATAATAACAATGAATAGTGAAAGGAAATAATTGCAGAATTAGAGGTTCTATGGACATATTTATCTTTCTATTTATGAACACTTCAAAAGCAAGGTATGTTTATTCATTTTTCTATCCCAAGTCCTTGCAAAGTGCCTGGAATTAAAAGGCAACTATTAATAACATAAAAATGAATTGATTGGTGATGGGGATTTATAAGGATGTTGTCATCATCTTAATTAGATAAATATTTTTAGAAAATATATTATTTTAAGTTAAAATAACATGGTCACTATACTTATAAACTCTATCTTGGCATATTTGGAGATCTTTAATAATGAACTCTGCTAGCTGGTAAATCCTATACATCAAGAAGCTGGAGGGTGGGGATTTCCCTGGCAGTCCAGTGGTTAAGGGTCTGTGCTTCCAATGCAGGGGGCACGGGTTTGATCCCTGGTTGGGGAACTAAGATCCCACATGCTGTGTGGTGCAGCCAAAAAAAAAAAAAAAAAGAAAAGAAAAAAGAAGCTGGAGGGTGAATTAGCAGGAAGCAAAGCCCTACGTAAAAAAAATGTCCATCCAACTATATAGGCTGCATCTGAATTCTTTAAGATTTAAGAAATATCTTTTTCTCTAGGGTGACAAGGGCTCACCTCAGATATTCATTCATCACACAACTCCCAGAGGGACAGTTGGTGTTATATGGAACATCAGGCATACCGAGGACATGACCCAACTCATGTGCCATCACTCCTACAAGAGAGACACTATTCTTTCTCTTACCCTGGAAAACAAATAGAAATATCTATTACTTCTGATTTTATTCAGTTATTTGTTAATTTTTGCCAATGTTCAGTGTTACAAAAAAATAGTTTGACAGATGAAAATTACTGAATCATTGAGCTTCTTCCCCTGTCATTGGTTATTGTAAATTGTTGCATAAACATTTGAAATGATTGCCTCCTGGGAATCTAACCATTGAGCCAGTGTTCAATCAATATTTGCTGAATTAATGATGAATTCTTGGTAAACCATGGTTAAATTATGGTAATTCCATTCTTCATAAGAAGTACTAAAATACACCATAGTATGTACTCAAAACCTCCAAAAACTATTGCCGTGATGCCTATGACATTGGTAGTGTTTGGCCATATGACACCAGCATGCACTTTGTCTGACCTTCCTGGCCATAGATACTAAGGATGATTAATGTGAAGTTGCCTTGGGCCCCAGAGGGTACCTGGATTCCCTTTATGTCCCAATCTTCCTGTTCTTATTCCCTAACACAAACTAAAGAGTGAAACCTCTGAGATGGTCAATGTAAAGAGATATTCTGTTTCATAATCCAAGGAATCTTCAGTGTAGTGATCTAGCAGGAGGTTCATTTCTACTTTTATTTACTGACTCAGCAAATGTACATTGTGCTAACTCTGAATAAGACATTGTGCTTGTCCTCCTGGAGGTTATAGAACCTCATGGAGCTATATTTTTACAAACCTCAATAACGGCAACAGATGATGGGGAGCACAAGGAATTCGAGGCTGCCAGTCCTGTAATTCGATTTCTGAAGCCAACTCCACTGTGTGAAAGTTACAGGTACATTGTCACAATTTGAATCTTTGGAACCATCAGCTTTTTTCAACTATGTTTGAGATTTCCCTATCTCCCCTACCCTTTTCATATTCATGAGGCCCCAGAAAAGCTTCTGCTGTTCTATAGCATTATAATGACCACAGATGGCTATCCCACATCCAAGAGTCGATTTTAGTGATCTGACATGGGTCTCCAATAATCTCACAGGTGAACTGCTATTAGTAGAACTTTAGGCTCTCTGACATCTGATCAGGGAGGTAGAATTGAACAGGAATCTCTGCCAAGAAACCTTTGGGATAACTATCTTCTCTGCCAAAATAGGCCTGGCCCTGTCCAGCGTGTGCTCACCTGAGTAGCTGAGCGTGGTCATGGATCTTCATCTTCCCCAGGTTAGAACGATGCCAATTCAGAAAGTTGTTAAAGGTGACACCTGTGTTGGGTACCACCTTTATCTTATCACCATCAGACCAGATTTCCATACCTATCAAGACCACTTGAATGTCTATGGTATTATAAATCTGTGGAAAGAACATTTTTCCTCATGAAAATGTTTGAGATTTCTTATTTTAAAAATTTTGATTGAAGTATAGTTGATTTACAATGTGTTAATTTCTGCTGTACAGCAAACTTACTCAGTTATATATATATATATATATTCTTTTTCATATTCTTTTCCATTATGGTTTATCCCAGGATATTGAATATAGTGTCCTGTGCTATATAGTAGAAGAGATTTCTTTAGTATTTTAGATATTTTACTGACCACAAGTGATGGATAAATGTATCCGAATTTTGAAAATAGAAAACCTAGAAGTTGCCTTTGCTACAGTATATGTGATTTTACCTTGATGTTGATCATTATCTGCTAAATTTCCCAAAACTGCTGGCCATAAGCCATTGTGACTCTCCCAGCTCCTTATTTGGTGAACACATAGGGAAGCCCTAAGCTCCTGTGTGGAAATACATGTTTAGAGAACAAATATCTTACCACATTGAGTAGGTTTATCACATCAAACACAAAGCTTCTTATCAAAGTTATATTCCTATTATACATGTTATACTGTAAAACACAAAATGCAAAGAGTAATTAAAACGACAAATTAAAGTGAGAAAGCTGATGGGGTACAGGATTTTACATTCTAAGAAAAATTACACATTTCAATGTAAATAAATGTCTATTCATTCCACGTCTATCTTACATAAGAATCTGTTTCAACAAATTCTAATTCAAATGTAAGAAGTTTTTGGCAGGAGAACAATTTGGCATTCATATAAAATTTCAATTCAAATTAAGTTGAATAAATCAAATTAATTTCAATGTTTTTAAACCAATTTAATATTATTAAAATTTGGTTATAAAGCAGTATTTGAGAGTTAGAAGCACAGATTCTAGTATTTTTGACCATATGAATATAATTTGTAAAGTGTATATAGTTTTATGTCTATATTTACGTATTATAGTGAGAACTTTAAAAAGATATTAATAACCCATTCTTTTATGTTTCTAGTTATTGTGGTTGTTTTACTGTTGCTATCTGGCATTAAGTATATTTCCAATATCTGAATATTTTGGTAGAAGATTTTAAAAGGGGGGATGAATGAAAACTATTTCTGACAAAGCAGGTAGAACAGACAAGACAATCAGGTGGACAGGCTTTGTATTTTCAGCTAGAATAGTTTATTGCTTGTGTCCGCTTGATAAGAAAACTTAAAAATTGACTTAACTGGCCAAGAAGTACTTATATTTCATACTCACAAAGGCATTATCCAGCACCAAAAAGAGATCGATGTATTTCTCAGCCTGAAGAAAGTCTTTCTTTACAAAGAGTGAAAGAACATTGTTAATAATGTCTTCAACCTAAGAGATTAAAAAGCTTACAAAGAGATTTAAATAAGTAAATAAGGGTTGGGCTTTACTCATACGAGTCATTGCTGGGTGCACCAGTATTTCATATATCATTACTGAGATAGTTGAAACGAATGTTGGTCGGAAAGCTGCACTCACCTCTGGCCTTTTGAGTGACCTTGAGGTTCGAATAAGGCCCTGTTTCCTGCCAACATTTCTTACACCACAGGTGTGATTAGCTGGGTCTAGCTCCTCCTGGTTGTATATGAGGACAGCATGTTCTTCTTGGTCTGTGATTTTCAGAGGCTTTATCATGTATCTCTGATTGTGATGTGTGAAGTATCCCCTGTGAGATACAGAGGCTCATATTTCAAGATCGTCTGCCAGAGTCACATCCACTGACCAGAGTGGAGGGATACCTCTCCCTCAATCCCAAGCTCACACACAGAGTTTTCATTCGTAGGCCTTGCAGCTAACTTTTGCTAACTTAAGTTATACCCAGTATTTGTCAATACTAAAATAGAGCCTATTTTAATTACCCAGAGAATTCTGAATAAGAAGTACTAAGATGAAGCTATCCCAAAGAATTTGGAATTTACACCATAGTTTATTTTCACATTTAGCAAATATTTCTTGGCAGGTCCCAGACGTATAATGGAAAATGCAGTAAAGGCATGTTTAGATACCAAGAACCCCAGAAGAGAGAAAGAATGATGAGCAGATCAGCCAGAGGAACAGTTTGTAATTAGTATTAACTTAAAGATTTTCTCTTCTTAGAAGGAAAATTAGTTCAGAAATACAAAGTAAATCCATATGATGGAATATTAGAAGCCAACACAGCTGTTAAAAATTACATCTATGAAGGTATTTTATGATCTGGGAAAAGGCTTATGATGTCATGTGGTATGTCCCAGGTTGGCAGAAGAATCATGTATATTTTATTTCATATTTCAATCATGTAAAAGATATATTTGTCTATATGCATAAAAGGCAGCAACCATGACAAAATATTAATAATAGCGATACACAGAGGTAAAATTTTATGGTGGATAATTTTGTATTTGTGCTTTCTCACACTTTACAAATTTTCCCTAATTGGCAAGAATTACTTTAGTAAACAGAAATACCGCACAGACACACACACACCCATACACACAAACTTCTAAAAATTATGTTCAACCATGACAATTGCAGGGTAGAATCTTTAAGAAAATGAAACAGGTAGTTTTGGGGAGTGAGTGGTAGAGTGGGTGATAAACATGAAAATGGATCCAGATATCATCATGCTCCAGAATGTAGTACTTGTTTAAAAATTGCTAACTTTAACTTTTACTAGAACCACAGATAATGAAATGAGTGCAAGGATGATACATTATTCTTCATTTTAACCACATATATTCAACATTTTATTATTGGAGACAATTTTACCAAGATAGCAAGAAGATATGGTGTTCAGAAAGACTCAATTTTGTGTAACAAAATGGTGCTTGATGTTTAACATTTTTGCAAGTGACACTCACCTCAACCCATCACAAGTACAAATACTGGCAACAGAATCCTTTTCATTTAGGACGTGTCCTTTATAGTAGCAGTGTTCCTAAGGTTGGAAAAAATGTGTTTGTTTTTTTTTTTAACTACAAAAATAAACATATCACAGTTGTGTTGAAAGCTCTTATCTTGAATATGTAGGAAAGTTCTTCAAGTAGTGGCTGTGGCCAGACCAGTTCCCAGAAACAAAAACATTGAGAACCTCAGTGGTTTCATGAACTACTCCACCACTGACCCTGGAAACTCTCCATATTTGGTGGCTGAGCTGTCTTTCTGATACTAATTCACACTAAAGAAAAGTCCAGGGAATTTGAATCTAAATAGACTCATGGCAAGAGTGGATGCTGCATTTGAGAAGTAGCCAGTTCCCCCATGGGATCTACAGCACTCCCCAAGAGCTCTCAGGTTTGAGTGCCAACTTTTGAGAATTTAGTTCCCTTGTGCAAGCTCCATTGTGCATCACATATCAATAAAATGAGGTATTCATTTTTCCAGATTCTAGAGTCCTCAAGGGGCCACACCACCACTCCTGAGCTCCTCAGACTAACGGGTCCAACTCATTATTTTAACTAGTGTGTTAGTGGCAACCCTTTACCAGCATCCAAAGCCCAGAGAATGTATCTACAACTAGAGATTCACACATGGTTGGCGCTTTGTAGAAGCAAAGTAGTGGCTCACTTATGTAGAATGGTCCAAGAAAGCTAATGAATAAACTCTTGCTCAAAATAAACTGACTTGCCTCAGGGTCTGAAAATCCATCTGTGTCTTTCTTTCCTTTGTAAGAAACCTTGTCATCATAAACATTTTCTTATAGACGACTTGGAAAAGGTACCACATTAAGATATCACTGGCCATTCACACTTGAGCATGAATTAATTTATCAGATATTTTCCCCAGAGGTCAATGTTAGCAACAATCCAGACGTCCATGAAATGAGAGTCTTGATTTGAGAAAGGAATGGACAGTCGTTCTGTGGCATAAGTCTTGTCTGTTTTTTTATAGAAACATAGATGTTTGGGGCACCGTGGAGGGTGGCTCTGAGAAACTCGCTTAGCTTGGTAATACTCTACAAATGAGTCTTTTTATATTCTCTTCCTGTTTTTCCTTGGCCTTGATTCTCTATGTCTGATATCTATACCTTGGCATTATTCATATGATGGTGGTTTAACCAGATAAAAAATTATATTAATTAAATAATTGATATACCTTTGCTGATCTCAGGATAAATGCATATATCATTAGAAAACAGTAAACAGTGACATGACCTTTCAAGTACCTAGGGGAGAATATTTCTAACCTATTGATAAGATGGTTTAGGGGAAAGCAGACTTTTGGTTGCTTCTAAAAATGCAACACTTGGAAGCCTCCTACTACTTCTATCTCTTAAAAAAGATACAAATTTTTTCATCTGTTATCTCATTGGTCTTAGATGAGCACCCTGTTTTCAAGTCCTTTAATTTTTTTAAAGTTTTCCTTGAACCTATGAATCTTATGATGATCCAAGTAAGAGCAGATCCAAGTAAGAGTCCCAGAAAGCATTTGGAACCTACCATGTTCTGAGGGCTTGTTGTGATTTTCTCTCCTCTGGGTGAGTAATATGTTTCAGTGTAGTCTGGCCCCAGGAGATGCCTGTAGAGAGCAGAAAGTTGCATGATACTCTCATGGTGGTAATAAAGGCTAATATTCCTGTATGATCATCAGTACTAAAGGAATGATAATGTCTACAGTGAGAAAGAGCTGGCATTCTGACCCACTGGTCCTTTTCCAACATCAGAAGTCTGCTCCTGAAGCAAATCAAAGCATTAGTTATACCTCTTAGATCTGAGGAAAGAAATACCCTGAAATACTTTACTGATAGAAAAATTACATAGGAATTTTTCTACCTTCAAATGGATTATTTTGGGATTCTTTGAACCAAGGATATAGCCTCCAAAGGATCTCTGTAGGGTGTTGGGTCATAAATACACATGAAAGACCATTGCATTCAGGGAGAAGTTTACTGACTATTATAGAACTTGGTGGAGCCCCATCCCCTGGGATCTATCTCAAACTTGTGTGCCCTGAATAAGCATTAGATATATGTTATTATAAAAGTAATGGAGGAGAGGACCTTCAAGATGGCAGAGGAGTAAGATGGGGAGATCACCTTCCTCCCCAAAAATACATCAAAAATACATCTACATGTGGAACAGCTCCTACAGAACACCTACTGAACGCGGGCAGAAGACCTCAGACTTCCCAAAAGGCAAGAAACTCCCCACGTACCTGGGTAGAGCAAAAGAAAAAAGAAAAAACTGAGACAAAAGAATAGGGACAGGACCTGCACTTCTGGGAGGGAGCTGTGAAGGAGGAAAAGTTTCCACACACTAGGAAGTCCCTTTGCGGGCGGAGATTGTGGGTGGCAGAGGTGGGAAGCTTCAGAACCACGGAGAACAGTGCAGGAACAAGGGTGCAGAGGGTAAAGTGGAGAGATTCCCGCACAGAGGACCAGCGCCAACCAGCATTCACCAGCCTGAGATGCTTCTCTGCTCACCCGCTGGGGTGGGTGGGGGCTGGGAGCTGAGGCTCCACCTTTGGAGGTCAGATCCCAGGGAGAGGACTGGGGTTGGCTTCGTGAACACAGCCGGAAGGGGGCTAGTGCGCCACACTAGCCGGGAGGGAGTCCGGGAAAAAGTCTGGAGCTGCCTAAGAGTCAAGAGACCACTGTTTCGGGGTGCACGTGGAGAAGAGATTCAGAACACCACCTAAATGACCTTCAGAGATGGGCACAAGCCGCAGCTATCAGCGCAGACCCCAGAGATGGGCATGAGATGCTAAGGCTGCTGCTGCTGCCACCAAGAAGCCTGTGTGCAAGCACAGGTCACTATCCACACCTCCCCTCCTGGGAGCCTGTGCAGCCCGCCCCTGCCAGGGTCCTGTGATCCAGAGACAATTTCCCCAGGAGAACATATGGTGCACCTCAGGCTGGTACAACATCACACCGGCCTCTGCTGCTGTAGGCTCGCCCTGCATTCCATACCTCTCCCTCCCCCTGGCCTAAGTGAGCCAGAGCCCCCTAATCAGCAGCTCTTTAACCCCCTCCTGTCTGGACGAAGAAGAGTTGCCAGAGGGTGACCTACATGCAGAGGCAGGACCAAATCCAAAGCTGAACCCCAGGAGCTGTGTGAACAAAGAAGAGAAAGGGAAATTTCTCTGTGCAGCCTCAGGGGCAGCGTATTAAATCTCTGCAATCAAATTGATGTACCCTGCATCTGTGGAATACCTGAATACACAACAGATCATTCCAAAATTGAGGTGGTGGTCTTTAGGAGCAACTATAGACTTGGGGTTTGCTGTATGCGACTGACTAGTTTCTGATTTTTATGTTTATCTTAGTATTATTTTTAGTGCTTCTTATCATTGGTGGATTTGTTTATTGGTTTGGTTGCTCTCGTCTTTTTTTTTTTTAATTAAAAATTTTTAAAATTTAATAATATCTTTATTTTTTTTAATAACTTTATTTTATTTATTCTTTTCTTTCTTTCTTTCTTTTCTCCCTTTTCTTCTGAGTTATGTGGCTGAGAGGGTCTTGGTGCTCCAGTTGGGTCTCAGACTTGAGTTGGGAGACACAAGTTCAAGACATTGGACCACCAGAGACCTCCCGGCCCCTCATAATATTAATTGGTGAGAGCTCTCGCAAGATCTCTGTCTCAACACTAGGACCCAGCTCCACTCAACAACCAGCAAGCTCCAGCACTGGACACCCCATGCCAAACAACTGGCAAGACAGGAACACAACCCCACCCATTAGCAGAGAGGCTGCCTAAAACAATAATAAGTTCACAGACACCCCAAACACACACCACTGGATGCGGTCCTGCCCACCAGAAAGACAAGATCCAGCCTTATACACCAGAGCACAGGCACCAGTCCCCTCCACCAGGAGCCTACACAAGCCACTGAAACAATCTTAACCACTGGGGGCAGACACCAAAAACAACGGGAACTACAAACCTGTAGACTGTGAAGAGGAGACCCCAAACACAGTAAGTTAAGCAAAATGAGAAGACAGAGAAATACACAGCAGATGAAGGAGCAAAGTAAAAACCCACCACACCAAACAAATGAAGAGAAAATAGGCAGTCTACCTGGAAAAGAATTCAGAGTAATGATAGTAAAGATGATCCAAAATATTAGAAATAGAATGGAGAAATACAAGAAACGTTTAACAAGGACCTAGAAGAACTAAAGAGCAAACAAACAATGATGAGCAACAGAATAAATGGAATTAAAAATTCTCTAGAAGGAATCAATAGCAGAATAACTAAGGCAGAAGAACGAATAAGTGAGCTGGAAGTAAAATAGTGGAAATAACTGCCACAGAGCTGAATAAAGAAAAAAGAATGAAAAGAATTGAGGACAGTCTCAGAGACTTCTGGGACAACATTAAACACAACATTCAAATTATAGGGATCCCAGAAGAAAAAGAGAAAAAGAAAGAGACTGAGAAAATATTTGAAGAGATTATAGTTGAAAACTTCCCTAATATGGGAAAGGAAATAGTTAATCAAGTCCAGGAAGCGCAGAGACCCATACAGGATAAATGCAAGGAGAAACACGCCAAGACACATATTAATCAAACTATCAAAAATTAAATACAAAGAAAAAATGTTAAAAGCAGCAAGGGAGAAGCAATAAATAACATAGATGGGAATCCCCATAAGGTTAACAGCTAATCTTTCAACAGAAACTCTGCAAGCCAGAAGGGAATGGCAGGAGATATTTGAAGTGATGAAAGGGAAAAGCCTATAACCAAGATTACTCTACCCAGAAAGGATCTCATTCAGATTCGATGGAGAAATTAAAATCTTTACAAGCAAGCAGAAGCTAAGAGAATTCAGCACCACCAAACCAGCTTTACAGCAAATGCTAAAGGAACTTCTCTAGGCAGGAAACACAAGAGAATGAAAAGACCTACGAAAACAAACCCAAAACAATTAAGAATATGGTAAAAGGAATATACATATCGATAATTACCTTAAATGTAAATGGATTAAATGCTACAACCAAAAGACATCAACTGGCTGAACGGATACAAAAACAAGACCCGTATATATGCTGTCTACCAGAGACCCACTTCAGACCTAGGGACACATACAGACTGAAAGTGAGGGGATGGAAAAAGATATTCCATGTAAATGGAAATCAAAAGAAAGCTGGAGTAGCAATTCTCATATGAGACAAAATAGACTTTAAAATAAAGACTATTACAAGAGACAAAGAAGGACACTACATAATAATCAAGGGATCAATCCAAGAAAGAAGACCTAACAGTTGTATATATTTTTGCACGCAACATAGGAGCAACTCAACATAAGGCAGATGCTAACAGCCATAAAAGAGGAAATAGACAGTAACACAATCACAGTAGGGGAATTTAACACCCCACTTTCACCAATGGACAGATCATCCAAAATGAAAATAAATAAGGAAACACAAGCTTTAAATGACACAATAGACCAGATAGATTTAATTGATATTTATAGGACATTCCATCCAAAAACAACAGAATACACATTCTTCTCAAGTGCTCATGGAACATTCTCCAGGATAGATCGTATCTTGGGTCACAAATCAAGCCTTGGTAAATTTAAGAAAATTGAAATCGTATCAAGTATGTTTTCCAACCACAATGCTATGAGACTAGATACCAATTACAGGAAAACAAACTGTAAAAAGTACAAACACATGGAGGTAAGCAATGCACTACTAAATATCCAACAGATCACTGAAGAAATCAAAGAGGAAATCAAAAAATACCTAGAAACAAATGACAGTAAAGAGACGACCACCCAAAACCTATGGGATTTGGCAGAAGCAGTTCTAAGAGGGAAATTTATAGCAATACAATCCTACTTCAAGAAACAAGAAAAATCTCAAACAACGTAACGTTACACCTAAAGCAATTAGAGAAAGAAGAACAAAAAACCCCAAAGTTAGCAGAAGGAAAGAAATCATAAAGATCAGGTGAGAAATAAATGAAAAAGAAAGAAGGAAACAACAGCAAAGTTCAATAAAACTAAAAGCTGGTTCTTTGAGAAGATAAACAAAATAGATAAACCACTAGCCAGACTCATCAAGAAAAAAAGGGAGAAGACTCAAATCAACAGAATTAGAAATGAAAAAGGAGAAGTAACAACTGACCCTGCAGAAATACAAAGAATCATGAAGGATTATTATAAGCAACTCTATGCCAATAAAATGGACAACTTGGAAGAAATGGACAAATTCTTAGAAAGGCACAACCTTCCGAGACTGAACCAGGAAGAAATAGAAAAAATAAACACCAATCACAAGCATAGAAATTGAGACTGTGATTAAAAATCTTCCAAAAACAAAAGCCAAGGACCAGATGGCTTCACAGGTGAATTCTATCAAACATTTAGAGAAGAGCTAACTCCCATCCTTCTCAAACTTTTCCAAAAAATTGCAGAGGAAGGAACACTCCCAAACTCATTCTACGAGGCCACCATCACCCTGATACCAGAACCAGACAAAGATGTCACAAAAAAAGAAAACTAGAGGCCAATATCACTGATGAACATAGATGCAAAAATCCTCAAGAAAATACTAGCAAACAGAATCCAACAGCACATTAAAAGGATCATACACCATGATCAAGTGGGGTTTACCCCAGGAATGCAAGGGTTCTTCAATATACGCAAATCAATCAATGTGATCCACCACATTAAAAAATTGAAGGATAAAAACCATATGATATTCTCAATAGATGTGGAAACAGCTTTCAACAAAATTCAACACCTATTTATGAAAAGAACCCTCCAGAAAGTAGGCATATAGGGAACTTACCTCAACCTAATAAAGGCCATATATGACAAACCCACAGCCAACATCGTTCTCAATGGTGAAAAACTGAAACCATTTCCACTAAGATCAGGAACAAGACAAGGTTGCCCACTCCCACTGCTATTATTCAACATAGTTTTGGAAGTTTTAGCCACAGCAATCAGAGAAGACAAAGAAATAAAAGGAATCCAAATCAGAAAAGAAGAAGAAAAACTGTCACTCTTTGCAGATGACATGGTACTATACAACGAGAATCCTAAAGATGCCACCAGAAATCTACTAGAGCTAATCAATGAATTTGGTAAAGTTGCAGGATACAAAATTAATGCACAGAAATCTCTTGCATTCCTATACACTAATGATGACAAATCTGAAAGAGAAATTAAGGAAACACTCCCATTTACCACTGCAACAAAAAGAATAAAATACCTAGGAATAAACCTACCTAAGGAGACAAAAGACCTGTATGCAGAAAAGTATAAGACACTGATGAAAGAAATTAAAGATGATAGCAACAGATGGAGAGATATACCATGTTCTTGGATTGGAAGAATCAATATTGTGAAAATGACTCTACTACCCAAAGCAATCTACAGATTCAATGCAATCCCTATCAAATTACCAATGGCATTTTTCACAGAACTAGAACAAAAAATTTCACAATTAGTGTGGAAACACAAAAGTCCCTGAGTAGCCAAAGCAATCTTGAGAAACAAAAGCGGAGCTGGAGGAATCAGGCTCCCTATCTTCAGACTATACTACAAATCTACAATAATCAAGGCAGTATGGGACTGGCACAAAAACAGAAATATAGATCAATGGAACAGGATAGAAAGCCCAGAGATAAACCCATGCATATATGGTCACCTTATCTTTGGTAAAGGAGGCAAGAATATACAATGGAGAAAAGACAGCCTGTTCAATAAGTGGTGCTGGGAAAACTGGACAGCTACATGTAAAAGAATGAAATTAGAACACTCCCTAACACCATACACAAAAATAAACTCAAAATGGATTAAAGACCTAAATCTAAGGCCAGACACTATCAAACTCTTAGAGGAAAACATAGGCAGAACCCTCTGACATAAATCACAGCAAGATCCTTTTTGACCCACCTCCTAGATAAATGGAAATAAAAACAAAAATAAATAAATGGGACCTAATGAAACTTAAAGGCTTTTGCACACCAAAGGAAACCATAAACAAGACGAAAAGACAACCCTCAGAATGGGAGAAAATATTTACAAACGAAGCAACTGACAAAGCGTTAATCTCCAAAATATACAAGCAGCTCATGCAGCTCAATATCAAAAAAACAAACAACCCAATCCAAAAATGGGCAGAAGACCTAAAAAGACATTTCTCCAATGAAGATATACAGATTGCCAACAACACATGAAAGGATGCTCAACATCACTAATGATTAGAGGAATGCAAATCAAAAGTACAATGAGGTATCACCTCACACCGGTCTGAATGGCCATCATCAAAAAATCTACAAACAATAAATGCTGGAGAGGGTGTGGAGAAAAGGGAACCCTCTTGCACTGTTGGTGGGAATGTAAATTGGTACAGCCACTATGGAGAACAGTGTGGAGGTTCCTTAAAAAACTAAAAATAGTACTACCATACGACCCCGCAATCCCACTACTGGGCATATACCCTAGAAGACCATAATTCAGAAAGTATCATGTACCACAATATTCATTGCAGCACTATTTACAATAGCCAGGACACGGAAGCAACCTATGGATAAAGAAGATGTGGCACATATATACAATGGAATATTACTCAGCCTTAAGAAGAAATGAAATTGAGTTATTTGTACTGAGGTGGATGGACATAGAGTCTGTCATACAGAGTGAAGTAAGTCAGAAAGAGAAAAACAGATACCGTATGCTAACACATGTATATGGAATCTAAATAAATAAATAAATAAATAATAGTTCTGAGGATCCTAGGGGCAGGACAGGAACAAAGACGCAGACGTAGAGAATGGACTTGAGGACACGGGGAGGGGGAAGGGTAAGATGGGACGAAGTGAGAGAGTGGTATTGACATATATATTCTACCAAATGTAAAATAGATAGCTAGTGGGAAGCAGCTGCATAGCACAGGGAGATC
Organism: Balaenoptera acutorostrata; assembly: GCF_949987535.1. Classification (NCBI taxonomy): domain Eukaryota; kingdom Metazoa; phylum Chordata; class Mammalia; order Artiodactyla; family Balaenopteridae; genus Balaenoptera; species Balaenoptera acutorostrata. The sequence continues at coordinate 14,489,861 of NC_080069.1, forward strand.
AGCTCGGTGCTTTGTGACCACCTAGAGGGGTGGGATAGGGAGGGTGGGAGGGAGAAGCAAGAGGGAAGAGATATGGGGATATATGTATATGTATAGCTGATTCACTTTGTTATAAAGCAGGAACTAACACACCATTGTAAAGCAGTTATACTCCAATAAAGATGTTTAAAAAAATAAAAATGCTTTACAGAACAACAACAGCAACAAAAAGTAATGGAAAGTCACATCAAAGGTTTCAGTTTATCTGGGTGGAAAATATTTTCAGTAAATTCCAAAAGCAGCAGGGAAGAAAGTCATTCATGCAGCTTTGTTTGTTTTACTCTTTGCATACAATTTCCTAGGGAAACATCAAACTTCTTAGATAATATTAACACCAACTATTAGAATCTAATGCTCAATATGCTTCATGTCTTCTATGTCAAATTACAGTGTAGAGTCTCAAGAAGATTTATTTTTCCACATTCTCTTAGGTATAATCCAGTGGTTAGACTTGCAGGAAATACAACTTACTTGGCTTTTTGTAGGCAAAGAATGACTTCTTCTCCATTTAATATCATCTGATACTGAAGTTCAGGTTCATATCTTTCCTAAAAATATTTAATAATATAATGATAATTTATATTTATGAGTCTATCTAAAATAATTATAATATAATGATATAGGTAGCTGTATAGAATAATAATTACAAATGTAATAGTCAGAAAGTTAATATCTATAATACATTTTTAAAATCTTGTTAATTAATGAGATAATATGATTTCTCTATTATAGACAAAAGGCAATTCAGTGGGGCCAGGGGGTGAGGGTAGGGAAGAGACATGGGTTTGGTGGGCTTGGCAAGGAACGTCTCCTCCTAGATATACTGCCGTTCTGTCCTCCTTTTTTTTTTGTTCCCCCCACAGACTTGGAGAAACACCCAAACTTTTATTTTTTCTGAGCCAGTGTGGGAGTTAACTCCCTTCCTGCTGCTTAATTGTAAAAGCATTTAGAGAAATCCTATGCCCTCTCCTGGGCAAAGGGGAGCATTTGTGTAAATGGGCTTCAAGACTAAACTACTAGATGTTGACTGTGACATGACTTCTACTAGTAAAAAGGTCCTTTACTGTCTCTTTAGATGACAGCAAAATCCCACGGTCATCCCATTGCTTACCTCTTTGCCATGCTTCTCTGTCTGGTTGTTCTGCATCTCTCTTTTGTGTAAAATGTGTAGTTTTTTAGGACGAACTACTTCATAGGGCTCTAGTTCAGGAGTCGGCTTTATGGCTATTGCTAGAGAAAGAGAGGTAATACTGACAAAATTAAGGTTTTTGTTGGCTGGTTTCTTGAAACTGAGTGGAAGACAGTTTCCACTGAGAAGGGAAATATTGAGAAGAACAAGTTACTCCTCCAGTTCAGCTTTGATAACAAAAACTTTTCTTTAGTTTTCTCTCCCTATTCTGGAAAGATGTGACAATGATGAAACAATTCTTTGGAACTGTCAATATATTAGTACTTACCTTGAGCTTGAACGATGAGCCAGAGGGTGGAAAGCAGGACCAAAGACATGCTGGCTACTGTAGGTAGCTGAGACGTCCCACACAACATGAAGATTTTGTCCCCCCAAGCTGTCCAGTTTTATCTTCCCCTACTTCTCTTTACAAACTGAAAAAAATAATAAAGTTAAAAACCTCAGGCCTTCTTTGGGAGATTGAGGAATGTTTCCTAATGACACTGGGAAGTTGCTAAGAGATTGCAGTGTCAAGATCGTGAGAATGTTCTTCATTTATGAGAAGTGTTTATGTCTGTGGTTACAGCTTAAGGAGTCACATCTGGACAGCTGCTTGGCCCTGGTGCTCCTATAGTAGTGGGAAAGTACCAACTGAGACTGAGATGTGTGTGCATATATTTGCATATTCATTAAGTTCAGCCATTGCTCATACTGTTTGGTAATGTTATAGAAATTGATCCATACATTTAGAAAATATTTCAGTAGCCTGTACATATTTTGAAAAATTGGCACAGAGAAAACAATCTGTAAAACAAGCACCAGACAAAGTTTTATAAGCTAGGATATTATAATTTCTCTGACCCTCACTTTCCTTATCTGTGAAAAGGGGATGATGATAATGATACCTACCCTAAGTTTCTTATAAAGTTCATACAAGGTAACACACACACATGCATGCACACACACACGCAAAACTATAAGGAAATGTGCAAATGTAAATTCTCTTGACAGTGTTAGCCTCAAATTATACTGCATATAAAGTATTTTTGAAACGCACTATGAGTTCTACTGAAGGAAAATAACTATTTTTCTGATTACAAAAATAACACATTTTCATGGTCATAGGCATCAAAACAGTATATTGAGGCAAAGAAATTGGTCACCCAACAGCCCAACATCAAGAAGTGACTTCTGTTAACATTTTGACAACTTATTTTCATCTCTCTTCCATGCACTAGTAAAAGAAAGGAAAGGAAAAGAAAAGAAAAGAAAAGAAAATTAAACTTTATAAACTATAGTTCTTACTGTAGAAAAGGTTTGGGGAACCTGTTATTTTTTGCATAGCATTATAACATAAACATTGTCATCCTATTGTATATTAATGTGTTATTTTAATGACTTAAGAATATTGCCTTGCGTGTAATGTTTTATATGTCGCTATATGTGTATATTTCTATGATTGAATTTCTGATTAGTTCTTTTCGATAAATTACTAGAAATGGTATTATTTAGTTAAAAAGGTAGAACAATTTGAGATTCTTGGTATACATTGACCTGGTAATTCTTAGAGAATTAGCTCCAAATTACACTCCCATTTGCAGAGTTTTTCCAGTCTAAAAATCTATGCTCTTTAACTACTGACCTTAGTTTTTACTGATATATTTGGGAGTTTGCTAGCATCGGACTGTAAGTTTTATAGTTACCTCTCCATGTTTATGCTTCTTTCTGTTCTTCTACATTCTGTTGAGTCATTTAAGCTTTCTCTATAACTTTATATATATATATATATAATATATTATATATATAATTATATATATAATATATTTTATATATATTATTAATATATATATTACATTTTATATATATATATATATTTTTTTTTTTTTGCTGGTCCAGAAGATCAACAGTCTACATATATCCTATAGTAGTTACCATTAAAATTTCACAAAATATAATCTTAATTAACATCTACCATCAAATAATACATCAAATAATACAAGACCTTAGAATGGTGTAACTCTTATCAACATCCCACCCCTTGCCATCTTACATGTTGTTGTCAGGTATTTTAGTTCTACCATGATTTTCACCCCTAAGTTAGTCATTATCATTAGTTTGTGTTTTATACAGATAATACTATTTGAAATTACTCACAATCATACCACCTTCTTTGCTTACAGATCCTTTTAGCATTAGTATTTTATTTTTTTAAAGTCTTTATAAAACATATTCTCTGACAAATCATTTCTTAGAGTAAACACTACTTTTTTTAAAAATTTTTTTTCTGAGAGTATTTATTTCACCCTATTCTTCAATGGTGGTTTAGCTGGGAATACAGTTTTAGAATGACAATGTCTCAGCATTTGTGAGCTATTTTACTGGGTTTTGTTTTTTTTTTTTGACAACTAGTGTTGCTGTTGAAAAGTCTGCTTTCAGACTATTAAACACCACATTAATTTTTGGTTACTTATACAGCTAGTATTTCAAGATAAGTTAAATATTTATTGAGATCATGTTAAATTTGAGTTTATATTAAATTAATACTACATTTCTGGGCATTTCAAGATGACCCTGATACTACCCTTAGTATTGTGATAGTCCCATAACAAAGTCTAATAAGATTAGAGATTAATTTACAAATAGGTCAGTTTATACAAATGGTAAACATTATGATTGAGGCTTGTGCACTACATTCAGGTAGATTTTAGAATACATCATTTGGTGGGCAGAGAGAGTCAGATAATATTAGCTGGAAAGGAAATAGGGGAATGAGTATTCTGTGAGAGAAAACTATGTGAGAAAAGCCATGGATATGTAGAAAATCATAATATGTGTGTAGAACTACAATATATTCTCCATGATTGAACATAACAGAAAAGGTAATAGGTATATGGCATAAAGCTTTTGAGATATGCAGGGAGCCAAGTTATGGAGAGACAAATGCTAAAGGGCTTAAAGAAAATGGTACCTATCTGAGAAATATTTAGCTCATAAAATTGTCACACTTGCTAATTGATTGGATGTAACAACTAAGGAAGATAGAAAAATCTGGAATGAGTTCTAAGGTGCAGCTTGAGCAACTGTATGAATCTTATAGATGACATCTTCCCATTTGGTCAGTTGATCAGACTGTTTAGTTATAACCATTAAAGGCTGGATATATATCTCCTGGTGTGTCTTTCAAGAGCACAGCACCTTGAAGATAATAGATGTTCAAAAATACTCATATTCAATGAAAGAAGTTTGTAAACTGAACTGTCTTCCTGAGATACTAATGCTGTTTGTTAAATGGTTGAGTATCAGTCTATAAATTAAAACTGTGGAAATAATAGTGAAGAGATTGTTTACTTGATGCATCTGGAGGGAATGAGGAATGACATATACATGTATCCTTATGAACACATTATCCAAGTATTTACTAAACATAGGACTTAATTTATGATCATAAAACTAAGAAATCATGACCAACGTCTTGACCATAGAGAATTTTGTTCCTATAAAACTTAACATTCTGAAATGTTTCATAATAAAGTATACTTGATGACTGGGAAAGATGTTTAAACAGTGTCTAACTAGAAATGAAAATAGAACAGCAACATGGATAAAAATTACAATAATCCCTTAAAATGTGAATATTTTACATACATTCTTTTATTTGGTAATCATAATAGATCTAAGTAGTCAGTTCAAAGATTATGATTCCAATTTTATAGATGACTCAAAGAGACTTCAAATCATCCAGAAGGTCTGTAATATATGTCTCCTAAGTCACTGACATAGGAGAAGAGTTGCTTGATACGAGAACTAAAGTATTTCAAATATCTTATTATGGGAGAGATCCATGATGGCTTCAATTCCTTCAAAGAAGAAGCCTATTTTAAGAATATGAGAGGATAGGAATTAGTGGGTTGGGTGAGAGGTTTGAGATGAGAAGAGAGGGTTTAGAATAATTAAATGTATATATATGTATAAAGGAATCACTTTGCTGTACAACAGAAATTAACACAACATTGTAAATCAACTATACTTTAATAAGAAAATAAATAAGTACTCAGAATAATTATTCAAAACAATGGAAGGGGAGCTGACTAAGGAAAGGTAAAAAGATTGTTTAGTTAGTATTACTGAAACAACTAAGGTTATAAATCACAGAAAGAGGTAGATGTACAAGAGTTTCATATTAGACAATAGATTAGGTACCTAAGTTATCTGAAATGATAGTAAGGCTTGATACCACTAGAGTTAAAGTTTTGTCTTGCAGTAAGATCCAAGAACTATAATGTTAGTATGCTTCCGGGTCTTTAAATATTAAAAGTTCTAAAGTTATAGAAGACTTTATTGATACGGAGAAGTACCACGGTGCACTATTAAAGGGAATTCTAAGGGTAGTAACATGTAAATCTTAAATCTCAGTGGCTGTACACAACATATAGTTCACTTAAAATCCAATCAGCAGCAAGGGGCTCTGTTCCACACAGTCATTCGGAGACACCAGATGATGGAGGCCCCACCATTTTCAACACGTAACTTTCAGTGTTACCATGGACATCAACATCCATCTGAAAGATGGAGGAAGAGAAAGAGTGGAGCATTTATGGAGCTAGGATTGGAAATAACATCACATCTTTGGAACTCCATTGGCCAGAACTTACAGGGTCACATTTTAATTGTAAGGGAGGCTGGGACAATAGTCCAGCTACATGATTCCAGAGGAAAGGGAAATGGGTTTGGTGAACAGCTACATCACACAGCTTTAATGTGTATTTGTTAGCTATCATCAAGTTGTTAGATATCAAAGATAAGTAAAAATAGAAGGTGATAGCTGAGCAACTTGAGACTTAATGGAAGTAAAAGTGAAAATGCAATAGTTTTAAAGCCATCTTTGGTGAACTAGCAGTTTTCCCAATTAATGTGGGAAATAAGTGGAGTATGTTGGAAATATCCCTAAAATGCATGCAAGGTAACAAGGTCATTGAATGGAGAATGGGATTTCAGTTATGACAGATGGTAAAGAGATTGAAGATGAGGGGTAAGTATATTTTCAGGTGAATAAAGTAAAAGGAATGAGAGAGGGTTCAGTTGGGTTTGCTCATTCATTCAACAAATATTTAGAATTGCTTATGTTCCAGGCTTTGTATACGGGTTTTGGGAGGTGAGATTCAATAGTATAACTGTGAGGAAATTACACTGAACAGTAAGTGGAACGGTGCATGAGGGAAAAGAAAATACAGAATTGGGTAAGAGAAGAGTATTTTGGGTATCAACCAAAGAAAACTCCCAGCTATTGTGGACTAGGTTGTATCAGACCAGTCCTCCACTAGTAATATGTTCATGAGCTAGAGAAAAAAAAATGTATAAAACCTATTAAAATGAGTTTGAGAATAGCTATATAATATGTCTTGGAATTAGGTAAATTGATCTTTTCACTTCTTCCTTTTCAATATTGTTTTAGCTATACTAATTTCTATGCCTTTCCCTATAAATTTTAGAGTTATCTTGTCTGTATGTAGAAAAAATCCTCATGAGATTTTGATAGGAATTGTGTTGAACCCATGTATCAGTTTGCAAAGAATTGACATGTTACTATACTAAGTCTCCCTAACCATGAATATGGTAGGTCTCCCCATTTATTTAAATCTTCTTTGATATACTTCATCAGCATTTTTTATTGTTCAGCATATAAATCCTATATATGTTTGTTAGATTTACACGCATGTTTAATTTTTAAAAAAACTGCAAATGGGATTGTAGTTTTAGTTTAAGCTTCCTTGTTTTCATTAGTAATATAGAGAAATAAAACTTATTTTTATATGTTTATCTTGTATCCTGCAACCTTGTGGAACTTACTTATTCTAGGATTATTTTGTAGATTCCTTGAGATTTTCTATATAGACCATCATGTCATCTGCAAATAAAGTTTTATTTTACCTTTTCTGATCTGATTTTTTCCCCCTTACTTGCTTGTAGCACTGGCTAGCACTTCTATTACACTGATGAATAAGAGTGACGAGAGGAGATATCCTCACCTTGTTCCCAGTTTTAGGAGAAAACACTGAGTTTTTCATCATTAAATATAATATTATATAATTAAATATAAAAAATTATTAGAAGTTCTGTAACAAATTAAGGAAATTCCCTTCTATTCCTTTTTTCTGAGGGTTTAATCATGCACTACAGTTGAATTTTGTTAAATTTTTTCTTCATTGATTGATATGATCATTTGATGTTTCTTCTTTAGTCTATTAATGTGATTGATTTTTAAATACTGACTTTTGTTTCTAGCATGCTAATAGTTGCTCTTTCATGCATCTTTATAAAGACTGGTTTAAAATCTTTGTCAGATGATTCTATAATCTCTGTCATCTCAGTGTTGTCATCTGTACTGGGTGTTTTCTTGTTTTTGTTTTTTTATCATTTAGTATGAGATACCCACTGTTCTTGGTATAGTGAGTAATTTCTTATTAAAACTTGGGCTTTGGAGATATTATGCTTTGAAACACTAAATATTACTTAAACTTTCTGTTTTAGCTGGCTTCTTCTAACACCTCTCTGGCAGGAGAAGGGGGACACTGCCTCATTACTTCCTACTGCAGGTAGAAATCCACATTCTCCTCTCTAACTCAACTGACACCTAAAGGTGGGAATGCTTCTTATCACTCCTGGGTAGGAGTGGAGGTTCTGGCTCCCCACTAGGTTTCCACTGACACTTCCCTCTCTGGAGAGGTAGGAGCACCTTGTTACTGCTCCCCACATAGTCTCCATTGACACCTCGGTTAGGGAAAGTGGCCTTGTTACACCCGGGAGGTGATGAAAATCTTGACTCTCCATTAAGCTTCCTCTGACAACCCTGCAGCAGTGAGTGGGGAGGGAGCTCTTCATTATCCCCAGGTAGGAGTAGAAGTCGAGGCTCTCTACCTCTTTTCCACTGAGACCAAGGAGAGGGGGCTGTCATGATCATTACCGCCTGGTGAGAATGAAAAAAGCTCAGGCCTCCACTTAGCCTTGTCTGACATCACCCCAGTATGGGGGTCAAAGGCTTTTGCTGATATAGTTGGAGTGTAGCCATAAATATTTGTGTAGTGTTTGGCTGGAGTAGAGCATTTGAAGTTTTCTGTGTTGCTAACCTGTCTTGTTCCTGGTTCTTTGACTAAAATGAACAGACTTCTGTTGAGGATTTTCTTGTCTGTGTCCATTGACATTTCCAAGTTGATGGCTTCTTCAGATACAGTCTGGGTGAAAGAAAACCCAGGGAACTCACCATTATGTCCTTCCTTGCAGCCCAAGGTCCTAGATGTTCTGTCTTCTCTCCACCTTTGAGTCTTATTATGTTTATTTTATATATATTCCATGTACGGTTTTTAGTTGTACTTCATGTGAGAAATAAGGAAAAGTACACCTACTCTGTCTTCCTGGTTAAATTGTTTTTAAAGGAATTTTTCTGTTTTATCTAAGCTGCTGAATTTTTACTGTAAAGTTTTCACACTACTTTGTTATTATCCTTTTAATGTCTAAAGGGTCTGTTGTGATGGCATCACTCTGATTCTTGATATTAGTAATTTCTGCTTTCTCTTTATACTTGATATGTTTGGTAAAAGTTTATCAAACCTTTACCAAATTTCTCTTTTCAAATCAAATTATTACTTTGTTCATTCCTTTATTATTTTTTGTGTGCCATTTCATTTTTTCTTATTTTTTTAAAGATATTTTTGATGTGGACTATTTTTAAAGTCTTTATTGAATTTGTTACAATATTGCTTCTGTTCTATGTTTTGATTTTTTGGCCACGAGGCATGTGGGATCTTAGCTCCCCAACCAGGGATTGAACCCGCACCCCCTACATTGGAAGGTGAAGTCTTAACCATTGGACCACCAGGGAAGTCCCTCATTTTTTCTTATTTTTTATAAGTTTAATTTTAATTAATTTATTTTCTTTTTAATTTTTTATTATTTGAATCATTGATTTTAAATTTCTAACATAAACATTGGGAAGCTATATATTTCTCAGCACTATCCACTATTTCTTTTATTTAAAAGAGATAAAAATATCAGTTAAAAATATCTCCTAATTTTATTTTTGTTATTAATTTATGAGATTTTGGAGCATACTGCCTAATTGCAAAATATTTGGAGCTTTCCAATATATCTCACTTAAATGAAATTCTAATATATTTCTGTTGTGTTCTGAGAAAATTTTTGTAACATTACAGTCTTTTGAAATATATGAGACATTCATCAACATATTAGTGAAAAATCCATGTTCTCTTAAAAATCATATATTTTCTGTGGTTATGAATATAATACTGTACTCATTATTAATTAGGTCATACTAGTTGCCTAGTTGGTAGTGTTGTTCAAGTCTTCTATAACTGTACTGTTAAAATTTTCCAGGTTGTTCCATCAATGCCTGAAAGAGGTATTTTAAATCACCTACCATAATTGTGGATTTACCTATTTCTCCCTTAATGCTTTTTAGTTTGTGTTTCATGTATTTTTAAGCTTTATTACTTGGTGCACAACATTTGACATTATTATATGTTCATGATGATTGTCCCTTTTTGTTTCCAGCTGTATTTCTTGTATAAAATCTATTTTTTCTTATATTTATGTAACCACACTAGCTTTCTTTTTTATTTTTATTTTTTTATTTATTTATTTTTATTTATTTATTTATTTATTTATTTATTTATTTATTTATTTTTGGCTGTGCTGGGTCTTTGGTTCGTGCGAGGGCTTTCTCCAGTTGCGGCAAGTGGGGGCCACTCTTCATCGCGGTGCGGGGACCGCTCTTCATCGCGGTGCGCGGGCCTTTCACTATCGCGGCCCCTCCCGTCGCGGGGCACAGGCTCCAGAAGCGCAGGCTCAGCAGCCGTGGCTCACGGGCCCAGCCGCTCCGCGGCATGTGGGATCCTCCCAGACCAGGGCTCGAACCCGTGTCTCCTGCATTAGCAGGCAGATTCTCAACCACTGCGCCACCAGGGAAGCCCCACACTAGCTTTCTTAAAGAGTGTTTACATGATATGTGTTTTTATGGTCAATTCTATTTTACAGTACTATTGAGTATATGTCTCTATGGATGTAAATCAAACTTTAAACTTTTTTCTGGAAATATTTTCTCTACTTGATTTCTTTAATTTACTGATTTGTTCTTCAATTCCGTACATTCCACAATTTATTCTATTTTATTCTGTATTTCAACTGTTAAGTTTTTCATGCCTAATATTTTTCCTTATATTTTTTAATGTTTTCTTGTTTTATATTTGGAGTAACTTCTCTTATGCCTATTAATAAGTTTATTGTTATTTTTGGACCCTCTCTTCTAATATATCTGCTTAGGCTGTTTTATTTTAGGTGTTTTGCCCATTTTCATTTTAGATATTTTTATTATGGTGGGGAGAATATGCTATTTTGCTGTTTTCTTTCTCTTTTTTGCATTTGCTTTTTTTTTAATTTTTGAATTTTATTTTATTCATTTTTTTATACAGCAGGTTCTTATTAGTCATCAATTTTATACACATCACTGTATCCATGTCAATCCCAATCACCCAATTCATCACACCACCATCCCCCCACCCCCGCCACAGCTTTACCCCCTTGGTGTCCATACGTTTGTTCTCTACATCTGTGTCTCAGCTTCTGCCCTGCAAACCGGTTCATCTGTACCATTTTTCTAGGTTCCACATACATGTGTTAATATATGATATTTGTTTTTCTCTTTCTGACTTACTTCACTCTGTATGACAGTCTCTAGATCCATCCACGTCTCAACAAATGACCCAATATTGTTCTTTTTATGGCTGAGTAATATTCCATCATATATATGCACCACATCTTCTTTATCCATTCATCTGTTGATGGGCATTTAGGTTGCTTCCAGGACCTGGCTATTGTAAATAGTGCTGCAATGAACATTGGGGTGCATGTGTCTTTTTGAATTATGGTTTTCTCTGGGTATGTGCCCAGTAGTGGGATTGCTGGATCATATGGAAATTCTATTTTTAGTTTTTTAAGGAACCACCATACTGTTCTCCATAGTGGCTGTATCAATTTATATTCCCACCAACAGTGCAAGAGGGTTCCCTTTTCTCCACACCCTCTCCAGCATTTGTCGTTTGTAGATTTTCTTATGATGACCATTCTAACTGGTGTGAGGTGATACCTCCTTGTAGTTTAGATTTGCATTTCTCTAATAATTAGTGATGTTGAGCAGCTTTTCATGTGCTTCTTGGCCATCTGTATGTCTTCTTTGGAGAAATGTCTATTTAGGTCTTCTGCCCATTTTTGGATTGGGTTGTTTGTTTCTTTAATATTGAGCTGCATGAGCTGTTTATATATTTTGGAGATTAATCCTTTGTCCGTTGATTCGTTTGCAAATATTTTCTGCCATTCTGATGGTTGTCTTTCGTCTTGTTTATGGTTTCCTTTGCTATGCAAAAGCTTTTACGTTTCATTAGGTCCCATTTGCTTGTTTTTGTTTTTATTTCCATTACTCTAGGAGGTGGATCAAAAAAGATCTTGCTGTGATTTATGTCAAAGAGTGTTCTTCCTATTTTTTCCTCTAAGAGTTTTATAGTGTCCAGTCTTACATTTAGGTCTCGAATCCATTTTGAGTTTATTTTTGTGTATGGTGTTAGGGAGTGTTCTAATTTCATTCTTTTACATGTAGCTGTCCAGTTTTCCCAGCATCACTTATTGAAGAGACTGTATTTTCTCCATTGTATATCTTTGCCTCGTTTGTCATAGATTAGTTGACCATGGATGCGTGGGTTTATCTCTAGGCTTTCTATCTTTTTCCATTGATCTATGTTTCTGTTTTTGTGCCAGTACCATATTGTCTTGATTACTGTAGCTTTGTAGTACAGTCTGAAGTCAGGGAGTCTGATTCCTCCAGCTCCGTTTTTTCCCTCAAGACTGCTTTGGCTATTCGGGGTCTTTTGTGTCTCCATACAAATTTTAAGATGATTTGTTCTAGTTCTGTAAAAAATGCCATTGGTAATTTGATAGGGATTGCATTGAATCTGTAGGTTGCTTTGGGTAGTGTAGTCATTTTCACAATATTGATTCTTCCAATCCAAGAACATGGTATATCTCTCCATCTGTTGCTATCATCTTTAATTTCTTTCATCAGTGTCTCATACTTTTCTGCATACAGGTCTTTTGTCTCCTTAGGTAGGTTTATTCCTAGGTATCTTATTCTTTCTGTTGCAATGGTAAATGGGAGTGTTTCCTTAATTTCTCTTTCAGATTTTTCATCATTAGTGTATAGGAATGCAAGAGATTTCTGTGCATTAATTTTGTATCCTGCAACTTAACCAAATTCATTGATTAGCTGTAGTAGTTTACTGGTGTCATTTTTAGGATCCTCTATGTATAGTATCATGTCATCTGCAAACAGTGACAGTTTTACTTCTTCTTTTCCAATTTGTATTCCTTTTATTTATTTTTCTTCTCTGATTGCCATGGCTAAGACTTCCAAAACTATGTTGAATAATAGTGGTGAGAGTGGACATCCTTATCTTGTTCCTGATCTTAGAGGAAATGCATTCAGTTTTTCACCATTGAGAATGATGTTTGCTGTGGGTTTGTCGTATATGGCCTGTATCATGTTGAGGTAGGTTCCCTCTATGCCCACTTTCTGGAGAGTTTTTATCATAAATGGGTGTTGAATTTTGTCAAAAGCTTTTTCTGCATCTATTGAGATCATCATATGGTTTTTATTCTTCAATTTGTTAATATGGTGTATCACATTGATTGATTTGCATATATTTAAGAATTCTTGCATCCCTGGGATAAATCCCACTTGATCATGGTGTATGATCCTTTTAATGTGCTGTTGGATTCTGTTTGCTAGTATTTTGTTGAGGATTTTTGCATCTATATTCATCAGTGATATTGGTCTGTAATTTTCTTTTTTTTGTAGTATCTTTGTCTGGTTTTGGTATCAGGGTGATGGTGGCCTCATAGAATGAGGTTGGGAGTGTTCCTTCCCCTGCAAATTTTTGGAAGAGCTTGAGAAGGATGCGTGTTAGCTCTTCCCTAAATGTTTGATAGAATTCACCTGTGAAGCCATCTGCTCCTGGACTTTTGTTTGTTGGAAGATTTTTAATCACAGTTTCAATTTCATTACTTGTGATTGGTCTGTTCATATTTTCTATTTCTTCTTGGTTCAGTCTTGGAAGGTTATACCTTTCTAAGAATTTGTCCATTTCTTCCAGGTTGTCCTTTTTATTGGTATAGAGTTGCTTGTAGTAGTCTCTTAGGATGCTTTGTATTTCTGCGGTGTCTGTTGTAACTTCTCCTTTTTCATTTCTAATTTCATTGATTTGAGTCCTTTCCCTCTTTTTCTTGATGAGTTTGGCTAATGGTTTATCAAATTTGTTTATCTTCTCAAAGAACCAGCGTTTAGTTTTATTGATCTTTGCTATTGTTTTCTTTGTTTCTATTTCACTTATTTCTGCTCTGATCTTTATGATTTCTTTCCTTCTGGTAACTTTGGGTTTTGTTTGCTTTTCTTTCTCTGGTTCCTTTAAGTGTAAGGTTAGATTGTTTATTTGAGATTATTCTTGTTTCTTGAGGTAGGCTTGTATAGCTATAAACTTCCCTCTTAGAACTGCTTTTGCTGCATCCCATTGGTTTTGGATCGGCGTGTTTTCATTGTCATTTGTCTCTAGGTATTTTTTGATTTCCTCTTTGATTTCTTCAGTGATCTCTTGGTTATTTAGTAACATAGTGTTTAGCCTCCATGTGTTTTTGGTTTTTTACGTTTTTTTCCCTGTAATTCATTTCAAATCTCATAGCGTTGTGGTTAGAAAAGATGCTTGATATGACTTCAGTTTTCTTAAATTTACTGAGGCTAGATTTGTGACCCAAGGTGTGATGTCTCCTGGAGAATGTTCCGTGCACACTTGAGAAGAAAGTGTAATCTGCTGTTTTTGGATGGAATGTCCTGTAAATATCAGTGAAATCTGTCTATTCTGTCATTTAAAACTTCTGTTTACTTACTTATTTTCATTTTGGATGATCTGTCCATTGGTGTAAGTGAGGTGTTAAAGTCCCCCACTACTATTGTGTTACTGTAGATTTCCTCTTTTATAGCTGTTAGCAGTTGCCTTATGTATTGAGATGCTCCTATGTTGGGTTCATATATATTTTTAATTGTTATATCTTCTTCTTGGATTGATCCCTTGATCATTATGTAGTGTCCTTCCTTGTCTCTTGTAACATTCTTTATTTTAAAGTCTATTTTATCTGATATGAGTATTGCTACTCCAGCTTTCTTTTGATTTCCATTTGCATGGAATATCTTTTTCCATCCCCTCACTTTCGGTCTGTATGTGTCCCTAGGTGTGAAGTGGGTCTCTTGTAGACAGCATATATATGCGTCTTGTTTTTGTATCCATTCAGCAAGGCTGTGTCTTTTGGTTGGAGCATTTAATCCATTCACATTTAAGGTAATTATCGATATGTATGTTCCTATGACCATTTTCTTAATTGTTTTGGGTTTGTTTTTGTAGGTCGTTTTCTTCTTTTGTGTTTCCCACTTAGAGAATTTCCTTTAGCATTTGTTGTAGAGCTGGTTTGGTGGTGCTGAATTCTCTTAGCTTTTGCTTGTCTGTAAAGCTTTTGATTTCTCCATCGAATCTGAATGAGATCCTTGCCGGGTAGAGTAATCTTCGTTGTAGGTTCTTCCCTTTCATTACTTTAAGTATATCATGCCACTCCTTTCTGGTTTGTAGAGTTTCTGCTGAGAAATCAGCTGTTAACCTTATGGGAGTTCCCTTGTATGTTATTTGTCGTTTTTCCCTTGCTGCTTTCAATAATTTTTCTTTGTCTTTATTTTTTGCCAATTTGATTACTATGTGTCTCTGCATGTTTCTCCTTGGGTTTATCCTGTATGGGACTCACTGCACTTCCTGGACTTGGGTGGCTATTTCCTTTCCCATGTTAGGGAAGTTTTTGACTATAATCTGCTCAAATATTTTCTCTGGTCCTTTCTCTCTCTCTTCTCCTTCTGGGACCCCTATAATGTGAATGTTCCTGCGTTTAATGTTGTCCCAGAAATGAATGTTGTCTTCATTTCTTTCCATTCTTTTTTCTTTATTCTGTTCCGCAGCAGTGAATTCCAGCATTCTGTCTTCCAGTTCCCTTATCCGTTCTTCTGCCTCAGTTATTCTGCTATTGATTCCTTCTAGTGTAGTTTTCATTTCAGTTATTGTATTGTTCATCTCTGTTTGTTTGTTCTTTAATTCTTCTAGGTCTTGGTTAAACATTTCTTGCATCTTCTCGATCTTTGCCTCCATTCTTTTTCCGAAATCCTGGATCATCTTCACTATCATTTTTCTGAATTCTTTTTCTGGAAGGTTGCCTATTTTCACTTCATTTAGTTGTTTTTCTGGAGTTTTATCTTGTTCCTTCATCTGGCACATAGCCCTCTGCCTTTTCATACTGTCTATCTTTCTGTGAATGTGGTTTTTGTTCCACAGCCTGCAGGATTGTAGTTCTTGCTTCTGCTGTCTGCCCTCTGATGGATGAGGCTATCTAAGGCTTGTGTAAGTTTCCTGATGGGAGGGACTGGTTGTGGGTAGAGCTGACAGTTGCTCTGGTGGGCAGAGCTCAGTAAAACTGTAATCCGATTGACTGCTGATGGGTGGGGCTGGGTTCCCTCCCTGTTGGTTGTTTGCCCTGAGGTAACCCTACACTGGAGCCTACCTGGGCTCTTCGGTGGGGCTAATGACAGACTCTGGGAGGGCTCACGCCAAGGAGCACTTCCCAGAACCTCTGCCGCCACTGTCCCCATCCCCACGGTGAGCCACAGCCACCCCCCACCTCCACAGGAGACCCTCCAACACCAGCAGGTAGGTCTGGTTCAGTCTCCCCCGGGATCACTGCTCCTTCCCCTGGGTCCTGATGTGCACACTACTTTGTGTGTGCCCTCCAAGAGTGGAGTCTCTGTTTCCCCCAGTCCTGTTGAAGTCCTGCAATCAAATCCCACTAGGCTTCAATGTCTGATTCTCTAGGAATTCCTCCTCCCATTGCCAGACCCCCAGGTTGGGAAGCCCGACATGGGGCTCAGAACCTTCACTACAGTGGGTGGACTTCTGTGGTATAAGTGTTCTCCAGTCTGTGAGTCACCCACCCAGCAGTTATGGGATTTGGTTTTACTGTGATTGCGCCCCTCCTACCATCTCATTGTGGCTTCTCCTTTGTCTTTGGATGTGGGGTATCTTTTTTGGTGAGTTCCAGTGTCTTCCTGTCGATGATTGTCCAGCAGCTAGTTGTGATTCTGGTGTTCTCACAAGAGGGAGTGAGAGCACGTCCTTCTACTCCACCATCTTGGTTCCTCTTCTCTTTTGAGTTTTTATGTAAACAACTTTTGGCAGTAGCCTTTTAAAAGCCTGCTAGTGTTGGAGGGCCTCCTGCAGAGGCAGGGGGTGGCCCTGTTCCACCGTGAGGACAAGGACACCGGCAGCAGAAGCCCCAGGAAGCACTCCCTGGCATGAGCCCCTTCAGAGTCTGCATGCGTTTGCTTTTTATTCTCTTGTTTTTCCTTTCTTGCCTTCTTTTGGGTATTCAAATATTTTTTTAGTGTCGCATTTTAATCCCTGTATTTGGATTTTTGGCTATATCTCTTTGTAATACTTTTTTTAGATTTTTTTCTTGTTGTTTGATGCAGACCTCTATATAATTACATTAGTCCTAGCTTGCTAATTATATTGTCCACATTACCTATATATTCTTCCTAATTTTTTGTCTGTTTGAACTGTTCATAATCAAAAGGAAGATGTTGAGATCTCTTACAATGAAGGCAAGTTTATCACTTTCCTCTTGTGGTTCTAGAAATTTATTAGGTGTACAGATGCATAAAATACTACATTTTATTTTGTACCTTTTAAAGATTTTTTTTTTTTGATGTGGACCATTTTTTTTTTTTTTTTTTTTTTTTTTATAATGAGGATCTTGAATCAGATGCGTATGTTTGATTGATTGATTGATTGATTGATTTTGGCTGTGTTGGGTCTTCGTTTCTGTGCGAGGGCTTTCTCCAGTTGTGGCAAGCGGGGGCCACTCTTCATCGCGATGCGCGGGCCTCTCTCGTTGCGGAGCACAGGCTCCAGACGCGCAGGCTCAGCAGTTGTGGCTCACGGGCCCAGACGCTCTGCGGCATGTGGGATCTTCCCAGGCCAGGGCTCGAACCCGTGTCCCCTGCATTAGCAGGCAGATTCTCAACCACTGCGCCACCAGGGAAGCCCTATTTTGTACCTTTTAAAATTATACAATAACTCTCTTTGTTCCCTACCCTCTCCATCCCTAATAATGCTTTTTTACCGTAAAGTATATATTCTCTGATAATTGGATACCCCAAGTTTCTTTTTATTTATATTTGCCTGATATTTCTATTCCTATCTTTTCACTTTACATGAAATTATATTTTAGATGTTTCACTTGTAAACTATGCATATCTGTATTTTATTTTTATTTAGTTCATCAATCTTTGTCTCTTAACTTGTAAGTTTAGTTTAATTATATTTATTGTTACTATTGGTATTTTTTGTCCTTGTTTTCATCTTTTCACATTCTTTCTTACTTTTTAAATAATTGATAACTATTTCTCCCCCCAAATAAGATGAGAATTCACCTGGCTTTCATATTCCTTGCTCTTTCCCAAGTCTTACATTTTATTGATATCATCTAGACTTATACTGTCCAAAAAGTAGTCACTAGCCACATGTGGCTATTAAGATTAACGTTAATTAAAATTAAATACAATTTAAACATTCAGTCCCTAAGTCATAGAAGCCATATCTCAAACATTCAATAGTTATGTGGCTAGTGGCTACCATTTACAGGGTGAAGATGTAGAATACTTCCATCATAACAGAAAGTTTTCTTGAATAGAATTGATCCAGACTTTCAAATCAGGGAAATTATGGATATACTTTGGGGGAGGGAGCTATAACTATTTTGTTTTAGGATACATACATTTTATCAAGGTGTTTAATCATCTCTGCTTCATATATTTCTTGTGGTGTACTCTGGATTTTTTTTGTCTTATTTATTAATTTATCCAAAAGGCTTTTCAAGTGGGTCTTTGTGTAGTTAATTTCTGTAACCCCTGATGCTTTAGAATATTGTTGAACAAACCCTTACAATTAAATAGAGTTTGGTTGGGTATAAAATCCTAGTTCTAAGTTTTTTCCTTCAAAACTTTAAAATTGCTATTGTATTTCCTTCATGAATCTATTACAGCTGTTGGAAAATGTGAGGTCAATGAAAATCTTGGGTTTTTTTCTATTTGATATGCTATTTCTCTTGGAATCATTGGATTTTTTTCTTTGTTTTGATATTCCTAAATTTGCCATACATTTGCTAGGGGCAAGATTTTTTTTTATGTTTTGTTTCCCTTCCCCCTTTGACTCTCCATGGCTTTTCTCATACGGTGCTCTTTTCTCTTTTTTAAGTCTGGAAAATTCATCTACATTATTCAAGTATTTACTTATCTCCCCTTTGTTGAGATATCATTTTTCTGGGATTTCTATTATTTGGACTTCAGCATTTTTACTTCTACCCTCCATAATTTTTGGCTCTCCTTTTTTTTAAAAAAAAAATTCTTCGTTAGTTTTTGGTTCTTTCTGGAAAAAACTTTTTATTTGGTCTCTGAAGTTTACTGATTTGTTCCTCAGTTCTATCCATTCTATTATTTATTCTATCTATTTTATTCTATATATTTCAACTATTATGTTTTCTTATGTCTCATATTTTCCCTTGGTTCCTTCCTTTATGTTTTCTTGTCCTAGTTTCATATTTGAACTATCTTCCTTTACTCCTATTAGTATGTTTATTATTATTTTTGTCTCCTCTCTTCTAATATTTCTGCCTAGGTTGGAATCTGTAATCCAACATATTGCTTGTCTTTGGAAATATTTGTTTCCCTAATGTGTTATTTTTGGGTCAGCTGCCTCATTTTTACACAACACTATTGCTTATTCTACTAAGAAATGTATATAGAGAAGGACAGCCTCAGATATTGTCAGCTAGAAAAGCTAGAAAGTGGGAAGTTGATGCATCTCCCACAGGGTGGAAAACCTCAAATACAAGGAAACAAGTCAGTTACTCCCCACCCACACACAGCTCTCAGACCTTCATCCGTTTGCCCCTAGAGAAATAGCATTAGTAAGATAAACTCCTTAGATGTTACTTCCTTTGTCAGTTTAGAGCGGGTGAGGTGAGAAAGCAACTGTCAAGGATTAGTTAGTCTCATTTCCTCTGGAATCATACTGCTCAGCGTTTCTCTATTGCCCTGATTTTATCCCTGAGTCCACCAGGACTAATCCCAGTTGGAGCAGATATAATACACCACACTGTGTATTCAAGGCAAAGCTGGCAAACAGCCAGAGAAGCTCAATACCTTCTGTTCCTCTTTTACCCTCTCACAGATCTCCAAGCTGCCTCCTGTTCCAAGCCAAAGCCACACACAGAAATCTAAAAACAAATCCACCCCCACTCCCACATTATCTGGGGAAGTCTTCCAGCTTCCTTAAGTTCTCCTGGGACTAAAGAAATAGCCAGATGTGCCACATCAGCTTATTTCCTTGAAATGACTGGATGATTTTTAAATGTAAACAAGATATGCATGTTTTCTTTCCTAAATAAATTTACCTAGAATTAGATCATTCAGCTGAATGTGTCCTTTAAAATCCCTTTCTAATTACAAAACCTATTTGTATCAGCCTAGCTTCCTTTTTCCCTCTTTACTTCTCCATTTTGTGTTCTAAGAAGAAAGCAGAAGTCTAAACCAAACAGCTCATGTATCTTTAGTTGTAAGACCCACCTATTGCTAATGGAGGTGTCATTTGAGGTCACCTGAGTCACTGCATGGAAGATTTACCATCTCAAGAGATATTAGAAGGACTCAAATATAAATTTTATTATGACATTATCTTCAGTTGCAACAAAATAAAAGGTGCCTGGATCAGTTCAAAAGGCTATGTTTGGCAAATAAGCATATGAAAACACTCAACATCATATATCATGAGGAACTGCAAATTAAGACAACAATAAGATACCACTACACACCTATTAGAAAGGCCAAAATCCAGAGCACTGACAGTATCAAATGCTGGGGAGGATGCGGAGCAACAGGAACTCTCATTCTTTGCTGGTGGGAAAGCAAAATGTTTCAGCCACTTTGAAAGACAATTTGGAGTAACCATACAATCCAGCAATCTCTTTCCTTGGTATTTAGCCAAATGCATGAAACTTATGTTCACACAAATACCTGAATATGGATAATTATAGAAGCTTTTTCATAATTGCCAGAAATTGGAAGCAACTAAGATATCCTTTAGCAAGTGAATGGATAAACAGACTGTAGTACATCCAGAAATGCAATTTTATTCAACACTGAAAAGAAATGAACTATCAAGAATGAAAAGACATGGAAGAAACTTAAATGCATATTGCCACATGACAGAAGCCAATCTGAAAAAAGTTACATACTTTATGATTCCAACTCTATGACATTCTGGAAAAGGGAAAACTTTGGAGACAATAAAAGGATCAGTGATTGTCAGGGGCTGGGTGGGTGGGAAGAAATGTGCAGAGTAAAGAAGATACTTTATATGGTACTATAATGGTGGATATATGGCATTATATGTTTGTCCAACCCCTAGAATAGACAACACTAAAAGTGGACACTAACGTAAACTATGTACTTTGAATGATAACAATGTGTCAATGTAGTTTCATCGATTATGACAAATGTACCATCTGGTGGGCAATGTTGATAGTGGGGGAGGCTGTGTGCATGTGAGGGGGGGGCAGGAGGTACTTGGGAACTCTCTGTACCTTCCACTCAATTTTACTGTGAACCCAAAACTGCTCTAGAAAATAAAAGCTTTCTCTTTTCTCTTCAATCATGGGAATGAACCTCAAAAATTTAGTGAACCATGAATGTGTGTGGCAACTAATCAGATTATCCCAATTGCTTTGGGTTCTGCTACAGTTGAATATATTTTGTTGTTTACACTTGATATCCTTATACAACTTTCTTATTCAGCGACCACCAAGAGAGAAAATGATAGCTTCAAATATAAATATTGCTCATTCTTGATTCTTTACAAGTTAAATTTTCAATATTGTCTGTAGCCTTTGTTTCTAATACTTAACTTTGGCTTCCTTTTACTTCAGTTAAAGCCCCAAAGTTTTTTATCAGTTGGAATGAAATATCAATACCAATAAAATATCCTATGTTTATAATTTAATTACAATGTATTGGATAAGAGGTTGTGACTGCTGAAAAACATATATATTTTAAAATATTTTTGTAATCAAATAACTTTTCCTGTTCCTGATGCTAATTTCCATGAACAAACAAGATCAATTAAGATATAGGAATGGGATATAGGTAGCAAATGATGGCTGATATATTCCCATTAAATCTTTGGTTCTTAGTGAAGAGTACACATCGGGATCACCTCTAGAATTTATTAAAAATCTGATGTTTTGATTCCTTCCTCCTCTGTTCAAATTCTGTTGGTATAAAGTGGGGCCCTTATTATTTTAAAGTAATATAGATGATTTCAGTGCTCACCTTTCATCAAGACTCATTATTGCAGGAGAGAGAATATTGTAATACTCTCTCTAAATATTTTAGTGACCAAAAACTATCAATCCAATGAGGCTAGAAATGATTTTATAGAAAAACAATAGATTCAGGTTTCCAAATAATCAATTGAAATAGAAACATTTATAACTAATGATTGTAAAATGATATAAAATGTAACCAGTGTCATTTGGTGTAAAGCCATCCAGTTTTCAGATATTAAATTTTCTCAGTGGCAAATTTAAATATGCTATGAAGGCACATTTTAAAAAATTTGAGTACTCTTTAATTTTTAAAAATTTTTTATTGAAATATAGTTGATTTACAATGTTGTGGTAGTTTCAGGTGTACAACAAAGTGATTCAGTTTCATATGTGTATACATATATATATATATATTCTTTTCCATTATAGGTTATTGCAAGATATTGAGTATAGTTCCCTGTGCTACACAGTAGGACCTTGTTGGTTATCTATTTTATATGTAACAATATGTGTGTGTGTGTGTGTGTGTGTGTGTGTATATATATATATATATTATATATATATAATATAATATGTATATTTTAATCCCCAACTCTTAATTTATCCCTCTCCCTGATTTTCCACTTTGGAAAACCCTTTGTTTTCTAGGTCTGTGAGTCTGCTTCTATTTTGTAAATAAATTCATTTGTATCATTTTTTTAGATTCCACATATAAGTGATATCATATGATATTTGTCTTTCTCTGTCTGACTTACTTCACCTAATATGATAATCTCTAGGTCCATCCATATTGCTGCAAGTACTCTTAAAACAGGTTAAAATACCTATTTCATTTGTTCAGCGATGATATGAGATATTAGCATGAGAAAGGTCAATTATCTGGTTTCTCAATTCATTGTTTACAGCTTAGTTAGAAATAATTACTCCATTACTGTGACAAGTAATGGATTAAAGTCACTGGTGAAAAGGTTGGGCCAATGAGCTGAATTGAGCCTACACATTCCTCCCTTTTGAGGTTCTTTTCCTACTGGGTGTGAGTATAGCATGGGTTAGGGCAAGTAGTCGAGAATCTGTATCTGTGAAATACCTGGGGGATACCAGTGTGAGAGCTCAGGAAAAAGGCAAAGTCAGGTTTTCAAGTTTGATCCAATAACGATACCACCATGAAAACTCTCAGAAACAGGAAGAGCTGTGCTCCTTCTAATTTTTATGTATGTTTGGTTGGCTTTGCTCTGTTTATGTAGTTTTATTATCCTTGTTGATACTACGTTTGTTTTTATTTTATGGGTGCTATCCATCTCCTATCAATCCTGTTTACTTCTCTTGTTTGTTTACTTTTTTGTCTTCAGATAGTTTGGAGTAAAACTTAGAGCTCATACTTAAACTTGTAGGGCTGTATGTTTTATATTTCACTGGTCTCATCTTACCCATGGCTTTATGGTTTCTGGAACTTTCTTGCTTTCTTAGTTTCTAATTCTCTTAACTGTTTCTCTTCCTTTTGTTATACTTTTTGAAACCTCCACAATTTGTGTGTGCACAATGTGTGCGTATGTTTAATGAAGGGTGGTGTATGTAAATATATAAAGAGACTCCTTAAAAAATAAATAAATAAAACGCTTTATTTCAGGCTAACCTCGATAAACCTGATGAACCATAACTTCATACATGCTATTGTTGAATCTCATTATCTCCCTAGAATGCCCCTTTCTTCTCGTTTCCTTTATAGGCCTGACAAACCTGCTATTTTAAGTTTAAACGGCACCTCCCTGAGAAATTTCTCATGCCCTGCTTTGATAAATATTTCCCCCGTGTTCCCTGGTGCTGTTATTTTAGCAATAAATTTATTTCTATATTTATTTACATCAGTCTTTAGAACGAGGCTGTGTGTCCCAGGACAGCAGGGAAAGAGGTTAATCTTTCTATCCCAAAAGTCAACATAGTAAATTGACATTTTTGTAAATGTTTGCATTAAAGAACAAAAGAAAACAACCAGGTAAGTGTAAGTTGCATAATGCTAAATCCAGAGTCTTGACCGAAGACTTTTGTTAAGGACTTTTTGAGTACTTACCATTTTCCAGGCTCTGTGCTATCAATAGCGGGAAGAATGGGGAGAAAAATTAAAAGTTATTTTCAGAAGGAGTGGACAGCCAAGGGGCATAAAATTTGACTCCAGCAATAGATAAATTTTCACTGGTAACACTGTAGAAAGGAAATTATAGCTGGAGATAAAGGGGAATTTCTCTACTTAGTACTATAACGTTAAATGAGCCTTTCTGTTCAAAATAGTTTTGCTGCAGACAGTATGGTTGTGTAGAAGGGACTAAAAACTTGGAGTCAGAATAGTTGGGTTTGAGACCCTATTTCAACACGTCCTAGCTGAGTAATCTAGAGAAAAATAACCTACTCTCATTTTTATCTCTGTTTTCTCATCTGTAAAATGAGGACAATGTTGTAAGGATTAAGCGAAGACATACATGCACACACATACACACAGGCTTGTATAAATCATATTGTACTCTACAGTTGTAAACTTTTATCATTACCCTATGATATTCTAACTTTTTAAAAAATCACCAAATTTACAATCATTTGTGATTTCATTTTTTCTAATAGTTTTATGGATCCAGTGCTTGTTGATTTCCCTCAGATATCAATTCCAGGTCATTTTACATGGCAGCCCCAAATCTAGGACAGTGTTTGATTTAACCCAGAAGTTCTGGCTGAGATTTAGACTTAATGGAAGAGGAGGAATAAGGGTATGGAGACAAATTCTAAAAGCACTTCATAGACGCAACAAAACACTAAAAAAAATAGAGGCTCACCAATGAAGTATCTACACATAATAAGTAACTTTGCGCTACTTCCTGCTCAAAGATGCGTGAAACAGTAGCCTGTACAGAGAAGGGCTCCACCTTTGACAAATCCAAGAATGGAAGCATCTTATGGGTAGATCCTTGACAGATGGACATTATCTGCCCTTCTAGACTATGGACATCTCTCTTTTTTTCTCTTTTTCTTTTTATGTTTTTCATACTACCTTTACACATTTCTTAGAAAACCCTCTTTAGATATTGGCAATTTGTGAATTGTTAATTGCATTTCATAGGAAATTTAAAGATGCCCACAGAGTTCAAATTATTTACTAAGTCTAAAAGGCTAGTTAATGGAAGAGCTGGGAGAACTGTCTCTGCTTTTATCCCTATGTATTGTATATCCCCCACACATAACATTTTTTTAAAACTTTTCCTGATTCTTTTCTGAACATTTCCATTAAATTTGCTCTTGACTCTCTCCGGGTCCCCATCTGACACTTCAGCTTTTCGCTGGGTCTGCTCGGCCTGCTATTGGCAAGTAGGACTAAAGGAGTCTGCCTACAACTGGCTGCTGTAGACTCCATTCTAATTATAGTTATAAGATGTCCCCAAAGACACACAAACCTCAGCAGGCTACTTCACAGCAGTTGGAGTTTAGAAAGCCAAACGGGTGACACACATTGACTTAGGAGGGAAAATGTTATATACTGAGTCATTATGTACTTGGCCTCTGAATCAGGGGCTTTCTCAAATGCAACAATTTGTGCAGTCAGAGGCTGCAATCACCTTCATCAGAAGTTACTGGGACATCAGGAGGAGACCATTATCTATAGTCAGATTGTTATCGCCCTGTTTTTCACTTAGACAAACTTACCAGCTTCCTTTAGGTCCCCATCAGGGTTGTACACTAAGGATTTCAACACTCAGCTCATGCAGATGCTTGGTAAGGCTAGGAAAGCAACCTAAGACATGTTTCTTGCTAAGAAGTGGCTAGCAAGACCCTTGCTTTAAAACAAGGTTCTAAAATACTAAGAATAAAGTGAGTAAAATGATCAACTCAAAAATATGTTCACCAAGAAGCAACATATAAAAAGAATTAGTGGGTTAGGAAATGAGCAAGGCTGAAAACTGTGGTAATGTGCGTGAGGATGTGGAACCCCACAAATTGCCTCCAGCTGTTTTAAGGAGAAAATAAATATATTAAAATGATATTAGGCCCTTAAGCCTTTTAAAGGAATGACATTCTGATATATTCTACAACATGGATGAACCTTGAAAACATTGTGCTAAGTGAAATAAACCAGTTCTGTGAAAGAAAAAAATACTGTATAATCCCACTTATTAGGGTACCTAGAATCGGCAAATTCATATGGACAGAAGGTGAAGAAAGGTTATCAGGCCTGGGGAAAGTAGTAATGGGAAGTATTTAATGGGTACAGAATTTCTGTTTGGGATGATGAACAAGTTCTGAAAATGGATAGTGGTGATGGGTACACAGCATTGTGAATGTACTTATGCCACTGAACTGTAAACTTAAAATTGGTTAAAATGGTAAAATTTTTATATATATTTTCAAAAAAACAACCAGGTTTAAAAAAATGGGCAAAAGAGCCTAACAGACAACAGGTATATAAAAAAGTGCTCAACCTTATTGATCATCAGGGAAATGCAAATCAAAACCACAATGAAATATCACCTCACACTTGTTAGGATGGCTAGTATCAAAGAGGCCAGAGATCAGAAGAGTTGGCGAGGGTGTGGAGAAAAGGGAAACTTTGTGCACTGTTCGTGTGAGTGTTAATTGGTACAGCTGCTATGGAAAACAGTATGAAGTTTCCTCCAAAAAATTTAAAATGGAACTACCATATGATTCAACAGTTCTACCTCTGGGTATTTATATAAACTAATTAAAATCAGGGTCTCAGAGAGTTATCTGCAATCCCATGTTCATTGCAGCACTCTTCATAATACCCCAAATGTGGAAGCAATGTAACATCAATGAATGAATGGGTTTTTAAAATGTGTTATATACGTAAAAAGGAATATTATTTGGCCTTAAAAAAGGAAGGAAATCCTGTCATATGCAACAACATGGGTGAACCTGCAGGACATTATGCTAAATGAAATAAGTGAATTACAGAAGGACAAATACTGCATGATTCCATTTACATGAGATCTCTGAAATAAGCAAACTCTTGGAAGCAAAAAACAGAATTGTGGTTGCCAGAGGCTGGGAGGGGAAAATGGGGAGTTGCCAGTCAATGCGTATAAAATTTCAGTTATGCAAGATGAATAAGAACGGGAGAGCTGCTGTCTAATATTGTACTTACAGGTAACAATACTTTGATGTACATTTAAGTATCTGTTGTTAAGAGGACAGATGTCATGTCAAATGTTCTTACCACAATACATTTTTAAAAATTTATTTTATAAAAAAGAGTATGGACTTCAACACCAGGTGTGAGAGAGAAAAGAATTAAATTTTAACAAGGAGATACTTTCATAGTAAACTGCATACCATAATTTTCTTCTGCTTAGGGATTTAGTTTCCATAACAATATTACTTATTTAGCAGATTAAGAATAGTAATATTGTATTAGTGTTGAGCAGAATAGCAGACTGTCCAGGACTCATTGCTAAGCAATGTCTAAAGTTGTCATTGGCAAGGGAAGGTCTTTTTCTGGAAGCAATATATAGCGGTGATGATGAAGTGGAAAGCATGTGCCCTAATAATAGGAGCAGCTACTTTATTAGTCAGGATGGCTTCTGTCACAAAAAAGAGCAAATTTAACTTGAAATGGCTTAAACAATAAGAAAATTTTATTGGTCATGCAACAGAAGTCCCAAGAAAGTACACGGTGACTCAGGCAGTTATTAATCTACTAGTTCATGACATCATTAAAAGACCAGGTTTTAGGCTTTTCCTTTTTCTGCTCTATCTATCTTATTCAGTATATCAGCCATGCCCTCATAATCACAACATGGCTGCAACAATACCAGATAGGATATCCAAATAGCCAGAAGGGACAAGGATATCTTTCCTAGAAATTCCCCAGCATATCTCCTGTCTTGTCCCATTGGCAAAAAAGGTGGGGGATGGGGGTAGGGTGGGTTAATACACTTACCTCCAAATCAATCAACCACTGGTAAGGGAAATGAGATTATTATGATTGACTTAGAGTGATAGAAATGTATCCAGGAGATGGAGTTAGTTAGGATTATCTTTTTTGTTTAATTTTTTATTTTATATTGGAGTATAGTTGATTTACAATGTTGTGTTAGTTTCAGGTGTACAGCAAAGTGATTTAGTTATGCATATTCATTTATCTATTCTTTTTCAGATTCTTTTCCCATATAGGTTATTACAGAGATTATCTTTTCATGCATGCATGAAAATGGAAATGCATATGGAAAACTGAACAAAATTTGGGTTCTGAAAAGCAAGAAAGGAGTTTTTGGTAGGTAACCTACAATGTTTGTTTCATCACCAGTCAACTAAGCTGATGGTTGCTGTGGGCAATGTGATTCCAGTGTTGACAAACCATTTGATTACTTTTAAAATGCTGGAGATCTGGATGTTTACGCAAGATCTCCCAAGTTTTAAATATTGGCAATACATTCAAAACATTAAAAAATACTTTTTGGCCAAAATCATTGAGGCCAAATAAAATAAATCTGCAGTCCAGACACATCCTGCTGGCCAGCAGTTTACAACCTCTGGTTTACGTTATTAATTTATTTAACTAAAACTTTTTCTACTTAGAAAGTAATGTTCACTTTAAGCTTGCCAGTAACTGAATTATACAAATTTCTATGAAAAAACAATTTAATAAAGTCTTAATCAATTGTAGTGAACTTCCAATGACACAGCTAATAAGAATTCCAGAAGATAATGTAGGGTAGGAAAAAGACATGATAAAAACCAGAGAATGTTTGTATAATTTTCTTTGTAACTGAGGGTTCTAATTTGACAGTTTCAGGGTTAAAACAATTAAGCTATTGCTAGTCATCAAATGAGGAGTATACAATTTTCTCCCATCCTTCCCAGTTTCCTGTGATTTCTTGTTTTTTGTTTTCATTAGAGGGTGAATTAATTCCTACTGAATGAGAAGATCAAGGTGCTCAAAACCCTTTAACAAATATTAGTCAACATCACAGTAAAAAAGGGGGGGGTGTGTGGGAAAGGTTAGGAAATTCACCTAATTAGATATTTCAGCTTTATAGCTCTTTCTTTAGAGCCATCCTCTTTCCCATGAGTATAGAGAACAGAAAATTTTAATTCATACAAAGATTCTCAAGAGTATGTCTCTCTTGAAAGTTTTATGTCTTCAAAGTATAATCAAGAAATAGTAACCTCCTTGAGTGTCAACAGCAACATTAGTACATTTCTCTTCCATCCAGATTGTCCAGTCTTCTAAGTTGATCATTTACCCACCAATCCTTGCTTAGCTGTTACTTCAGACTTTTGGATTGGAGCCCTAAAAAAAGACAGAGCTCTTAAATAATGAACTTTTCTAAAAATTTAGATATTACATAACTTTGAACTATTAAGAAATTAAAATGATTTCTCTGTAGTCACACTTCCTATTCTGTAGCTTATTTGATACTTCACAGTGAAGGAG
This sequence comes from Balaenoptera acutorostrata, assembly GCF_949987535.1. Classification (NCBI taxonomy): domain Eukaryota; kingdom Metazoa; phylum Chordata; class Mammalia; order Artiodactyla; family Balaenopteridae; genus Balaenoptera; species Balaenoptera acutorostrata. The sequence continues at coordinate 14,519,086 of NC_080069.1, forward strand.
TGGAAACATAAGAGGGTAGAGAAAGGAGAGAAAAACATCACACTGGGATTCAACTATCCACCTGGCCACTTATCAAATGTAGAAGGTGGGGCATCGGGAGAAGAATTATGCCATGCTGAGTAATTTTTCTGTGGAGAATTTTCTCCATCTCACTATCCCTGGGTAATTTTTCTGAGAAAACAAAGAATATTGGGGTCATCATCACTTTCTAGCAAAGACCCTTACATCTTCTTTCTCTTGGTTTTTGTCCAAGCTCAGAAGGAAGACATATACTAGAACCCAAAATATACTCATATAGACACTGTCCTTAGTGAACATCTTCTAGGAAGACATGGTTAGAACTTCTGTCCTTGATTCTAGGAGGGCTACAAGATTAGAATAGTTTGGTTATACATCTCTTACCTTAAGTGTAGACATTGGCTTATCCTTGAAAACAGTAGAGGAAAGTCTTTTTGTGTCTTTATGCTATATTAGGGACAAAAATAATGGTAGGGCATTAGGAATGCTGTGCAATTCCCATCTTTGCTGTACTTATTTCCTTATTTAAATCCTTCCTTACCTCCTTGTCACTTATTTTAAATTCTACCCAACTCTCAGGGTCCAGTACAAATTCCAACCACTTAGTCAATGGACCTTCCTCTTACTTCCCATTCCTACCCCATTCATTGTCCCCTCACCATACTTCTCTCACTCAGTAGTATTGCCTGCTTTGGCACATGTAATATATGAGGAGTTAAGTGCTCCATATGCATATGACTTGTTTTCCCACCAAAAATTATTGAAAAAAATGACCTTAAGTTTTAATTCCTTCTCATTTACTCACAACAAAGTACCAAGTATGAGGGGAATATGTTCCGGATTCACTTGAGCTAATGACTCTACCTGTTACTTCATGAGTGCTTGGCTTTTATTCTGGGTTTGCCTTCATGTGCTCCATTTTTCATACCCTTCCTCCTCTAGAAAACTGTGAATAATATAGGCCTTATTCTATCTAGAATAAACAAGTACAGTCTAATTTATAATACAATTTTGTATCCTCCAAAACAAGCATCTAGAAACTAACCTGTGAAGGAGACAATTCAACTTCTACAGCAGAACCATTTATCATTTCTTAACAATTATGTAACAGTAGAACTATTTTTAACAGTAAAAAATTAATAGCCATTCTAATTTGTAGATAGTGAGTAGGCCTTCTTTCTCAGATATTCCTATGGGCTATGATATCTCAGGTTACCTTAGCATACCCTGAAAGGGAACCCAGAAATCTGAAGACACCCTTCACATTGGGCACAAGAGACTTTTAAAACACCTCCAGTGACCATCTGATACTTACAAGGAAAGAGAATGACACAGATGTAGGAATCGGCAGTGGAGAAAAATCTGGCTTCATAATTAGCTAGTAAGAAGGTAAAAAAAAAAATTTAAAAAACGGGGCCTCGAAAACAGGTGTGCTTAACGGAAAGGCTTAAATCACTTTCAGAAATGGAAGACTAGGAATCTTCTAAACCTGTACATTTAATTGCTTTCACTTAGGTGCACACATGCAGTTCAGAAATAAGCTCAATGCCAACAGACATATGATGAAGATAGCATTCTCTGAAGCAGATCGGTTCTCTTCTTTAATGAATTAGCTTTTCAGACCCGGTAATTCAGGTTGAAGGGTTAAATTTAGTAGTATAATGGAAAGGCAAGCTCGTATTTCGTCTTTTCAAAAAGTTTTGCAGAAGAATCCATATTTTCTATGAATATTCACACAGATCTGAACATTCTCCTGAAGAAATACTTGGGCATTGTGGTTTATGTCTTTCACTAGTATTCCCTTGAGGTTAGATCGGCAGGGAGTTTGAAGAGAAGTTACCAACTCACAACAGAAGCTGGGGGCACATCCTCCTCTGCCGGAAGGTCAGGTGTGTCGAGCTTCATCTAAAAAGAACAAAGTAAAATTTTAAAATGGGTTTGTATGAAATCATGTGTGTGAAAATTTTGAAAATTGTAAAGCACTATAGAATTTAAAGAATGTTTCATTCAATAAAAATAAATTTAAAAAAATGAAACGATTGGTATCCTAATTTCAGCTTCCAAATAAGCACCCCTTTCTGATCGTGGGAGCTCAGAACTAAGATGACACTAAGAGATTGGATGGAAAATCACAGTGGCCCCGCTGCTGCATTCTGCTGTGTACAGAGCTATCAGAGATGGGTAAGTTTCCATCAAAAACATTATTACCAATGTCACTGTCATTAGGTAACTGCCACTTAAATTTTTAAACTTGCAGGACACAACTAGGGCATTAAGGATTATACATATTACAGGTATTGCCGTACAAGTATACATGTTATTGCCATTATTGGGATATTGCAAAAGGAATAAGGAATCAACCTAGAATCACAGAGAGAGAGAGAAAGAGAGAGCTGGCATCTGCCCTCTCCTTTTTCTTTATTCTCTTTGCATTTTGTGAACCCCAGCAAAGCAGCCTCTGAATTGTAGAGAGACTCTTTTGCATTGAACAAAAGGCAAAGGTGAATTTTCTGAATGTGTAGTTACAGAGCCCACAGTCCTTGCTACATACTAACTAGTGAGATAGATTTGTAAAACACTGCTGGGTAGAAATGACAGCCAGCTGGTCAGGACAAGAGAGTGAGAGAATCACAAACTGGGACCCAGGGCAAACACAGTACAGACTATGGTTCACCTCTTGGGGTTGAACAGCCTTCGCCGTCTGTGGTTTCCTCTTCTGCTTGTGTGGCCTGGTGTCAGTGGTAGACAGTGGCCTGTATGGGAAAGCATATCATATAAACTGACTTAGAAATTCCTTCCCCATGAGAGGGAGATTCAAGGAAGTCTGCTAGTTTCCTTTGCCCATTGTTTCATACTTGGTAATTGACTGGGTTTTCAGCTGCTCCCTAGGACATCCTGCAGGTTTTCTTGTCCTGTAATTAATAATCATTACCACTAATTTTCTTTTCCATTCTCTACCAATTCCTGAAACCTAATAATGATGGTGCTGAATCCAACTTTTATCTAAATTATGTCATTTAATTAAAGATTTATTTTATTCATTCAATATTTATTAAAAGCCCATCCTGGGGGCTTCCCTGGTGGCGCAGTGGTTGAGAGTCTGCCTGCTAATGCAGGGGACACGGGTTCGAGCCCTAGCCTGGGAAGATCCCACATGCCGCGGAGCGGCTGGGCCCGTGAGCCACAACTGCTGAGCCTGCGCGTCTGGAGCCTGTGCTCCGCAACGAGAGAGGCCCGCGCATCGCGATGAGGAGTGGCCCCCGCTTGCCGCAACTGGAGAAAGCCCTCGCACAGAAACGAAGACCCAACACAGCCAAAATCAATCAATCAATCAATCAATCAAACATACGCATCTGATTCAAGATCCTCATTAAAAAAAAAAAAAAAAAAAAAAAAATCACCCTCCCTTGACCCAAAGTAAAAAAAAAAAAAAAAGCCCATCCTGGGTGAATAAATCAATTTTTAAAAATGCTAGAAAGAGACTGTAATGTCAAGATTATCTTTGAAAGACTGACTGATCTATGTGCAAACCTAGACTCCGTTACTTACTTTGTAAGACTTTGAACATGTTAGTTTATCTCCCTGAGCTTCTGTTTTCACATCAGTAAAAAAGTGAAGTGCCTGACCTTGCAGGATTGTTGTGAGGATCAATCTATAACACCTTTTCATCTATAAAATGGAAATAATAGTAACTATTATTTCCTTATGAAGATTAAATGACATGATGTATGTAAAAGGGCTAAGCAGAGTGCTTGTCATAAAGCTATGATCAATACATTTTAGATACTGTATTTGGATAATGAGCGTAAAAATCTTTAATAATGAGAGTTATTATTAATTATAAATGGTGATTAACAGAAGAAAAAAAGGAGATCTTACTGTGAAGAATTTCCCAATAAAAAGAATAACCAGCCTCTGGTCCAAGAAAAATGTATCTGTACTTATTTCTGTGTATTTGAAGTAAACTAAAATTAAATTGGATAATTTGGGTCCTTACATTTAAAGTGAGTTAGAGGCCAAAAAAGTCCCCAAGGCAAGATAATGCCTACCTCTGGACTTCCTTCTGCTTTCCTCTGGTGCTTTGGTATCGGGTTACTATAGCAACCACCACAAATATGACGGCCACAGGGAACAGCACCCCAACCACAATGGAGAAATCTGCAACCAAGAGAACGAGGGCCTCGTGAGAATATGGGAAATTCACAAACATACATCACACTGGTGCTTATTTCTTTATTTATCACAAACTCCACCTACCTTTTCCCCAAAGAACATGCAGTCCCTGGAAAATCTCTCATAGCCAGTAAAATGAAAATATATTTTGATAATGATTATTATAATATTATTTAGATAGAAGAAATTAAGAAGATGTCTAGGGAAAATATTTTACATGAGATAGGTAAAGCATCATACTACTGGGAATTCTTAGAAGGGGTGATGTTTGTAATAAATTGAAAACAAAAGGCTGGGAGATCAGAAAGAATGTGAAGTAAGGAGGACGCAGAAGAAGAGGGAAACGTTAAAATTCAGCCTTGGAATAAAACCAGTGAAAAGAATCTGAAGACTTGAAATCATATTCCTCTTAGTAGCAAGTAAGAAGCTGAGACGTGAAAAAGAGAATTGATGGATAACTGATAAGTGATAGATAGGACACAAGTGAGTGTCCTGCTGATGTTTGCTCTATACTGGAATTATTATGGACAAAAAAATTATGTGACCTTGTGAATTGGGGAATGGTTTTAACAAAGTTTTTTGGTTTATAGGGTGTTTTTTACCTACTAATCTAATTAATGAATGCAACTTCAATCTTTTGCTATCTCATGTATTCATTTCTCTTATAATAATCTGAAAGCACAAAGACCAGGAGGTACAAGTTTGAAGAGCAATGCAAACAGCTACTGCTCTCTTATTACAGAGATGGCGGAGATCAGTAAATCAATAATAAGAATGATTTTTGCATAAAGTTCACAAGTGTGAGCACACATACATGCAGAGAGATAGAGACCTCAGAAGTAGAATTCTAGGTAAGATAATAACAATTCAAATACCTAATACTCTCTACCCTCCATAAAAATTCCTACGCAAAAAGTCAAAGGAAATAAAGTTCTGAGGCATCTGTGTTAGAAACAGTATAGATGTGTTCAGAATTTTAAAAGTGTACTTGCACTAACAATAGAATCGTAGCTATTTTCAAAAGAGTGACATGGTCCAGAGGAAATAAAGAGGAACTTGGCAGTACTTCACAGACACCCATAGTTTGAAAGGATGTGGTCTAGAGGTAAAGCCGGGGCATAAGGCAGATGGAGAGCATTATAACAGGAAGCAGGTTTACAGCTGAAGATGTCAGTGATTGAACAAAAAATACAGCCCTTTCTGTTTCTGGAAATGGTGGTCTAGGAAATTTGGACTAGCTCTCTCACTAAAAACAACTAATGAATTAAAAAAAGAATCTTCCTAAAAGCACAGAAGTGCTGAAGAAATAGGGGGAAATTATTTTGGAGTGAGAGAAAATTACTTTGGAGTGAGAAAGCAGGAACTCAGAAACACAGGAAGGAAAACGATCATAAAAGGAAGCTCAGAAATGCAGAAAGGAATGAAAAGTAAATAAACCAATAGTGAACCTTAATGTAAACTGTGGACTTTGGATGATAATCACATGTCAATGTAGGTTCATTAATTGTAACAAACTTTCCACTCTGGTTGGGGGATGTTAGCCGTGGGAGACTGTGCACGTGTCGGGCAGGGATATAGGCGAAATCTCTGTACTTTCTGCTCAGTTTTGCTGTGAACCTAAGACTGCTCTAAAAAGTAAAGTCTCTATTAAAAATAATAAAATGGAAATTTTTATGCTGGCCACTAAATGAATATAAAATAAATGTATAATCTCCAAATTAATAAAAATAAAAATGAAGTGATTAAAATCCTCCATAAGTCCATAAGAAAACAAGAAAGGAGAGCAAAAGGAAGAGGAACCAGGCAGGACAAATAAAAAGCATATAATAAGATTATAGATTACACCCAACTATATCAGTAATTACATTTAATTTGAACGGACTAAGTTTTTAAAAAACGATTGAGACTAAAATTTTAAAATATATCTGTATTTTTTTAATGAGAGACAGATATAAAACATGAGGATTCAGAAAGGATGAAAGTAAAAGTATGAAGAAAAAGTTATACCAAAGCAAAAGAGACCAAGAGAAATATGGTACAGCTATATTTTTCTCCAGGAACTGTGGACTTTAAAAGGCAAGAAGACTAGAGATACACAAAAGCATTTCATAATGACAAAAGTGTTAATTCACTGGGAAGACATACAATTCTAAACTTTATTGTAGATAACAGCATGGTCTCAAAATATATAGGTATTGATAGAACCAGAAGTAATAGCTAAATTCACAGTTATAGTGGGGGATTTTAACACTCTTGACTCAGTAACTGGTGCAACAAACAAGATATCAGTAAGGATTAATATATACACACAATTAACAAACATGGCATTAAAAACATATGGGAAACACTGCACATAAGTGCAGAACACACATTTTTGTGTGCATAGACAGAACACTTACAATATGGGCATATGCTGGGTCATAAAGCAAGTGTCAACAAATTTCAGCATATTCTCAACACAGTAGGTTTTCTGATCCCTATGGAATTATGCTAAGTATTAATTTAACAAAAGCTAGAAAATCTACATATGCATGTATGTTGAGAAATATATGTCTAAACAGTTCAAGGGCCAAAGAAGAAAGCAAATGGAAAATAGAAAATAATTTGAACCAAATGATAATGAAAATACCAATTATGATATGGTCTACAAACTGAAAATTAATAAGCCAAAGATTCCTTTCAAGATTTTTTTTAAAGATGAAATAAACTTAAGGAAATGGAATTGTATAAAGTAGAAATTGAAATAGCAAAAAAAATGTTAAAAAAAATAAATCATAAACAATAATAAGTTTTAAAATTTTGTTAGGATAATATAAAAAAAGAGAAAAAACAATGCTACAGATACTACTGATATTGAAAAGATAAGTGAGTATTATGAGCAATCTTAAACCAAAACATTGAAATTTAGGTGAAGTGGAAAAATGTCTAGGAAAAATATAACATACTAAAACTTGCATAAGAAGAAATTAAATACCTGAAGGGTCTTATAGCTACTAAAGACACTGAATCTTTAACTAAAATATTGTCCAGAATTCTAGACCTACATGGCTTACTGACAAGTTCTACCAGATATTTAAGGAAAGAGTCTTCCATTCTTATACAAACTCTTCCAGAGAACTTAAATGAATGAAAATGCTCCACTTCATTTAATATGTCTAGCATAACCATGATACTCAAATTTAGCAAGTACAGGCATCACTCATGAACATAAAATAATAGCAAACATCATCCATCAGTATCCGTAAGAGCTATTTCCATGTTGGGTTTATCCAAAGTACACACAGTTAGATAAATGTTCAAATATCAATCAATTTATTTTGCAATACCAACAGAGTAAAGAGGTAAAAATCTTAACCAATAAATAAAAAGTATTTGATAAAATTCTTAGCAAACTAGAAATAGAAGTGAATTTTCTTAATCAAATGAAGAGGATCCAGTATGTACAGAATACCTTCAGATAACTGGGCAAAATACTGAAAATCTTTCCTAAGATTGGGAAAGAAATAAAGAGGCTTGCTATCTCTATTTCTATTCAGCATTGCACAAGAGTACTACTCAGTGAAGGGAAACAAGTACGAGAAATTAAAATTGTGAAGATTAGAGAAGAAACAAAACCGTCATTTTTCTGAAACAGAATGATTGAATATGTAGAAAATCTAACGGAATCTACAAATAAATTACTAAAATTATTAAGAGAGATTAGCAGAGGTGCTTGATATAAAAATAAATATACAAAAATTAGTTGACCTTCTATATTCTAGTAATAGTTGAAAAATATTTTTTCAAAAAATACCATTTAAAAATACAATAAAAATTAATTTCTTATAAAACAAATCAAACAAAATGTATGTAAAATTTCTATGGTGAAAACCATTAACTATTATTGGGCAAAATTAAAGAGGACTAAGTAAATGGATAGATATTTCATGTCAATAGGTTTGGAATTCAATATTTTAAATATGCTCGTTTTCTGCAAGTAAATCTATAGATGTAGTTTACACTAAATTAAAATCCCAACAGGAATTGTGTGTGTAACTTGAGAATCTGATTATAAAATATATGTGGAAATACAAAACCTAATAGCCAAAACATTCTTGAAGAACAAAGTTAAAGGGCCTCCTATACGATAACAAAATTATTTTAAAGATACAATAATAAAAGAGTGTTATACTGGCATAAGGATAGCCAAATAGGACCACCGGAAAAGAATAGATATCCCAGAACAACCCACGTGCATGGACACACGTGCTTTATTAGAAAACTGGCACTACAGAGCATTAAGGAAGGATGATCTATTATATGAATAATGGTGTGACAACTGGGCATCTATCCGAGATAAAAACGAAATTGAACACTTGCATCACACACACAATAATTCCAGATACGTTATAGACTTAAATTTGAAAAGGCAATACAAAAATCCTTTTTAGAAGATAATATATGGGTATACATTCATAACTTCAGGATAGGAAAAATTTCCTTAAAAAGGACACAAAAAGAAAAAAAAAACTAATCATCAAGGAAATGATTAACAAATTGACTACATTACAATTAAAAGCTTCTTTAGGGCTTCCCTGGTGGTGCAGTGGTTAAGAATCCGCCTGCCAATGCAGGGGACACAGGTTCAAGCCCTGGTCTGGGAAGATTCCCACATGCCGCGGAGCAGCTGAGCCCGTGCGCCACAACTACTGAGCCTGCGCTCTAGAGCCCATGAGCCACAACTACTGAAGCCCGCACGCCTAGAGCCCGTGCTCCGCAACAAGAGAAGCCACCGCAATGAGAAGCCCGTGCACCACAACGAGGAGTAGCCCCCGCTCGCTGCAACTAGAGAAAGTCCGTGAGCAGCAACAAAGACCCAACGCAGCCAAAAATAGATTAAAAATAATAATAATAATAAAATAAGCTTCTTTAATCACATGACATCACGAAGAGAGTGAGAAAAGACAGAAGGGAGTTATTTGCAGCATATATAACTGAAAAAATAGCTTATATCAAGAATATATTAAAACTTACACAAGTTATTAAGGGGTCAGGGGAGACACCCAATAGAAGAATAAACAAAATGGCTTGAACAAATGTTTTGCAAAAGACAAGATCCAAATGGCCAAAAATATAAGAAAATATTTTATTATTATTATTATTATTATTATTATTATTAGTTATAAAGAGCAAGTCAACCTAATCCCACATTCAGAGAAGGATCATACATCCTGAAGAAAAACAGCGCAGTGAAATACAAGAGACAGGGTGAAAAAACAAAACAACTCAACTCAAAAGAAATAGAGATAATCTCGAGAACAAAGTGAACCTACAAAAATAATGTCATATTCTTAGAGTTTTATGAGGATATTATATCTAGTATACATTCAGTCAAGTCTGCTATGAAAATGGAACAATCATAAAGCAAGAAAATTTGGAAAATTAAAATAAAATAACAAATATAAAATTTCAAGAAATCTTTTTGTATGTAGCATAAAAACATAAGAATGTGGAAAATATGATTAAAAAGTTGCTGGAGAGACTTAGGGGATTAATATTGTGGATTCAATATCTACAGAATAGGAATTCCAAGAGGAATGGAAAAAAGGCAATGAAATCTTACATAACAGGAAATAAAAGCTTGGAAGAGGAGAGTAATTTTCTCACATTAGATGTGCAATATTACTTACTGAAGACCATGGAAGAACCGTCGCAATCAGGAGGGGCCCATCCTTCTTTACACTGACATTGGAGCTCGTGGTCACACACCTAGAGGAGCAATGATCCTGTTAGTTTTCTCACTGGACTAATCCCCAACCCGAGGGCCGATTCATCCATAATTAAGTCCATTTCAAAAAAAGAATAACCTCTGCTCTGTCTACATAACGTATGAATCAGTAATAGGAATTTCAGTACCAGGTTCTTTGAAGGAATTTTTCATTGAATCAAACTAGTGAGGAGTTAGATAATAATTTTAATCATTCAATGCTGAAACATTATTTTAACATCATCCAAACTGTCTGACCTAAAATGACGCAAGATTCAGCAAGCTTGGGGAAACGTTGTCAAGACTTACAGCATGTCCTTTGCACTTAGAGGAGCAATTGGCCGATTGGTAAGCTCTTTCGACATCCATACATTCTGCATTAATGCAAACCTGAAAGTGATATGAAAAACACAAAGTAGACATGAATGTCCAGTGGTTTCAGTTCTGCAAACTGTCGACTCTTTGGTATTTAGCCTTTTATTTTTAGCTACTCTTATTGTTATCAAACTTGCCTTTTTATTAGGGAAATCACCAAATCCTTTTGAAAATAGGAATATGGAATCTAGATAATTTTTATAATAAAACACTTAGGAAGTCCTCTTTAAAGAAGATTTCCTTACTTCACGTCATTCCTCATGGGTCATCTTTAATGCACCTCTTTAGTCCAACTCTGAAGACTGAGAGCACTGAGTTAAGCATTGCACATGATACAAGGTACCCATCCTAAACAAAAATACTATGGAAAACATGGTAATGTCACATCATCTCCAATATTAAGATAATTATCATTTATGTAAAAATAAATAGTATTGTTATGATTTTTTTCATTATTATCATCAGAATGGCTATCATTTATTGAGAACCTACCAATTTGGGGGAAATAAAATTTACCTAAATTTAACAACCTAGTGCTAAGCACATGATAGGTACTTATTAAATAACATTGAAGGGAAGAATGCAGTCATGTATACATGAATGGCATAAACATTGCTTTGAAAACTGTGCTCCATGAAACACAAGGAGGCCTTGAGAAGCAAGCAAACAAAACGAACAAACAACCAGAACATTTTGAGTAAAAGCCACCATTTCGACGTACCTTATTCTCTCCACACTTGGTTCCATTGGCTACTATGCTGATTTCTTGACTGCTGTCTTCAGGTTCAAATGTTTTACATGTCAGGAACGTTATTATACGTCCTTTCCAGAGCAGATGATCTGACCCACCATTACAGAACAACTTCCCACACATGGCATCACTGAAGAAAAGCCAAAATTTGCTGCCTTTGAAATAGCAGGATCAAAAATGCAGTTTTATACAAATGTAAATCAGCTCCCTATCGATATTTAACTAATGGTGTTTCCCCCTATGGCAGAGACTTCTAGTTCTCCTTTATACCAATTTCCCCCTTATTCTTCAGTAATAGAACCATTGAATATTAGCAAGGCACAATGTTGCTCAAGAGAAAAATCCCATGTCTCCCATATTCCCAAATTTTGGCCAGTTGCCTAATCCTAGCCAATGGGAAGGAAGCAGAATCTTAACTGCAGATTCTTGAGGGTGGCCTTACGTGAGGGTATATGTCCTCTCCTCAATATTTTCTCCTTTTTGCTTATTGGAATATGACGGTTGGAATTGGAGAAGCCATCACAGACCGAGAGAAACATTTGGGAGAGGAGGTCATACGTATGATGGAGAAAGAAGCTATAAGGAGGATGGATGTCTGACATCATGGAGGGCACCTAGGAAATCAGTTTCTGTCTTGTTTCAGCTAAGGTTATTTATTGCCATGAAGGGCAGCAGAATAATTCCCTCGACTATCGTTGTATCAGTATAAGGCTGAGCCTTGGTTGTCACTCCAAAGCATCGTGTGTGTTGCTGAAAGAACCCCTGCAAATTCAGATGAAACTGCTCAGTGCTCACTAAAGCCTTGCCTTCACTAGCAAGGGGAAAAAAGTCATCACCAACAAAATTGGAAACAATTGCTGTATGCAGAATTTAGAGGAATGCTCTGAAAACCTCTTCTGAGAGTGGTAGAATCAGATTCTTCTGATGTCTCTGAGGCTTTTAGAAAATACCATTGAGGAGTGGAGAAAGGCATGCATTCTCTCCAGACTTGAGAGGGGGTTTTTCTTGAATCATTTAGGAGAGCTTTATGAGGAAGGCTCTAGGACACAGGGACTTTCAGGCTTACTTCCCACTACAGCCAAAGACTATCAAGAAGTGACCAGGAGGTCAGCCTGTGGGAAGAAATGAAATGCTTGTGCCTCTGGTTGCAGAAATTACCCAGTGTTCACACAAAGTTATACAGGACAAGGGTGTATACACTCTACAGAGGAAAGATGGAGTTACCCTAGTCTCTTTTCCCGTCACGACCTCTCAGACTAAATATTGCTGTACTCCCACCCCACTCTCCCACACATATTGCCTTTTACATAATTTTCCCTGATTTCCTGTAAAGAAGAGCCCACAGGGTATGATTATCTTTGAGGCTCAGACTACCCAAGAGATGATCTTCTGTCCAAAATATAGTTTGTTTGGTAATATCTATCATTGAGAAAAATTAGTGTTATTTTAATAGAAAAACTTTGAGAAATGCTGATATTTTTCATTCAATCTCTGGCTACACGTTAGTTTGTATGTGTAAAATTTGGAGCAGGTATAAAGTTTAATCTATTATCATTTGAATTTTAAATGTCATCTTAAAATTGCAGAATTGAAGGAAAATATATAGAAAAATCTCAAGTTCATTGCTTATGGTGTTCTATCATTTTTTTCAGACTATCAATACAAAAAGGAAAACAAATTCTTTAGGTAAATTTTCAGTCTTTCCCTTACTGTATTTTTTCTTTATGGAATGCCATGGCAAGTTTAAATAAAACTGTACAATCATCGTATTGCTTATTCCTCTGAGTAGATACATATTTATACCCTAGAATCATAATGAAAGACACTAGATGGAAAAGCATCTAAAGTATACTGGAGAATCAGTGTGCAAATTTCCAAGCAGGCCCATTTAACTATTGCATGCTCGGTCTCAAACATTCATTCTATTTAACAACAGCTGTACTTGGTGTCCTTTGAAGCATCCATTATGAGAGACTGGAAAAAGGGGATCATTCCCTATTTGTCTTTTTAACTCAGTGCCTAGCCTAAAGTATAGCATATAATAGTCACTCAATGAATGTTTATCAAATGAATGATGTCCAAATTCACTTTCTCTTTAAATGGGATAAATCAGAATGTGTCAAAATGAGCAGGAAGGTTCAAATAACAAGGCCACTTACTTTGCTTTACAGGGAATGCGTGTGTCATCCACTTTTCGACAGTACCCGTAACTTGACCCACCTTCATTCCTGCTAAAACATGACTTATCTGCAACCTGGGTTCCTGGGACCAGGCATAGTCAGTAGGCACACAGTTGAAAAGAAAAGAGATAAATAGTTCAATGCCATAAAGGATTCATGAAACAGAAAACCAGCATGAGGAATACAATTTTAGCATCATCCCCTTGACCCTTCTTGGAAATATAGGTTGCACTGGTTTGATATCAAGAGAGATGGCTGGAGTTAAAACAATCTTTTAGATAGCCTATTTTTGAATAATGGCTATCTAAATATTTGGAAACATCTGGATGATTGAAGACTTAGCTGGAAGAGCTGTAGTTATCGTAGTAGCAGCCCACAGGCAGATACTGGAATGTTATCCTGCTGGAGGGTGCAGCTGTGACAAGTACATGCTGTGCTTAGTCAAACTTCTACTCTGCCAGGCACAGAGATGAGCATCGCATGTTTAATTTCTCATGTAATCTTCCTCAGATCCCCATCAACTGGGGCAACAGAACACAGTGGTTAAGAGCTCAGGCGTTAAGTAAGAGCTGTGTGATCTTTGGCAAGTGCCTTAACCTCTTGGTTTGCTCTGTGTAAAAATGAGGATTCTATAATAGTACCTCCCCCATAGCGTTATTATGAGAATTAAATGAGTTAATATATGTGAGCCACTGAGAAGAGTGCCTGGTCTGTAGCACATGGTTCAGAAAGAAAATGCTGACTGAAAATCCTTTGTAAATCAATATTCCTGGGTACTATTGCTAAGGAAAGGAGCACATTTTCTTTTTAGGTTGCACATACATTTTTCCAAATTCTCTGTGAAAAGATTGTACTAATTCATACTCTTATCAGAGCATATTAAACTAAGTGTTTTGTCACATCCTCACCAACACTAAGTATTAACTGTAACAAAGCTTTGCAATTTAACAAGTGTAGAAGATTAACTTGTCTTCATTTATATTTCTTACCATATATTGCATGTGCTGATGTATTAATAGTATTTCATACTTGCTTGTGAGTTAAAATGATTTTAATGTTTATTAAACACTTGTACTTCTTTATGATGAATTGCCTGTTTATTCCTTGGTCACATTTTCAATATTTGGAATTCCAAATGATTTATAGGAGGTTAAAGACAGTGATTTTTCCCCCTTATATGTGTTATAAGACTTTTCAAACTTTGAAGACTAATTTAAAATAAATGTGTGATCCTTGTGAACTGTAAAATTTGAAATTTTATTTAGGCAAATCTATTTTTCTGGTCCTTTATAAAGGCCACCTTTAAATATATGATTTAAAAGTTCTTCTCTCTTCCAATATCGGATAAATATATTCAACATTAATTCAGTAGATCACTTGGAACATTTACTAAAGTCAGGCCCTGTGCTAGGATACACTGGGAATAACAACTATGAACAAAACAGTGTCTAGGTGAAAAGTGTCTACAGTGAAAAGTTACAGATTTGTAAGGGAGGCGACATTGAAGGGTCAGGCAAAAAGAAGAAAAGTAATAGTTTTTATCGCAGTGATTTATAGCCAAGTAACAAAGGAGATGTTCAGAGCTTCATCTCTGTGCTGAAGATTTCCTTTCCCCAGGTTTCTGCCATGTACTGAAGTTAGCCAAGGAAGTACAAGTTCTTTAACCAGCAAAGCCATCTTTGCTTGCACCTGTAACTTAGCACGTCCATCTGCATTACCTATAAACTGGAGGAGAGCCAGAACCGAATTCCAGACCATCCAGACCTTCCTGATGCACCAATGGTATCAAGCTTTCTCCTCAAATTGTGTCTCAGCTCACCCTAGTCTGATACAGAGGCTTTCATTCAGGGTTTTTTCTAGGTTCCTGTTCATTTATTTCCCAGGTTTCTTTTTTTCTGGGTGTACTGTCAATCAGTGATTTTTGTTGCTTTCTTTCATCTTGTCTTACGTATATTTTTCAGGAATTACGGAAAGTTTCCAGCAAATGATAACCTTCTTCAAATATTTTTAGGAATATGTATTTTCCCTATTAAAAATAGTCCTTCAGGGGCTTCCCTGGTGGTGCAGTGGTTGGGAGTCTGCCTGCCGATGCAGGGGACACGGGTTCGAGCCCTGGTCTGGGAGGATCCCACATGCCGCGGAGCAATTGGGCCCGTGAGCCACAACTACTGAGCCTGCGCGTCTGGAGCCTGTGCTCCGCAACAAGAGAGGCCGCGATAGTGAGAGGCCCGCGCACCGCGATGAAGAGTGGTCCCCACTTGCCGCAATTAGAGAAAGCCCTCGCACAGAAACGAAGACCCAACACAGCCATAAATAAATAAAAATAAATAAATAAATAAATTAAAAAAAAAAAATAGTCCTTCAGCCATTTAAGTAGGAATCTGGAAATGTAGCAGAAAATGGTATGAAAATTAAATATATGTACACAATATACATCATATCCAGGAAGTCCAAAGAATTGATATTTTAAAAATTGCTCTTCTAATCAAGTTATTTAGCATAATTTAAATTTGGGTTTAAAGTTTTTGAAGATTCTTAAGTTATGCTTTTACTTTTAATTTCTTTTTTATGGTGTAATCAGAGAATATGACCTCTAAAATTCTGGTATTATGGACAAAATAAACATTTTAAGAACTTTCAATTTTCCTCACTGCTCCTTTGCATTCCACCCCTATACACACACACACACACACACACACACACACACACACAATTCCAAGGGTCTGCTTAACTGGGAAGGATTTTGGTTAGAGTTGCCAGATAAAGTACAGGACATCCTGTTAAATTTAAATTCCAGATAAACAAAGACTTTTTTTCAGCATAAGTCTAACTCAAATATTGCATGAGACATACTGACACACGCACAAAAAATTGTTAATCTGAAATTCACATTTAACTGGACTGTCCTTATTTTTATTTGCTAAATCTAGCAGCACCAAAATTCTCCACTTATCCAGGATTTTGAGCAGTGGCACAGTTTCTAAGATGGAAGAAAGGGACAGAATGCTACTTTGGCCATGATTAAACACTGTCACTTGGAGTGATACGATTTTCCTTTGTATGTACAAAGGCAGTGCCAGCATCACTGGGGTTTGTCCTCCTACCTGATCCCCATAGCTCGGTGCACTGCTCCTCCAGGGTGGGGCATATCCCCATCAAGCAGTAGCCCTTCCCATTTTGGCAAGGGAAGCCATTGACTTGGAATCGATCATCGGGGCAAAGACCGGATTTGCCATCACACATTTCGAGCAGGTCACACTCATCTTTTGCTGGTCTGCACACCTCACCAGCCTTTTTAAACTGTAGGGAAATAAAATTGGAGAGAAGGCTTTTTTTCCACCTGACTTAACCCTAATATCTCAAATTGATTCAAATAATATTTTCCCTGTGGCCTTTTATTGGCAACGTAGTTAAAGGCATCGTTCTATTTTAGTTCCCGTTTTCATTGTATAAGCTAAAGCCATCTCCTATAATGTCACTTCTATTGACTTTGGCCAAGCCCTGAGTCTTTAAGCAATCAATATTTCTGAATTTGTAGAGCAAACATTATAGAAATAACAATGAAAAAATACAGAAGAAAACTGAGCAATATCTTAGATGGAAAGTAGGAAGTTATTTCTCCCTTTGTTGAATGCATCTTTGACAAGCTTTTCAAGGAGATTTAAATCTGCAGCTTCAGAGATTTATTGGTGAAGTAAATCTTCCATAGTAAGGAAGATAAGTTTAAAAGCCCAGATCAGCATGCTCTGAGACTTTCCCAGGCATAGAGTTTCCTAATCCTTAATTCCTTTTATTGTATGTTCAGATATTTCTTTTCAACTCACGTCTTTCTATGGAATGATTTATCAGAAGGAGGAAACAACCAAATATTCATTTCATGTGTTAATTAATTCCATTGCAATCTATTATTGCGAGTCTTGCTCTTATGAGCTGAGAGAAACCTTAGGAAAAGAAATTCTGCCGTTCGTACAAATCTGAAGAGGCCTGTGTGGATATTGGAAGCATACCCTTCTCTAGTTGAAGTGAGAAGGCATGCTCTCATACCATCAAAAGGCTTTCCATATCTTTATGCTGGTGAAAGAATGTGCCAAAACTAAGATCCGGCACAGCCAAATAAATAAATAAATACTTTTTAAAAAATCCAAATTTTCATCAGAGCATATGAGACCCTCCAAATTCAAGCCCCCCCTACTCCAGTCAGACTAGCTTTCTTACCAGATGTCACACAAACCATGCATATATCTTCTTTCTTCTTTCTCCTTGCCTGCTCACTTGGAATTTTTTCTTTCTATTTATCTAAAATCTACTCACTACTTTCCAGACTAATTGAGAGCCTCATTTTCCATGAAGTCTCCTCTGACCTCTTCAATGCAAATCACTGTTCATCTTTTCTACATGTGGTAGGAAAAGAGCCCTGAATTTGGATTTGAAAGATACAGGTTTGAATCTTGGCTCTGCCAGTGGCTAGATGTGTACCCTTAGCAAATGGATTTAATCTCTCTGAAAATCCATTTCCCGATCCAATATTAACTTTATAAGGTCATTATGAACATTAAGTGAAAATATATGTGGAAACTGTTACCCATATAATGGCCATCTGTCATTATAATATCTACCCGAGCATTTAATCATGTAACATATTTTCATCTGTTTTAGTTATGTATATCATCACCCTAAAGAAATAGCAAGATTTCTGAAGTCGAATACTAGTTTTCTTTATCACCCATAATCTCTAACAAACAAGACTTAATAAACACTTGTTGAATACTGTTTAAGTTCTCAAATTTTCTTCATTTTGGCCTCCTTTATTTCTTTCCTCTCCCTCCAACATTAAAAAGAAAAAAAAGAAAAAAGAAACAAACAAAAAAACCCCTATCTCAAACACTGCCTATAACCTGGCATGCCATCTGCACATTCCTTTTACAGATGGTTATTGGGCTTTTAAAATGAATGCAATTCTGTGTTAGGTGAGCATGAATCAGACTCCAGACATTAAGAATCAGTCTAACTAAGAAGACATATAAACAAATAATCATAACAGAGAATTCTCTGCAACAGTAGAATGTAACATGCTGAACTCTAGCTGGAAGAGAAAGTCAAAAAAGCCCCACAGAGAAAATGACATGGCATACTCATCTTATGTCTTTTTTCTAAGAATTTCACCCGGAAGTGACTTCAAAGGTTGAAGACAGAGGAACCCCTATATTATTAAAATTAAAAGCTTTTCCACTACACCATATTAAAGTGTGAAATAAAATTCATATTTTATGGCAAGACACGGAAAACTTAAACATAAGAAATTGTCTCTGCCCTCTGGCCTCCTCTCTCCCCACACCGTGCACTGCGTATCTGCATTAGGCATTGACCAGACCTCCCCATCAGCAGAAATACCTGCTCAACCATAAAGACCAACATACTCCCAGCACCAACAAGATAACTCCTTAAAAGATAACATTCCTTCTTGATCTTGTAAGGGGCCATGGTGACGCTTAGATATGGATTGTGTAAATTATCAATAATATGCTATTTAACGTACAGCCCTCTGTCTCAAAAAACTTACACAACTGTGCTTTGACTTCTAACTGGCTCAACAGTTTTTGGAGCTTTCTGAGATGCTCTTCCCCGGTTATAATCCTCAATTTGGCTAGAATAAAATTTTCCATTTCTTTCTTAGATCGACTGATTAATTTTTTGCCGACAAAAGGGATATGCAAGCAATTACTGGATTTGGTCCAAGAGGGTCACACGGCATCAGAAGAAATAGCAGGTGGGAGTAACAAAGCATTGGCTTTGGAACTGATCATACTTGGATTTTGCCATTTAGTGGCTGTATTATTTTGTACATTATCTGTTCTGAGACTCTGTCCCCTCGAAAACAAAATTAAATAATAATATACACTTCAAAGGGCTGTTGGAAGATTAAAGAGCCCATCTTCGCAAAGTACTCAGTGAGGACTTGATAGATGGTAGGTAACATTATTTTATAGACAGAAAAATATTACTTTGCCTATTTCATTTAACATAATCCCTAAGATTTTAATACAGAAAAAAACAAAGAGTAATCATAATTATTAAGATAGAATAAAATAATAATCTTACCCGGCATTTTTCACAGCATTTCCCTACTGCACATTGAAAATTTGCTTTGATTTTACATGTTTTTGTATCACAGCAAACGTTGGTACATTCCTAAGAAATACCAGAAACAAATGCAAATGCAAGATTACCTTTTGGTCTCATTTCGGCACAATTCATAATACAATTTATTCATCACACAGACCTTTCTTTGATACAGTCTGAAAATGATTTGGGGGGAAATTAAAAAGAAACAACAACAAAGTTTAGCATTAGAAATACTGAGTTTATCTGAATTCTACTTATATCATTTTTTTATTTGAATATCTTTTCTAGTTCCCCCAATCTCCCATAGTAATACTGAACATGGTCTATTTTTGGTGAAATATGAGAGAAAACAAAAGAAAGGGACAGTTTTTGAAAATCAAATTCCTCTGAATAGTTATAGAACATAATTAGTTCAGCTCATCAATTTTGTATCTATCTAGCAGTAAACTTAATCTCTAGAGCATGTACTGAAAATCTAAAAATATAGTTCTTTATTCAAGTTTGACATTTAATTCAGCTCTCTGTAAAGCAGTATACTTTGTCTTGTTCTCCCCACCTTGCTTCTGAGAAATCAGGCATCTGCACAAGGCTTTGGAGAAACTCCTACTTTGGGAACCTCAGAGTGAGATATTTTCAGTTACCAATTTTTAGGGTTAAAACTCTTGCCCTTATTCAAACAAACATCATCTGGGAAAGATTCCTTTTTCTCACAGAAGGGATAAATGTGTAATCCTATTTTGAAGTTACTGAAAAGCCGACCCCCCTGAGAGCTTGGCCTGGTACTCGCATTAGGTGTTAATACGATGGGGGCAAAGGTCCCATTCAGAATCCTGGCTGCCCTGTCAAGAGGATGGGACCAAGCCAGGCACTTCGAATGGTAACAAGTCCTGAGTCCCAAAGTTGGCCTGACAAATGTCTACAAACAAACATTTACAAAATTACAAGAAGTGTGATTTTTTTAGTGAACCGCACATTCTTTGGTAGTTTATCTCTCAGCAATTGAAAAACAAAGTAGATCATTTTAGAGAGAACTTGGTGGTACCTCGGGGGTCCCACAGTCACAGTCTTCTCCCATTTCTATCAACTGGTTCCCACAGATCGGGGTGGATATGATATCTGTAGGCAGCGGAACGTTAAAGAGGCAATTGGATAATTTATCTTCCAAGAATTTTTCATAGCTGACACGGCTGCAGGAACTGAAATCCGTAGGTATGTAGAAGCTGTAAAGGGAAGGAAAAAGAAAATGGAATACAGTCACGCTGAGCAGATAAGGAGAAATATCAGACATTGTGTGTGATACGCTCAAAACATGACCCAAAAGATCAAAGGGAATACACTCACCAACTGCTAAATCATGAGCTCTTATTTTTGCGCCTGAATTAGCCCACCCGGGCAGGTATAAACGCCTACGGCTTAATGAGCAAGGCAAGTACGGTCACATCTCAAAATAGAGCATCCAGGCTGCTGTTTAATAAACTAAAAACCCTTCTAATTTATCCAGATAATCTCATTCAGCCTTCGGTCATTTTGGTTTTGAAGTCCTAAAGGCACTAAAATTATATTTATTTACATGTTTAAGAATTCATTTTCCTTCAGAGGGATTTCTATTGACAGCCTCTCTTCATTCCACAAATAACAATGAGGTTAAAAAAGCAGTAGCCAAGGGGGGTGGGGGGAGGGAAGGAACGGGAGTTGGGATTAGCAGAGGCAAACTATTATACATAGGATGGATAAACAGCAAGGTCATACTGTATAGCACAGGGAACTATATTCAATATCCTGTGATAAACCATAATGGAAAAGAATATGAAAAAAATATATATGTCTATCTATCTGAGTCACTTTGCTGTACAGAAGAAATTAACACAACATTGTAAATCAACTATACTTAAATAAAATTAAAAAAAAATTTTTTAAATGCAGTAATATCTGTGAGAGATAGCATAAGATATGTAACTGGCATGCAGCCATATGCTATTTTGTGGAAGGGCATGGGAGACTAACCCTAGCTTGAATGAGCTGGGAGAGGAAATGAACACATAAAAGGGATTGTGGGGTTCTTAAAAATAAGATTCCAGGGCAGTTTTGCCTAAGGTGTGGCAGGAATGTGTAATCTCTTTTCAAAGACTCTCATCATCTTCCTGTGAGAACATTCTTCTTTTTTTAAAAAAATTTTTATTAGAGTATAGTTGCTTTACAATGTTGTGTTAGTTTCACATATACAGCAAAGTGAATCAGTTATACCTATACATAAATCCACTCTTTTTTACATTATTTTCCCATATAGGCCATTACAGAGTATTTAATAGAGCTCCTTGCGTGATACAGTAGGTCCTTATTAGTTATCTATTTTATATCTAGTAGTGTGTATATGTCAATCCCAGTCTCCCAATTTATCTGCCCCCCCCTTTACCCCCTGGTAACCATTAGCTTGTTTTCTACATCTGTAACTCTATTTCTGTTTTGTAGCTAAGTTCATTTGTACCCTTTTTTTAGATTCCACATGTAAGTGGTATCATATATTTGTCTTTCTCTGTCTGATTTAGTTCACTCTGTATGACAATCTCTAGGTCCATCCATGTTTCTGCAAATGGCATTATTTCATTCTTTCTTATGGCTGAGTAATATTCCTTTGTATATATGTACCACATCTTCTTTATCCATTCCTCTGTTGATGGACATTTAGGTTGCTTCCATGTCCTGGCTATTGTAAGTAATGCTGCAATAAACATTGGGGTGCATGTATCTTTTCGAATTATGGTTTTCTCTGGATATATGTCCAGGAGTGGGATTATATGGTAACTCTATTTTTAGTGCTTTAAGGAACCTCCATACTGTTCTCCATAGTGGCTGTACCAATTTACATTCCCACCAACAGTGTAGGCGGGTTCCCTTTTCTCCACACCCTCTCCAGCATTTATTGTTTGTAGGTTTTGTAATGATGGCCATTCTGACCCATGTGAGTTGATACCTCATTGTAGTTTTGATTTTCATTTCTCTAATAATTAATGATGTTTAGCATCTTTTCATGTGCTTTTTAGTCATCTGTATGTCTTCTTTGGAAAAATGTCTAATTAGATCTTCTCATTTTTTGATTGGTTTGTTTGTTTTTTTGATATTGAGCTGCATGAGCTGTTTGTATATTTTTGGAGATTAATCCCTTGTTGGTTGCTTCGTTTGCAAATATATTCTCCCATTCTGAGGGTTGTATTTTTGTTTTGTTTATGGTTTCCTTTGCTGTGCAAAACCTTTTAAGTTTAATTTGGTCCCATTTGTTTATTTTGTTTTTATTTTCATTACTCTAGGAGGTGGATTGAAAAAGATCTTTCTGTGATTTATGTCAAGGAGTGTTCTGCCTATGTTTTCCTCTAAGAGTTTTATAGTATCCAGCCTTACCTTTAGGTCTTTAATCCATTTTGAGTTTACTTTTGTGTATGGTGTTAGGAAGTGTTCTAATTTCATTCTTCTTTAATTACATTTTTCTTCTAAAACTTCTCCATTACCACCACCCAATCTGAATTCACTGAAAATGTGATAAATGCTAATGATTTTCTGAACCCAGATCTTGTGTAGCTAAGATGAGGATAAAGTGACACATCACCCCAACAGCAAAGAGACAGTATGTTTAAACTATGTCTCAGTTAATGAAAAACATTACACATAGATGAGGTACAAGGTAGTTTGGTATAGATACACATCCATGATTTTGTCCTGATACTGCCATTTAATAACTTGAAAGTTTAACATGTCACTGAAGATGACAGCCCAGAGTGAACCCAAAACACGGATAAATAGCATCTTCCCAGAAAGGCTCACCTTAGTGCTCTGTCCATCACACATACTGTAGAAGGGCACTTGCAAGCATAGGTGTCATGAAACATTCCGAAGTTATGGCCCATTTCATGGGCCATGGTCCCTGCAACGCTAAGCATGTTGTGACTGTGGTCCTGAGGATGAGAATAGGGAGACAGATCCTCTGGTTTGCAAATTGACTTATCACTCAGAACATAATAAGTATTTTCACTGTAGTCAAGTGGAGTAGAGAGTCTGATTTTAGCTTCAGTCTCCTCACCTTACCCATCTCTTCCCCTCTCTCCTTCTCTTCCCTTCTCTCCTGCCTCTCACCCTGACTTTCTCTGCCCTTTTGTCTCTTTGTCTCTGTATCACTTGCTGTCTCTCCCCTCCCCCCACACACACACCCCTTTGGTACTGAATCCCCATCACAAGGCATACAGCCTACTCTCTGTTCTTGTCAATGGGTCCCTATAATGAAAATTTTTGTTATTTCCTGCCATGACGGATAATGACAACCTTTTTTTCAACAATAATAAGAAGTTAGAATTTTTTAAAACTGATTTACCTCCCCCCTCACATTCGGATTGTTTTTCAAATTCTTTCCAATTTATCAATAATTGGAGGTCTTTAATGTATTTAGTTCATAGGGATCTAGAAGTGCTCATGAACCTAGAACTTTAGAACCACTGGTATCTTTTTCAAATCTACTACTGCCAAGACTAGACATCAGTCAACTCCAGACTTGCCTTATTGCATGAAGTTCAGCTAGTAGCCAACTTCATTACCGGATTGTTTCTGATTAAAGGTGTTGGACCAGGGCCTCCAAGTTATCCAGAAGCAATAAAACAACACTAAAGAATCATTGCTGGTTGTAATTTCCCATTAGGGATACAGGAATCTGCCAATAAAACCCACCCACAGAAAACGGATTCCCTTATGTACTTCATTTCAAAGAACAAAATAGAGAAGTCCATCAGGCACAGTACAAGGCTGGCAAACAAGGAACACTTATGTGAGACAGGAAGTTAATACCTACCACTCACAATATTGTTTCATCCTGTTGAGATGAACCTGGTAAACTTACTATCTATTAAGATTGAGTGTCTTCAGTGGGGACAAAAACAAACCAACCAATTTAAGAAAAAAAGAAATGTGTTTAAATAGACACTTTCCAGATTGCCTTATTTGAGGTTCCTTCAAATTTAGGGTACCTTCCTTTAAATAATTATTTTCAAAACTTAAATGGTTTTTTCTACGGAATTACCTCCATCCTCTCTTCCCCTTAAATCCAATCCATGCTTTGAGGTTCATCTTAATGCAACTTTTCCTGACCACATTACTCTTCATCAACAATCCTCTCCTCTGGATTCCTACTGCAGTTTTAAGTATATTGGGTTGGCCAAAAAGTTTGTTCAGGTTTTTTCCATAACATCTTATGGATGTTACTATCATATATTATTAACTATTGCTTTAAGTAGGTTAGTTTCTCTTCCAATTTTATGGTAGGCACTTCCAAGTTTTAAAATACATACTTTACTTCCTCTGTTTGTCATAGGAAGCCTATCATAAACCCAGACTCGTAAGATATATTGGAGAGATATATACATATTCACTGACGGGAGAAGTAGCAACAGCCTATAGCAGAACTGAAGACCTGTTACAGATAGGGCACGAGTTTAACACACACACACACACACACACACACACACACACACCCCACACACACAAAACTACAAAAACCTCTGCTCCTAAGAGAGAGGGGCAGACAAAAATCCTGAGCCTAGGATCCTATATTGATATCAATTGAGGTTTTCTGCCATTGCAGGAGGGCCAGGAAACTCTCTTCCAGGGATGATCTGCAAAAGTCAGAAAGCAGAGTTTTGCTGCCATTGAAAGGATGCAGGATCACTGAGAAAGCCTAACTGCTGAGACCCAGGGCCTGCTGAAAACTGAAATTAGACAAAGTCAGATGAGAATTCCCTGACCCCTGTTTCCCATCACCAGATAATAGAAAGCTGGACAGAGCATCACACCCAAATTTATTGTAGTCAGATTCACAATTTTCTAGAACCAATCCTAGAGCTGAGGTCACAAGGCAACAAGGCTGAAATCTAAAGAAAGACAGGCTGGCACCTAGTGGGAGAGATGGACATGAACTTCTGTTTACCTGGGGCAGACACTACCAGATGCCAGTAATAACTCATACAAAACATTAAAAACTGATGCGAAGTGAGAGTAGCATCGACATATATACACTACCAAATGTAAAATTGTCACCTAGTGGGAAGCAGCAGCATAGCACAGGGAGATCAGCTCGGTGCTTTGTGATCACCTAGAGGGGTGGGATAGGGAGGGTGGGAGGGAGGCTCAAGAGGGAGGGGATATGGGGATGTATGTGTGCATGTGGCTGATTCACTTTGTTTTGTGACAGAGGCTAGTGCAATATTGTGAAGCAGTTATACTCCAATAAAGATCTATTAAAAAAAAAAAGTGTGGTGAAAACACCAAAAAAACCCCCAAAAAACTGATAAATGTTGATTGTGGAATAGCAAAAGAACATGCAAAATGTGAGGAATTCAGACATAAGAGGAATTCCCACCTATTCACAGATTTTTCTCCACATGACATCACTAAGTGAGAGTTCTGGGAAATCCTCCATCATGGTATTGACCTGGGGGAGCAGAACAGCGGTAGCAAAGTCATGAAACCCCTTCACGATCCTTCTCCCTTATCCCTGTAATGGAGCAAACATGACCAGCACCAGGGTGAGCTAAGTGCCTCACTTGGCTTACTCTAGTCCTAGCCCTAACTAAGGTCTTAAACTTCTGAGAGAAGGGCAACAAATCTTGTCACCCTCAAGGCACTGGTGAAGTCTCAATGCAACTGTGAAAAAGAAAAAGAAAGGGAACCCCCCCCCAAAACCAAAAAACCTCTACCACTGGAGGGGAGGGGCAGAAGGGACAGGAATGCCTGCTGGGTTTACATCACTAGACGTCTCTACCATCTGGCAGTGGGACAGGATCACTAGAAGGACCCACGCCAGAAACTAAGAGATGCAGGACTTGCCTAAGACTGAGCTTTATGAGAACAGAAGGGAACGCCCTCCTCCCACCAAAAGTCCAACAATCATCCAGTAACAAGTAACAACAACCTATTGATGGGAGATGGATAACAGCTTAAAGAGACTCCCTGTGAGGTGCAGTAAAGCCCCAAAGACAAGTGTGGAACACACAATGAGAAAAAATCTGGCAAACCATCCTTCATTCTAAACACAAAATAATGTGACAGGAATGTAACATCTGTGATGTACTGAGGATGGCCATACCAGCCAAAAAATCCCGAACCCAGCTCAACTCCTGCTAGATTGATTCAAATCCTCACACTGAAGTCCTAGAAGAGGGAAAGAAGTGATCATTTCCAGGCCCAAATTTATTTACCTCAGACTATTGCCTTTCACGAGATGCCTAACTTTCAACAAAAAATAATAAGGCATCCAAAAAAAAAAAAAAAAAACAAGAAAAAACAATACCCTACCAATCAACAGAACCAGACTCAGATTATTAGTGCTTTCGGAGAGGCACTTTAAAATAACTATGATTAATATGTTAAAAGCTCCAGTGGAAAAGATGAGTATCATATAAGACTGGATGGAAAATTTCAGCAGAGAGTTGGACACCATAAGAGAGAATCAAATGGAAACACTAGAATTGAAAAAGACAGTAACAGAGATGAATAATGCCTTCCATAGCCTTAACAGTAGATCCGGAATAGCTGAGGAAGGAATCAGTGGATTTAATATTTCAACAGAAATTACCCAAATGGTAACACGAAGTGAAAAAAATGATACAAAGGAAAAACCAAACAAAATGAAACAAACAATGGAGATACAAGTTTTGTGGGGTAATATAGAATGATCGTACATATATGTTCAATTACTTATATGTAATTGAAATCCCAGAAAGTAAAAAGGATGAGAATGGAATAGAAGAAATATTTGAAGACATAATGGCCTAAAATTTTCCAAAATTAATCACAAATACCAAGCCCCAGGACAAAGGAACACTAAGTAGGATAATTACCTCTCCCCACAAAAACCCCGTAGTTATAACATAATTATAATTATAATCAAATTGAAGAAATTAAGGACAAAGGAAAAATCTTAAAATCAGAAAAAAAATAAGAAACCCACACACATTAGAGAGGAACAAAGGTAAAGTTTACAGCAGATTTCTCGTTAGGAACTCCAGCAGACAGTGAAATCACTAAAAGTGCTGAAAGAAAAATGCTATCCACCCAGAATTGTAAACCCAGTGAAATATATATACAAAAAGGAAAGAGAGATAAGGTCATCTTCTTAAAAAAATGGAAAGAATTCATGGACAGGAGACTAGTATTATAAGAAATATTTTTAAAAAATTCTTATGGAAGAAAAAATATATTATGTCAGATAGAAATTTTCTCTCTGCAAAGAAATGAAGAATGTTGGTAATCTAACCAAAATAAGCACCAGTAAAGATAAGATAAATGGAAAACTAATTTTTTCTCATTTTAAATTGCACGGCAAGATGACTTTTAAAGAAAAATTAGTAACAATGTATATTGTATTTATAGTACATGCGAAGTTAAACATTTGATAAAAATAGCACAAAGGATGGAAGGGAGTAATTAGAGGTGCTCCCTTGTAAAGTCCTTATACTATATGTGAACCAGTTAATACCATTTCAAGGTAAAACATACAAGCAGAGATGTATAATACACCCCAGGGTAACCATTAAAAAGAAACAAATCAATAAAAAGCTAATAATGGAGATAAATGAAAATTTTTTTATATACTCAATCCTAAAAAGGCAGAAAAAAATAGAGATGGCATAGGAAACATCTAGCAAAATGAAAGATTTTAATCCAACAATATCAATAATGATATCACATATAAATTATTTAAACATACCAAATAAAAGACAGAGATTGTCAGATTAGATAAAAAATAAAATCCAAGTATATACTGTCTAGCAGAAACCTTCTTTAAATGTAAAGAAATACATATACTAAAAATAAAAGTAAGGAAGAGGTTGTATCAAGTACACTATAGCCACAAAGTATTGGAGTGATTATACTGAATTTGAACAAAGTAGACTTCAGAATAGGAATATTTCAGGGAAATGGACATAATATGATAAATGGATCAGTTCTCCAACAAGACATGACAACTCTGTGTATTCACTTTACAATAGAGCTTCAAAATACATGAAGTGAAACTTATAGAATTGAAAGAAGAAACAGACACATCTACAGTTCTGCTTGGGTACTTAAACACTCTCTCCATAAATGATTCAAAAGAACTGAACAACACTATAAGGCAGCTTGACATAATTGACAATTACAGAACACTCCAACAACAGCAGGACACATTCTTTTTGAAGTTCATATGGGGTAATGACCGAGAACAAACCTCAAAAAAATTTTAAATATCAAAATTCTACAAAGTATATTCCCAGACTCCTATGAACTAATTGTGTCCTGCCCACTAATTCATATGTTGAAGCCCTAACTCCTAACTACTAACTCCTAAATGATTATATGTGAAAAGAAGAAAACCCTCAAATTCACAATCTAAAATTCTTCCTTAAGTAACTAGAAAAAGTAACAAATTAAATGCAGAGAATGCAGAAAAAAATCAATAATCAAGACAAGAGCAGAAATCAATGAAATTGAAACTAGGAAAGCCTCAGTAAAGCAAAAACTGTTTCCTTGAAATCAATAAAATTGATATACCTTTGGCCAGACTGATCATGGGGAAAAAAAACCCCACAAATTACGAATATCATGAATGATAGAGGGAAAATCACTACAAATCCTACAGATATTAAAAGGATAGTAAAGGAATATCATCAACAAATATATGCCAACTTAAATGAAATGGACAACTTTCCTTGAAGACACAAACTACCAAGGCTCACTCAAGAAGAGATAAATAACCTGAGAAGCCCAATATCTATTGAAGAAATTGAAAATGTAGTTTAAAAATTTTCCACAAAGAAATGCCAGACCCATATGGTTTTACTGGTGAATTATACCGAACATTTCAGGAAGCAATAATACTAATTTTACTCAAATATTCCAGAAAATCGAAGAGTTGGGAGCACATCATTTTATGTGGCCAGCTTTACCCTGATATTTGCTCTAATAACAAAACCTGAAAAACACATTACAGGATAAGATAACTACAGACTAATATCCCTCATGAATATAGATGCAAAAATCCTCAACATACGTTATCATGTTGACTCCAGCAATATATACAAATAATACATTATGACCATGTTGGGTTTATACTGGATATGCAAGATTGATTCAACATTTGAAATTCAGTCACTGTTTTTTACCATGCCAAAGGACCAAAGGAGAAAAACTACATGACCTTCTCAATAGATGGAGCAGAACAGCATTTGACAGGCTTGAGCTGTAGAACCAACAGTTTAAACAAACCTGAACAATGCCAACAGAATGATACGGAGAGCACATTGTAGACGTGAAAGCAAGGCCCACAGTTGTTCCAGAAAATTCACTTGCCCTGCGAAAAAGAGAGAAATTGATAAAGCTTATGACTCTAAGTATATTTTCTATAGACAATTCATCCAGAACCCTAACTAATTAACAGAGAAACTCACATCGCAAATCATCACTCAAATATTTCCTTCAGCGTTTGAGTTTGCAGAAGGCATTTTAAAAAATATGATGGTTTTCATATCACCTAAATCCAAGCATCTGGGAGTAATCACTGTAATATTTTATATCTCTTACTCATGATTCTTATATTTTTCATTGTGGAATTCATCTCTTGTCAGGAAATAAAGGGGGATTTTTTTTCTAACAAATGTTTTGCTTTATATATACATATGTATGTATAAATTTATATAAATATATAAATTAAGATGAAACATGTCTCGCTTTAATTTGTATTCTCATGTATTTTTATATACGTTTACTTTTATTTTTGCACTGTTTTAGCTGTAGCTTGATTTAAGTTTGGGCTCATTCTATAAGTATTTGTGTTATTGAAGCATTTATGCATTTGCAATATTTGTCCTATTGGAAAGACATTTGAACCACTTGCATTTATTTACATAGATGATATATTTGGTCTTTAGTAATTTTAATTTCTATTTTGGTTTTGTTTCATTTTTTCTTTCAATTTTTAATAATTCCATGTGCTTTTTTTGTTATTATTATTCTGTTATTATTGTCTGTTAAGAATCTGACCCTGATTTGCATCTAGAAATTTGCAAGTATGCATCATTTTAAAAATTCCCTTAGTAGGTGCATTTACATAAAAAGTTGAACCTATATTTTCCCACTTAACAACATAAAGAATGGCAATTACACATTTTGCCATGAAAAATGAGGAAATTAGAGAACTTCCTGCCACTTTCCATTCCCTATGGAGTTTTCAATATCTGTTATTCTGAAATGATATTTTGTATCATACATGATATTTTAAAGATTTATGGCATTTATATTCTCTTTTAAAATTATATTGTAAAATTATACTTAAGTCTACATTTTTGTGGATTTAATTCTTACTACTAGCTCATTTATAAAAAAATAAAATCTTCCTCTATTATGGGATTAACTATTTTGGTTTCTCTTTTCAGTAGATAGAGTATATTTGGACTCTAAGATTCATACCCGGTTATGCCCAGGTATGGGTATATTTTGTTAATTTGTCAGGTAAATGGTAAGGCTTTCAATTTACACATGAAAGGACAATTATTTCCTTCCATCCTTATCTTTTTAGTTCTTTTATCCTGTTTATTCTGGTCTATTCAGGAAATCTACTCTTGATATTGGATTACTATTTTTTATCTATACATCTGTCATCTTGTCTATAATTTATATTTCTCTACCCTATTACTTCACAATACTGGATTCAACTACAATTTTAGCTTTGTCCTGGGACCAGTCTGGTAAGAGTTGAATTCCCTTACTACTCACTACCTTCGAGACCCTGGAAAATCACCAAACCGCTCCCCAAAATGAGCTATGTCTTGTGGTGGGCCCCTGAGTCTGGAACACATCTTTCCAAATTAAGGAACTGTGGCAGCTAGCCTCCAAAGATAACCCAATGAGCCAGCCTTGTGATATTTATATCCTGTGTAGCACCTTCCCTAAAACTGGATAGGTCTATGACTTGTTCTTGACCAACAGAATACACCAGAAGTGATGTGTGATTTCTAAGACTGAGTCATAACAAGCCTTGAAGTTTTCTCCTGGGCCTCTTAGAATGCTTCTTCTGGGGAAAGCTAGTCACCTTGTTAAGATATCCAGAAACCTGAGACTGCCATATTGGAGGAAGTCCAAGTTGGCCACATGAAAAGCTGTATATGCAAAGAGATGACCAGCCAGCACCCCAGGCAAGTCACTAGACATATAAAAGAAGAATACTTATTTTAAGTCTGGAAGTTGCAGGCTGATGCATCATGCAGTCATAGATAACCAGCACAGAATATCAATTAATTCTGACAGGACCTAGTCCACTTATTTCCCATGACACCCACTGTTTTCTTAGGTAGTGAAACTCAAGTAATTTTAAATTACTCTTTGTTGCAAACTGATTCCAGCTGCAAACCATCCAGCAGAACTGTCTTGAGGCATATGCTTAGCAGTCTTGTGTCATGTATAGCTGTTGGATTTATTTCCCCTATTTTTTAAATTAGTCACTAATTAGTCATTTTGGCAGGATGGTAGAAGTATGGGATTAGAATATCATGTTCAATTTTCCTTCTGTCCTAGAAGTTTGTCCTGACTGGTGCATAAAGCTAATCCATTCTTTTAAAACATTGAATCTAAATCCCTCTTGCCATTATCTAAACCTGCCTTTCCTTTCTGTTCTACACAATCAAAACAAACAAGCTTGTTATGAATCATTGCTCACATACTAGCCTCTCTCTTAAAAAAAAAGAAAAAAAGAAAAAGAAATAGTGGGAACAAAAGTAAGAGTACATGCAACATACGATCCAAATGAATACTTTTTAAACTTTAACGCTCTATGTGTAAACCTGTAACCTGAGATACCATTTGCTTTGCCAAGGCTTTGAAAAATGTCTATGGCAAATACCACAGAACATACAAAGGGGAAAATCTATACATACGTGATAAACTGAGCAACATCATGACGCTTTCTTCTTAGGAGGACACCCCCCCTCCATTTAGCAAAATTTTCCAAGGTGAGGCTTGCATTGGGGGATATCTTTATCTTATCCTTGTCATTCCAGATTTCCATCCCAATTAAGGCAACATGAGTATTGAGCTTTTTATAAAGCTGTTGAAAGAGAATAAATGGCAAAGTAACAACGCATAATGGTGTTATTATCTTTTAATATTTTCAATGTACTTTAGATTTTGAAACTTATTTACAACAGCGCTGTAAAAACCTTCTTTCCAAACATACTTGTGAAATGGAAGTTACCATCTCTTTTGGCAGACACTAGCGTCCCCATTTGTAGGCAAGACAGACACCCTTAGATATTTCAGGTCTATAAACTCCCTTTTTTGGGACAAAGGGTCTAAAACTTTTCCTGCTTGCAACCTCAAAAAATATTATAATTTCCTGCTAGTAGTTCATGACCGTGACTTTACTATAAATATATTTCCTCAAATGTTATGTAACCTCCTCAGAGTCATAATTTTTCAGAATTAGCAGGCTTGACTCAGTGCTGATTTGGACATCAGAAAAGGAACAGGCTACATGAAGAAGTCTTGCATATGTGAGTGACAATAAAGTAAAGGGCCTCTGATACTTGAAACTGGACTGAACCAAATAATCTACAATGCATATAGAATAACCTTTAGAAATAACTAGTTAAGCTTATGAGACAATACACTTACTCTAAAGATAAAAACTTAAATTACTACTATAGTTTATAAAACTGCACAGTGTTGGTCAAAGAGTACAAGCTTCCAGTTATAAGATGAATAAGTTCTGGGGATCTAATGTACAACATGGTGATTAAAGTTAATAATACTGTATTCTATGCTTCAAAATTGCTAAGAGAGTAGATCTTTAATGTTCTCATCACAAAAAGGAAATGGTGGCATCATGTGACGTGATGGAGGTGTTAGCCAACCTATTAGGTGAGCGAACCTAATCATTTTGCAATATATAAGTATATCAGATCAACACAATGAACACCTTAAACTTGTCAAATGTAATATGCCAATTATATCTCAATAAAGCTGGGGAAAAAAACTACATAGTTACAGGCTTTCTCCTGAGGCAACTTTCTGCTGAGAAACCTGAGGAGATGTTTTTTTTAAAAAAACAAGAAAAGAAGAAAAGTGTTGAGGAATGCAGTTATCATCAAAAGCAAAGTAAAAATCTAATCAGATTAAAATCTTGCCTTTGATTTTTTTCCCAACTTCCTTATTCCTCTCTTCTTTATTTTACTCACCTGACAAAACTCCAATCCCGGTTAAAACAAACTCTCCCTTCTGTCTCTCCTCCATCAAGCCCCGAACACAGACAGGGGCAAACAAATGATGTTGACTGCTTTCACTTAGAAGCCATGACCACTAACCTCAAGTGGTCTGAACCACCCTCCAGCAAACCTGCTGCATTTCCAAAACCCATTCACTCTCACAACCTTCTATACATTTTTTCATGCTTGCTCTTGTTTCTCAAAAATTCTGGCACTTTCTTTTTTTTTTTTTTTTTCTGGCACTTTCTTTTAAATCCTCACTTTGAGCAGATGTCCCTGCTGCCAAATTCATCGAAGAGCATAGATGCAACCAGAAGAGAATTTCCACAAGCTCCCACCCAGACCACCGACTGGTCTACACCTGTTCAAACAACCTGTGCTTCCCCTTCCTCACTATATGAATGAACTGTGAGCCCAAGGCCAACTTCTCCACGCATGCACTGGACCTGCCATC
Organism: Balaenoptera acutorostrata; assembly: GCF_949987535.1. Lineage (NCBI taxonomy): Eukaryota > Metazoa > Chordata > Mammalia > Artiodactyla > Balaenopteridae > Balaenoptera > Balaenoptera acutorostrata. The sequence continues at coordinate 14,553,176 of NC_080069.1, forward strand.
TCTCCCCAGGTCAAAGAGATTCCTCCAACAATTATTCCATCTTTTTTGCATTGTCAGTGTTTAGCCTTTCGCGCAGTGGTTCTCCTCAGCATAAAAAGGATGCCTCATCATGGCGGGACCGGAATTTCTCCTTATGATTCTTCCTCCAATGACTTATGCCCCATTTCTCTGCTTCCATTTATAACCAAACTTCTGTATTTGCTGCCTCTAATTCCACTTCTCTCATTGTCTCCTGGACTCCCTGGAATCATGCTTTTACACTCCACAGAAACTTGCTTCATCCAGGAGACCAATAACTTCTACTTTGTTAAATCCAGTGGCCAGTCCCTGGTCCTCAGAAACATCTCACATCATTGATCATGTCTTCCTTTGATAGATTTTTGTTTCAAGTAGCTTCCAGAATAACAACCCCTCCTGGATTTCCTCCTATCTCACTGTCTACTCCTTGGTCTCACCTCCACTCTCACCTCCTCCCCTCTTACTCCTCCTTAGAGAAGTACTTCGAGTATACATCTTTGTGTCCTTTTCCTACTTATCTACACCCATTCCCTTGGTGATTTTACAAACATTTTCTGCAAAGGTCCAGGTAGAAAATATTTAAGGCTTTGAGGCCATGTGGTCTTGGTTGCAATTACTCACCACCTTTGGTATTGTAGCAGGGAAGCAACCATAAACAATGTAAACAAATGGGCATGACTGTGTTTGAATAAAATGGCAACAGGCCAGAGTCGGTCCACAGGCTACAGTTTGCTAACCTGTGTCTTATGCCATCTATATGTGGTAAAGACATAGATTTATATCTATGGACCTGGACCTGCCATCTCTTGCCCTGAACTTCAATCTTGTATCTCCAGCACTTCCACCTAGAAATTTTTATACAAAGAGATATCTCAAAGTTGATGTGTCCAAAATGGAAATCCTAATCTTTCCCCTGATAGATTTCCATTATCCCCCACCATTGTTCCCCATTCTTGAAGTTGCTTAGGTCAAAACCCTTGATGTCACCTGACTCCACTCTTTTTCTTATGCTTCTTATCTTCCACCCACCTCATAAACCCAGTTGACTCTATCCAGACATCAGATCTTCTCAATAGGTCCCCCATCACTGCCTTTTCTCAAGCCACCACCTTCTCTTGCCCTGAATTATGACACGATTCCCCTACGTGGTCTTGTTTCTGCCCTTGCTTTCCTTCAGTTTATTTTCAACAGAATGGCCAACGTAATCTTTTAAGAACACAGATCTGAACATGTCACACCTCAGCTCAGGCTTTCCAATGTCTTCCTCATTCATTAAGAATAACGAAGTGCTAAATACCATCTGATATCACTTATATGTGGAATCTAAAATATGGCATAAATGAACCTATCCATGAAACAGAAACAGACTACACACATAGAGAACAGACTTGTGATTGCCAAGTGAGAGGTGGGTGGGAGAGGGAAGGATTTGGAGTTTGAGATTAGCAGATGAAAACTATTATACATAGGATGGATAAACAACAAGGTCCTACTTATAGCACAGGGAACTATACCCAGTATCCTGTGATAAACCATAATGGAAAAGAATATGAAAAAGAATGTGTATATATGTGTGTGTGTGTGTGTGTGTGTGTGTGTGTGTGTGTGTGTGTATAACTGAATCACTTTGCTGTACAGCAGAAATTAACATAACATTGTAAATCAACTATACTTCAATAAAAAAAAAAAGAATAACAAATTCCTTATGCAGACCCACAGGGCCTTCAGGTTCTGGTCACTGCTACCTTTAGATGTCATCTCCCACCCTAGCCCTGGCTTATTACAAACAGCCACAATGGCCTTCCCCTTATTCCTCAAACAAGGCAATCTAGGTTCTGCCCTCAGGTCATTTGCTCTGCCTAGGCTCAGACTTCTCTCCCTTCCTTGAAGTCTCTACTCAAATGTTACCCTACTAGAAATGACTTCCCTGTCTAACACAGCACCCAAGATATCTCAATCTTTCTCCTCTCTCTCTCTCTCTCTCCCTTTCTCTCTCTCTTTTTAAAAACTCTGCTTTATTTTTCTTTATAGCACTTATCACCATCTTACGTACTCTTTATTTGACTTGTTTGTTTGCCTCCTTGAACAAGGATGCTAACTTCCTGAAGGGAAGGATAACTCCTTGAAAAAAGGGATATTTGTCAGTTTTGTCCCCCATTTTATTTCCATAATCTAGAAAAGTACCTGACACAAAGTAGGTGCTCAGTAAATATGGTCAGTTCTTGGGGCTCCTTAAGAAGAGTCAGCATACTCTTTGTGGTGAGAAGATGAGGTATGACCTTGGTCATTGTATCCACCTTCGTTTTATTTCTATCCTCAGAGGATTTGCAGGACCACAAGTGACTCAGCCATTTCAACTAAGTAACCATATGTTCAACTAATAGGAAACTAACAAGATTTAAATAGAAGGGATATAAAAATCATTTTTTAAAAGTTTTTAGAAATTAGATAATAAAATCATGTTTAAAGAACTGAATCAACAGTTGTACAATGGAAATAGGCTTGGAAATCTAACCAATCTAAGTTCAAATCTTCTCTCTACCATTTCCTAACTTTGTGATTTTAGGCAAGTTATTTTGCATCTTAGAAACTAATTTCTTAGCTATAAATTACATTTAATAATATGTTAGTGTTGTTCAAGGATTAAATAAGATTAGGTATTGAAAGCTGCTACTGTACCAGCTGCTACTGTTTTTTGGTTGGTTGGTTGGTTGGTTTTCCATTTTCTTCCTTAGATTGGTTTTCTATTGGGATTTGTATGTCAGCATTTTCTTACTGGGTTTTAGAAAAACAAAAACCATGAAACAAAACCACCTCCTATACCTTCATGGACCTGAGAATAGTGTGGTGAGTACGTGAGCTACTTCTCTATCATGTAATATTAATAGTCAATTAAGTTGCCAAAGTTGTGGTCACCCTTCAAGAGCCAGTAAGCAATATTAGTCTTAGGACTATTGGCTTTTCTTCCCTGCTTCACGAGCATTCATAGAAACACCCAATGACACCACGTAGCAAATTGTTAAAATTACACTTAATAAAATATATCATACCATGTTGATGTAATTGACCATCTCAAACACCCTCTTTCTTATTTCCTCTTGATCTTGATTGTACTTTTTAAACTACAGACAAAATATAGACATTGATAGAAATGAATATAATTGGAAGGTAAGAAAAAGCAATTTCACTTTATTTTACTTATTATAATTAATGATCAGTTATAAAAGTTAACATTTAAACATTAAAAACAAAGCACTTCCTTATTTCTCTACCTAATTTAAAGCAGTTTGGGAGAAGAGATGATGTTTTGTCCCCTGAAGTACTAGCTCAGTGTAAAGCTCTAAGGAGCTATTGTAGACATATTTTCAGTTAAATACCATGGTTTCCTAAGCTGTGGGGCACTAGTGCAAGGAATAGTCTACTTATTTCAAAAAATATGAGCAGTAAGTGAATTTAGTATAATAAGAGAGGTCAAAATTTTAGGGTCTGAACTAACTTACTCATATTATCATAACACAAAATTTTTCCTTTTGAGAGCACACATGTGGACTTCAGGTTTAGAATAATCAATATATAAAATGCATTCTTATAAAAGAAGATTAACAATGAATATTACCAAAAACTCATCTTTTTCAGAAAATTCTATCCATTAGTTTTGGTTTTTTTTATTTACCACTCCCTGATGAGCATAAACTTTAATTTACCAATGATTTAACTACTTAACAGAAGACAAAGTGACAAAGGAATTTAATTGGAAAATAAGTTTGGAGCTCTTAAGACAATGAGAAAGGAGCATTATAGTGCAAAAAAATCAGTCTATGCATATCATATTAGGTGTACATTCCTTAAAAAGTAAGATCATATCAGTCTAATTATATGTCATATTTCCTAGGTTCAAAACAATTTGTAAAAAAGAATAGCTCATACTCATTACTTTTGAAAACTTATCCATTATTTAATATCTTGCATAATAAATTTATATAGTATAGCATTTTAAAAGATACATTTATCTGATATAATTACCTCACCATTATCCAGGACCAAAAAATATTCTATGTATTTATTTTGTTCCCAAGGCTTCTGGTCTTTGGACTTCTATAATAAGCATAAAAAAGAAGATTACTAAGACAACATCTTTCTCTGCAAGAGTCATTCTTAAATTTTAAATGTGTAATTTTGTAAGAGTTGGTTGGTCTGGGAATGAAGGAAGACCATATTACCATTTTGACTCTAGCTAACCATCCAGAATCATCTATAGACAAGGCTCAGAATGTCAGAGGTAGAAGAGACATTAGTGATATTCTAGTCTAGCCCCTTCATTTTTACCAAAGAGTGTAAAGGATTACACAACTGAGTGCTAAAACTAAAACCAAAGTCTTCATATTTTTTGAACGGTGGACTTTCTCCACTAGCCTGCTGTGAAATAGAGGCATGTTAACTTCAGCATCCTCCTGGGTTTTGTTTTGTTTTGGTTGCCTTTTATTCCTATCCCAGTGAATACACCTTCCTTTACCAATGGTGCAAAGCCCAGAGCCACCAGGGCACCCAGTCTGTCCTTTCTTCTCAGATAGTTCTTGATCTCCTTCCCACATTCCAAGCCTCCCTATTTTCAGTTTCTTCCTCTCCACAAAATGAAACAAAAACAAAAACCATGTTTCACAGTAGATTTTTTACTGACCTGGGTTCTTGAACTCTTTAATCAATACAAATTGATAAGAGGCCAGATGAGAGATTCAGACAAGGGTTAGAAGCATGAAGTAGGTAGCTACTTGTAACGGTCTGGCCTCTAAAGGCAAAGGCTGGAGATATACATTTGATGGTAATTAGCGCAGAGTTCCTATTTAAATAAGACATAGCACTGGATGAGATTACCTAGGAAGAATGTGTAGATAAAGTAAAGAATGGGACCCAGTACTGAGTTACATGAGGCCTCTAATATTTAGTGGTCCATCAGAGGCGGGATAACAGTAAGAGGAACTGAGAAGGAGTAGCAAAGCCAAACAATAAGATGTCATGAGAGCGAGGTTATTTGCACACAGTTACCAAGGAATTGAGACAGAAAGACTAGAGGCCTGTACCAAGCTAAACCAGGAGATCAACATTCATAGGAACATATAGCTCAGAGTGATATTCCTGGACCCTTAGATATCATACTGCTGGTAGAATTTAAACCCATAGCAAATTGAACCCAACAGAGAGTCTATTTTATTCAAACCTATTCTGTCCAGTGCTTATGCATTCTGAGAACATGTATCAGTAGAAGAGATGATTGGATGTGAAGTGTATCCTAAAGAAAATGAAGGTAATAATGACAAAGTTTTTGTGTATATATTTTATAGTTTCAAACGCAAGCAATATTCATTTTCCTTCTGTGACCAGAAGCTGAATTCCAGGTATGAAAGAATATTCTAAGTTCCTGTGGGAAGATCTGATATTTATTTTGCTCAGTGCTATATCCCCAGCACCTATGGCAGTACTTTAAGAAAGATTTATTGAATAAATTCATTCATGGAGACAGCAGGGTATTTTATCTCAAAGCAGTAATAATACTTTACACCTTTGTTGTATGTTGTAGCATCGTGAAAGTTGTCTGCTTCTAGGAAGCCAGCATTATATCTATGCATCTTTTTAACCCTTGCACACAACATGTTGTAAATAATAGTTGATTCTTACACACTCATTAAATAAATCATCAATGCACAGTAAGGTTTTAATGTCTCTGTAACCTACTAGTTTCAACAATGACTGTAAAATTTCAGTCAGTTGGAGCTACTAAGACTGGAGCCCTGAGCAGCCAGGATGAGATACATGATAGCACTGCAAATAAAAAATAAAAGTAGGCATACAACAAGTCTGGTGGCCGATGGGACTGCATTCTGATGAATTTCAGGTACCCATAACATGTCATCCATCCCACAGTTGCTGTTAGTCTTCTGTTCATCAGGATCGTGCTTGAAGAGTGCATGTTCCTGTTCATCCTGATTTGTGGGGCTTAAAGGTTCAATGAAGTACTTTTGATCTCCCTGACTGAAGTAACCCCTGAAAAACACAAGAGTCTAAGCTTCCTAAAAATATTCCAGTTCTGAGCACTAACAACTTGTCGACTTCAAAAAATGACCAATGCCAAAGCATTCTAAGCTCATGGCAGTAAAATATAGTATAACATTATAGCTGAAGAGACCCTTAGAGATTACCTAAACTTATTTTCTCTATGAGGAAATTGGACTAGTTGGGGAGAAGTAACTACTGCAGTCATATAGCTAACCTGTGTCAGAACTGGTGCTAGAATGGAAAATTCCTGACTCTCAGTCAAGTGTCCTTCCGATTCTCATGCCTGGTCTGCTCTAAAGATACACCGACAATAAAAGAGACTTTGAAGTCTTATAGATAGGGTTAAACTTCTGGGTCTATCACTTATTATCCATGATACCATGAGAAAATGACTTAAACTCACATAGCCTCAGTTCTCCACCTCTAAAATGGGAATAATAATACCTACCTAATAGGATAGTTGTAAAGATTGAAGGAGATGATACGTAAGGCACATAATCAATGAATATTATCAATTTCTTCTCCATTCTCTCTGCTGAAGCCCTGAGCTAAGATTCATTTAACCATGAATTAGGGAGCACCATTATTCATTAGACATTGGAGCAAGGGCAGAAGGTAAAATGAAAAGAGTCGTGGTCTCTCATCTCATGGAGCTTATATTCAAATAAGGAAGATGGATGTGGATCGAATAATCACATTTGATCCACAAATATATACAATTATATGATGTATACGTAATACATGCAATTATGGCAGATAATTACTAGGAAGAAAAAGTCTGAGAATATATAGCAGGGAGACTGAACTAAGCATACACGGAAGTAGAGTGGATTGGGGAAATAAGTTAGGTGATTTATTGCAATAGTCTGCCTAAAGGATCATGGCAGTTTGGACTAGGATGTGGCAGTAGAGAGAGAATGTAGTGAATAATCTCAGGGAATATTTAGAACATATAATCAGTAGGGCTTGTTAAATGGATTGAAAATGCATATTTGAAAGGCAAGAAGTCATCAAGGAACCTAGGTTTCTGGATTAGGTGGTTGGTTGACTCTATCTTTTATTGAGATAGGAAACACTGGAAAAACACCACATTAGGGAGAATATCATTAGTTTGATTTGGAGTATATTAAGTTTGAGATTTCCTTAAGATATCCAGATATGGAGAGATATGGAAGAGGAAGTGAGCTAATGAAGTCTGGGCATCAGAAGAGATGTCTTACTGTAGACAAATACATGACAAGTCATTAACATCCCGAAAGAAATGGATGTCATAGGCATGGATTGGGCACACTAGAGAGAGTTTAGAGTGAAGAGAGGTACTCCCATTCCCTAAAGATGCTGACTCTAAAACTGGGACTCGAAAACCTATATTTTGAAAACAAGCAAACAAAAACAGCTCTGCAAGCAATTCAGAGGGGTAATTTACAAACTACTACCAAGAAAAGCCATGTTTCCTTCAAATTTCAAAAATTTTGAGCCCTTAGAATTCATACTCAACTATAGTATAATTTATTATATTTGAGATTCTTTAGGTAATTAACACACACACACCCATCATCACAGTTACATACAAACCATTATGAAGCCTTACCTTAGACCCCTACATGTGCTGATACTAGCATCAGAAACTTTTTCATTAATGATGTGTCCTTGGTAATAACAGTCATCCTAGAGAAAAGGGAAAAGGGGTTTGACAAAGGAAAAGTGTGCATGTAAAAAGTGTACTACTAAATTTGAATTTGAAATCTTGAAACAAGATCTATAATGTTTTCAAATCATTTTACGCTGAACAACAGTCAATTAGAGATGTAAAAAAATTTTTTTTAATTTATTTTCTTTCTTTTTTTTTTTTTGGCTGCATCAGGTCTTAGTTGCAGCACACAGGATCATTGCTGAGGCATGAAGGATCTTTCGTTGCGGCGTGCTGGCTTCTCTCTAGTTGTGGTGTGTGGGCTCTCTAGTTGAGGCACACGAGCTCAGTAGTTGTGGCATGCAGGCTTAGTTGCCACACGGCATGTGGGATCTTAGTCCCCCGACCAGGGATCAAACCCTCATCCCCTGCATTGGAAGGTGGATTCTTTACCACTGGACTACCAGGGAAATCTACCTAAAAAAAATTTGTTTAAAGCAGCCTTTTGTGGTTAAAATCTTTACTATTTAGCTAATGATCCCAAATGCTTAGGGGGCATTAACTAAACACTGTTGTAAATTTTGTTGTTGCAGAAGAAGGATAACAGGGATGAATACAGTCTGGAAAAAACCAACTCACAGTTATAAGTTTAAAACCTGAGCCCCCAAAACACCAGACATTCATTCTTTCCCTTGGCTAATTGCTCATTAAATTTTCCTAACACTGATGAGCTCTTTCCAATGAATGGATTATTCAGTTTGTGTTGTTATTTCTTGATTTATCCAAAGAGTGCCACCAGACTAACTATATTAGTTTAACATCCCTGTATTCACTCAAAGCAAAATGCTCAGTCTTAGCACTTTTTCACATGGATGTACTTCAGTCAAATTCACCTTTCTACTTTGGAACAGGTGAGGTATTGGCCCACATAAACCTCTGTGCATTGCTATGGAAGAAAATGCTTGAAAAACTTCCTCGGAATAGGTGGCAAGGATAAAACACTCCTCATACCACTTCATCCTGTCTTCTTCTCAGAATAAGAGTCCAGAGTGGAAATTATTTAGGGAAAACAGAATTCTACCACTGAGGAAATAGTCTTGAGTTTGAGAGACTACATGATCCTGAAAGGTGATTGGCACTGAGTAAGAACACCAGATACATTTAATTCTTTACTTTTTTTTTTTTTTTTTTTTTAAACTTTGGGTTTATCTATTTATTTATTTATTTATGGCTGTGTTGGGTCTTCGTTTCTGTGCGAGGGCTTTCTCTAGTTGCGGCGAGCGGGGGCCACTCTTCATCGCCGTGCGCGGGCCTCTCACTATCGCGGCCTCTCTTGTTGCGGAGCACAGGCTCCAGACGCGCAGGCTCAGTAATTGTGGCTCACGGGCCTAGTTGCTCCGCGGCATGTGGGATCCTCCCAGACCAGGGCTCGAACCCGTGTCCCCTGCATTGGCAGGCAGACTCTCAACCACTGCGCCACCAGGGAAGCCCCTAATTCTTTACTTTTCAAATGAAAATAAGAAGCTCTTTCTGCCCACTCTCCTATAAGGAGTCCTTAAAGGCTGGAAAGGGTTACCATGGTGGTCAAGGAATACATTTGTTCTTGTCAAACTGTAAAAATGTTAGAGGATCTATTAAGAAATTACTACTGTTTCTGTTTTGTAAATAAGTTCATTTGTATCATTTTTTTTTAGATTCCACATGTAAGTGATATCATATGGTATTTGTCTTGCTTTGTCTGACTTACTTCACTTAGTATGATAATCTCTACATCCATCCATGTTGCTGCAAATGGGATTTTTTCATTCTTCTTTATAACTGAGTAATTATCCATAGTATATAGGTACCACATCTTGTATATACTACTATATATAAAATAGATAATCAACAAGGACCTACTGTATAGCACAGGGAACTCTACTCAGTATTCCATAATAAGCTATATGGGAAAAGAATCTGGAAAAGAACAGATATATGTATATGTATAACTGAATCACTTTGCTGTACACCTGAAACTGACACAATATTGTAAATCAACTATACTCCAATATAAAATAAAAATTAAAAAAAAGAAATTACTACTGCTGAAAAAAACATCGTTGCTATAACACCGTTTCACTTTCACTAATTGGCAATGACACTGCCTCTGAGTGTGTGGGTCACATGTCAATTAGCAATGAATTTAGGATACTCTGTCTTACCATGATCTGTGGGCTCGTGGTGACCTCCTTTCCAGTGGAATTATAATATGTTTCCGTGTAGCCTGGTGCAAGGAGACCCCTGGGGGTGGGGGGAAAATGTCATGTTTACTCATGCTAATTGCAAAGTCCAGTGATCAAAGTGAGACCTTTCCCTGGGTGTGGAGGAAAGTTTTACCTCTTAGCCCCTCAGGACAAATCCAAGCGTGAAAGGGATGCTTAAACTGGAGAGAGTGGGAAGGGCAGGGACATTCCTGAGTAGTGTGGAACAATGTCTTTGCCTCATCAGACTCTGCATGTTTGTCTGAGGAGAGATTTGAGGAAGAAATAGAACTGAGTAGGGCAAAGTTGATAAAAATGACTGAAAAGAGCAATGTTCTTCCGCACAGCTAAGGATGACTGCCTTTTCACCCAGTCGTTGTCAGTTACCAGTAACTGTTAACAGTTGCAGCAGTGGAAAGTGTATTGAAAATTGACTTGCACTTGGTAGTTTGGGCTCTTTCAGCATTCTCACTGAGCTTCTTAAAGTTCTTTCAATTATCCACCAGCAAATAGGAGTCTGAATATATTTTTAAAAGAGGCAGGGCAAGGAAAAAAGGAAGTAACTAATATGTATTCTGTACCATCTCTATCCTGGCCGCTGGGATAGACCTATTACACATATCATTTAATCATTTCAACAATCCTACCAGATAAATATTACTCTCCCTATTTTGCAGATGAGATTAAACAGTTCAAGTGGCAAAGAATCCTATCCAGATTTGCCTGAATTCAAAGCCTGTACTATTTCCATTGTACCACACTGTTTCCAAACTCTCGACAGTTGTGACTTTTTGCAAAAGGTGATAGTCTATTTGAGGGGGAAAAAAAAAATCTCGTTGCCCTATATTGAACAATGTAGGGATTAAAAAAGCTTGAATGCATAGAATTAGGAAAAAACTACTTTGGATATAGTCTAGATATAGGATGATCAAGATCTGGGTGAGAGCTGAGGTAGTGAAATTTGAAAAAGAATGTTGAATTTCAATGAACTGAATGAAGAGAATGAAGGAATACAGGAAAATGTAATGTATAAGAAAATGGAGGGTTAGTGGTTGTCTGGGTAGAAACAGCATTGGCGTTGCAATCAGGGGACCCTGAATCAGTTTTTACCACTGAATTGTTTTTTGGCCCTAGAGTTTATTTAACTTACGTATGTCTTGTTTTTCTGATGAAAATAGTTGCAAATTTTTTTAATATCTAATCTTTCAGTGTTAAAATAACAAAATGCAGTGATGCATGGGGGAGACTTAAAAATCTATGTGCTGTTTCATCGAAGTTGATAAAATATACGTCTGCTCGCACCTCATTCATTGTGTTTTATGACTTCAACTAGCAGAACACTAGTAAACTGTTACCTTACTCAGTGTCTCTACTACTTCAGTACGAACAAATACTCGCGGAAGCCCTTGGGTCAGTTGAGAGTAAAAGATGATTAGCCAAGGTTTGTGGGAGTCATAAGTAGTAACAGACTCAATTATCACACTTGCCACATGCTAACTGGCTGTTGGTGAGGATAGTATCAGAAGTAAAGACTCTTACTTGTTTTTCTTCAAGTAAAGCACCGCGATTTTTCCATTAACTGTCATTTCATACTTCAATTCAGTTTCATATTTTTCCTGCAAAAATGCACAAACACTTACTGGTGATTAAAAACATACACACACAGATTCATTTGGCTATGTCCATCTGTCTCATCGTTAGAAAGCAATGCCTGCTTTTCTTTAACAGTAGTCTCTATAATTCCAAATGTGTGCTTCTGCCTCTTTTAACAAGTCAAACAACTGCCAACTGAATAGACAAATTATCTGAGACCTTTATACAAACCCATCTATCCATCCAGCCAGCCTCACATTCTACAAAGACGATGTGAGTGCGGGTTATATGCCAGGCACTGTTAAGTTCTGGAAACTGGCCTCTGAGCAGGAAAAATTGGTGCTGACTGTCAGAAAGCTTATAATATTGTGGAAAGACAGACAATAAACGTGAGTTATATGATAAGGGGTGTGAATCTGGAAGCAGGGTAGGATGTCTAACATCTTAAGGGCAGGGAAAGGCTTTCTTGAGGAAGGAACATGTAAGCTGAGATATGAATTAGCCAGGTGACACAGGGTGGGGAAGTTATTTGAGAAGAAGTACTACTATGCACACAGACCCAAAGACCTGCAAGCCTTTCAACTGATGGTTTTTGGTCTAGAGGTCTTCTCAAGGCTACATGGAGGGCAGAATATGGACAAAATAACAGGAATCTGTACCCCAGGGCAGGAAGAAGTCATCAGTAAGAAAACATAGTCTCGGGTGTTCAGAAAGAGAAAAAAATGTCACTTCTAGTAAACTGTGTGGAAAAGGAGAACTATTTTAAGTTTAGATTTATATATACAGGAGGTGATAGAGAGGTCTATACAGAAGAATTTTAAAGAAGATGTTATCAGGTACTGAATTCTGACTTTGCTCTATAAAACAGGGTTATTAGCCACGGTGACACGTAATATGTACCAATTCACTGGGAAGTACCAGGACATTGTCGTTATTAAAGAGATCCAATATGGCAGAACAAACGTGATAGAGCACCGGTTATTGTGGACTCAGTGATGCTTCCGCTGCTGTGTTACACCTAAGGTCAAGCTTTCTTGTCTCCTCCCTCTCCTGAAGGAGAGAAAAGGACCTGAGCTCATCCAGGGACAATAGAAAGTTAGAGCCAAATGAGAAGGAAATTCAAATAAGAGGGGATATATGTATACATATAGCTGATTCATTTTGCTGCACAGTATAAACTAACACAATATTATAAAGCAACTGTACGCCAATAAAAATTTTTAAAAATAAAATAAAATTGTTGATAAAAAAAAGAAAGTTAGAGCCATCTGGTCAGAATATTGTGCAGGGATTTGCCATCTCCAAGGTCAGTTATTTCAGCTAAAATTTCCTTTAAATTTTCAGTTATTGAAGTCTTCTTTGGTGTCAAAAATCTCAGACTATAAATATCCTACATTGTGGGTCTAGATGAGGGGAAGCTGCTCTAATTCAGTTCACTTTCATGAATAACAAGAGCTGGAAAAAAGCCTGAGGGTTGAAAACAAACGTCATGGAGAATTGTTGTCACCACTTCTTGTTCAGGCTTAAGAAAGGCCAGATAAAATGAAAATATTAGGAGGATACCAGATATGACCTTCCATACAGAAGAGCCTTCCAGATATCTGTTTTCTGTCAACAATGGATTTTAGTAGATTTTCAGATAAAATATTATTTGGAGGTTGTTTCATAAAAGATAATTGGGTAATGGGAGTTTTAGCCAATACTATCATAGAGGGTATGGATGAAAGAAAACAGCAAAGAAGAAAACCAGAGACTATATGAAAGAGGGTGCACTGGGTAATGTTATAACTGTGCTTCTCAAGTAGAAGCTCATGGTGGAGAACAATAAGAAGTGTGTCTTATTTGTATTCTATCTAGGTTCTGAGCTATGGGTTGGGAGAGGAAATAGGCACCTTGATTTGGAGAGCTTTCACTAGAAGGAAATGATCTGGAGCCCAATGAGTAAGATTAGCTGGGCACAGGGACATATAAATAAAAATTTCCTCCAGGAAACACCTTGGGTAAGGTCTAGTGGGTGGATTGGGACGGTTAGATTCCTGTATGGTTCTGAGATGGAAACAGAACTGTAAAGTCAACATGATGTCTGTGAGTACACAAAGGAAACCCTGTAGCCCAACTATTGTGATAACATACACTAATCTGAGGTCTCTGAAAGCCCTGGTGGACCTAGCTAAGGCCTGACATTGTTCCCTATAGGGGAGGCATTGTGATGCCAGATATTCTGCTTTAAGGCATGGACCAACAACAAGATGATTTTGGCCTCTAAGGAAGCATGTGATCTGAAGACTGAATCCTAGGAAGAATAGTGATCACCTTTAGAATGTAAGTTTCAACATCAGGGACCTTGACTGAGAATGTGTTGACTATACATCTATGCAGGTTTATAGGAAATGTATTCCACTTACACTCATTCATTTGTCTATTTGTTTACTTACTCATTTGCTCACTTATTCAACAAACGCTTATTCAGGTCTCCTTATGCCATGTATGTAAAATACAATCAAGAATACAATCATGAATCAAATCTTTAAGATTCTGCCTTGGCTGTTAGTGCCTCCTCCAGAAAATTTTTCAGAGGATTACTTCATTCTAGCTCAAATATTAAGTAATGTGGCCGGATGTGATGAAGTCAGAAAGATGGGCCATGTTCTTGGCATACCTGACAGGTAACGTTGGTGCCTTAGTTCTCTGGTCCAGCAGAGGGCACAGTGGTATAATAATAAGTACAAGAGTCTTCCTCTTCACTGCCTTGAGAAGTGATCAATCCAGACTGAGATCTATGTAGATACAGAGATCCCCTCTGTCCCATGCACTCTAAATTCTAAATGTTTCAAGTAATTGCTAATCAATTATTTGCACAAGGAAGACCAAGAGTCTCAACACAGAAACCACAAAGTTAATTTCTAGGAACTTGGCTTTCACCTCAAAATATTCAGTGAAAAATGTAGCTGGCATTTTTAAGAGACTGCCAGAAAGCATTTGAAGAAAGCCATATTGACAGGGAATCCAGTGCATATGGGTCCTATATAAATTTAGCAGAAACATTTTGTTGAGAGACAATTATTTTGGGGAACAGAGTCTACTCTGGGTTCTGTTGCTATACATGTGTTTGCTTTAGAAAAAATAATTTGTGAGGAACTTTGTCCAGTTGGGGAATATGAGCTTCCAGGGAGTTTCATCTTACAATAGGTAGATGTAAAAGTTGTCATTTATGTCTCATTTATTTGTATTTTCCTGGTTCCCAGCAGAAGACTTCCAGGTGTAGGTAATTAGAAAATTGCTGTGGAATGAATCATCATGTTTTAGCTTTCCTCTTTTGACTGAGAATGTGTGTTTTGTCAAGTGGTAAGAATTCTACAAACTTTAATAGCTGACTTTTTTGAAAAAACAGGTAAATTTTATGTTCAATTACAGTAATTAATCCTAATTTACTATACATATATGCATTTATTCACCTACAATATTTTATTTTTTACTTCAATTTTAGTGTTCACGGTTTTGTTTGTATGTGTGTATGTAGAGATGATAGATAGATAGAGATATATAAAGAGATAGATAAAAGAAGTTGCATCAAATTCTTTAGAAGTAACAGAATAAGTTATAAATTACCACAAATAATTAAAATTTACCCTCTGTGTGACCTTGGACAGTTAATTTCAACTGCCAGAACTCTAAAATCAAAATAAAGCTAATAATAGAATGTTGGGTTATCGTGAAGATTAATAAAGATAAGATAGGTTTAAAAACATACACAAATGTGTGTATGTATATATACAAAAATATGTATATATATCTACATATTAAATATAGTTATATATATGCATATGTGTGTGTGTATATATATGTGTGTGTGTGTGTGTGTGTGTGTGTGTGTGTGTGTGTGTGTGCGCGTGTATTCAAAATTCTTTATTAAATCAAAAGCTGTACCTGTTCACCTGGATCCTTGACCTCTCTTTTATGTAGTGGATGAAGTCTTCTGGGATAAACCACTTCATAGTTTTTCACTCCAGGGAGTTCTTTTATAGAATTTACTGAGCCAAAAAAAAAAGTTAGAGAAGATTCAGCTAAGCAGAAGTAACATAGGCTGTTCGGTAGTGGTCATCTTGATTGCGTTTCTGATGAATGATGCCACACGCAGGGGCTTTAACTGAGTTATGTGAGAGAGTTATAAAAGTGCAGACACCAGAAAAGATCAACAAAATCAGAAGCCCACTCTTCCTCTCAGATCTTTAATCTATATCTTCAGATATTTTCCCACTGAAAGTTTACCGGTGTTTCTCAGCTTAGTGAACATATTTCTTTGGAATTTTCCCGCTTCTCTTTACCACTTTGTGTCCCCTAGGGGAAGGTAGCAAACAGTACAGGCAAAAGCCAGGACAGGAGAACAGAAGCCAAACTAATCCTCTAAGAAGCTAATCAGTGTCAGAATAATCAAGTTGAAGCACTCTGAAACTACACAGTGTCATAAAAATGAAATAACTAATGGATGCCATTTCAGATTCTAATATATTTTTCTTGGGTTTTCCAACAGCAATATTTTACACTAATGAAAGAAATGAAATCAGTAAGAAAAGGCTCCAATATCAGCTCCATAGAATGGGCTGACTTTTGCAGTACAGCCATACCTTCATTTTTTGAATACAAAACATGAAAAATATGAAACTTGGAGGAGCAGACAATTAGAACACTAGGACTGGCTTGGAAAGAAAACTTCTGGACCTGCAGTTATATTGAAAGAGAATTGGAAAGAGTCAACCTACTATTGGCATCTTGAATTCTCATTTCAATGCTGTTTCTAGAAGTTACTTTTTTTAGAGAAATTCAGTTTTCCCAAAGCTGACGCTGAATTTTCTATTTTCTTTTTTATTTGCCCACATGGTCCAGTCCCTGCTCTGTATAAAGAAGTGCCTGAGGAAATGTCAACAGAGCAGCTCTTTAGAGGTTAAGGGGCTGCAGATCCACAGAGAATGTAGGTACAGGGGAACAGGGATCCACAGTATGGCCCCAACCCAGCAGTTTCCTAACTGGAACTGGAAAGGCTTTAAATGACTAGAGGGTAATTCTAGCTCATTAAAATAGGCAGACCTAAATTCTATGGTAATATAAATTTATGTGACTGGGGTTGATCTTTTAGCAAATAACACAGTATTTTTCATTAGTCACCTTGCATGAATGTACACTTATCCCAGTGATGCCCCAGAGAATAAATGCTTATTTTTTCAAAGTTTCTTCAGAAACTAAAGTAGAAACGTTTCAAAATTCCTAGTGATATCGATTTTCTTTTATCATTTTAGGATGGCTTTCATTCATCTGACCATTCAAGAGCCATTTGCACCTAACTTTGAATCATAGAAAAAGTGATTAAATTTGCTAAAAGCTCACTGGGTCAAAAATGGAGTGTTAAAGTGATGAAATGGCGTTTCTTTCACTGGCTCAAGATTTACTGTTAAAAATAATTCAAAAACACTTAAAGCCATGGCATCAACACTAGACTACATTAACTCTGGGTTTAGTTTGGGTTTTTTAATTGTGAAAAGAGGGGGCAGATTAAATGATCTTGAAGAACAATTCAAGTAGTCTACAATTTTATGCAAATAAATACAGAATCTCCAGTGATCTCTTTGAATAGGTGACGATCATTTCAATAATGTTCTAATCAGAACCTTGTGATAAAATGTCTCATTACACAGTCACACTTCAAGAATTACATCACAAGTTCCCTCAGTCACTTACTTCTTGCTGTTATAGAGCTAATCACTGGGCATCTTTTATTTCTATTTAATTAATTTTTGGTAGAGGAAAATAATGTTAGTTTTAAAACAATAAGTGAGGTTCAAAAGCCTAAAGGAACAGTAAATCAGTCATTTTCTTTCCATCGAGTGAAAATTGTCCTAATTATCATAATTATTTCAAAATAATAGGATGCCAAGAGTAAGAAAATTACTCTTGCCAGAAATTAACTGATGGTAGCAACACAATTCCGTACAGTCTCCTGTTGCTCTCTAAGTACACCATAAGGCACCCGCATGCTGTCTGTAGGACTGTGTTCAATCAATGCAATTAGTCCCATTAATATGGAGCTCATGAAGCCATATATTCACCAACATTGCAACCAGAGTAACTCTTCTAAAAATGCTGCATGAAACACACATTATTCTGATGGGACATATTAGTCCAAGCTGCCCTCAGTTCATAAAATAATAACTACCCAACTAATTCTTTTTATAAAAGCAGAAAGGGATAACACTCACATGTTCCCCATCAGAAGTGGTGAGAAGGGGACAGGCCAATCCAACCAACACAAGTTTTCTCTGATATACACATTGATCTCCATGCCTCTAGTTAGTACCTAAATGCTAATGTTTCCCAATTGACTATGAAATATGGAGTCTAAACTTGTAAATCAGTGGAGAAATTTCTTTCCAACTCTTTGATGGCCAAGCACTTCCAAATGGCAACCAAAACAAATCAATGAATAAACTAAACCAGAATATTTTTGAAAAGGCCTCCAGCAACCTCTCACTTTCTTCAGTTTGAAGTGAACAGATTTCCAGCTTTTCACATTCTTGCAACAGGGTACATTCTCTAAAGATAACAGATAGAATTTCCCTTAATGACCCTTCTTTTTCTGAAACCAAGAAGGCCCTGAAAGAATGAGATTTGAGATACAACAAACTATACAGCGGTTAAAGAGAGGCAATAGACCTAAGTGTTGTTTGGCTCATTCATCCTAAAGTGTGATGGTGCAGTCTCCTCCCAGCTGAATAACAGCAGACTAATTATTTTGAGGCCTGTGGAACAAACACAACTAACTGTCATCCAGGGATTACACAAATCTGAGATGAAACACAATATGTTTCTACTAATTCATTTTAATACTTGCTTTTCTCCCTCCCACAGAACTCACAGGATGGATTAGTTTTGACTAGCAAAACCGGATCAAGAAAAAGAAAACTGTTATTTGGCTTTGGGTTAGATAATTATTTTCACTGTTTATTAGTTTTAGAAAAGTTAAATCTTTGGGGGGGGGGTACTTTTAAACACTTTTTATTTGGCAGTAATTTCAAATGTATACAAGAATTGCAAGCATAGGAGTAGTACAAATAACGTCTTTACATCCTTCACCCAGATTTACCTAATTCACAGATTTACCCTTTTGCCAACATGTTCATGAGTGACAAATAAAGTATTCTTGTAAGCCACCAATATTTTGAGGTTGTTGTCACTGAGATTTTGAATATTCTCAGTCCCTCACATATATACATATGTGTATATACACATACATATGTATATAAATATACATACACATACACACAATTTTTTCTAACCATTTGAGGATGAGTTACACTACATACATCATGGTTCTTTACCCCTACAAACTTGAGTATTTCCTAAGTATAAGAATATTCTCTTACACAACCATAGCACAGCTCTCAAATTTAAGAAATTTAACACTGAGCCAGTACTTTTATCTAATCTACCATCTGTATTCCAGTTTTGTCAATTGACCAAATAATATCCTTTATAGCATTTTCCCCATTCCAGTGCAGGGTCCACTCTAGGGTCAGGTATTTTATCTAGTTTTCATGTCTCTTTACTCTCTTTTAATCTGGAAACTTCTCTCCTTCCTTCCTCCCTCCCTTCATCCTTCCTTCCAACCGTTTTCTTTCTTTCTTTCTCTTTCTTCCTTCCTCTATCTCTCTTTCTCTCTCTGCCTTCCTCCCTCTGTCTTTAGAAAAGTTAAATCTTGTTGACAAGATTAATATACCAGACATTAGTCTGGATGGCTACTTTATATTTTAATGTGTTTGGAGCCATTTTAGAGTTTAGCCTCTTTGTACATAATACTGATATTTCCATTTTTCTTCAAATCTGTTCCAAACTGTTGAAAGCAATGTCTTTTCAAACTAAACACATGATGTTAAGCCCTGAATCAGGGTTTATGCAATGACATGGACTTTTAAGTTCTGGGATTCTCTGTACCCCATCAAACTATCTGGTGATTTTAAACTTCATGCAGTAAAAGTGAGTACAAACACTAAGGGAAAAAACACATCCTAATTACGTCTATCACTTTGGCTATAAAGATTAAATTACGTATACTCTTTGGGGTCTTCCAGTCAGCTTATGAAGACAGGAAGAAATTGCAATTTGAAATAAAATAATTTCAAAAAGTACTGTACCTCCTGGATATTCTGCTGAAGTAAAGAAATTTCTCCTTACTTCTTCACCCCCAAACACCTGTCACATTCTTTAAATTTTTTTCCCTTTCCTACAATGAAATCTTATCAGTTATTTTTCTCAGGGGATTGTAAAGCTCATTACAAACAGTTGGCCTGATTTGACCTCATTTTTAAATTTTGCGTATGTAAGAACTGGGCAGAAGTCATGGTTGGAGGGGCACATACTTATTCTCTGGATGATGGGGGCAGAGAAACAAAAAAAGGAGGAGATGGGAAAATGGAAATTGCTTTATGCCTTACATTTCAGTGGGTATTTCATTTCAGAGTTATTTCAGTGACCATGGAGACATTCCTTTTTTTTTTCTTTTGGCTGCATTGTGTCTTGGTTGCTGCACGCGGGCTTTCTCTAGTTGCGGTGAGCAGGGGCTACTCTTCTTTGCGGTGCGTGGCCTTCTTATTGCTGTGGCTTCTCTTGTTGTGGAGCACGGGCTCTCAGTGCATGGGCTTCAGTAGTTGCGGCACGTGGTCTCAGTAGTTGTGGCACGTGGGCTCAGTAGTTGTGGCTCACGGGCTTAGTTGCTCTGCGGCATGTGGAATCTACCGGACCAGGGCTCGAACCCGTGTCCCCTGAATTGGCAGGCGGATTCATGGAGACATTCTTGAAAATACACGATGGAAAATAAAAAAGAGGGGGCAGCTTTCTGTTCCAGATGGAAGATAAGGGAAGGCAGCTTTCTGTTCGTCTCCCCGTCCTCTCAAAAGCCACTTCAGAACCTCTGTCCCCTTCTCACCAAGTATTCAGAGATGTCACACTTTGAGACCCAACCTCTAAAAATGTTTTGTCTCTTGGGGCAAATGATGTGAATGCAAAGACAGGAGAACAGAATCAGTTGGTATGCCCAAATTCACTGAAAAGGCTATAATGTGGGTGGACCGCACTGGCAGCTATGTTATTCTGTTAACAGATCCAGCTTGATCTTTATGCTCTTGGGTAAGTCTAGTACACAAACAATTCTTATGTTTCAACCAAGCAAAGTGTCCCAGAGAGTGTTCAGTGATCCTACTTTTGGAGAATGTAGGGAAAGAAGATTTCTAATAACTTTGACTCAAAAAATAGGAATTTTAAAGTCAATAATTTAAATTCCTAGCACAGTTCTATACCAAAAGAGATTAAGTAAAACTTTCCCAAGTCTGAAAAACAAATCAGAAACCAGCATAAAAGGAAAGTCGCTTTTAGTGACAAAGTGTACTGTGTGGGCAAAAGGGGTAGAAGAATATTTCCCTACCTAACCCCATCCTTCTTGTTGATAATTTGTTCCCATTTCTAGGTCCCGGCAAACATTCTTAAAGCCCAGGAGAAGGTTTAGCAGGGAAGGAGTCTCACGCACTGAAGCTAACGTGCTGACTTCAATAAGCTCCCGAAGTAGAAATAAACAAAGGAAATGTGTTAGCCAATCTAATTTAACCAAAATCTAATTGGAGAATTCATCAGAGATGGAGAGACATGCTAGAGATAATTGATTATTAGGAAGTAATATTACTCTACTTTGGAATTCTGAAACTAAAAATTGCTGCTCGCCATATGGCACTTCAAGAATGAAGTCACTGGCCACTGCAGTAGTTGACCTTCAGCACACAGCCTGAAACAGGAGTTCAGGGCCGGCAAAGATCAGAAATGAGACACTCTGTACTCTGGGGAAAACCGGCAGAACAGACCTTCAGATAATTAGATACTTTTAGGAGAAGATGTTATGAACCCAATTTCTTGCACTTTCTCATATCTAGAAAAGCTCTAAAATTATTAATGGAGACATCCGCTCACCGTGACTAGCAGCAACCTCCTGCCAAAATGTATGCTTGATTCCATGGATTCCCCCTTCAACAAAACACATAATACCGATCTCCCTGCCCTACTTCTTCTGAACAGTTCCTCAGAGTTATCTGAGAGGTTGTCTCCCAGCCTATAGTCCTCATTTTGCCCCAAATAAAACTTCACTCACAACTCTCACATTGTGCTTTTTTTTTTTTTTTTCAGTCGACAAATGTTTGATCTAACCAGCAAAATGGAAGTGAATGATCAACATAAGTTCAACGGCAACATTGTTTTGGTCAAGTAATATCACAGTGCTTTATAAACATGAAATGGGTCCACTACTTATTTCTAATTCGTCATATTTATCATCACCAATAATGAAAGGACTAAATATAAAAATGTGATCGAAAGGAATAGGACAAATCAAACTGGCCTCAATAATAATAACAGATACTTTCTGAAGCCTTCTGTACCACAATAACCAGTCAAATCTGCCTCATCTTAACTGCTCTAAAAACTGACAGGGTTGATTTTGGTGCCTTCCATTCTTTGATGCAAAGATCACATTCATTGTTTAAATGATGCTGAATGAAATTTCCCCTTTGATTTCTAAGTGTTCTCAGATCAGATGTGTAAATATTGATTCAAGAAGTCTGCTTGCCTCTCCTTTACACTGAGTGTTTAAATCAGTCAGAGCCCCCCAAAACAACAAATTAAACCAGCTCAACTGGGTAGTAAAATTGGTTAAAAAAAAATACTGGGAGAAGATGAAAAGCAGGCAGTTCCCTGGGTATTTAACAGAACCTGAAAAGGAGTTAAACACCTACCTGGAGGTGGAGAAAGGAGGAAAGTGGTCGTCAAAAGAAGCCCTCGCCACATGCTGGGGGATCCCAGGAGCCTGGTGTCTGTCCTTCTGTCTCAAGCAGACGTGCGCTGCTGGGTCTGAACCTTCCTCTCAAGTGAGACAGAATGAAACCTCAGGGCTCATTCTTGTCTCTGCTTCAGGAAGTGTTTACTAAAGGTGTTGCACAACCTCAGAGCTCTGGGCCTGTGACAGTGGCACAGCAGGCGGAAGTTCCGGCCGCAGTCTGGCTCTAAGGTCCCTTGATCCTACGCTATTGTTTCTCTTTCTTTCTTCCCCATATTCCCCACTCAGAAGTAGTACATTTCCAATAAAATACTATGTTCCAATAAGCCACTGCAATAGTGGCTTCAATGTAGCTTGATAAATGTGTGTGTTTATTATGTGTATAATAAATATATGTGTATGTACACACTACTATATATAAAATAGATAACCAGCAAGGACCTACTGTATAGCACAGGGAACTATACTCAGTATTTTTTAATGACCTCTAAGGGAAAAGAATCTGAAAATGTATATATATATTTGTAAATATATATATATATACACATATATACATGTATATATAAAAGTATATATATATATGTAGCTGAATCACTTTGTGGACCCCTGAAACTAACACAACACTGTAAATCAACTATACTTCAATAAAAAAATGAATAAATAAAACTTTTAAAAATAAAAAGCAAAATAAATAAATACATGTATATGTATTTATATATGTATTTGCTATGTTGGCAAAAATGTATTGAGAAGGTTATCCTCTCACATATACATGTGGTTCAGTGAAGCAATTTCTGATCCAATCCCATTATTATATAAAATTCTCTTTTCCAATTATTTTGTATCCTTAGCCTGTTCTTCCACAATGGTGATCTCAGGGAGCTTGAACTATCATGAAATAAGAACGTAGGACTCTATAAGCTCAAGGTTTTTCAGCTCCCCAAGGGTATTCGTATCATCAATAACAACCAAGAGAAGGGGGTTGGGGGAAGCCTTTAAGACTCAAAAAATGTAATTTCCAGGAAAATTTCAGGAGTTGCCACAGGTGGTAGTGAGTCTAAGTTGGCATGCCCAGATATCACACAGTATAGCTAATTAAATAGCTAATATTAATTAGAGCTGCTTACTAATTTCCAGGTCCTTTATACTTATTATCATACTGATTCTTATGATACTCCTGTGTGATAAATATCATCTTACCCGTATTTTGTATATGAAAAAAACGGGGGTTTAAAAAGATTAAAAATTCAGAAGATTAAGACTCAGTTCTCCTCATTTTATAGAATAAAAAGAGTAAGCAGCTTGCCCAAAGTTACCTAGCTAGTAAGTGGTAGGAGTGGAATTTGGACCTGGTGTCGTCTGATCTCCTACTCACAGGCTCTAATGCTTCCTACTTATGGAGCTGATTTATACACCCAGTTATATTTCTGTTGAGAAATAAATATACAATTCCTACTAAAAAACCCTGAAGTATTATTACAAAACCCATTCCTGGTCCACTAAAATTATGCATCATTTTATGGATTCTGAAGCACATTCTTATACTAGTGATTGCAATGAAAAGGGATATCTCTAAATGATAATACACATATTGGCCAACAAGCATAAGGGAATTTTTTAATCTAGTTATTGAACATTTCAGCCATCAGGACTGGGAATCTCACAGGTGTCTTGTCTCTTCCATCCAAGTTCTACTGGTTTGTTTCTTTCAGGGAACAGAAAGAATACATCTGTTTTTAAATGATTACATGGTTTTTCTCCATTAATTCTGTACACATTCATTAGTATCTTATGTGTAGGACACTGAGGTCATGGCTGAAAACACAATCATTTCCTTTGAGATGCTTACAGTCTGGTGAGGCAGATAGGCAAGAACGGTTACCATGAAGTTGTGCAAAATGAGTACTGTCCGTATATCACAGTACCTTGTGTTTAGTGCTATGATAGATTTAGGCATAGAGGTCAGAGGTCAGAGGTGACCTCTATGCCAAAATCCTAGCAGGGCAAGGAAGGCTTCCTGGAGGCAAGAACAATGAGATCAATGAAGAACCAACTGTGAGAAGAAGTGAGGAGGATGCCTCATAACACATTAGTTTATGGCTGGTAATGTTTTGGTGTTTTTGGAGCAAAGAGTGCCTGGGGGAATGGGAAGATGTTGTTGTGATATCAGCACAGGACCTTGAGTGGGAAAATACAGGTTCAAGTTCTTACTCTGCCACTTGCTTTATTACACTGGGAATATAACTTTCTCTTAAATCTTGATTACGGGCAAAGTTAAGTTCCAAAGTCATGTAGCAAATAACTTCCAGCTATTCTACTGGAATATTCTACTGGAAAATCCTACTTCACTGGACTTTAAAAGGATCAGATGATAATATACATTTGAAAAGCGTTTGTAAAATGTTCACTTTATCCTCTATTCTACACAAATTTCTCTTAGTTAAATGTCACCTAAAAAGAGGATTCTAACAAGATGATCCATTTGAATCATTTGATTAAAAATAGGAATGAAATCTGATCTGGATACAGGTAAGAACATTACTACTTTGAACTGGTGTTCCAGATTGTGTAGTTCCTATGCATTGTAATGTATAAGACACTTGTAAAGCCCCTTCCCTTTAATATATGCCTGATGCCATTTGAAGTGCATTGTATGTGGTGTTGCTAGTTCCTATTAAAATTAGGTATCAACAACTCCAAGTTACATATGCAGAAACTGAGGTCCAGATGTATTAAGGGAGTTTTTGCAGGGACTCCAGCAGTGTGTAGCTTATGAAGGATTGTTTTCTGGTAGCGTTGGAGTTACTCAGATCCTACTCCATCCTTCAGGGCCACAGTTCACTGGGAGATGATTACCAGAAAAAGAAAATCCTTTAGGGATGCTGGCTGGGAAAGATTGATAGTGAAAGGACCCCACAGCACCAAGCAGGAGACAGACAATGAGGATCAATGTATCCGGGAGGATCTGGTCTTGAGCTCTGCCTTTTCATTGATGCTTTGGGAAGTGTTTCTTGGAGCAGAGTATCTGTACCACAATAGGATACCCTCCCTTCTTATTTTCCTCCCTGCTGCACGCCTCAAAAAAGAAACTTCTGGAGAAACAGACATAGATAAATGGGTAGGGGAGGTGATCAAGGTTTAAAACACCTTATCTTTACCTCTTAGGAGTAGATGGACCTAAAACCGAGAGTGGGATCATGGGAAAAAAAGGACCCAATTATGGGTAGGTTACTAAGACTCATAGATTGTATCAGATTTAATAAATATAATCGTTCTGCTGTGTTCTCTGTATGTTTATGTCATTCAAGGCTTTCAAAATTTCTTCAACAGTAATTATTTAGAATCATCAAATCATATGAATGAGAGATCAAGTCTTGAACTCTGCCCAAGATGGGTTCTCACTGAAGCTCCAGGAAGATCTTACTGTCACTGTTTCACCTCCCAGGACCATTATAGCTCTGTCCCTATTCACTAAGGGCAAAGAGGAATAGCACACATGGAAGACTGTATTTTTCCTCAAAAGAACTTCACAAAAATCTCTTTTCAGCCCAGAATTCTCACTATTCTTTCTGCTTTCCATTTGGATTAGTTCAAAGGACATCACATAGAAAAAAGACCAAATGGTGTTAGTATTGGAACTGGGAGAAAAGGATGATTCAGTCACCACCTACCTGATGCCACTCAGACCAAGGGGATGCAAAGTCTTAGCAGGAAGAGAGAAAGGAGCAAATGCTTACTGTGTGATTAGAATGTGCCAGTTGCTTTGTATTAACATGAATCATCTTCACCACAACCTAGAACCTAGAGAAGGAAGTGTCATTGAATTATCAAAGACTTGATATTGATCTTTTCTTTTTTTTTTTTTTTTTTTGGCCGCTCGGCTTGCGGGATCATAGTTCCCTGATCAGGGATCGAACCTGCACCTCCTGCAGCAGAAGTGTGGAGTCTTAACCACTGGACCCCCAGAGAAGTCCCAGTATTGATCTTTTCTGAGCATGTGTGACAAATCTTGGGACCACTGGGTGTAGGATCTTTCTTCAATATGTTTTTATTTAATTAAAACATTCCTACACTGCTATGCTCTTACAAATTGCTTCTGGAACAGAGAGGTACCATTCCTTCAACCCAAAGACACACTACAGGGTCAGTGAATACTGAGGCACCACCTTTGTTTTTCCCTGTGCCCAGAAATGAACTACACAGAGCTCACACTGAGTAAATTAAATAGCTTCCAGAGACAATATTAAAGGATGTGTTGTAGAGCATAAGGAACTCAGGCGTTAACACGGCTGAATGCATTCCTTCTGCCTGCTCTATACACATACTGTACACATGTTGAAAATTTATTGGATCACATCTCTATAACAGAACAAACAAAAATACAAACTTAGAGTTTAAAGGAAGACAGAGTGGTCATCAAATTCAAGATTTTAAAATATTTTCTATTTTAAACAAGTAATTCAACCACTGAGAATCACTCTAAGAAAATTGTCTGAAATATAAAATGGGTTTTATGCAACAAGATGTTAATTACATTATCTATAAGGAATAAAACTAAAACTAAATATCCAAAAATAAAAAGATGGGCATATAGTCAACTACATACCTACTCAATGAAATATTAAGCCACCTACAATGAAATTTAATATTATGGGAAATCTTAACATTATAATATTGGAATAAAACTGAAGCCACAAATTTATATACAAAATGATCACAACTATATAAAAATTTCAAAAACCTATTTGGAGTAAAAAAAAAGCAAAAAAATTCCCAAATATTTAGGGAGGTGCTTCTGTATGTGCTGGCAAGATGAGTGTTTTTACCTCTTTTCTTTCTGTATTTCTTAATTTTTAAGTAGTGGTTGCTATTATTTTTATAATTTAAAAATTACATAAAGTAAACACAAAAATCAAAATATTTTCCAAAACTATAGACAGACCTATTCTCCCCTAAACTGAGCTCTCCTTGAGGATACATATTAGTCATCATTGCACCCTCAAGACCCAACATAGTGCTTAGAAAATAGTAGCTAATGAATATATGTTTTCACACTGATTTAATGATTTGAAGGAGAATCACTCAAAAAACAAGTAGAGCCCCTGATCTACAAGCCATGAGCAGCTGAGTCTTAGAAGAAAAGAGAGAAAAGCGCTGTTAGTCTTTTAAAACCAGAACAAAGGTAAAGCCTTAAGGTTTCCTCTTCTAACTTATTATGTTCCCACCTGTGGTAAGTAGATAGCGTAACACAAAGAAAGAAAGCTATTGGCTTTTAAGCTCTGTAAATACATTTTTACATACGAAAGCCAAGAGGTTTTTGTTATCTCCTTTCAGGTACTATATTTACATAAGATTTTACTTTCTTGCTTAAGTTTTACTGTTATAATCAGCCAATAACTCCTCTCACACTGAATTACATTGCATTAGGCTCTTTGTAACATGAAGTGACCTTTCCTCTCATCATACAGTATCTAAATTAAAAAGCAGTATCTAATCACAGAGATTTACTGAGTCCAATCAAACTGATGCATCATTTGTGTAATCTGATGTACTTAACAAGCAGATAGAGCTGTCAGAACACTCTGTCTTCCAGGTGGAATGAGAATAAACATTGTCCATCTTTATATCTGTGATTCTTCTAGTTTTTCTGTGCTCCATTGCTGACCTACACTCTCCCCTACCCTTCATCTGGTATAAAAACTAAAATTAAGATCCAGTAATATGTGTGCTTTGATATGGCAAAAAAAAAAAAAAAGAGGGCCTGGATTGGCCTAACTACAAATTCCCCTCCCTACTCTATTTTTATGGATAAGGTTCCCTAATCAAACAGTAATCCTTTCCAAAGGGACCAGGGAGGCATTCTGCTTATATCTGTTTTGATTCATTATGTGTTGATTTCACATTTAAACTCCCATAGGGAAATCTCATTCCTCTTATTTACAATCAAAGGTAGAGAAAGTTTTCTTATGGTCGTCCCCTCATGGTCTTCCTACACTTGAAAATCCAGACTGACTGAAAAATCTTCACCATCCTAATTAAACTCAACTCCATCCATTACAATGACTTTCAAGGCTGTACAGGACCTGTACTCTGACACTCGGCACTCGCCCCTCAGTCCCTTCTGGTCTGAGCTCATCTTCTTGCTCACTCTAATCAAGCCACACTGGATTACTCCATATTCCTTGAATAATCAGGCACAGGCTTGCCTCAGCATTCGCTTTGACTCTTCCTTCTGCCTGAAATACTCTTCCCTCAGATATGTACCTGAATGATTAGTTCAAGTATTTGGTCAAAGATTGCCTTCTCAATGAGATGTAACTTAATCAGAAATTTCCATTTTTCTTTTCTCTAGCACAACTCATACCCTTTCTGTTTTATTTTTCTCCATTGCACTTATTACACACCAACATTCTACATTATGTATTTGTGTGTTTATTTATTCATTTTGAAAGCCTTTCTCTCATCCCCTTGAATGTAAATTCCATGAAGCAAGTAATGGTTCAATAAGTTAGCTCCAACACTTAGAACTGTGCATGTTTTAGAAAAAGTGCCCAATAAATATTTGTTAATGTTTTTTAAATGGATGAATTTAAATTAAACATTAAAAAATTGGAGCAAAAATTCTTTTATCTATTAACATAAAATTTTGATATATATTTTAACTTTAGAAAAGTTTTTAGTAACCTACTTCAGCCCCCATTACACACTTAACAGGAAACCCATTATAATTCTCTGTATACACCCTTCCATTCCCCAAATCATTCAAAACTCTTACAGATTTACATGGTTGAAAGTACGTCATGCCTTTTCAAGATATTAAGCAGAGACAGAGAACTGGATTCTGATTGGTCTATTATTGCAACTCTTTTGTCACTGGATGGAAAAACTGGTCCATAATATAGAAGTGTTTTTACAGTCTCTGAACCCTCCCTGGATAGTGATGGTGCTCCAAATAAGGCACTAAGGTTCTTAGTTCACATTGACTTCATTAGCTATTGTTCACATTGCTTGTTCATGGAAGGATAGCTAGATTTAAAGGAAGTGGCAGCTGCGTATTGCTTCAAATCAACTCTTCTCAATCAAACTTAAGCCCTTGTCTAAAGCCTGTTCTCCAGCTTAAATTCCCTTTTCCCACATGCTATTTAATTCAGAGGTCTCTGTCTTTGGTCCTCATATCCTGAGGTATTCCCTGAGTTGCCTCACACAATTGTGGAGGCTGGCGAGTCCAAAATCTGCAGAGTATGCTAGCAGGCTGGAAACCCAGAAGAGTTAGGATTGCAGCTCAAGTCTGAAGGCAAGCTACTGGCAGAATGCCCTCTTTCTCAGGGGAGGTCATTCTTTTTTCTATTAAAGCCTTCAACTAATTGGATGAGGCCTATACATATTAAGGTGGGTAATCTCCTTTGCTGAAGTCTACTGATTTAAATGCTAATGTCATCTGCAAAAATATCTTAACAGGAACAGGATATTGTTTGACCAAATATCTTAGTACTGTGGTCTAGCCAAGTTAACATAGAAAATTAATCATACACTGGGCATATAGATTGGGATTTGACTCTTTCCTTCCAGAAAGCCCAGGGCTTTTTATTTAAATTGTCACTCCCTCCACAGAGATGTACTCCACATTGCAGCTATTTCATCATTGAAAAAAGAAAAAAAAAGAACTGGTTATACACTAATTCTCTAATCCTAGAAAAATGTGTTCCTGCTAGCCCTACATTTGCATATCAAAGAGGGCTCTCCAAGAGATCCTTTGCCAGACAAAGAGGATCAACTCAGGATTAGAAATCTTGGGCCCACTGTACAAAGGAAGGGATACCCACATGAGTAATAATGCCCAAAGCTGTGACAGGTTAATTAAAATGAACTTTAAACACCTGAACTTTCACAACAGGAAGTGAAAGCAAGATGCTGATTGCAAGTTCTGAGTAAATGTTTTTTGAGTAGGTTCTCAGACCCAATTGTTCATCTTTTGACCTGGTTGGATCATGAATACCAGGACCAACAAAAACCTTGAGGCTGAAGGCACTGTCCCTACTCTTATACAAACTGTATAGAAGAACATTGTTCCAGGAGTCACATTCAACAAATTTATTTATTTGTAACTTAGTCATTCTACAAACTCTACTTCTGTGTCACATGCTCTGGGTTGATAAGAAGTGCTCTGTAAGCTTGATAGAATAAGAATATAGGACTGGGTGATCCTTTCTGATTTCTCCCTGGACTTAACCAAGCAAAGCTGCTAACCCGTGCTCTTATTAATGTGTGATCACTTATGCACTATATGTATGAATGAAAACCATTCAATTATTCATAAATTAAATTAATTTTGTGTTGAACAGATCTTCTTAATAGGTCAAGAATAGAGCCATGGACTTCCCTGATGGCGCAGTGGTTAAGAATCTGCCTGCCAATGCAGGGGTCACGGGTTCGAGCCCTGGTCCGGGAAGACCCCACATGCCGCGGAGCAACTAAGCCCATGTGCCACAACTACTGAACCTGCACTCTAGAGCCCGTGAGCCACAACTATGGAGCCCACGTGCCACAACTACTGAAGCCCGCACACCTAGAGCTCATGCTCCACAACAAGAGAAGCCACTGCAGTGAGAAGCCCGTGCACCGCAACGAAGAGTAGCCCCCCACTCGCCGCAACTAGAGAAAGCCTGCATGCAGCAATGAAGACCCAACGCAGCCAAAAATAAATAAAATTTAAAAAAAAAAAGAATAAAACTTTCCTTAAAAAAAAAAAAAAGAATAAAACCATTTCTGAGAGTGGCTTAAGAAAAGATAAATGCAACGGAATGCCAAGGAACTGAGAAGAATTTGAAGAAATTAAGATTTAGAACTTAACTTATAAATATGTGATGGTTAATATTATGTGGCAACTTGGCTGAGCCATGATACCCAGATATTTGTTCAAATATTATTCTGGATCTTTCTATGAAGGTTTTTTGATGAGATTAACATTTAAGTCAGCAGACTTTTTTTTAAACCACTTTATTGAGGTATAATTGACATGTAAAAGGCTGTACATATTCAAAGTATACAAGTTGATGTGTCTGGGGATAAGTATACACCTGTGAAGCCGTCACCACTATCAAGGCCATAGATATATCCAAGTCCTCCTAAAGTTTCCTCCCACCTCCTTTGTAAATTATTGTTTATTACTACTATTATTATTATTTTGTGTGGTAAAAACACTTAACATAAGATCTACCCTCTTAGTAAATTTTAAGTATACAATACAGTATTGTTAGATCTAGGCACTGTTCTGTACAGTAGATTTCTAGAACTTATTTACCACACAAAACTGAAACTTTGTACCCTTTATCCATAAACTCCCCATTTCCCTTCCCCCCTAGCCCCTGGTAACCACCATTCTACTCTCTGCTTCTATGAATTTGATGATTTTAGATTCCACATATAAATGAGATCATTCTGTATTTGTCTTTCCATGTCTAGATTATTTCATTTAGCATAACCTTCTCCTGGTCCATCTATGTTATCATAAATGGTAGGATTTTCTTCTTTTTTAAGCTTGAATAATATTCCATTGTATGCATATATAAATTTTTTAATCCACTCATCCATCAATGGACATTACATTGTTTCCATATCTTGGCTATTGTGAATAATGCTGCACTGAACAGGGGAGTACAGACATCTCTTCGAGATCTTGATTTCAATTGTTTTTGATAAAAACCTACAAGTCGGATTTCTGGATCATATGGTAGCTCTATTTTTAATTTCTTGAGGGATCATCATACTGTTTTCTTTAGTTGCTGCACCAATTAACATTCTCACCAATAGTGCACAAGGGTTGCCTTTTCTCCACATTCTCACCAGCACTTTCTATCGATTGTTTTTTTGATGATGGCCATTCTAACAGGCGTGAGGTGATATCTCATTGTAGTTTTGTTCTGCATTTCCCTGATGATTAGTTATGTTGAACATCATTTCATGTACCTGTTGACCATCTGTACGTCTTCTTTGGAAAAATGTTTTTTCAGGTCTTTGCCCATTTTTAAATTGGATTGTATTTTTTTTTTGTTATTGAGTTGTATAAGTTCCTATATACTTTGGTTATTAACCCCTTACCAGATATATAATTTGCAAATATTTTCTCTCATTCTGTAGGTTGCCTTTTCATTTTGTCAATTGTTTACCTGTTGTGCAGTTTTGTTTTTTTGTTGTTTTATTATTTTTTATTTTTTTAGTTTGATGTAGTCTTGTTTATTTTTGTTTTTGTTGCTTTTGCTTTTGGCATCAAATCCAAACACTCATTGCCAGAACCATTGTCAAGAATATTTTTTCCTATGTTTTATTCTAGGAGTTTTGTGATTTCAGGTCTTATGGTTAAGTCTTTAATCCATTTTGAGTTATTTTTTGTGTACGGTATAAGATAGGGGTCCAACTGCATTCTTCTGTGTGTTATTATCCAGTTTTCTCAAAACCATTTATTGCAGAGGCTATCTTTTCTCCATTGAGTATTCTTGGCTCCTTTGTCAAATATTAATTGATCATTTATGTGAGGGTTTATAAATGGATTAAACTAAGGTTCTGGTTATAAATTGTTAAGATAAAGGAACATCTAAAAAGTATTACTGAAGGTTGGTGAGGAAGTATACACACTGTGAAAAGTACTTTCTCCATAAAATAAGAGCAAAGTCATGTGTTAAAAGTAAGGGGTAGGGGCTAGGTGAGGGACTGGGGGAGCATGTTGGACATTAGGATTCATAAATCTGTTGTTGCAATCCCACCAGCGTGTATATTAGGAAACACTAGAACTAGAATGATATCTTTCCATTCAAACTGAATATAGATAAAATAACCAACTTGAAGTCTATAAAAATATATGCAGAAATGAGGCAATGAAGTATTGCTCTCAAGTTTCCAAAAAAAAAAAAAAAAAAGCATGCTTGTTAAAATAATTTTTTAAAAGGTATATAAAACAATTTAGGAGTCATACGTTGCCCCATGCAAAGTACATATATTTTAAATCTCTGTATAACAGGTGAAGAAAGCCATGAGAAGGAAACACACTTACATGTGCAAAGAGAGCTACCTGTAATGAAAAAAACATGCACAAGAACACCTGTGTCAGATGGCCATGTGAGCCTAGGGAGTTAATCTTCCTGCTCCAGACACTACAAGTCCCCTGGAGGTACACAGAACATGATGGAACTTGGGTGTCTTGCAGGATAGTTGCTGCACTGCTGTTGGTCACACTATTCATGATTATTCAAGAGCAATAGGCAGTTAAAGAAGTGTTCTGTTTAGACTCTGAGAGTCAATAAGGCTGAAACTGTGTGTTTCTTGCTCAAATCTGCTTGGATCTCAACATTACAACTTTGAGAATTCATCTACACAGCCATAGTTCCAGGGCACGTGTTTATGCCTAGCAGTTTGGGCCAGAATGAGTTTCAATTGCCACTTCATGCAGATGTAGAAAAAGTGATGTATGTATACCTATATATTAGTACGTGTGTGTTAGTGTGTGGCTGAGGGTTTTGAGAGGGAGAATTATAGGTAAATAGCTAGCTAGATAACATGCATATTATAGACAATAAATGGATGGATGGATGGATGGAGAGATAGATAGATCGATCGATATAGAGGTCGATTGATATATAACTTACAAATTATCAATATCCTGGGCTTACTGGTGAGTTGTATGTTCTGTATATACTTAAATTCTCTTAAAATTTTTCTAAAGTGAACATTATTAATTTATATAATAAATTAGAAATCAAAAACTTTTTTTAATGTTCCAAGACTGGAGAATTTTAGAGTGATGAACAGGTTGAGGATGAAGCTGTTTCTGAGAATGACGTAAAGGGAAGATAAATGCAACAGAATGTCAAGGAACTGAGCGATAAGCTCAGCTTTTTTTATCAGATGACATGAACATTGTACTCACTTCGATGATGGTACAAACTAGGGTTTGAAAGAGGAAAATCTGTGAAAAGTGTGCTAACTTGTAGATGAATACGCAGAAGTAGCTCGGAGGCTAAACAAATATAGAGTGCTGCCCAGCTTCAAAGGAAAAAAGATTTGCACACATGTAGAAGAGGAAAGATACCAATAGCTGGGAAACTTAGGAAAACTGAACACTGCTTCCTGCATACCTAGGAGGTAATAGAATGAGGACTGTCTACTAAAAAGCTACAGATGTACATTATCCTTGCTAGAGATGAATGAAGTGAAGCGATGTCAAAAGTAACACAGGTTTTGTAAACAATGCCACAGTCATTCTGGAAGGCACAATGGAAAGCCTGAAAAGAGAGCAGTGGTGTGGTGACAAGGTGGCACAAGAAGCACAGAGAAATTTCAAGACAAGAATATAGAAAAAAATTAACCAAAGTCTTTTTCACCTGGAAGATGACCACGAATGGCAGGACTTGAAAGAAAAAGGTACCGTTCGATAGTCAACAAGGGCCTAATATATAGCACAGGGAACTCTACTCAATACTCTGTAATAGCCTATATGGGAAAATAATCTGGAAAGGAATGGAGATATATATATATATATACATATATATATATATATATATATATATATATATATGTATATATATATATATGTATATATATATATAAAACTGAATCACTTTGCTGTGCACCTGAAACTAACACAACATTGTAAATCAACTGTACTCCAATATAAAATAAAAATTAAATTAAAAAAAGAAAAAGGTACAGCTCTAGGAGAACATACTTGGAAGAATAAGAAGAATGCAGAATGGGAGATGAGAGCATCATGTACAAATATTGTCTTGAACTATCTTCATAGATCACAGAGACTTGCAGAAGCAATCTCAGATGTCTCCAGTATGCAGTCCTCTAATGAATCACTGCCAAGTTTGCTTGACTTACCAGAGTTGTTAGGTGCAAACCTTAGCACATGTCTTACTATATATAGGAAAGGTATTTATCAGGAACAACCTTGTGAATGGGGTCAGGATGAACAGAATGAAACATGACCCACAGAACCCAAGGAGTTGTCTGAAGTTTCTACATTGTTATTTCTTGTTCCAAGGAAAGAAGCTGGGTGGCAAGGAGTAAGAACCTTTATAGTAGAAAAGCTGATTAGGAGAAATACTGATCTGCAGGTGAACACTGTCTATACGTGCAAACAAGTCGTAGTGATATCACTGACCCAGATACCTAGAGAAATACATCACAGGTTTACCTGTCAAAACTTTGTCAGGGGGCTTCCCTGGTGGCACAGTGGTTGAGAATCTGCCTGCCAATGCAGGGGACATGGGTTCGATCCCTGGTCTAGGAAGATCCCACATGCCGGGGAGCAACTGGGCCCGTGAGCCACAACTACTGAGCCTGCGCGTCTGGAGCCTGTGCTCCGCAACAAGAGGGGCCTGCGCACCGCGATGAAGAGTGACCCCCGCTTGCCGCAACCAGAGAAAGCCCTTGCACAGAAATGAAGACCCAACACAGCTAAAATAAATAAATAAATCAAAAAAAAAAAAAAAAAACTTTGTCAGGGGTCCCCAAACAGTCCTATTCATGCTCTTGAGTTCCTTGATTAATAATTCTCTATTCATTTTAGTAAACACCCCTTCATTAAAGTGAGGACAAGGAGGGGCAAATTTTCACCAGAGTTAAATCATGAAGCTACACTATTTAAAAGTCTTGTCCAGGCAGAGTAACAGACAGATAAATGAGATCGACTAGATAGCCCAGAAATGGACCATAATATATCTATAAATTTAGTGTATAATAAGGTTAAATTTTCATACCAGCTTATGGTCCTCAATAAATGGTATTAATTAGTAGGTTTACTAATTAATGAGTCCAACTAATTAACTATATAGAAAAGAAAAACATCGACTTAGAATTCCTGTCTGATATACTAATTCCACATTAATTAAAGATTAATATATAAAATATAAATATAAATAAACATATTCTTCACCCATCAAATTGGCACAGATTTTTAAAATGATAGTGCTTAATATTGTCAAGGATATCACTGCTGAAGGAAGGGGAAATTAGTCCAATATTTTGGAGACGTTGTATACATTCTAATCATTTTCTTGGGTCTTATTCCAAAGTGTAAATTTTTTCTTATGCTGAGGGCATGATGATTCTTGGGCTTTAACATATATGGCCAAATAACCATCCTGAAAGTGTTTTTCCTTATTATCATATTAACTCATGTTGAGTACAGAAGAACAGAAAGTACCAACAAGCAAAAAAAGAGAAAAAGGCTTTTAAAGGCTCTAACTTCTCCACACCAGAGACAAGTTCTCACCAGGGTATATTCATGTAGAAAATTTTCAACACATCTATATGTGTGTTACTTTTTCCAAAATGAGACCATGATATTAAGTTCTATAGTTTTCCTTTACATTTAAAAATGTATTGTGGGGGCTTCCCTGGTGGCGCAGTGGTTGAGAATCTGCCTGCTAATGCAGGGGACACGGGTTCGAGCCCTGGTCTGGGAAGATCCCACATGCCACGGAGCAGCTGGGCCCGTGAGCCACAATTGCTGAGCCTGCGCGTCTGGAGCCTGTGCCCCGCGACGGGAGGGGCCGTGATAGAGAAAGGCCCGCGCACCGCGATGAAGAGCGGTCCCCGCTTGCCGCAACTGGAGAAAGCCCTCGCACGAACCGAAGACCCAACACAGCCAAAAATAAATAAATAAATAAATAAATAAATAAATAAGAAAATCCTTTAAAAAAAAAAAAATGTATTGTGAAGATCTTTTAACTTAATAGGTACAGTTCTGAAGCATTTGTATTGCTGCCCAGTGCTCCACTGGATGGATGTACAACAATTTAACTAATGCACTTTTGCTGGGATTGCTTCCAACGTTTCATGATCACAACGTTACAGAAAATACTCGTGCAGAAGCCTGTGAATATTCTCACCATTTGGGGATAGACACGCAATTTTATTAGAACATCTTTTGGTATTGTAGCCAATTTTACTGATACTGGCAAATTGGAATGCAGTCTTGGATAGCTGGGCTGTTTGCTGGGAGAGTGTATGCATATATAAATATACATGTGTTTAAGTGTGTGTGTGTGTGTATACACACAACAACAGTGTAAATTAGTGATTTATAAATTAGTTCTACTCTTGCCAGAAGAGGTAACACCTTTCACTGGAAACAAAAATATACCTGTTGTTGGCAGATCTCACGCTATTGAGTATAGTGTGCTCACAAAGTCCCTATCAACTGAGAATTAATAGGCATAGTCATCTGAGAATTTGAAATCAACTAATTCTTAGCATGGTGACATTTTCCTGAAAGCATGATTTATTTTACTTACATTTAAAAACCTTAAATACACCTTCTAAGAAGATGTGGGGTTTGGAAAATTCTGAAATAAATCTGAAAAGTGGGAGCTACAAAAAAAATCTCATTGAATTTTTCAAAACTTTGGCTTTTCTTACTTAAGTACAAATAAATTAGTAGGTGAATGTGTTTCTCTGTTCTAATTAGTAATAGAAAATGACACCCCATTGATTTTCATATCTTTTAACCAGTTTCATTCATTCACTCCATAAGTGATTACTCATTACCTTCTTTATATTCTCACATTCCCTCTCTCTCTCCCTCTCCCTCTCATACACACACACACACACACACACACACACACACACACACAGAGCAGACACTAAAGAAACTACCTTCAAGAGGCTCACATAAGCTCCTAATCTGAGCATTTTTGAAAAAAATAGAGCAAGGGAAGAAAGCAACTCATTTACACCATGATGACACTCTGAGATCATGCGACAGGTACTAACATGAATTTGCATACATCATACAGCAGTCCTTTGCCAAAGATCACAAAACAAGTAACAAAATAAGCACTAGAATTGGGTTCTCCCATGCCCACTGCTCAAGTAGAGAACGTTTTTCTTCTCTGAGAATTTATCATCAAGAACCGGTGACCTGAATATCATAAAATCAATGATTAAATAACACACTACGTATGGGAGAAGATGGCAGGAGAGAGGCAATATTTTCATTGGTCGTGTTTTATTGATTCTTTCTGTCCAGGCAAGAAAACTTCTTATAAGAATAAACTAGGCTTAGGAACAAAATTGGGTCATTTGTAGAGACATGAATGGACCTAGAGACTGTCATACAGGGTGAAGTAAGTCAGAAAGAGAAAAACAAATATCGTATATTAACACATATATGTGGAATCTGAAAAAGTTGGTATAGACGATCTTATTTACAAACAGAAATAGAGACACAGATGTAGAGAACAAATGTATGGATACAAAGGGGGAAAGGGGGGGTTGAGATGAATTGGGAGATTGGGATTGACATATATACACTATTGATACTATGTATAAAATAGATAACTAATGAGGACCTACTGTATAGCACAGGGAAACTCAATGCTCTGTGGTGACCTAAATGAGAAGGAAATCCAAAAAAGAAGGGATAAATGTATATGAATAGCTGATTCACTTTACTGTACAGTATAAACTAACACAATATTGTAAAGCAACTATACCCCAATTTAAAAAAAAAGAATAAACAAGACTTAGAGAGGAAGAAGCAGGCTGAAGACATAAAGGGAACAGTTGTAATGATTGCTCATGACTTGGGTACAAGATTGAAGGCTGAGAGAGAGGAACCATTGAGGAAATGAAGAGAGGACATTTAGAATTTAGAACTAATGAAAGGTAGAAGGGACAGGAAGGCCGGTGATGCTATGTGACGTGAAGTGAACTGATAATGTGCGTGGCGAGAAGATAATTTGGAGGAGAGGGAGAAGACAGAACCAAGCAAAGGAAAGACTGAGCTGTGAAAATCAAGCTTGCTTTGCACAATACACCATTATTAACCCCAACAGAAATGCTGCTGAATGTATCAGGGATCTGAGTTACAGAATAACTAGTTAGGTGGGCCTTCTAGCCAAACCTACTTATTTTCCTGATAAGAAAGCTGGAGTCAACAAGGCTAAGTTATCTTTTTAAAAAGTCCCAGGAGGAAATAAAGTCAGTTCTCTCTCTCAGTCAAAAAAAATTTCCTTTTTTTTTTTTTTTTTTTTTTTTGCTGCAAACCTTGGCTCCAATTATAGTATTTCTTATGAGTTCATTTAGGCAGAAATGGACCAGGGCCAGGGCAAGAGATTTATTCGCATGGACTGAGAGAATTTGCATTCCCTCCCCCAGCCCCCTACACACACAGTGTGAGAAAAAATACAGGATTTGAGGGCCTTGTGTTTGGAGATAAGGGTCATGTAAAAAACACACTAGACCCTTCAGAGGCTCATCTTACAAAACAAGTTTTTCCAAAGCCATCTGTTCCCACCATTTCTGGATGGGAAAGAGGGACATGTTTGCACACCAGAGGGTGTGGTTTGTACCAGATGACAAAGTGAGTCATGATTACTTTCTGCTTCTCTTTATCACATCTCATTAATGCTTGATCCCGGCGTAAATGGTGTAGCACTCAGGTCTTCTCCAAAAGCCCTACGTGCATATTAACCATGGTTCTATGCTCTTACTGTCACTCTAGCTTCGTTTTGGCCTGTCAATGTTTACTTCAGGGAAACTTCAGATGGCATTTTGAGCAAACATGATCTTGTAGATCAGAATGAGGCACTCAGGAGGTATCGGGTAGGTAATTTGAGCTCAAGTTACCCAGAAACCTGAGTTTTATTCCATTCCAGCCTAATAAACTGGGGTGTCACCCCTGAGTTCTGTCTAGCACATCTTTTTAAAAATTTTATTGGAGTATAGTTGATTTACAATGTTGTGTTAGTTTCAAGTGTCCAGCAAAGTGATTCAGTTATACAAACACATATATCTATTCTTTTTCAGATTCTTTTCCCATATAGGTTATTACAGAGTATTGAATAGAGGTCCCTGTGCTCTACAGTAGGTCCTTGCTGATTTCTATTTTATATGTAGTAGTGTGTGCGTGTTCATCCCAACCTCCTAATTTATCCTTCCCCCACACCTTTCCCCTTTGGTAACCATAAGTTTATTTTCTAAGTCTGTGAATCTGTTTCTGTTTTGTAAATAAGTTCATTTATATCATTCTTTTACATTCCACATATAAGTGATATCATATGATAATTGTCTTTCCCTGTCTGACTTACTTCACTTAGTATGATAATCTCTAGGTCCATCCATGTTACTGCAAATGGCATTATTTCATTCTTTTTCATTGTCTAGCCCATTCTTGAAATGAAGATCTTTACTGGTCCAGAAAGGACATTGGATGACTTGGAGCAAAAGCTTTTATTCAGTTGCACAGAATCTCTTTTGGCAAAATTAGAAAGATAGCAATGCACCTAAAAGCATAAATTTAGCCCCTAGTGAGATGTTTCAGCAACAGTCTAAAACATCAAGTAGAAACAGAGAGCTTTTCTAGTTTTTTTAATACTCTCTGTGATACACTGGAATTTTTTAGATATTAAGGATTGTTTCTACCAAAAAAGGGGGGAGGGGTGGTCCAGTCATACCGGTTGGGTTGCTACTTTATTCTCTGAGTCCCTTGCTAACCCAGAGCTTTGTATTTCCAGAAAAGAGTTCTGGATACAAGTTGGACAACTGATATAACTCCTCTGCCAGCCTAACCAAATGGTGGCCTAGCCTGCTGTCCTGTGTCTTTGATTTGGGATAATGTATGTGCGAGCGTGCACGTGTGTATTTGTGCAGAGAGATAACCCAACACCTGTCTTAGTCCCACCTCAAGACTCAAGCGCTGCCCTAGACCTAAGTCAGTACGAAGAATCTTGCCATCCAGGAAGAATTTTCACAAATAACAACTACTTCCTTACCTTCCCGCCGAAATCTGAAAACTAACCTTTGCCTAAATTCCCTACTATTTTGCTCTGAATACCTGATTCACTGGCCACCTGAATTCTTTACCAAATCGTCTTCTGTCCCCTTTACCCATCTGCACCTCTAGAGTCCCCCTTGCAGGCAAGTCACTTTCTTGAGCAGCCTTTTTTTTCCAAAAGTCCCCGCAAGGAGACCATGTTCTGTACCTAAATCTGTAAAGATAACACTGTTCAAATTCACCATGGAATAGAAGGCCCTACATAACTTATCTTCCCGTAGGTGCTCAGCCTTACTTCCTATAATTCCCAAAGCAGATCCCTTCTCTTCAGGCTAGTCCAGCAGTCCTTTTCTCATGTATATGTGGAATCTTAAAAAAAAAAAAAAAAGTCAAACGCAGAGTAGCAGAGAGTAGAATGATAGTAACCAGAGAATGGGGGTGTAAGGGAAAAGGGGAGATACTGATCAAAGGGGACAAAGTGTCAGTTATAAAATGAATACATTCTGGAGCCCTCATGTTAAACATGGTGACCAGAGTTAATAATGATGTATACTTTAGATTTGCCAAGATAGTAGGTCTCTCTCTCTCTCTCTCTCTCTCTCTCTCTCTCTCTCACACACACACACACACACACACAAAATGATAACTATGGGAGGTGATGGATAAGTTAATTAGTATGATTGTGGTAATCATTTCACAAAAAAAAACTGCATGTTCTCTAGAACATGAAGTTGATAAACACAGGAAAAGAATTATATCCCATTTGGAATCATTAAAGTTGGTCTGAAAGAGAGGATGGCAAATAGCCAAGGAATGTTGAGGACATCCTCTCATTACCAAAGCGGGAAGTGGCTGGACACCTTCAGACCTCCAGCTCAACTAAACAGAAGAGAGTGGATGAATGACCGCTTTATGGGTCACATCCATCTCAGTGGGGAGGAAAGAGTTTTGAATATTTTTTTTCTTGAAGACAGGCTTTGAAGAGGGAGAAAAAGACCATCAGAACAGAGTATTGATATGGGAGGGAATGACTGGAACAGAATATTGTTAATGAAGACAAAATATTACAGAAAGGAGAGGCTGGAAATACTAAACATAAAAGCATCAACTTTGCAGTTTTAGAGCAGGATTTACTTCCTTTGACAGTCTAGATCTGTGATTTTTATGTCTTCTTTGGCTCATAAAACCCTTAGATAATTTGAGGAAATCTTTGGACTTGGCCAATAAATGCAAAAAAAAAAAATTAACAAAATTCTGCATAGATTTTCATGAGAAGTACTGAACCTGAGAAGTCCATTTATTGATTTGTTTTCAAAACCAGTGTTCTAGAACGTACACTCATTCCTGATATCAAAGGTAAGCTATAATAATGTTGGCAAGGAGGTTGTTCCCACTCTGTTGTAACTGCCAACATCACCCCCTCAAACTAAAGAGTGAGGTTTCACCTCTAAGAAGCCTCTTACACCTATTTTCTTTGTCAGAAAGACCCTACTAGGGAGGTGGTCCCGGAACATTTCACCCATTTCCTAGAACACTACCTCCCTAAATTGCATTTATTGGTCATCTTCAAAGCCTGAGAAATTCACTAGGGATGGTGAGGAAGTGGTGAAAGTGAACTAGACTTGGACTTGAAGATCTGGGTTCTGGCCTCAGAACAACTGTGTGACTTTAGGCCACTCACATAACCTCTCGACAGCTCAATCCTCTCACCTGTGAAATAACAGCCAGATAAGATGATTTTTAATTTTCCTTTCTGCAGTGTGGATGTGTCCAGGAGAAAGTGAGACCTGGATTTGGAGGGTTTGGTAGGATTAATGAACAGGGGAGGAAGTCTATTCTGTGTTTTTGGTGAACCTTTATTAAGTCTCCAAAGTGTGTTAACAACTGGCTTTAAAATTTCCTGTAA
Organism: Balaenoptera acutorostrata; assembly: GCF_949987535.1. Lineage (NCBI taxonomy): Eukaryota > Metazoa > Chordata > Mammalia > Artiodactyla > Balaenopteridae > Balaenoptera > Balaenoptera acutorostrata. The sequence goes on from NC_080069.1 coordinate 14,596,256, forward strand.
AGAAACAGACATATGAAGTTGAATTTATTTAACAGGTTTGGGTGTGTTATTTTGGGACAGGAATACCTCCCATCTACAATACTGCATTAGAGCATCTATTGAAAATAGATGAGTCAGCAAGATGTTTTCTTCATCCTATTATATTTGTAGGGCCATATTTTGAGATATGACACATCAATCCATAGATATTTCTGTTTTGTAGGAATATTTCTAGTGTGTCACACTGGAGAATTCTGGCCCCTGCTTTCTCTTACTTTTCTGAATTTAACTCTTTATGTTTCCATAAAACAATAGAAACATATACTGGTGACTCTTAAGGTAATTTAAAAAAAAACCTTGTTAAGGTTGCACTACTTCTTTGAAAATTTCATATATATATAACATTTATATATAATATATGCAAATTATATGTTAATATATTTTATATATAAATATAAAATTTTATATTAATACATTTACATCTATATCTTCACTTAAAATATACCGCTTTTCTGAATAGATACAAAGATGAAGCAGAACTTCTTTCCTGACATTGAGGAGCTTACAATCCGTCATAAATTCATATCTTTCCTAAACTCCATATTGTCCAATATTGCTTTAAATGATTTGCAATATAATAATGCCTCCCTTTTATTTAGCTATTTATCATTTTACAAAGTGCTGTTATTAACTTGTCTTTATTTAATTTGACTTACACTCATGAATAAGTGTTTGGCAGTAAATTCTGAACTTTGTTTTATCTGTGTAGGCTAAAAGAAAAAATAAAAGTCAAAGAAAAGGTATTTGTGGGGTTTTTTTTTTCCTTTCTTTTCCTTTTTTTCCCCTTATTTCTTCCCTGGTAAATATTCCATACCTCATGTGTGAGTCTAAGAAATCAAATATCAAACTATCAATTTAAAAACTTTCCAAGAGGGCTTCCCTGGTGGCGCAGTGGTTGAGAATCTGCCTGCTAATGCAGGAGACACGGGTTCGAGCCCTGGTCTGGGAAGATCCCACATGCCGCGGAGCGGCTGGGCCCATGAGCCACGGCTGCTGAGCCTGCGCGTCTGGAGCCTGTGCCCCGCGACGGGAGGGGCCGCGATAGTGAAAGGCCCGCGCACCGCGATGAAGAGCGGTCCCCGCACCGCGATGAAGAGTGGCCCCCACTTGCCGCAACTGGAGAAAGCCCTCGCACGAACCAAAGACCCAGCACAGCCAAAAATAAATAAATAAATTAATAAATTAATTAAAAAAAAAAAAAAAAACTTTCCAAGATTTAAATCATGTCTTCATATTCTAAGGTTTCTTAGAATATGTTTCTAACTTTACACACTGCTGGTATAAGCGGTAGCCCACACCAGCACATTCATTTACAGCAGATGACTCATTTGAAAATAATTCCTATTGCCACAAAGAATGGAGACTATTCCACTTACCCACTAAGTATTCTATGAGGGTATATATAACATGCTGGCAACGAAAATAAAAAACTGGATTTTGTTGACATGCCCACAATTTTAGGCATGGTGCTTAGAACCAACACCAGCCAAACTAATAAAAAGGCAGTATGAAACCAACCAAAAGTCAGATAAGAACAGTGGCTTGATTCTGAGACAATCCAGTTCCAAAATAAAATGGAAAGTACTGGAATTTTATAATTTTTTTTAAACAAATAACTTTGAAACTTAAAGAGGAAATTTATAAAGTTGGAAGTTAGTTTCCCTAAGGTTTATGTTTTCATAATTCTTGGCACAGACTGCTTTTATAAAATGTCTAAATTTTGCTCACTGTCTCTTTAAGCACTGCCTCCAATTGGACTTCAAATGGTTCCATAGAGCTCTGTTGGTCTTGAGAATTGTTGAATCCATGTTTCTCTTTATTAACTCATTATCATTATTACAAGTAATAATCATGTAGTACAATTGCTCAAGTTTCATAAGTGAGCTAATCTCATATTTCTAGAAGGACACCCAGAATGAACATTAAGCTAAATATGTAGGGCTTGCCAATCACAAAGAAAAAGATGGGATATAAAAAACACAGAGTGCAGACCTACTAGAGAATGGCCTTGAGGATATGGGGAGGGGGAAGGGTAAGCTGGGACAAAGTGAGAGAGTGGCATGGACATATATACACTACCAAATGTAAAATAGATAGCTAGTGGGAAGCAGCCGCATAGCACAGGGAGATCAGCTCGGTGCTTTGTGATCACCTAGAGGGGTGGGATAGGGAGGGTGGGAGGGAGGGAGGGAAATGCAAAAGGGAAGAGATATGGGAACATACGTATATGTATAACTGATTCACTTTGTTATAAAGCAGAAACTAACACACCATTGTAAACCTAACTGATTCACTTTGTTATAAAGCAGAAACTAACACACCATTGTAAACCAATTATACTCCAATAAAGAAGTTTAAAAATAAGTAAATAAATAATATAAAAATTAAAAAACACAAAGTGTTAATATGGGTAGAAATGTATGCATTTCTTGTATTAATGTCCTTGTTTCTTACTGAAGATGCCACAGTAATGTCTGGGCCTAGGAAGAAATACATAAATAAGTAAAGATTTCTCTTTGCAACCTTTCTACTCTGTTGTCAGCAATTGTTCCACTAGCCATTCAACATTTGGGGTGGCTTTTTGCATTATACCTCAAGAACTTTGTGAATGCCTTTGTAAATTTAGTGAATGTTTACTGATTACCTATTTACAAGAGCAAGTTCTAGGGGCCACAGATAAAACAGAGATGAATGGAATACAATTTCTGCTATCACTTAACATTTCAACCTAAGATATAAAATAAGACAAATTTTAAAATACACTAAAGGCAGAATGCATTTGTTACTGTAAAAGACATTCATGCTACAATATGTATTTGATTTGGTTAGTTCCTGGACAATAGTTGCATGTCCAATTACTATAAATACATTCCTTTCTTCCAATAAATACAATGCCATCAAATCAGATTATCCTTAGTAACCAATTTCATACTCATAATATTTACATGTTATTCACAAAAATAAATGATAAAGAGGAAAAATGTGTGTGTGTATTTAGGAGGTTTTTTCACTGCATGCACTAGACTGATTACATGATTTTAAATATGAATCTAATACGTTTAGACATTTAGACTAATATGATTGAGTCAGTGGTTGAGTGAGATTGAAATGCCAATATTATACAGTTGATAATGTCATTAATAGAAATAAGAAGACTGGAGAAAATGTGCTTGAGGGAAATACAAGAAATTCAATTTTAAATATGAGTTTGGTGGGGGTAATCATCAAGCAATTGGAAATACAAGAATAGAACTCAAAAGACTGGCATTGACCAAATTTGAGAGTTATGTACATATTAGAATTTGTGAGAATGGTTAATAATCTTAAGGGAGAAATTCTAAAATGAAAAGATGGCTGTGGAATGGATTTAGTGTAAAACTATTTGGAAGACAAGAAAGAAAAGGGAGTCAGTGAAAGAGTGTGAGATGTAAGACAAAAATGAGGACAGCCATTGTCACAGAGACCAAAGAAGATGCTAGTGCCACAAAGATGGGAAGGACAACTGAAAAGTCACAGGAAACAGGGTGTGAGAAATAACGAGGGTTAAATATTGAAAGGGGGATGAGGAAAAACTACTCACATAAGAGACTTGGGATCCAGGAAAGAGGGAGATGTCATGGTAATATAAAATAGAACCGGGGTGAAGGAGAGTTTATATGGAGGTAGTGAGACCTGAACATGTCTGAAGGCAACAAGTCAATGAGTAGGGAGTGAGGGAAGAGGCTGAGCGGAGAGAGGATAATGACTTAGGCTTCATAGGAGCAGGAGAAGATGGGCTTCAGTCAAACTAATCTTTAGGAGAGATTTTGGGCAGGAGCAAAGAGAGGTAGGAAAGATGACAATCCAGGAAAATACATCCAGATAAAATGCAAAATCATTAAAGGGACCTCACATTGGATGGACCCAGTCATTCTTGATAATAGAGCCAAGGCCATCTACTCACAGGAGCTGAAATGAGGCAGAAGTAGAGATTTGAGGCAAGTGAAAAATGTATGAAACAACCATTTTAGATAATGCAACAGAGAGGCCACAAAAGTTAAAGAAAAGAATTATAGGACGGCAGTGAGGTACAGACTGACACTGAATATGTTAATAGGATCAGCATATTTGCAATACTTCCCACATTGATCTTTGGCAGTAAAAAACAAAGAAAGTAAGCAACGTGAATTTTCCTAGGTTGAGCCTTTGGTTAAGGTTGAGTAGCAAAAGTTTACAGTATACTTTCCCATACGTTAATCTAATTTTTGCTCTAATAAAAATCATAGGACAAGTCATATCATTTCCATTTTACACACTGAGGTTGACAAATGTCACGTAAGTATTATGAGCCAGAATTTTAATGGGATCTCCAATAGGTACCCTGCCAATGGCCGAGAAGGATTCAGGTAGTACAGAAGGAAAGGATGCAAGCCTAGGTCGCAATAACAGAATCTGGGGAGTAGGGGACTGGGAAGTCCACTCATGTTAATCTTTGAGGAAGAGAAATCTATGCAAAAACACTTGGATATAGGCTTCCAATATATTGGTGGAAAATGTTTCGCCTCAACTCTGCTACCTAGTCAATGTTTCATTCTTGTCCAGCACTGACTTCCAACTAATCTCTGAAAGTATGTTAAATTACTAGTATAATCTAATAAAAGTAAATAATAAATGGTTATTAAAAAAATATTTGCATGTTTCTAGTAGGGAGACCCTACCTCCTTCCTCATCATGCTGAATCCTGCCACTCTCTTCCTACCTATCTATTTGCTCTTCAATTGTGAAGCTTATGGGCATATTCCCAGGGGTCTTTGACTACATTCAGCCCAACTACTTTGAATTATAGCAGTTTCTCAATGTGGAAGAAAATTTTGATGAGGACTGCGCCCCCATCCACATCCCTACTTTCACTCTCCACGTGTCGTCACTTTCACCTCCAAGAGGGAATGAATGAAAGATCGCTGGACAGCCTCTCCCAAAGAATTTGTCAATTCATGTCTATACTACTAGAGTTAAGAGCTTTATTCAATGTTTAATCTTAGAGGCACAAACTGTGAAATTCTATTTTTATTAAAGACCAGTGATTATTACTGTGACAGGTATTGCCACTTGAAGATTTTGAGCAATAGCATTTAAAGACCATGATAAAGTCTGAACCTCTTTGTTGCTCTAAAGATCTGAGCCAGTCGGGTGTTCTGTTGTGCCTGTGTGTGTATAATGTCTAACTACAATATTTCCTGAAACTGAAAGGATTTTAAGATGATTAAGTTCCACAGGTAGAGTAGAAAAACCAATGAAACATACTTCTGATTATATTATCTGTATATTTCATAGGGGCAGTAGAGACAGTTTCTAGACCAGTGGTTCTCAACACTGGCTGTACATTAGAATCACCTGGAGAGCTATTAAGAAGCACCAATGCCCAGACATCACCAAAGCCAATTAAATCAGATACTCCAGGAGTGAGACCCAGACTTTGATGTTTGTTAAAAGCTCCCCAGATGACTGTAATGCTCAGCCAGGCTTAAGAACCACTAATCTCAGCCTTTTGGTCCATAAATCTGCTTCGTTAAAATATCTGGGTAAAGAGGTTGGATGGTTGTCTTAGCTCATTACTTCCCTTTGTAAAAATTCCCTTCTCCATGAATAAATTGTTCTCATGTCCCTATTTTATTATTGTGACTCCTTTCCTAAGTATTGCTGAAGCGTTTTATAATAGGAAGTGACTAATTTTTGATGTATCTTGAAATAAAGTAAAAGTCTATTCTTTAAGTTTGTCTAAGAAACACATCCACTGGAAATTGAAAATTGAAATTTTAAAATGTCAGATTTAAAGTAGACAAAGAACAAGCTGTTAAAGACTTGTTAAGACCTGAGACCATAAAACTCCTAGAAGAAAACATAGGCAGGAAGCTCCCTGACATAGGTCTTGGCAATGAATTTTTTTAGATTTCACACCAAAGCAAAGACAACAAAAGCAAAAATAAACAAGTGAGACCACATCAAACTAAAAAGCATCAACACAACAAAGGAACCCATTTAAAAAAAAAAGAAAAAGCAACCTACTGAATGGAAGAAATCATTTGCAAATCATAAGTTTATAAGGGGTTAATATCCAAAACATGTAAAAATTTATACAACTCAATAGTAAAACAAACAATCTTATTAAAAAATGGGCAGAGGATCTGAATAGGCATCTTTCCAAGGAAGACATACAGAGGGCCAACCAGTGCATGAAAATGTGCTCAACATCACTAATTACTAGGGAAATGCAAATCAGAATCACAATGATATATCAGAACCACAGTGATATATATCATATATCAATGATATGCATTTCACAGCTGTTAGAATGGCCATAGCAAAAAGACAAGAAAAAAACAGGTGTTGGTGAGGATGTGGACAAAAGGAAACTTTGGGCACTGTTGGGAGGAATGTAAATTGGTGCAGCCACTATGGAAAACAGTATGCGGCAGGGGGGTCCTCAAAAAAAAAAAAAAAAAAAAAAGAACTACCATATGATCCAGCAATTCCATTTCTGGGTATTTATCCAAAGGAAAAGAAAACACTAACTTGAAAAGATATCTGTACCTCCATGTTCATTGCAGCATTATTTACAATAGTCAAGACATGAAAACAGCCTAAGTGTCCATCCAAGGGTGACTAGATCAAGAAAATGTGATACACACACACACACACACACACACACACTGGAATATTATTCAGCCTTAAAAAAAGAAGGAAGGCTTGACATTTGCTACAACTTGGTTGGCTCTTGTGGCATTATGCTAAGTGAAATAAGTCAGACAGAGAAAGACAAAAACTGTATGATCTCACTTATATGTAAACATGTATTAAGAAAAGCCAAACTCATAGGTAGAGAGAACAGATTGTTGGTTGCCAGAGGCTGGGATCAGGGGTGGGTGAAATGAGTGAAGGGGATCAAAAGGTATAAACTTTCAGTTAAAAAATAAATAATACCCAGCATGGCGACTATAATACTGTATTGTATATCTGAAAATTGCCGAGAGTAGATCTTAAAATTTCTCATCACAAGAAAAAAAATTGTAACAATGTGTGGTGATAGATGGTAACTAAACTTATTGTGATGATCACTTCCCAATATATGCATATATTGAATCATTTTGTTGTGTGTCTGAAACTAATATTATGCTATATGTCAATTACATTACAATAAAAGAAAAAAAAAATAAGCTGTCTTAACAAGAAAAGTTTACTAGCACCTTGAGGAGAAAGATTTAGGAAGATTCAAGTATTGCCTTAACACTATCCAATCAACAACAAATGTCTACAACATCAAGAGCTAATATTACAGTTTAGTCTACTAGACAACAAGTATTTATTTGGCACCTATTGTGTGTATTCCAAAGTCGACTTAGTCACTTTGAGAAAAGATCTCAGGTAATCATTAAAGACATGGCTAAAGCTATTTCAGATTTATTTAGAGCCTTAAAGAGAATGAAGGGAAACAAAACTCAGTAGAGTCTTACAAACCATTTTCTCATGTTCAAACCTAATCTATTTCACCTTGATTTCTGCTTTAAATGGTTTGTTTTCTTTGAAATCACTAAACCCACAAAACAGAGGATTGCCTATAAAAAAGAAGAATAGTTAAGAAGTACAGGCAGTGACCAAGTGCCATCTCTGCCCCCATCTTTGAACTCTCACTGCAAATATATGGTTAGGTAAAAATCATGGAGCTTGACAATATCTTAATCAACTATGCTCCAGTAAGCTCACAGTATACTTGAAAGAGATTGTTTTATCTATCAAGATCCTGTACTTACCAAGACACATTCCCTGACCATACACAGCCCACACTGATTTCTTGCTTTAATGAACAACTATTGTATGATACTTACGGCCTCTAACACTCATTTGGCAGTTAGTGCAATTCTTTTTCTTTTTTAACATCAATGATCTTTCCATGTATGTGTCTTATTTCAGCTCCACCACATACTAGTTAGAGTGATATCACTTCTCTTTGTCTCAGTTTCCTCTTAGATGTAATATGTTACCTGTCTCACTAGGTTATTGTGAAAATTCAACAAGTTAATGTATGTCAAACTCTTAGAATAGTGTCTGGCACATAGCGCTTGGCAGATGCCATCATAGCAGTGATAGCAGTAGTAGTATATTAGACTGAACACTCTTGAAGAGCTTACGTTATGTCCCAGAGATTATCACAGTGTGGATAATGAATGCGTATTTGTTGATTTACAATGTATATGAATCATTGGACCTAAGAAGGATTAATGCATTTGTGCCTTTTTAAAACCTGATTTTTATTGCAAAAGAAGCAATCCTTTGTGAGGCTCAGCCTCAAGGTGAATGGCTGTCTCTCATCAAAGTCAAGTTATAGTCAACATGTCAGATATGACAACATTTAACTGTATATACCTTGACCTTGGCTAGAATACATAGACCTGTGCAAAAGGATAATAAACAAATGACACAGTAAATTACTGGTTAATACAGGTAACTAAGAAGAGAGTTCACTTGCTGATCTTTGATGTTATAACTACTACTCTGTCAGCTGTCACCAGCTTAAGATCAAAAACAAAATTAAACTTCTATCAAAAACCAAATATGTATTTAGAAAATCACATCACGCAAAAACAAGCAAACAAACAAACGAAAACAAACCTTCCTTTTATTACAACTTATTCCTAACATATGGTATAAATGCAAGTTTTTCTCTGCCTGTGCCTGGCCCCTCTCCCCTTTTGCTGTTCAGAACATAATTCATGACATAAAAAAGGAAAAATGAAGAAAAATCAAATTAAGAAGAGAATAGTATTAAAATGTAGAAACTTTATGAGATATAATCATACATTAGGAGAAAATCTTAAATGTGTCCTATATACAGTATTTAATGTTAAACAGCACCAATCAAAAGATTCAAATATAACCTTTAAACTGAACTGTGAGAAATGTGCTTAAAGTGTACAATGTCATAAGGAGCAGTAAGAGAACTGAGCACAAGGGCGAGCTTGTGCTGTGATTCTGCTGGTATGTGTGGAAGGGATGGGTGGAGGGGAAGTAAGCAGCAGCTGAGAAGTCAAGCTACCAATATTTTGACCCAGGAATTACCACTGACTTGCTGGGTGATTTCAACAAATCACTTCCAGTCTCTAGTGTCCTTTCTTCTTAGTAAACAGGGGATAATAATATATTATTTCGGGCTTCCCTGGTGACGCAGTGGTTGAGAATCTGCCTGCCAATGCAGGGGACACGGGTTCGAGCCCTGGTCTGGGAAGATCCCACATGCCGCGGAGCAACTGGGCCCGTGAGCCACAATTACTGAGCCTGCGTGTCTGGAGCCTGTGCTCCGCAACGGGAGAGGCCGCGACAGTGAGAGGCCCGCGCACCACAATGAAGAGTGGCCCCCGCTCGCCGCAACTAGAGAAAGCCCTCCCACAGAAACGAAGACCCAACACAACCAAAAAAAAAAGAAAAAAAAAAAGAAAAAGAAAATAATATATTATTTCCCTGTCCCACAGATAGTAGAGGAAAAGATAGACTTTATTGCACCGTGGAAAGCTAAAGACAGTCTACAAATTAGGCACATGTTAAGATACTATCAAAACAAGAACAAAATACTTAATATAAAACTTGTGTTGATTGCCATCTTGCTGTCTTTAAGACCGGTGTAATGATTGGCACCGGTGTTTTGGGTCTAAGGACAAATTACTGACTCTTGAATAGGATATTAAACCATTTTTCAGGCACTTTGGTGAACATTTTCTAAACTCCAGTTTGTCATATATCATCAATACTTAATTTAACAAAGTGTCTTCTTTGATTATTCCAGTCCTTAAAGTTTAATTTACCATAGGCCGTATCACAGAAACTCAATCCTGTGTATTCAACTCTATTTCTACTCTTTACTGCAAAGTATATCAAATAACTGGTCACTAAGTGATAAATAAATACATGACTCAGAGTTGGCTGATAAAACAACTTTTATTTGGTGATCCTCTCTGTTGCTGAGAAAAGACAATGTACTCTGTGTTTTCAATAATTGAAAAAACTCTTTTAACATCTCATTTTGGTAGACATACGTAAGGAAAGGGGAAAAAAATGTTTCTCCATCACTCAATACTTCTAACACACACATGTGGATTTTTTCCCCGACACTGACCAATTTTCTGACACCGGCTGGTTGCCCTACAATTCAATTCGATTCTGACAGTATCTACCTGGAGTTAGCTTCAAATCCCACAGGTTAGGGCTCAGTCCCACAAGATTGCTCCAAATTCAGATGCCAATCACGAGTCCAGGCCTCAAATACTTTTGACCAACCAGCTATAAATAGAAAAGGGTTAAACAACTCCTCAGGTTCAAAAAAATGCTTGGAATGGCTCACGGAACTCAGGAAAGACCTTCCCTTATTATTACCTGTCTATTTTAAAGGATACAACTTAGGAACAGCCAAATGGAAGAGATGAATGGGGCAAGGCATGGGCGGAAGGAGCCCAGGGCTCCCATATTCTCTCTGAATGTGTCACCCCGCCCCCGTGACTTTGATGTGTTCACCAACCCAGAAGCTTTCCGAATCCCATTAGTTGGGGTTTTTATAAAGGCTTCATTACATGGGCATCGTTGATTACATCATTGGACATTAGTGGTTTTTTTCCTCCCAGCTTTATTGAGGTGTAATTGACAAATAAAATGGTAAGATATTTAAGGTATACAACTTGATATTTGTATATATTATGAAAGGATTTCCCTCAATGAGTTGATTAACCTATCCATCACCCCACATATTTACCTTATTATTATTATAATTATTATTTTTGGTGAGAACATTTAAATTCTACTGTTTTAGCAAATTTCAATTACGCAATACAGTGTTATCAACTGTAGTCACCAGGTTATACATTAGACCCTCAGACCTTATTCATCTTATAACTGAAAGTTTGTAGCCTTCTACTAACCTCTCCCTACTTCCCCCACCCTCAAGCCCTGACAACCACTTTTCTACTCTCTATTGCAATGAGTTTCACTTTTGGGGGATTTAGGTTCCACATGTAAGGGATGCTGTGTAGTATCTGTCTTTCTCAGTCTGGCTTATTTCACTAAGCATAACGTCCTCCAGCTTCTTCCATGTTGTCACAAATGACAAGATTTCCTTCTTTTTTAAGGCTGAATAATATTCCATTGGAGATATATATAATACATATATATATACTAAATTATATAATTTTCTTTTTCCATTTATCCATTGATGATCACTTAGCTTACATCCACAACTTGGCTATTATGGATAATGCAGCAATGAACATGGGAGTACAGCTATCTCTTCAAGATAATTATTTCATTTACTTTGGATATATTCCCAGAAGTGAGATTGCTGGATAATATGGTAGTTTATTTTTAATTTTTTGAAGAACCTCCATACTGTCTTCCATAGTGGCTGCATCAGTTTACATTCCCACCAACAGTGCACAAGGTTTCCATTTTTTTCATACCCTTGCTAGTACTTATCTCTTGTCTTTTTGATAATACCCATCTTAACAGGTGTGAAGTGATATCTCACTGTGGTTTTGATTTTCATTTCCTTGATGATTGGTGACATTGAACACTTTTTCATGCACCCATTGGCCATTTATATGTCTTCTCTTGAAAAATGTCTATTCAGGTCATCTGCCCATTTTTTTGGTCATTGGTGATTAACCCTCTTTAGTCATGTGGTTGTTTCTCCTGGCAACCAGCACCCCCATCCTGAGAGGCTTTCCAAAAGTCACTTTATTAACATAATAAAGGTTGAAATGAACCTGTTATGAATAAGAAAAGATGCAAATTTCACATTTATAGCTCCAAAGCCATTTTCAGGAACTAGGGACAAAAAAGGAATGTAACTAAAGATGCTCCTTTTGCTCTTATTATTTAGGAAATTACAAGGGTTTTAGGAGGTCTGGCCAGGAGTCAAGGACAAGGATCAAGATATATATTTCTTATTATTGTAATAAGGAAGAACAAATCTGACTCCATATTGGGTCTGTTTCTTTTACTTTAACTTTTGTATTCTATGCCTTTTGCTAACCGCAAGTTAATCACTGAAGGAATGTTGCCCATAGCATAAAGTATACATAATAATTCATCACTGGCAATTCTGCCTCCCAAGCCTAAATGTTAAGCTAAAACACCTTTCTTGAAGCCCACAGGAAACATCCTGACCAGGCCCACCTGTCAATGGCTGGAGGAAAGAAGAAATGAACACATTCCCACCAAAGTCTGTCAGGAACCAGGAAATATTTGCTACAACTTATCCTCTTTTTACTTTACCTTCTCATCAACCCCTCTTTGTTCTATAAAAGAGACTATCATCCAAATCCAGACAGGATGGTTTTGGGGGACACTCATCCAACATCTTCTCAGTTTACTGGCTTTCCAAATAAAGTCGCTATCTTATTCCTTGCCCCAGCTACTCACAACATTATAACACAATACCACTGTAAGATAGAGAGATACTGTTAGTTTTTCTCAACTCAGTTTTAACAGGAGTTGAAAAGAGTTTTGTCATTGTTAAGCCATAAACTTATATCAGCCATCTAGCATCTCAGCATGACAGGTGTCTCCAGTTGCTGGCATCAAACCTGCCCTCCCACAAAGGTTATAATTTGATGAGTGTTCGTTGTCATTCATTCACTTTTTTTAGGTGGTACCATTCTTGATGATTTCAGTATAAAATGTCTCTTAGTGATCCTCTCTATTAGAGCGTCTCTTAACAACCCCCCCCATTTCTCTCTCTCTCCCCCTTACTCCCTCCTAAGCTTGTGCAAGCACGTGCACACACACACACACACACACACACACACTCCTGACCCCTTTCCTCCAAAACATAAAACTCAGAAATTTGTAGCTAATGAGAAATAGCCATTAACAGAGATTTTTTTACCCTACACCTAAAGTTAGAATTTCAAAAATAGCACTGTCTTGAGATTACAAGATAGACCTGAAACTAGAAAAAATTCTCCTAACATGATAAAACGGATTTCTTGCTTTCTTTCTGTAAAGCCATGTTAATAAAAGACTGCACAAAATTTGCTGACATAAATAGTAATATGCACTAACAATTAGTCTTCCTTTTATTAATTTCAGTGATTTCATCTATAAATAAATTTCGATCCTGTCCATTTTTGAAGGAAACCATTAATATCAGAATACTATTTGACAGACAGCCTCCATCGTAGAGAACATACCTTCCAGATACTCCAGAAATTCTAACATTTAGGGTATACTTCTTAGCATGCTTTTTGTCACCCAGAAGTTGCATTAAAATGTTTTTTCAGGGCTTCCCTGGTGGCTCAGTGGTTAAGAATCCGCCTGCCAATGCAGGGGACACGGGTTCGAGCCCTGGTCCAGGAAGATCCCACATGCCATGGAGCAACTAAGCCTGTGCACCACAACTACTGAAGCCCGCGTGCCAAGAGCCTGTGCTCCGCAACAAGAGAAGCCACCTCAGTGAGAAGCCCATGCACCGCAACGAAGACCCAACGCAGCTAAAAATAAATAAATAAAATAAATTAAAAAAAAAAAAAAGAATTAAAAAAAAAAAGTTTTTTCAGACCATGTGTCTTTTTATGGCTTATTACATGGGATCATTGTGTAGGGGAGGATTAGCTGCACATGAAAGGACAGCTATTCAAAAAAAGGAGTTGAGCTGAGACATTAACAAATAGCCCTCAAGGAAACACATACATTGTGAAATGGAAGAAATGTTTGTAAATATTTAATCTTTGTTCATCAAGTTATCTGATAAAATATTACATCTTGAAATTAGGCCAGGCCTTTATGAGGGGGGGAAAAGCTCAAATAAGGAAAATTCTAGGATGAAAAATATAATCTCTACTGAAGTGTAGAGGAGGCAGAATATATTAGATTGGATAAGAAAGGGAATTAGAAAACAAGCTTGAGAAATTGTCCTGAATTCAGAAGAAAAGTGCTTGCACAGAAAACATATAAAGAGGAACAAAGAACTCATCTGATACAATATGAATATAATAGAAAATTGCAATGACTGTAACAAAAAATAAGCAGAGATATTTACTGCAGAAGTATTTATGATAGTTACAAATAGAAGCATAAACATTCCTTACTAAAATATTAATTAAAATATAGAATAGGGAGATAATGGCATACTACAAAAATATTTAAATGACATTATAGAAGATAAGTAATGTATAACATGGTATAACATGCACATTGTATTGTTAAATTTAAAAGAAAAATTATAAAATAGTATCATGTGATTCAGATTTTATTAAAAGTATGTTATATATTCCAAGAAAAAACAGTAATACTACAAAATACTAATAGTGGGTCATGATGGATGGAAATATGAGAAAATTTTCTTTTCTTTTTTTTCTTTGTTTATTGCCTCCAAATTATCTAGTATAAGTCTGTACTCTGTTTTTAATTAAAACCACATGGGTTTTTCTTTTTTTAAAGAGTTGAATTCTGAGAGTGAAACAAATAAATGCCAAATTACCCTCTGAAGTCTTGAATGGGAAAGTCAAGTCCCCTTACTTCTGTCTCGTCCTCTCAGGATATTTAGGTGAGTTATAATACAAGCAGTTGGAAAATACCACCTCAGTTATTGTCAGGGTATTAAGTTAGCGATGTATGTAATTGTCTTATGGACACGATTAACTCTGAAGGCAGAATGAATTAGGATGGTTGGCCCTAATACAGTGTGTAACTGAACAATCCTGGAAATGTGTAGCTTTTGATTTTCCAACTGAGTAATGGAATACTACAGAGCAAACATCTGTTTGCTGTGGGAAAGGAGAACATAATCATGGTAAGTGTAAAGAAATATAGACTAAATGACCACAATTACAGGCTCTGTTCATTCCCTCAGTCCCCTGATCTCAATCACATTCATCTAAAACTTTCAAATCCTTGAAAAACTTAGCAACAGATTTATCCTGTGATTATTTAAACCCATCTTCTCACACTCCACTAACTTGACAAACATATGTTCCTTTGAATTTTTGGCTCCAGGACAAACAAACTTAACTGTGCTATAACTTCTCCACAATTCTGGGAATGTTTATTGTGCTTTTAATAAGAAGCTCTAGGAAAAACATTGATTGTCTTCTTTTCAAAGTTTAGTCCCAAATCAGAGCCATTCAATAAGAACTATTTTTAGCCAGAATTACCATTTAACATCTTTAAAAATTGTGCTTGAACATTTAAAATTAGGGACTGTTGAAAACAACTGGAAAAGAAACTCACATGTTATCCAAAGATAATATGAAAATAAAAAAATAAGTGACTGGAACGAATACTAACTTTTTTCATATATTAAAAAATACTTTACTGTTACAAACAGTTAGATATTCAGTTGTGTAATACTTACTCTATATCTACTTCTGTTGGGTGTACCAAAAATTAAATACATATTTGAGTGTGGTATGAAAGGCACTATTTTATGCTATGAAAGATTACAAAGAAGAAACCTCCAAATTTCTATCCTTAGGGACTTTCAACATAACTGAGATAACAAGATACAAACATAGCTTTAAAGTTCACTGACAGTGCAGACAACTTATGTTAAGGGCCAGAAGAATGAAATGGGCCTTCAATGATACAGAAATTCTGGGAAAGAACACTTTGGTCTTGGGAGGTCAAGAAAGGCTTTTCAGTTTGGGTCCAATGTAAACTAGGTGTTAGATTACAAGTAGGACTCAGATATATGGAAAAAAGTTTGGTTGCCCTTTCTGAAGAGTGGGAAATCCTGAACAAAGGTATTTTCCCTAGGAATGAGGAAACTGTGTAGTCTGGGTGAA
The DNA here is from genome assembly GCF_949987535.1 of Balaenoptera acutorostrata. NCBI lineage: Eukaryota > Metazoa > Chordata > Mammalia > Artiodactyla > Balaenopteridae > Balaenoptera > Balaenoptera acutorostrata. The sequence goes on from NC_080069.1 coordinate 14,612,095, forward strand.
ACAGAGGGTTCTTAGAGAAAACTAGGTGAAAATGAGGCTTGAAGGATTGATTATAGCCAGATCATGAAAGTTATTGGAAATATAAAACTAGATAATTTTTATTTTTGGCCTTGAATGATGAGTACCTAAGGATGGTAGTGAAGCAAGGACATGATATCATGAATTCAATAGGGACCAGACACTGACCACTATATTAAGTGTCTTACTCCATTCTGGCTACTATAACAAAATAGCAGATTGAGTTGCTTATAAATAACAAAAAATATTCCTTAAAGTTCTAGAGGCTGGAAGTCTGAGATCAGGGTACCAGCACGGTAGAGTGAGGGTCCTGTTCCAGGTCATAGACTTCGTTTATCATCACATAGTGGAAGGGGCCTCATAAGCTCTCTGGGGCCTCTTTTATAAAGGCACTAATTCACCAAGTATAAAATACTATTGGAATCCCCTGAGTTTCATTTTAACCTCATGTAGTTTTAATTTTTTATACCAAACCCCAAAGATATGACCCTGAAATGCTGAGGGTAAGCTCATCTTTTTGTTCATTGACCCATATAATTAGTATAGGGATGTCATCTCAGAATTCATTCAATGATACACACTCCAAGCCTGCTTTTTACCAGGTTAGTTTTTATTTTTATGCTTTCAAATTATGAGCCTCTGTGTTTTTATATTTAAACATATGTACACATTACACTTAATATACAACAGTGTCACAAATTAAGAATATTAAATATACCTAAATCAGAAGGTCCTGTGGGAAGACTGTACTTTTAAGTCATACATTACTATAATCACTGTTTTGGTTTTTTTTTAATAATGGGAAGGTGTTCTTAATAACAGGGTAGTTAAGAAAAAAAAACAAGAAAGTGTGGTAAACAGAAAAACAAATAAATATGTTCAAATTTTTAAAAGAAATCACGAGTGCAAGATTAGGAGACATATTATATATGGATTGGGGCAAGGTCTTTTTTAAACAGGAGGTCCCATTGTACAGAATTATGCCAATTCCCTGAAAATCATGCAATTAATATTTTGTAGCTTAAAAATCTCCAGCAGCAAGCAGTGAGATAAGCCAAGCCACTCAGAAGAGGCAGCTCAGTAACAAATTCGCACACACCAGCTGTAAGAGGCTTCCCAGGCTTGGAAACCACTCCTTCCTTGTGGCACAGATTTTATGGAAAATAATATATATATACGGGATTGTGGCTAATTTAAAAAAATTATTCTCATCTCTTTTTGTGCCATGAGTATAAGCCAAGGGAAAGAGAGTAAGGCCCAATACAAATTGATGGGATCTATATATTAGGTCAGTGCTCTACCTAAAGCCAGGAACACAGGCAGTGAGGACCTGGCCCCCCGAGACTGGAGTACAGGAGGGTATATGATGCAAATTAAGCTGGGCCCAAGCAGGACTCAGGGGCCAGCAATACGTGTTGCATCTCAGAAACTCTGTAAGCCTGTCCCCAGATATGGCAGGATCCATAAGTGCAGTCACACCTGCAAGGCAGCTCTTCACCTTAAATCCCCAGAACCCAATTTCTTAAACTTGATCGCTCTTCAGAATCACCTGGGATGCTTTCCAAAAGTACAGATCCTTGGATCCCAATCTGGATGATTTTCATTGAGCATATCTGTGGTGGGCATGGCATCTATGCGTTATAAATTTTACAGGTAATGTGATGACCTGCCAGGTGTGAGAGCATACTGCCTTAAGCTTTTCCAACCCAGATTTGTTCTCTGGGCTTCCATATTTTTGGTTTCCTTTCTCGTAATGCCTGGAGGACCTCCATTTTCAGCTCCACTTTTCAGACCTTGGACCAATCCAGAAATGTAATTGTTACTTTCTCTCTTATACCAGCCACACAAGGCCAGGACTCTGCTTTTATTTTTTTCCTATGTCTCAAGGAGAAACACAAGCAGTAATGTGAGTATGTTGAAACATGAGTAGATGAATAACGGTGAAAGTTATTAAATTTGCTCCATGACTTAAAAGTCATGTCATGGAACAAATTTAATTCCAAGAACTATATAAAGAGTGGATGAAACGTCTGGTTGACAAGCAAGAACAAAGCAGTCAGATCCGCCTGAGGGGAGAGGCGTAGCGTCCAATACTCAGGCAGCATAAACAGGAGTTTTACAGGAAATGAGGAATACATAATAAATGCATAAATGAGTGAATGAGTGAATGAATGAATGAATAAATAAAATGGAGCCAAGCAGCGTGCAGAGAATGAGATTAAGGAACCAAAAAACTTTTGATAACTAAATCAGCTTTTCAAGTCCCCAGTCAAAAAATTTTAATTCAAAAGAACTAAATCCTTCTGATTTGCCCAGGTTGCTTCTCCCCACTGCCCTCTTCTCCCAGATCTGCCTCTGACGACCTCTCTGGTCACTGAACTCTGTACTTGGCTGCTGGTTGCTAATGAGGGTGAGACAGACAGGCCTGTTTCTTTATTTTCCAGACACAACTTTAGATCAGATTTTGTTGAAGGGTTAGGAAAACTTAAAAAATGAATTACAACATAGGAGAAGGATAAACACTTAAAATTGTACTTTTATGTTAGTCTAATGGCAAAGCGCTCAAGAAATATAATCCTTCCCTGTGTGGGCTCTATGTGTTCACTCTGGGGGCTAAGCTTGCTCCATGATTCGGATGAAAGAGGGCTTTATTAATAGCTATCTGGACAATAGGGGTAAATTAGAACTCTGCTGAGAACCCGGGATGTATGCCCCGCCCCCCATCCATAGTCCTTCTGTGCGTGCTTCTCTGTGAAATTGTCTGTCTCTTCTAAATTCTGCTATGTGACTCTCCACCTTCACTTGGGGCTCACCATTGTACCCACAGTACCTGTCCCTCTCTCAAGAAGTACATTTTTCCTAGTCTCAATTATATTTGGAAATTCTTGAATGGCAAAGCACAGGAAAGTATTGGTTTAGATCTTCAACTTTTTCTACAAGGAAGGCAGTGACATCCAAATTGAGTCCAATCTAGCCCCAGCTAGACATACCTCTTTATTCTCCTGGTTATTCAGTAAGTAACTGTTCAGTCAAACACACAAACTACACACACACACACACACACACACACACCCCTCCTGAAGGACACACAACGAATCTCACAGATTGTAGGATATAATCCACTAAGAAGGGAAAAAAACATTTTTTCTGTCCCATATTCTACAATGATACTTTTGAGCAGAGGTGAATAATTCTTTGTTGTCAGGAGCTGCCCTGTGCATGGTACTGATAGAATGTTTAGCAGCTGCTCTGGTCTCTAAACACCGATGCCAATATCACCAACTTTCTCCACTTGTGACCCCCCAAAATATCTTCAAACATTGCCGATTGTTCCCTGAGGGACAAAGCTGTCCCCGTTGAGAACTATTGCTCTAGGTTTACGACCTTACCTTACTATGAATAGCAATTTTAGTTATTTTTCTTCATACTCTAGTTTTCAAAATTTCCCTTCTCAGGCTTGAAGATAACAAGAGAGAAACCTAGTACAGACCAAAACGTCTCTTAATGGACATTCTCTTAGCACATTGAAACTACTAAAATTATCACTTGTTAGAAGTCAAGTGAATTCTTAACCAGAGACTGTCCTCCTTTCTGGTCTGTCTGGGGGAGAGATGGTTGGTGATGGTTTCATTCCTCCAGTTACACAATGTTCCTGTGGAGAAGGATATAACCCAAGGATACGACCATACCAAGTTGACAAAATTATTGGGGACACCTGGATGAGGTGGATAGAGAGCTTTCTGGAACATACATTTTAGTGCCAAGCCCTATTAGAACTCATTTAGATGAGGGGTCAGTGTCTAGTTGAGCCATTCAAGTCATTCATGAGAAAAAAGGGAACCAATTTTCTGCTAGGTGCTTTAACCTCTGCTATCTCAATCCCCCAAGAATTAAGTATTTTTATTGTTGACTCAGAATTTGTGATGTGTTTAAGTTAGATGGTTAGTAAATTTTGTATCCAGCAAAATTAACTAACCATCTAAATATGGCTAAATATCTTGGTGTTTAGCCAACAGCAAGATATGACTCCTGATAAAAGGTCTTGATACTACAGAAAAATCTCAGTTATTATAAATCTCACCCCAAGTATTCCAAAGAGAGGATTTCAAAGAGAGGAAGTACCTGTGAGGAAATATGAGGAAGTAATAATTGATGAAATAATATACTGAAGAAGCCTAAAAACAGGGGCACAGTGAAGGAAGTATAATTTGCTGATTGCCACCCAATATCCATCTCCCTCTTCTTCTGCCCAAAGACTTTGGAGAATCGAGGCTGCCTCCATTCTCTGACCTGGGACTTGGCAAGATTAGCTCCTTTCCAGCTATGGGAATGGACCCTGGTTAGTTAAAGCCAATCAGTGAATCCTATCTCCTGCTCTGTATGGTTTGAGGAATAGTCATAATATTCTATTCAGGCCAAAGAGAAAAGATAAATCCCAGGATTTGCTTGGAATCTTCTGGAAGAGGGTCTCTCTCCATCTTTAGATGGTATAGTCTGCGGTCTGGGACCACAGCAGTCATTTTGCTCACAGAGCTGTTTGGGGACAAGGAGATTGGGACGGGAAAAAGGACACACAGAGCCTGAGGAAGACGTTGACACTGCAGAAGGCAGGATAAAGAGAGAGAGAAAACAGAATCTCAAAAACATGATTGGAGTGTCCAGATTAAGTCTCTTCTGAAGTCAGACCCACATCTGTACTTTTAGTCAGAAATCAATATAATCCCTTTGGTGTGTAAAGTAGGGCAGGCTGGATTTTCTGTCACTTTTGATCAAAGGGCCCTGACTGTTACAAAGGGTATGTGTGAATGTCGGATGAAGAGAAATTTTTTATATCTCTAAGCCCTCAAAGGTTATTTATAAGGGATAGTTCTTACCAGAACAATTTGAGCCATTTTACTGAAAACTATAGAGTAAGAGAGATTGTCTTCAAATGTCTAGCCTGCAGATTAAATGCTGTTCAAAGCCTTAGAGCCTAATTCATTCTTACCTCTTATTAAGATATATTTGCAGGACAGCATCATGATATTTCTACTGAGGAAAACGCAGCAAGGTAGAGAAGAAAGAACGGTAAAGTGGGAGTCAAACTCTTCAGTATAAATTCCTACACTGATTTAGTTCCCATGTAGTTAATCTCTCTAATTGTCACTTTAATGATCTGTGAAATCTGTAAAGTTGACACAGTAATGCCTGTTTCATCTACTCATAAAGATTGCAGTAAAGAGTAAATACATGAAAATCCTTTGAGAATTGTGAATAAAATGCAAGCAGGCAGGTACGAATAGAGTTTTGAAATGGCAATAAGAAACAACTTGGATCAAAACCTTGGGCAAACAAAGGTGACTATCAGATGTTGGATTTCTCTGGATGGTGACTAGATACAGAAAGTTTCATCTGGACTCTGGTATTTGCTTAAAACCATCCTACACAATACATTTCGGAAGTAAGATTATTTCTGGAGTAATTATTATTGAATCATTTTCTTTCTCAACTGTGGGGAATGGTACTAGCCATCAAGGTTACAGAGAGAGGTAAAATATCCTCATGGGGAGAATAGTTGGGGATTCTTTGTACTATTTTTATAACTTTCTTATAAACCTGAAATTATTCCAAAATAAAAAAGTACAAAATTTAGAAAAATCACAGCTAGTTCCACAATCTGTGTTCTAATTGGTTAAAACAAATGCCCCTAGAGAATATTATAACTAAATTTGAAGAATGATAATAATATATAAATTTAAATATGCTAAAGGTAAAAAAAAGTATACCCTCACCAGGGGCTCGTGACACAGCTACAGAAACAGACAGAGGACAAGCTGATTTGAGCTGAAGTAGAGATAGTACCAAGTGCAATGGGAGCACTTTTAAAGTATATTGTTCATTTAGTAATTTTTCTATTTTTTTTTTTTTTTAAATATTTATTTATTTATTTATTTATTTATTTATGGCTGTGTTGGGTCTTCGTTTCTGTGCGAGGGCTTTCTCTAGTTGTGGCAAGCGGGGGCCACTCTTCATCGCGGTGCGCGGGCCTCTCACTATTGTGGCCTCTCTTGTTGCGGAGCACAGGCTCCAGATGCGCAGGCTCAGTAATTGTGGCTCACGGGCCTAGTTGCTCCGTGGCATGTGGGATCCTCCCAGACCAGGGCTCGAACCCGTGTCCCCTGCATTGGCAGGCGGATTCTCAACCACTGCGCCACCAGGGAAGCCCCATTTAGTAATTTTTTTCACTCGAAACAAAAAGAAATCCCCAAATATCACTCTGAGAATCCTGTTGGGATGGTCCAGGAGAGAACCTATGGCTTTCCTTCATTAGCATCAGCTATGAAATGTATTCATGGTGACGATTAGGAAGTAACTCAGGCCATTACCAGCAGCCGGGAAGCTGACGCGCTGGTTAATGCTGACACAGACCAGCTAACTTGTACAAGAGAAAGTCAGTTTCTTTCCCTATATGTTGCTGCCACCTCGTGGTTAAATCTTTCTGTGACACACCAAGACAAGACGGATCTAAGCACTCTCAACTTACTTTTCAGTTTTATGTTTCTATGAGCATAATAAGTGCTCGATAAGATAACGCGGAATGAATAAATTTATTGGATAACTCTTCCACATTAGTCATATATCTGGGTTCTGTGGAAGATGCATAAATCCTGTTTCTTAAAAAGCTTGCATACTACTGATTCACAAAATTGAAAATAGTACAATATAATGAGTGAGATGAGGATTCTTATACTTCCGCTCTTACTTCGGTTCTTTTGATAACAGCACAAACAGAAATAACTACCATTTGAAGGATGTCTTCATTGTGGCAGGTTTTGTGCTTTCAGTAAACTACATTTATAACCCTCATATCATGACTTTATGAGACATTATTATTATTACATGCTTAACTATGACAAAACTGAGTCTCAGTGAAGTTATAGAACTTGCTCAAGATCACACAATTAGTGACTGATTAAGGCAGGATGCCAACTCAGGTAGCTAACTCCAAATTTGTTATATTTTGAACAAGACTGTACTGATACAATGAGAATATATTTTTTTAAACAATGCAGAGTTTGCAGATGCATATGAATGTTATTGCTTTCAAAGTAGTCACCATTGAAAGTTATCTCCTTTACTTATTCTAAAGATATTCTTCCATTGCCTTAGTTAATGTCTTGAATTTTTTTTTAAATTAATTGACTTTAGAACCAATTTCAGTACATTTAGTAATCCCTATTTGAGTCTATCCTTTTTTAAAGATTATTATCTTTCTTATTTCTTATTCCCCCATTTATTCATTTATTTATTTATTTACTTGCACTGGGACTTAGCTGTGGCAGGCGGGCTCCTTAGTTGCGGCATGTGAGCTCCTTAGTTGCGGCATGTGAGCTCCTTAGTTGTGGCATCTTAGTTGCGGCACGCATGTGTGATCTAGTTCCCTGACGAGGGATCAAACCTGGGCCCCCTGCACTGGGAGCGCGGAGTCTTATCCACTGTGCCACCAGGGAAGTCCCTGACTCTAACTTTTTTTTTTTTTTAACATCTTTATTGGAGTATAATTGCTTTACAATGATGTGTTAGTTTCTGCTTTATAACAAAGTGAATCAGTTATACATATACATATGTTCCCATATCTCTTCCCTCTTGCGTCTCCCTCCCTCCCACCCTCCCTATCCCACCCCTCTAGGTGGTCACAAACCACCGACCTGATCTCCCTGTGCTATGCGGCTGCTTCCAACTAGCTATCTATTTTACGTTTGGTAGTGTATATATGTCCATGCCACTCTCTCACTTTGTCACAGCTTACCTTCCCCCTCCCCATATCCTCAAGTCCATTCTCTAGTAGAAGTCTAGTTGCACATGCTTTGCTTTTTTTCTGAAGAAGTGTGAATGAGAATGAAGAGGACCCTAAAATAAATATTACTGGCAATGTCATTGATATTCTCAACAAGTTTCCCCAAAACTGCTCCAGCCTCTTCAAAGGAGTAGATGGCAAAATCTCTTCAAAAACATCCTAGGGGGAAAAGGGATTCAAGCAGTAGACTGGAAACTACTAAGAAAACCAGAAAACAAAGAGCTCTTATTGCTTGTAAATAAAAATTATTTTACCTTAAATAACTTGTGGGTCAATTATATAATAAAGCAAAAGTTTCACATTTTCCAAAAATAATGATATGATGGTATATAGGAAAGTCTGTAGGCTGCAGTTAAAGTATAGCTCAGAAAAAATTATAGCATTATTAAGAAAAAATTTAAAAAAATAAATTAAGCATATAAATTCAGAAGTAGAAAAGGAAAAACAAGCCATTACAGGAAAACAAAAGGCAAAACTGATAGATAAAAGCAAAAATCAACTAGAAAACAGAGTAAAATTAATAAATACAAAGAAAGATGGTTCTGTAAGAAAATAAATCACCATCTAAATCTAGTAAAAAAAAAAAAAAACACAGATGAAAAGTTACCTAAAGAATTAAAAAATGGAAAATAACCACAGAAAAAGAGAAAAATGTAGATACATAGAAGACAACTTTGTTTTCTATGCAAATAAATTAGAAAATATGAATGAAATGGAAAATATTTTTAAAATATGTAATATATACTCAAATGACTACAGAAAACATAGGAACTAAAAACATACTGATTTTCAAAGAGGAAATAGCAAAAGTTATTAAAATCCTCTCCTCCCAAAATGACCAGCCCTCAGTGGTCCTTTAAAGTACAAACTTCTATTCTTTGTTTTTTAGGTCAATATTATTGAGTTATAACTTACTTACAATAAAATCCAGCTACTTTAATTAAATTGATCAATGAGTTTGGAAAAATGTATACACCGATGTAACTACCATCACAATCAAGACAGAGAACGTTTCCTTACACAAAGAATTCTCCCTGCCCCTTTGCTGGCTATCCCTCTTCCTTAATCCAGATAATTAGTGACCTGATTTCTATTAATATCAAGCTTTGTTTTATATAGAACATATCAATGGAATCATACAGTGTGTATTATTATACATCTGCCTTCTTTCATTTAGTGAAATATTTTGAGTCATCCGTGTTAATATCTGTATTGGTGGACTGTTTCTTTTTATTGATAAGTAGAATTCCAATGCATGTATGCACCGTAATTTGCTTATTCATTCACCTGTTGATATATATTTGAAGTTATTATTAACAAAATTGCTGTGAACATTTCTGTTCAAGACCAAGTATGGACATCTATTTTTATTTATCTGGGATAAATACCTAGTAGTAAAATTGCTGGATTTTATGATTATTCTCAAAATGTTTAATTGTATGAGAAATATCCAAAAAGTATCCCGAGTATTACTACCACTTTATACTTCCACCAGCAGTGTTTAAGTGACAGTTTTCCACAAGATCCCCTACACATGGTATTTTCAGTCTTCTTGACTACAGCCATTCTAGAGGCTATCTAGAGGCTATATAATATCTATTACAGTCTCATCTTGATATTTTCCTGGTGACTAATGATGTTGAGCATCTTTCAACATGCATTTTAGCCATTCAAGACCATCTTTAGTAAAGTGTTAATTCAAATCTTTTGACCATTTTTATTTGCTTTATCTTGTTATTAATTTATGAGTTTTATCTATTAAGGGTCCTACTCCCTTGTCATATATATACATTGCAAATAAATTAATTCAGAATGAGATTTGCATTTCATTTTCTAATGGTGTCCAAACAAAGGAATGAAGAGCAACAGAAATATGTGGGAAATGTAACCTACTTGTTCTTAATTATTAAATTCCTTAAAAACTTTTATTCCTTAAAAATTGGTTGTATACAAAAGCAGTGGGGATGAAATGAAAGTATATTTTTACAGAGGTCCCAAATTATATGTGCATTAGAATAACATTATTTGAAAAAAGACTTAATAAACTTGAAAATACATATTGTAAATGCTTAATATTTTAAGGTAGATGAGTTAGTTAACAACACAGTATTGGAGATAAAATGGAACACTAAGAATACTAGTTAATCAAAAAAAGACAATAAAATTGAAGAAAAAAATAAAATGGCAGTTTATATATCAAGATGGTACATTAAATCTAACTCTATCAATAACATTAATTTAAATAAACTAAATACTCCAATTAAAAGTCAGACTTTCAGACTATCAGACTGAATAAAAATGTGAGTCCAACTATATGCTGTCTTTAAGAAATTCACTTTTAATTTAATGAAACAAATAAGTTTAAAGTTAAAAAAATAGGAAAAAATGCATTATACAAACACAAATAATAAAACAGCTGTAGCTTACATATTTTTCTATTTCTCTTTTCATATCAGGGTTTTTTTGTTTCTTTTATTTTGAAGCCCTTCTATATGATAATGAGAGCATAGTGTATCAAAATGTGTTAGAAACAGTTAAATTTAAATTTTATATTAGAAAATAAATAATAATTATAAAATTAATAATCTTAGGTCTCCATCTTAACAAGCTAGAAAAATAAATGTTGATTAAACCCAAGTAAGTAGAAACATACAAAGTAATAAATAGATATAAATAAAATTTAAAATGGACAAACAATAAGTAATCCATGAAGCCAAAAGCTGTTTTACTGAAATGGTCAATAAAATTGATAAACTTCTAGCTAAACTGATCAAGAAAAAAGAAAGAAGGTACAAATGACCAATATCAGGAATCAAATAGATTTCAGTACTATAGTTCTCATAGAAATGAAAAGGGCAATTAGGGAGTATTATAGAAAAAAATTGTGCCAATAAACCTGAAAACTCAAATGAAATGGACAAATTCCATGAAAGATAAACATTACCAAAATTGATACAAGAAGAAAAAGAAAATTTCAGTAGTCCTATAACTACTAAAGAAATTGAATTTATAATCTATACATGTATCTATTCTCAGAATTTTAGGTGACTCACATATCACTGATGAATTCCATCAAAACGTTCAAAGAAGAAATAAGACCAACCCTACACAAACTCCTTCAGAAAATAGATGAGACAAATACTTCTAGATTCACTTTATGAGAACAGAATACTTTTGATCTAAAGTCAGACAAAGATATCACTGGAAACGAAAGCTCAGTGTGACCTCTCTCAAGAACACAAATACAAAAATAATTTTTTTAACTATGAACAATCTAATCCAGCTATGTATAAAAAGAATAATATATCATGACTAACCATAGTTTATTCTAAGAAGGCAATGTTGGTTTACCACAAATATCAGTGTAATTTATCATATTAACAGAATGAAGAAGAAAACACATGTGATTTTCTCAATAGATGAAGAAAAAGAATATTTGAAAAAATTCAACAACCATGATTAAGGACATTTATGAAAAACTTCTGGATAACATTATACTTAAAATATGGAATAAGCCAAGAATATCTACTCATTACATTTATCTAGAAGTTTTAACCAGTGCAATAAGGCAAGAAATAAAAGGCTAACAGTTTGGAAAGGAAGAAGTAAAACTGTCTTTATTTATAGAAGACAAAATAATTTAAGTAGAAAATCTTCAATAATCTGCAGTAAAAGTATTACAACTAAAGAGGAGTGTAGCAAACAGGTGAATATACAAAATTTATTGTATATTTACATATTATCAACAAATAATTTAAATGAAATTTTAAAAATACCATAAACCATGGCAACAAAAATCATGAAATAATTGGGACAAAATTTTTTAAATATGTACAAAATTGATACATTGACTATTATAAAATATTGCTAAGAGAAATTAAAGGGAGCTAAATGAATTGAGAAATAAACCATGTTTATGTATTGGAAGACTCAAAATTGTTCAGGTATCGATTCTCATGACATACAATAAAACTTAAGTATTAGATATTGTTGTTAATAACAGACTTTTATTAAACACCCAACAGGAAATTGTCAATATTTGACCTGTCTGGCTTCTCCCTGAAAAATAATAATAAAGAAAAATACAGTCTCAAAGACATGTGGGGACCAAAAATCATACCAAAGTATGCACAACTGGAGTCCCAGAAGAAAAGGAGAAAGAATTGGGTAGAAAAAATAGTTGAAGAAATAATGGCCAAAAAATTTCCCAAGCTTAAGGAAAATCATTTATCTAACATCTGAGAAACTCAACAAATATTAACTGGGATTAATTCATAGAGTTTCAACCTAGAAACATCATGGTTAAACTGTCAAAAGTCAAGAAAAAGAGTGGAGGTTGACAACATCAACGGTCACTTTTGACTCATCATATACTAGGGAATCCTCATAAGATTAACAGAATATTTATCATCAGAAACTATTGAGGCCAGAAGACAGTGGAATGATCTATTGAAAGTGCTGAAAGAAATAGACTGTTAACCAAGAATTCTATGTCTAACAAAACTATCCTCCAAAATAAGATGGTGAAATTAAAACATTTGTAGACAACAAAAATTGAGAGAATCTTTTGCTAAGACACCTGCACTACAAGGTGCTTAAAAGAGTACTTTAGGCTGAAATTAAAGGATACTAGAAGATTTGATTGACTGAAGAAATAAAAAACAGCAATAAAATGAAATCCATTTACTCTTTTATATGAGTGTATTTTTGTTTGTAACACTTTTCTTCTCCTATCTGATTTAAAACAAATGTACAAAGAAAAATATAAGACTATGTTGATCCACTTTCATTCATGATAAAAACTCTCAACAAAGTGGGTATGAGAGAATGGACATCAACATAATAAAGGCCATATATGGCAAGCCCATAATTAAATTATGCTCTATGGTGAAAAGGTGTAAGTTTTCCCCTCTAAGATCAGAACAAGCCGAGGATACCCACTCTCACCACTTTTACTCAACTTAGTACTGGCAGTCCTAGCCAAGGAAAGGAAAAGAAATAAGAGGCATACTAACCCTAAAAAGGATGAAGTAAAACTGTCATTATTTGCAGATGACATGATATCATATATATAGAAAATCATAAAGACACCAGAAAACTGTTAGAATTAACACACAAATTCAGTAAACTTGCAGAAAACAAAATCAGTATACAAAAATCAGTTGTGTTTCTATACAGTAATAATAATGACAAGAAAGAAAAATTGAGGGAAAAAAATACCATTTACAACTGCATCAGAAAGAATAAAATATCTAGGAAAAAATTTAACCAAAAAGGTGAAAGGCTTGTACACTGAAAATTATGACATTAGTGAAAGAAATTAGAAGACACGAATAAATAGAAAGATATTCCATGCCCATACATTGGAAGAATTAATATTGTTAAAATGTCCACAGTACCAAAAGCTATCTACAGATTCAACACAACCCCTATCAAAATTTTTCACAGAAATAGAACAAACAATCCTGAATTTGTGTGGAACCACAAAAGACCCCAAATAGCTAAAGCAATTTTCAGAAAGAAGAATAAAGCTGCAGGCATTATACTTCTTGATTTCAAACTATATTACAAAGCTACAGTAATCAAGAGTATGGTATTGGCATGAAAACATAGATTAATAGAACAAAATAGAGAGCCTAGAAATAAACCCACACAGATATGTTCAATTAATTAATGACAAAGAAGGAAAGAATATATACAATGGAGGAAGAACAGTCTCATCAATAAATAGTATTGGAAAAACTGGACAGCCACATGCAAAAGAATGAAGCTGAACCACTATCCTACACCAGACATAAAAATTAACTCAAAATGGATTAAGGACTTGCCTATAAGACCTAAAACCATAAAACTTTTAGAAGGAAATATAGGTGGTAAACTACTTGACATAGGTCTTGGTGATGATTTTTTGAATCTAATACCAAAAGCAAAAGCAACCAAAGCAAAAATCAACAAGTGAGACTAAATAAAACTAAAAAGATTCTGCAAAGCAAGGGAAACTATTCACAAAATGAAAAGGCAACCTACAGAATGATTATTCTGCACTTTGAAATAGTGAACATTATAGCATGTGTAGTATCTCTCAGTAAAGCTATTTATTAAAAAAAAAAAAAAAACTACTAGGACTTCAGCTTCAAGCCAAGATGGAGTAGCATTAACCCTCCTAGCAGACACAAATAAACAACTGGAAAAAATTCATTAAGTAACAGTTTTCAAGAATTTGGACGTTTAGGAATTCAAAGACAGTGATACCAGAATGATGAGAAACACAGAGGTAAACCTTACATTTGCTCCAGCCTAGAAAGATTTTCCATGACAAAGCACAAGAAGGCAGACTCAATGTGTAGTTTCCCTGATTTATGAAGATGGGGATGGGAACCTGAGGTAAGTTTTTAGGGCAGAATATTTATCCTACAGAAATGAAAGCATATGTCCATACAACAACTTACACATAATGTTCGTAACAGTTTCATTTGTAACAATCAAAAATTAGAAACAATTCAAATGTCCATCAACAGATGAATAAATAAATATATTGGGATATATACATACAATGAAATACTACTCAGCTCTAAGGAAATGAATTATTGATACGTATAAGCAACAAGGATAGAGCTCAAGAAAATTATGCTAAGATTTTTGCCTTTGGTGTCAAGCTTGGTAATTTTTTGTTTCTTGATCCAGTTGCTGATTATAAGGATATATTCAATTTATGAAAATTCATGTGATATGTACACTCTTCTAAATGTATATTATATTTCAATAAAACAATCTTACGAATCAATGACTTCTCTATATTTTGGCAAACACCAGTTTAAAAACCATATGAAGGCATCATTTAAAACAGAAAAATTACCTTGGAATAAATTTAGTAAATTTATCTTCACGTGAAGATATTTGCAGACTTTGTTATAAAATATAAATGAATATGTAAATCAATTGAGTCATGCTATATTCCTAGATGGAAATACTGGGTATCATAAAACGTAATTTTTTTTCAAGTTATCTGATTGATTTAAATCTACTCTAATGAAAGTTGGAACTCTACTTAATTATTTCAAAACATATCATGTGACCCTATGGTTCCTTCGGAAACAAAAAATAAGATAGAAATGTTGAGACGAAATGTTTTTCAGAAAGAAAATACATGAGCAAGAACTTCCCCTACTTACTATTTGCCATTGTTTTTGCATCCCGGCAACAGAACCCCTTCCTATGCTTAGGGACTCCTTTTCCTGAAGAAGCTAAGGCTGCCTCCTTAGAAGACTTGTAAATGTAAAGTATTTGTATGCCCAGCCTCCATAGCTCAAGTTGTGGTCACACAGTTTATGCCATGCCAATCAGACACACCCTTCCTCACACCCTTTCCAATCACACACCCTTAGTGATTGGAAATTCACGTTGTGTTGATAGGTAGTAGCAGAGGCAGCAGCTACGTCTAGTTTCCAAGAGCTGCAGTGACAGCAATTCCAGTGGCATTAGTGTCCAGTTTTAGTCATATGTACTACCTACGTCCCAGCAGCAGCAGAAGAGTACTGGGTAGGATTTGAGGCATTCTTTTCCGTGTAACCTCTACACCTATTTGTCTGGCACCTTAAGAGATTCTGTCAGTTACCACCATCCTTTTAATAATCCTTTCCTACTTATATAAACCATCATCCTTTTGCTTATAGCAATGTTTTGTTGGACTCTTAACATTATAAGTTAGACTCTCATGTTTACAACTGAACTAATGCAATTGACAACAATTCCACCAAGAAAGTTTGTGAAATTTAGGATGTATTACTGGCCTAGTTGGTGCTGAGAGCAGTGAAAAATCCTGGTGCAATTAAGGGCTGGAACTCTGGCAGCTAGAGGCATGCATGGGCTGTCTGGGATCACATGTAATAAACGGTGCATTACAGGCAAAGCTTGGAAGTCTGAGTGGTCTGTGCATGGAAGAATATGTAGGGCACGAGAATTTCAAGGGATTGGAGGTGAACTGGTGGCTCCTAATAGTGATTGACAACTTAAAAATAGGGAGAAACAACTTAAAAGTCCAGAATTCTCAGCTCAGGGCATAGATTGAAAAGCAGAGAATTTTCCTAATAGTAGCATAGCTATAATCTCTTGCCTCTTGCACCCCAAAGCTGACACAGCTAAAGAAATAAACTTTGCAAGTTTCCGTAACACAATAGATTATATCTACATTAAATCATTTTCTATTACTATGTCCTTCAAAATTTTTTCTAAAACATTTCTTGGTATGTTTTATTCATGATGTTTTCATTTTTCTTGATATTGTAAGTGGAATATTTCCCATTCACATTATAACTTGTTATTGCTCTAAAGAGAACATCTAATAATTTTCATATGTAAATATTATAATCATGCACTTAAAATCTCTTGGTTCTAAGTAGTTGTCAAAGTAATTTATTCATTTTCCTGGTTGGTGCATCATGTACATATAATAATAATTCTTTGTCCTCTTTTCCATTATTTATATATTATTTTCCCTAAAAAACATATTGCCTGTTTATTCTAGTATTATACATCTTTTGATTCCAAGTGTCCTAAAATATTTTTCATTGGTGAACAGATGTTGAGTTTCTTTTTTCAAATAGCTTTCCAGCATTGTTTGAGAGTATCATATTTTTCTTCCATTCAGCCTATAAATGTGATAAAATATGTTAATTGACTTTCTATCAATGTTCTTTCTTGGTGGGAGTCACAATCTTATTAACAGCAAGTCTCCTTCTCAGGGAATGAAACAGACTGATTTAGAAAGATTTCAGGAACTGACTTGAGTCCACACCTCCAGGTCCTTAGAACTTCCTAGTGCTGACTTGTCAGGAAACAGAGTAGGAGAAATGATGTTTTCCTGTTTTCGCTTCAACCTGTTTCAGGGCCAGAAAGCCCATGAGCCAGGGTGCGAAATGAAAGAGAAAAATAATAGCAATTTAAGAGGAGAAACACCACCAACTTCTATGGAGGGGTAGATTTTTATTGTTCCTTCACCAAATAGGATCAACGATGATTTATAAAATCATCAAACGAAAGGTGAAATGTCATCTTTAAGGAACAAAGCCCAGATAGATATGGTAAGAGGTAACATGGTAGTAGTTGATCCTACCTCATCTATCTGGGGCTTGTTCCTTAAAAATGACATTTCACCCTTCGTTTTAGTCTTATTCCACCTCTTATATGTGAAAAGCTAGATTTCCAACATAACATATCCCACTTCTTGGAACAGCTGATACCCCATGACTTGTGCCGTCTGTTTTGGGCAGCATCGACCTATCAGGCAGAGTTCCTTATGCATGACTACCTGACAGTAAGAAATATTTCACAGAACTATATACATTCACGTTTGAAGATATTATACCAATTCTTAACATCACCAATCTACATATGAAAAATGAATTATCTGCTTAGAGTAAAGGTCAAAACTTAAACACATTTCATAGTATAAGTTGTGCACTTATACCATAAATAACGTTGTATTCTTCCAATATTTTGACACGGTCAAAATAATATATAGGTGGGAGCAGAGTGGATTAAGTTTTTCCTCATATCCCCCTCTAAGAGAGAAGAAAAAATGAATGGTTTTTAGTGCCAAATATTCTTTGTGTCTTCACAAACATTCTTTCATTGACTAAGGAGGAAAGTCAGGGTCCAGCAGCAGAGCTGTTGACCCCAGCTCTTGGTCCTTCTGCATACCACACAGCCTCACAAAGCTGGGTTCCGTGCATTCAGTCCTGCCACCAAACTTGTATAAGGACCTCATCAACCTCTGATCCTTTTGTCTGTCCAAAGTCTTGCTTTCTTCTAGACTCAGCTCATCTCACTTTGTCCTTTTTCTGACTCCTGAAAAATATACTGGCCTCCCTTTCCTCTGAACAGCAATAAAATTTAGACAACTTTATCACATGAATTTCAACGCTCATATATATTTTAGTGTTATTCAATTAGTTGATACAGTACTTTATAGTTTTCAAAAGTTTTGTCAATTAGATTATACCTCAACCAGTTTCTTTATCCTGACAAAATCCAACATCAAGTTGAGTTTCTGATACTCAAGTGTGTGTGATTAAATAGAATTGTTTATGGATTCATAAAGTCTCCAAAGCATGAGGATAGATATGAACCTTGAAAGTTCATCTTTTCTACTTTACTGCCTTTGTGCACATGTTGATGATTGAAGTGAAAAAAAAAGTTTTATTACAGAACAATAGAAAAATTAAAATTGTAGGAACCTATAAGGCAATTAACTAAATATTTTGAAACAGTTTTTAAAATTGGAGCTTAAATAAATAATAATGATAATTAGTACTATGATTTTATAACTGTGTTCTCTGGAGCTCTGGGATTCTCTAAGGTGTATCAAAGACTTTGGGGGTGGGGTGAGGATAAAAAGAAAAGAAGACTAAACAGGTAAAACTCAGCCTCTTCAACACAGCCTAAGCCAGAATAGTCCCACTCCAATTTATTTGACATTTTGAAGTTGTATGGAATATGTCTTTTATAAAAAGAGGATCAGAGGATCAAACCAATAGATAACTTTAAAAACCAGTCATTTGGTTAAGTGCTTATCTTTTAAGAATAAAGAAATTATAGGTCAACTAGGACAAGTAACTATCTGACCTCGCCCAGCTTGATAGTGGCTGACTTGAGACAAGAGAAAGATTCAGGAAACATTTATGAAGAACCGATTGTCTGCTCAGTACCTCCATAAGCCCTCATGTATCCACAAGGCAGCTTTCAGTGTAGGGACAGAAAGATTTGTCCCAACAACCTGCTGAGTGATTAGATTATTAAGAAAAAAATTTATTGTGGCTATACTTTGCCATTCAGAAGAGATACTAATATTATTTTTCAATATAGTGAAGACTGAGGAGAGACCTTCAAGATGGTGGAAGAGTAAGACGCGGAGATCACCTTCCTCCCCACAAATACATCAGAAATACATCTACATGTGGAACTCCTAAAGAACACCTACTGAACGCTGGCAGAGACCTCAGACCTCCCAAAAGGCAAGAAACTCCCCACGTACCTGGGGAGGGCAAAAGGAAAAGGAAAAGCAGAGACAAAAGAATAGGGACGGGACCTGCGCCAGTGGGAGGGAGCCGTGAAGGAGGAAAGGTTTCCACACACTAGAAGCCCCTTCACGGGCGGAGACTGCGGGTGGCGGAGGGGGGAGCTTCGGAGCCACGGAGGAGAGCGCAGCCACAGGGGTGCGGAGGGCAAAGCGGAGAGATTCCCGCACGGAGGCTCAGCGCCGAGCAGCACTCACCAGCCCGAGAGGCTTGTCTGCTCCCCCGCCGGGGCGGGCGGGGCTGGGAGCTGAGGCTCGGGCTTCCGTCGGATCGCAGGGAGAGGCCTGGGGTTGGCGGCGTGAACACAGCCTGAAGGGGTTAGCGCACCACAGCTAGCCGGGAGGGAGTCCGGGAAAAAGTCTGCAGCTGCCGAAGAGGCAAGAGACTTTTTCTTCCCTCTTTGTTTCCTGGTGCATGAGGAGAGGGGATTCAGAGCACCGCCTAAACGAGCTCCAGAGACGGGCCCGAGCCGCGGCTCTCAGCGCGGACCCCAGAGACGGGCAGGAGACGCTAAGGCTGCTGCTGCCGCCACCAAGAAGCCTGTGTGCGAGCACAGGTCACTCTCCACACCGCCCCTCCCGGGAGCCGGTGCAGCCCGCCACTGCCAGGCTCCCGTGATCCAGGGACAACTTACCCGGGAGAACACACGGCGCGCCTCAGGCTGCTGCAACGTCACGCCGGCCTCTGCCGCCGCAGGCTCGCCCCGCCTCCTCCGTACCGCTCCCTCCCCCCGGCCTGAGTGAGCCAGAGCCCCCGAAGCAGCTGCTCCTTTAACCCCGTTCTGCCTGGGCGGGAACAGACGCCCTCAGGCGACCTACACGCAGAGGCGGGGCCAAATCCAAAGCTGAAACCCGGAAGCTGTGAGAACAAGGAAGAGAAAGGGAAATCTCTCCCAGCAGCCTCAGGAGCAGCGGATTAAATCTCCACAATCAACTTGATGTACCCTGCATCTGTGGAATCCCTGAATTGACAATGAATCATCCCAAAATTGAGGCGGTGGACTTTGGGAGCAAAGAAATATATATATATTTTTCCTTTTTCTCTTTATCTGAGTGTGTATGTGTATGCTTCTGTGTGTGATTTTGTCTGTATAGCTTTGCTTTTACTATTTGCCCTAGGGTTGTGTCTGTCTTTTTTTTTTTTGTAGTTTAGTTTTTAGCACTTGTTATCATTGGTGGATTTGTTTTTTGGTTTGGTTGCTCTCTTCTTTCTTTCTTTTTTTTCTTTTTCTATTACTTTTTAATTTTTAATTTTTAATAATTATTTTTTATTTTAATAACTTTATTTTATTATTTTTCTTCCTTTCTTTCTTGTTTTCTCCCTTCTGAGCTGTGTGGCTGACAGAGTCTTGGTGATCCGGCCGGGTGTCAGACCTGTGACTCTGAGGTGGGAGAGCCAAGTTCAGGACATTGGTCCACCAGAGACCTCCTGGCTCCACGTAATATCAAATGGCAAAAGCTCTCCCAGAGATCTCCATCTCAACGATAAGACCCAGCTCCACTCAATGACCAGCAAGCTCCAGCACTGGACACCCCATGCCAAACAACAAGCAAGACAGGAACACAACCCCACCCATTAGTAGAGAGACTGCCTAAAATCATAATAAGGTCAAAGACACCCTAAAACACACCAATGGACGTGGTCCTGCCCACCAGAAAGACAAGATCCAGCCTCATCCACCAGAACACAGGCACTAGTCCCCTCCACCAGGAAGCCAACACAACCCACTGAACCAAACTTAGCCACTGGGGGCAGACACCAAAAACAAGGGGAAACATGAACCTGTGGCCTGCAAGAAGGAAAGCCCAAACACAGTAAGTTAAGCAAAATGAGAAGACAGAGAAACACACAGCAGATGAAGGAGCAAGGTAAAAACCCACCAGACCAAACTAATGAAGAGCAAATAGGCAGTCTACCTGAAAAAGAATTCAGAGTAATGATAGTAAAGATGATCCAAAATATTGGAAATAGAATGGAGAAAATACAAGAAACGTTTAACAAGGACCTAGAAGAAGTAAAGAGCAAAGAAATAATGATGAACAACTCAATAAATGATATTAAAAATTCTCTAGAAGGAATCAATAGCAGAATAACTGAGGCAGAAGAATGGATAAGTGACCAGGAAGATAAAATAGTGGAAATAACTACTGCAGAGCAGAATTTAAAAAAAGAATGAAAAGACCTGAGGACAGTCGAGAGACCTCTGGGACAACATTAAACACAATAACATTTGAATTATAGGGGTCCCAGAAAAAGAAGGGAAAAGAAAAGGACTGAGAAAATATTTGAAGAGATTATAGTTGAAAACTTCCCTAATATGGGAAAGGAAATGTTTAAGCAAACCTAGGAAGCACAGAGAGTCCCATACAGGGTAAATGCAAGGAGAAACATGCCAAGATACATATTAATCAAACTATCAAAAATTAAATACAAAGGAAAAATATTAAAAACAGCAAGGGAAAAACAACAAGTAACATACAAGGGAATCCCCATAAGGTTAACAGTGGATATTTCAGCAGAAACTCTGCAAGCCAGAAGGGAGTGGCAGGACATATTTAAAATGATGAAAAGGGAAAACCTACAACCAAGATTACTCTACCCAGCAAGGATCTCATTCAGATTCGATGGAGAAATTAAAACCTTTACAGACAAGCAAAAGCTAAGAGAATTCAGCACCACCAAACGAGCTTTACAACAAAAGCTAAAGGAAGTTGTCTAGGCAGGAAACACAAGAGAAGGAAAAGACCTACATAACAAAACCAAAACAGTTAAGAAAATGGTAATAGGAACATACATATGAATAATTACCTTAAATGTAAATGGATTAAATGCTCCAACCAAAAGACACAGCCTTGCTGAGTGGATACAAAAACAAGACCCATCTATATGCTGTCTACAAGAGACCCATTTCAGACCTAGGGACAGATACAGACTGAAAGTGAGGGGATGGAAAAAGATATTCCATGCAAAAGGAAATCAAAAGAAAGCTGGAGTAGCAATTCTCATATCAGACAAAGTAGACTTTAAAATAAAGACTATTACAAGAGACAAAGAAGGACAGTACATAATGATCAAAGGATCAATCCAAGAAGAAGATATAACAATTGTAAATATTTATGCACCCAACATAGGAGCACCTCAATACATAAGGCAAATGCTAACAGCCATAAAAGGGGAAATCAACAGTAACACAATCATAGTAGGGGACTTTAACACCCCACTTTCTCCAAAATGAAAACAAATAAGGAAACACAAGCTTTAAATGATACATTAAGCAAGATGGACTTAATTGATATTTATAGGACATTCTATTCAAAAACAACAGAATACACTTTCTTCTCAGGTGCTCATGGAACATTCTCCAGGATAGATCATATCTTGGGTCACAGATCAAGCCTTGGTAAATTTAAGAAAACTGAAATCTTACCAAGTATCTTTTCTGACCACAACGCTATGAGACTAGATATCAATTACAGGAAAAAAACTGTAAAAATTACAAACACATGGAGGGTAAACGATACACTAATAGTAACCAAGAGATCACTGAAGAAATCAAAGACGAAATCAAAAAATACCTAGAAACGAATGACAATGAAAATACAACGGCCCAAAACCTATGGGATGCAGCATAAGCATCACTAAGAGGGAATTTTATAGCAATATAATCCTACCTCATGAAACAAGAAACATCTCAAATAAACAACCTAACCTTACACCTAAAGCAATTAGAGAAAGAAGAAGAACAACAACAAAAACCCCAAAGTTAGCAGAAGGAAAGAAATCATAAAGATCAGATCAGAAATAAATGAAAAAGAAATGAAGGAAACAATAGCAAAGATAAATAAAACTAAAAGCTGGTTCTTTGAGAAGATAAACAAAATTGATAAACCATTAGCCAGACTCATCAAGAAAAAAAGGGAGAAGACTCAAATCAATAGAATTAGAAATGAAGAAGGAGAAATGACAACTGACACTGCAGAAATACAAAGGGTAATGAGAGATTACTACAAGCAACTATATGCCAATAAAATGGACAACCTGGAAGAAATGGACAAATTCTTAGAAAAACACAACCTTCTGAGGCTGAACTAAGAAGAAATAGAAAATATAAACAGACCAATCACAGCACTGAAATTGAGACTGTGATTAAAAATCTTCCAACATACAAAAGCCCAGGACCAGATGGCTTCACAGGTGAATTCTATCAAACACTTAGAGAAGAGCCAACACCTATCCTTCTCAAACTCTTCCAAAATATAGCAGAGGGAGGAACACTCCCAAACTCATTCTACAAGACCGCCATCACCCTGATACCAAAACCAGACAAAGATGTCACAGAAAAGAAAACTACAGGCCAATATCACTGATGAACATAGATGCAAAATCCCTCAACAAAATACTAGCAAACAGAATCTAACAGCACATTAAAAGGATCATACACCATGATCAAGTGGGGTTTAACCCAGGAATGCAAGGATTCTTCAATATATGCAAATCCATCAATGTGATAAAACATAGTAACAAATTGAAGGATAAAAACCATATGATCATCTCAAAAAGAGTTGATGGAAAAGCTTTAGACAAAATCCAACCCCCATTTTTTTTTTTTTTTTTTTTTTTAAATATTTTTAAATTATTTATTTTATTTATTTTATTTTTGGCTGTGTTGGGTCTTCGTTTCTGTGCGAGGGCTTTCTCCAGTTGTGGCAAGCGGGGGCCACTCTTCATCGCGGTGCGCGAGCCTCTCATTATCGCGGCCTCTCTTGTTGCGGAGCACAGGCTCCAGATGCGCAGGCTCAGTAATTGTGGCTCACGGGCCTAGTTGCTCCGCGGCATGTGGGATCTTCCCAGACCAGGGCTCGAACCCGTGTCCCCTGCATTGGCAGGCGGACTCTCAACCACTGCGCCACCAGGGAAGCCCCCAACCCCCATTTATAATAAAAACCCTCCAGAAAGTAGGCATAGAGGGAACTTACCTCAACATAATAAAGGCGATATATGACAAACCCACAGCCAACATCGTTCTCAAAGGTGAAAACTGAAACCATTTCCACTAAGATCAGGAACAAGACAAGGTTGCCCACTCTCACCACTGCTATTCAATATAGTTTTGGAAGTCTTAGCCACAGCAATCAGAGATGGAAAAGAAAGAAAAGGAATCCAAATCATAAAAGAAGAAGTAAAGCTGTCACTGTTTGCAGATGACATGACACTATACACAGAGAATCCTAAAGACTCTACCAGAAAATACTAGAGGTAATCAATGAATTTGGTAAAGTAGCAGGATACAAAATTAATGCACAGAACTCTCTTGCATTCCTATACACTAATGATGAAAAATCTGAAAGAGAAATTAAGGAAACACTCCCATTTACCATTGCAACAAAAAGAATAAAATATCTAGGAATAAACCTATCTAAGGAGACAAAAGACCTGTATGCAGAAAAGTATACGACACTGATGAAAGAAATTAAAGATGATAGCAACAGATGGAGAGATATACCATGTTCTTGGATTGGAAGAATCAATATTGTGAAAATGACTCTACTACCCAAAGCAAGCTACAGATTCAATGCAATCCCTATCAAACTACCAATGGCATTTTTCACAGAAGTAGAACAAAAAATTTCACAATTTGTATGGAAACACAAAAGTCCCTGAGTAGCCAAAGCAATCTTGAGAAAGAAAAATGGAGCTGGAGGAATCAGGCTCCCTGACTTCAGACAATAGTACAAAGCTACAGTAATCAAGACAGTATGGTAGTGGCACAAAAAACAGAAATATAGATCAATGGAACAGGATAGAAAGCCCAGAGATAAACCCATGCACATATGGTCACCTTATTTTTGATAAAGGAGGCAAGAATATACAATGGAGAAAAGACAGTCTCTTCAATAAGTGGTGCTGGGAAAACTGGACAGCTACATGTAAAAGAATGAAATTAGAACACTCCCTAGCACCATACACAAAAAATAAACTCAAAATGGATTAAAGATCTAAATGTAAGGCCAGACACTATCAAACTCTTAGAGGAAAACATAGGCAGAATACTCTATGACATAAATCACAGCAAGATCCTTTTTGACCCACCCCCTAGAGAAATGGAAATAAAAACAAAAATAAACAAATGGTACCTAATGAAATTTAAAGGCTTTTGCACAGCAAAGGAAGCCATAAACAAGATGAAAAGACAACCTTCAGAATGGGAGAAAATATTTGCAAATGAAGCAACTGACAAAGGATTAATCTCCAAAATTTACAAGCAGGTCATTTAGCTCCATATCACAAAAACAAACAACCCAATCCAAAAATGGGCAGAAGACCTAAATAGACATTTCTCCAAAGAAGATGCACAGATTGTCAACAAACACATGAAAGAATGCTCAACATCACTAATCATTAGAGAAATGTGAATCAAAACTATAATGAGGTATCACCTCACACCAGTCAGAATGGCCATCAAAAAATCTACAAACAATAAATGCTGGAGAGGGTGTGGAGAAAAGGGAACCCTCTTGCACTGTTGTTGCGAATGTAAATTGATACAGCCATTATAGAGAACAGTATGGAAGTTCCTTAAAAAACTAAAAATAGAACTACCATATGACATAGCAATCCCACTACTGGGCATATACCCTGAGAAAACCATAATTCAAAAAGAGTCATGTACCACAATGTTCATTGCAGCTCTATTTACAATAGCCAGGACATGGAAGCAACCTAAGTGTCCATCAACAGATGAATGGATAAAGAAGATGTGGCACATATATACAATGGAATATTACTCAGCCATAAAAAGAAATGAAATTGAGTTATTTGTAGTGAGGTGGATGGACCTAGAGTCTGTCATACAGAGTGAAGTAAGTCAGAAAGAGAAAAACAAATACCATATGCTAACACATATATCTTGAACCTAAAAAAAAAAGGTTCTGAAGAACCTAGGGGCAGGGCAGGAATAAAGACACAGACATAGAAAGTGTACTTGAGGACACAGGGTTGTGGGAAGGGTAAGCTGGGACGAAGTGAGAGAGTGGTATGGACTTATATACACTACCAGTTGTAAAATAGATAGCTTGAGGGAAGGAGCTGCATAGCGCAGGGAGATCAGCTCAGTGCTTTGTGACCACCTAGAGGGGTTGGATATGGAGGGTGGGAGGGAGACGCAAGAGGGAGAAGATATGGGGATATATGTATATGTATAGCTGAATCATTTTGTTATGAAGCAGAAACTAACACAACATTGTAAAGCAGTTATACTCCAATAAAGATGTTAAAAAAATAAAATAAAAATAAATAAACAAGTATAGTGAAGACTGCCTGGTATTTTAATACATGTAAATAATTTTGTTTGAAAAATATTAACCTAAGAAGCCTTATATGCTTTTGTATATATATATATATATTTCCCCCTCTAAACTGGCGTGTTCTAGGGCATCGTTTCTATGCCATGAGCTTCAGCTCCACAGCTCATGTCTTCTAGAGGCAACCACTTGAGGGCACCAAAGGCATTGCTCTCAAACTCTGCATCTAGTTGGAGGAAGCAATGCCTTCCACCTCATTGTAAGTTTAGAGGAAGTGGGTGGGGAAGCCCAAGGTCTGGGAAAATGACCATAATAATATTACCTCGTGTTTATATAGCACCTTTCTTCAATTAGCTCAGCATGTTTGGATGTGATTATTCAGCTGGGAGCTTCCAGTTGTGGGAAATGAGGCACAAGGCAAACACGTGGCCTAGGTGGGACAGAGGGTGAGAACTAATTCTTATTCATTTCAAATGCCCATTCATTATTTTTACTCTAAAAAACTGATGTGTGACCTTTCCGAGCCATTTCCTTAGAAACAATAAGCTGAGAAGTCAGAGTCCCAAACTCAAATATATCTAATGGAAAGACTCATACGGTCTACTAGGAAAGAAATCACGCTCTCCACAGCCAAGGAGGGAACCAAAACAGAATTATTTTCAACTACCTAAGTGTAGTTAAAGGTGACAAGTTGAATGTACTGATTCTAAAGCACATCATGAAAACAATATAGCATAAATAATCCATTATACTTTTATTCCTCAAGCAAATGTACTCAGATTTGTATTGGAAATCATGCATCTTTTATCCATTTTCTGCCAAAAAAATGATAAAAGGGGTAAAGAAAAAAATTCAACTTGCATTAGAAAAAGCTAAACTCTTGTCCCACATAAGAAAATATTATTCCAGGGCTTCCCTGGTGGCACAGAGGTTAAGAATCTGCCTGCCAATGCACAGGATGTGGGTTCGAGCACTGGTCTGGGAAGATCCCATTTGCCATGGAGCAACTAAGCCCACGCGCTACAACTACTGAGCCTGCTCTCTAGAGCCCGCGAGCCACAACTACTGAGCCCGTGCACCACAACTACTGAAGCCCGCATGCCTAGGGCCCGTGCTCCGCAACAAGAGAAGCCGCTGCAATGAGAAGCCCGCGCACTGCAATGAAGAGTAGCCCCCGCTCGCCGCAACTAGAGAAAGCCCGCGAGCAGGAACAAAGACCCAACACAGCCAAAAATAAATAAAATAAAATAAATAAATTTTTGAAAAAGAAAGAAAATATTCCAGACTTTAATGTGTTAATTAAATGCTCCAACAAGGTTTAGTAAAGAAACATCATGACAGAGCATTTAATTAACAGAGACAGTTAGGTCTGGCTTAGTCATCTACTGAGAAGATTGCTATAGTGAAAGTTTCCACTGAGAGCATTTGCAACGGCTGATGTGTAATTCACAATTAAGATGCTTTCTTCCTGCAGAGTCATTTAGGGTCTCACCTGCTAATAATAAAAAGTCTCACATTTTCTCCAAATACTAAACATGTGCCTTTAACTTCTGAGTTACGATGTGGACGTTCACTCACCCTCATGTTTGAGTCTGGCTGTCCCTTTACAGGTTTAAACCTAACAGACTCACCCTTCAGGGTCATCTTTTTTCACCAAATCCCTACTGTTTTCTTTAAATTTTAAATGATGCTTGAGTATGGCTTCCTTAATAGTTCAAATGATCTTAATACACATCTGTTATATAAAGGGTTTCTCCAAGGTGTTAGGGAACTAATATGATTGCCAGTAACTGATTTTCATTTTATAAAAATATACAATTCAGAGACTCTTCAGGTCCTGAAATGGAAAGTAATTAAATAGTACTTCTTTCTCTCTTACTTACCTCTTTCTCAGGTCCCCATTATACTAAATTTGAGAAATGCCAGTGATTTATTGGGTTTTATGGGAAAATATTTGTTTTTGCCTTATTAATTTGGACACTTACCTCAGATGTCTACTTTTCTAAGATGGGTGCAGATTGACTTCCATAAACTACCTATAACAATTGTACATCATGTCCACTCTCAAAATAATATATAATACAGATTTTGGCTTTGGAGGTTAGGGTTTTAAGGGTGTTAGATTCTTTGAACAGCTCAAATACACACAAATCCAAAGGTACAAAAAGAAAAGTGGTACTACCTTAGACTTGTTCTTATCACCATCCCATTCCAATTCAAAATCATTGATTCCTCAAGCTTTAAAGCTAGAAAACCAAACCACAGCAAGGTAAGGTAACTTGCTCATGCACAGACAGTGGTAGATTCAAATCTCCAATCTCATTCTTCTCTAATAGCCCTTATTTTATTGTTTTCATTAATCTTTATATTCCATTTGGATTTTTTTAACTTCCAGGTAGTAAGTGGATGAAAAAGCCAAATTTTCCTAAGATAGAGAATAAATCCATTTCATTTCATCTCATAAATATTTTTCAGGCACTACCTTGTGTAGTGTTTTGCTTGACACAGAGATCAAGAGGTAGAGTTTGACTTTCAAGTAGTCAAAATCATTTCTTACACTTTCTAATCATTTTAGAGAAAATGAAAAAAAAAAAAAAACCTTGGCACGTGCCATTTCAAATTTCCAGATTAGTAGTGTTTTCACAACCAGGAATAATCCACATGAAGTATTAAATTTAAAATGGCATGCCTTTGAAACTTCCTTTTCATGATAGTTTTCCTCCAGAGTTCTTTCATGTAAATATTCAAACAGCAAATTTTACCTGAAAATGATTAAGTAAAAGATGCCATTAAGAATTTCAGAGATTTAGCTGCTATTATTCATATTTTAAATGTAATTTTATAAGAAAAACTTCGAATGTTGTCAGATTTCAAATTATTTAGTTCTCTTACTCATCAGAATCATAAGTTCTAATATCACATATACCACAAATCTACTAAAACATGCAGCACATTTTTTACCTAAAACTGTTTGAGTTTTGCCATTCCAACTAATCTGTGACTTCCCTGAAGATAGGGCTTTTATCTTGATTATGTCCCATAGCACATACAAGACTGACAATAAATGCCTGGTAAATGAATGATGAAAGACTGGGTTGATAATATGTATCTAATGTTACTATAGGGTCACTCAAGGACAGACAAAAGAGATAAAATGGAAAATGAACAAGGACAGAAATTTAAGGATCAACTACACTTAGGTCATTGCAAAAAGAGAAGAAGTTGGAGGAAAATATGATAAACAATCAGAGAGCTAGGGATTTCGTGTCATGGAAAACAAAGAGGAAATTTTAGAAGTTTGGGTTGGCAATAGTATTAAAAGTTAAAAATGATAGGAAATGTGGTAGTTATTAAAACTGTCCATAAATATTCTAGCTCTCTCTTCTTCGTGGTACATTAAAGGTTGTGTTTCCCTGACTTGTTTTGCTAATGAAATGTGATTGAAAGTGATATGTATTATTTTCCATTGAAAGCTTTGAGTGTCAATGAGAACTTCCCGATGCTTCCTTTTGTTTCCTTTGCCATGGTGATGGAAGGTTCAGATAATGGCTGCTTCATTAGCTTGGGACAAAGCATGAGGACATAGTGTGTGTGCATCAGAGCCCCCTGCCAACCCACAAAGGGCATGCAGTATGGGCGAGAAATACATCTCATTTGTTTAAAGGCATAGGTGGTGGGATTGTTTGTTACTGTAGCATACAGATAGCTTATCCTGACTGATACAGGGAGTAAGAAAAAGTAAGAACTTATTAAATAAGACTAATTAAAATAACCAGAATTTTTAGTTGTATATTTCTAAGCAGTAAGTGGATTTAAGGACTTAATAATGAGTTATTGATTTTAAAAAATTATGAGAAAAGAGTACCAACTATCCATTTAAAATATTTAATACAAACTGAAGAGAATCATCCATCCTCATCCCTATCAAAGTTTTTAAAAAATAATCATAAGAAATAAAAATAGTGGGAGAAAAATTGTATTGACACTAAAAACAAAAGAATAGTTACAGCAATACACCAACACTTTGAATAATATTGAAGAAAAATATCTGACATATACCTGCTTGTGAGACAGAATTGAGGGAATTCTGAGTGACCTGCTGTTTACCACATAATAGAAAAAGTCTGTTTTAGGAACACAGAACTCACTACCCAGCAGAACGATAATAACATCTTCTGGTGTAGAAAACAAGACACGGCAAGGGAAGAAGTCTCTGGGGGGATTGGTAAAAGCCTATTTTCTAGCCTACTGATATTTTTGGGAAGGTAAAGACTCCCTTTTTAAAGTCACACCTTTGAGTTGCTGAGTAAAGAACAAGCTAAATGAAACGTGGGTAATATTCCACTGGCCAGTGTTGGGATTAGTTAAAGAAGGGGGTCATGGGCTAAGATATAATTAGGCTGTCACAACAACCTTGTAAAGGGCAACTATTTAACACATAAGCAAACCTGCCTTCATGAGATACAGCCCTCTATTTTCAGCAATGGTCTTGGATATATGATCTGGCAAAGTTAAACTCTAATAAATATAAATCTTTCCACCTCCTATAGGGTATCAGTGACTTAAACAGGGGCCTAAACATTATCCAAAAGCATCCATTTCAACTCTCTAAAATAGAAAAATATGGTCTCTTTCTATTAGATTAATAAACAGAAGGATCACTATAGAGAAGAAATCAGTAAGTGAATATATCTTACGGAACACAGCTACTGAAAGAAGCAGAAGAAAACTTTAGAATATCTTTAATTAAACTTTCAAAGAAACCTGAGCAGATATTGCATGTATGAAATTGGAAAAAGAAAGAAACTCATGACAGAATAGAAGTTAAACAAAACTTGATTGTTAAACAAAAAAAAGTACAAGGGAGGCAGTGTACTTAAAATGAAACTTAAAAATTAGAGGACATTTTAATGTTACTTAGAAAAATCAGAGTAAGACTATAAAGACATAAAAGTGAAGAGAGAAATGGTCAGAAATGTAGATAACAGAATAGGGAGGTCAAATGTAGTCATAATAGGAATTTTTTAAAAAATGAATTGAGGAGAAGACAATAAAGAAAAGGGAGGAAAATTGCCCTAAGATAAGAAAACTTTGATATTTAGATGTAGAGGGGTCCTAAATAAAAACTAGATAATTTTAATGAAAAAGTACCCACTCCAACAATATATTTGTCACTAGACATAGGAAATTTAAAAAATTATTTCCAGAACAAAAATATCCCGTAAGTATTCAGTCAGAAAATGATATGAACATGTACATAGGAAAATGAGAAATAATATTAATCCCTGGTTTATGAAAGAAGAAATATAAATAGCCAATAAACATATGGAGAGACAAAGATTTAAACAAGAGTGACAGTTTTCTTACTTATCACACTGAAGTAAATTAAAATAGTATAAAGCTTGGTGTTATCAAAAGTATTGGATGTGCACTCTAGTACATTTTTGAGGGTATAAATTAGGATGAACTTTTTATATGACAATTAACATGTAGCTAATGCTTACATTTCTATTTCCTAGCATTAATCCAAAGGGAAAAAATCACTTATATGTGCAAATATCTAGCCATAAGAATAGTCGGCAAAAATACAACAAGAGCATACCATCAGAAACAAATAAGTATCTAAACTTTGGTCTTTGAGTAAAGACAATACAATCATGAGTAATACACTGTAGATGTATACGCTTAAATGAATGGAAAAGTATTCACAAAATTAAAAGAAAACAAGTCTTAAAAATATATCAATAGTATATTTTAAGTTTATGTTTAGGTGTTAAGTTTATTGTTATGTGAACAATATGTTCACATTTGTGTTTTCAATAAGCTCCCTTAGCCAAACAACCCTCCTTATCATGGGGACCAGGCACAGACCTCCTTATCCCTAAGTAGCAGGCTTCAATTCCCTGCCAGCCCACAGAACTATTCAAACAAACAACTCATGTCCTCTTATAGGTACCAGGATTCCCCTCACGCCCTTGTTAGGCAGCCTCTGGTTGTTCACTCTTTTCTGAATGCAAACCCCATGTGACCATGCATCAAAAGTGGTGTCCTCCTCTGGTCTGTGAGTACATGTGACTAATAAACTGTTGTCAAATGAACCTGTACAGTGTCAGGTTTCATGTGTTTGGCCATCCCCATAACCCTACAGTGGGAATCCCTCTGTAACCAATATGGTGAGGAGGAGGCAAGAAAAACAAACAAAAAAGAAATGAAGGCTCAAGTGAAATAGAGGCTTGATGGAGCAATGTCCTAGAGCAGGGATAAGCTGAGGGACTCCAATGGGTAGAT
The DNA here is from genome assembly GCF_949987535.1 of Balaenoptera acutorostrata. NCBI lineage: Eukaryota > Metazoa > Chordata > Mammalia > Artiodactyla > Balaenopteridae > Balaenoptera > Balaenoptera acutorostrata. The sequence continues at coordinate 14,644,614 of NC_080069.1, forward strand.
AAATGAGTTAATTTTGCCAAGAAAGAGAGCTTCATCCTATTAAATAGAAGAAAGGGAGAATAGAACGGGTGGTGTTCTAGCTGTGCCCTTGCAGGATAGTTAGTAAAGTAGGAAGCAGTGACATCTGCGAGATCAAGAGGCAGTAATAAGGTTTGGGGCTTAAGAAGTTGATCCCTTAGGATATTTTGGCTCACAAGTAGCATAATTGCCAACTAAGAGTAATTTACAGGCAACTGACTGTCTCGGATATAAGAAACCTAGAAACAGGCAATTCCAGGATGACTTAAGGAACTCAATAAATGTTAGGATACAGGTATGTCATTTTCAAAATCTTCTCCATCTTCTTCTGAAAGTGGTAAGATGGCTGTTGCATCACGATTTTACATGACCTCTCCAAAGAAGGGAGAAAAAAGATAGAAAAGAAACACATTTTCCCCTGAATATAGATAGATATTACATATGGATATTTTATATATAAATATACACACCATATATGTATATATGTATACACACACACACACACACACACACACACACACACACATATATATATAATGTTTTACAGAAGCCACTAGCAAATATCCCCTAATCTCATTGACCAATACTGGTCAATAAATGACCATAAATGAGCAAAGAAAATGAGATTAGCATGACTGGCTTAGAATCATCACAATTTTTATTCTGGGGCTGAGCATTTTGCTTCCTGAATAAAAGTGGGTTTCTGTTAGCAAATAACAAAGGGGGAAATATTTCAGGTCAAGCAATTTACAGAGATTGTTCAAAGGAGTATGGAAAGGTTTTGGGATAGCAGCTGTGGATAATGCCATAAGAAATCCATAAAATGTGAATGAAAGGATTGCTGAGCAGCTGTCAATACAACAATGAAGGTGGAAAATCATGAATTTATAGAGAATATGATATCCTAGATTTGAGACTTTCTTTGGCAACACATAACGGACTAGGAATCAGAAGTAAACATGTGGAGTATGAAAGAAACAAGAATGCTAGGCTATTCATGAAAAAAGGTTTTGAATGTCTGACCATAAGATCCAGAACTTTAGAAGGTAATGGACCTAGCTATGAGTTACAAGAATTAAGAGAAAAAACATACAGCTTTGGGTATTTGGAGATCAGGATGAAAAAATTGGAATGAGCAGGTGGCATGAAAGAAATAAGGAGAGTTTAGTAAGAGAAATAGAATCCAAATTCACTGGCATTTGGAATCATTTTGCCTCAAAGTGCAGACATGGCAGAGAGAGTTTGATAAAATTTGGATATAAATGCAGTGGTTGTAAAGAGGTTAAGAATATCAAAAGGGTATTTTGGGGGGCAGTGGAGAGAGTGGCAGGAATAATTTTTGTATTGCCTATGTTGTTCTGCATTCCCAGTTAGATGGCATTTTTCTTTCAGGTCAGGGAGTATATTTTACATTTTTTTTCTTATCCTACTCTATGAAGAGGAGTGAGAAGTGGTGGCTGTTGTGCTACTGGAGATAGTCCCCTTGGATTCCAAGATTTCACACAGGCTTCAAATTTCAGTTATTATGTTAGGCTTATTGTACTTAGTTTAAAAACAGGAGGCTAGGGCTTCCCTGGTGGCGCAGTGGTTGAGAGTCTGCCTGTCAATGCAGGGGACATGGGTTTGGGCCCTGGTCTGGGAAGATCCCACATGCCGTGGAGCAACTGGGCCCGTGAGCCATAATTACTGAGCCTGTGCGTCTGGAGCCTGTGCTCCGCAACAAGAGAGGCCGCGATAGTGAGAGGCCCGCGCACCGCGATGAAGAGTGGCCCCTGCTTGCCACAACTAGAGAAAGCCCTCGCACAGAAACGAAGACACAACACAGCCATAAATAAATAAATTAAAAAAAAAAAACCAGGAGGCTAGAAAAAAAATGTCAAACAATAGTCAAGAGGTTGAATAAATTGTGATATTTCTACAAAGGGATATTCTATAAGGCATAGCCATAAGACAATATTATTTTTTAAAATATGTATTAACATAAAAATAAAGCACAATGTAACTCTAAGAATCAACACTTTTACTCATGTGAAATGTCCAAAAGTTATGTTTATAAGAATGTATGTGATTTTCAAAATAATTTTTGATTTTATCATTTTTCCAAAGTAAATATTGTTATTTAAGTAATAATTCTTATGTAACAAGTATCAAATAACAACAGACCCAAGGCAAAATTTGTCCTTTAAAAAAAAAGAAGAGGATGGACCTGGGGGGAAAGAATCAGAATTGTTGAGAGTACCAGAAGACTTTTCTTGTGCAATGGGAAAGATTTCCATCCCCATCCCAGATTCCCCTTCCCTCCCCCATTCCCTTCCCTTCTCCCTCTTCCTGCCAGGTATGTAGTGAGATTAGCCTCTGAGTCACAATTCTTATAGCTTTATTTCCTGTTTGGGACTCAGACCAGAAGACTTGAGCACAATCTGATTCACCCACTGTTTTAAATAAATATTACCCAAGGCTTTTCCGAGTCCCTCAGGCAATTTCCCTTCAACCTTTCAGAATGTCTGTGCTTGATCGTCCTATTGATGCCTCCTAGATTGCCTAATTTAAAACAGTCCACATTTGGTCAAGAAGACTTTGAGCTCTCTCAAGACTCTCCATATTCAAACATGGCTCAGTACATCACAGCTGTGAGGGTCCTTTGGCTTTAGTTGGGGTTCTATGGAAAGTAGGGGAGGAAGCTGAAGGGTGCTTCTGGGATAGATGACTGGACTTCCCCAGGAGAGACATCTGTACCACTCTGACAAGTATTTTCCACTGGTACCCACAACTGGTTCTTCTAAAACAGCAGTACGAGTATGTGAATAGTTATAAAGCAAATAAGCAAAAGCCAATAATGATTACATCCCAGGATATCGCCATGGTCTGCTCCTCTTCTGATTTTTCTTGATGTTTTCTTCGCTTTTTCAAGCTTCTTCACAGGCCTTTCTTCTTTTGAAATGTTATTCTCAAGGATCATTTCTATCTTCTAAACCATCTGTTTTCATATCCCATCCACTTCTTGTTCTAACTTCTACAAACAGGTGGATGAATTCTAAACTTAGGTCTCTTTCTGGATGCTTCAGTGTTCTGGCTAGATCCTTCTCACATCCTGTTTTCTTGTTCCATGTGCCCACCCTCAGGTTCTGCATGCTTTGTTTCTGAAGGCTTGCCTCTGCATCTGCATCCCTCTTCTGAAGGCAATTCTTGGGCTACTGGAGCCACTTTGCCTGAACATGTGAAGAACTTAAGTACCTGGAATTTTATCCTGTGGGGCAGACCATAGCTAATGATGGATGCAACAGTATAAAAGCCCAGCTCCCTTGTTTTGAGCAAGACAAGTTTGAGGTGTGGTTTATTCTTCAGAGTTCCTCTTGAGATCAGAGGAGGCTGGGACTTCACCAGAGACTGCATCCTTGATTGACTTCTCTTCCTCATTCAGCCTCCACTACTGCTGGAAGCACTTTAATAAATCACTTGCCCATGAATTTTTCTCCCAGAATCTCCTGGGCAAACTGACCTAAGATGCTGCTGGACTTGTAATCTATTTATAAAACTGTCTATTAAACATGGTCACCTGGATTATCCCCATGCACCTTAAACTCAATTTGTTGATAACTGATTTTATCCTTTTCCTCCTAATCCTGCTCCCCCTTCCATATTCCCTAATGTATAAATGCACTCAGCTATCTGAGACAGAAGCATTGGAGTTATTCTAGGTATTTCTCTCACCATCAACCCCCATTTTCACTTAATCACAATTTCTACCTATTTTAATTCATTAGCATTTCTTGAAAATGTCCTCTTGTTTCCATTACCATTGCCTTTATATGTTTCTAGCCTCCATTTTTAAAAAAAATTTCTCAACCCTCACTTACCACTTAATCTTACCGAGGCAAGGCCCCAGAGACAATCAATTACCCTTTTACCAGAACCCTCAGTTCCTTTTTATTCCTTTCGTTCTGCCACATCCACAAACTTACTACTTTAAATCAGTTCCAGAATGTTTTATCTCCTCTTTTGTAGAGATGAAAACTGCCAGAAAATTATCAGTCAACAGTCTTTAGTGTTCTTATACTTAAAAATAGAACACCACAACATTTTAAAGTTATTTTCTTGTATAATTAAATTTACTAATTCATCATTCGTCTTATGTAGCTCTGTTAAATTTATTTCTATGTAGTATTTTAAGGGTCTTTTAAAATTGCAATTGGGAAATAAACATTTCTTTCATTATATTTTTAGATTTTACCTTTGCCTTCTGGGCTACAATAAGCAGTTAATTTTATGTTTCTCTAGTATCCAGCTACCTTAATAAACTTTTATTAGTTGTGATAACTTTTAGTTATCAAGAGTGATAGAAAAGAATGTGTAATGGATTTAGTCTTCTATATTCTCTATTGAACCATATGAAACTAATTGCCAGTATTAAGTCAAGAATGTTTGAATAGGCTTTCCCTGGTCACTCAGTGGTTAAGAATCCACCTGCCAATGCAGGGGACACAGGTTTGAGCCCTGGTCCAGGAAGATCCCACATGCCGTGGAGCAACTAAGCCCGTGAGCCACAACTACTGAGCCCATGAGCCACAACTACTGAAGCCCCCACTACTAGAGCTTGTGCTCTGCAACAAGAGAAGCTACCACAATGAGAAGCCTGCTCACCACAACGAAGTGTAGCCCCTGCTCACCACAACTACAGAAAGCCCGCAGGCAGCAAACAAGATCCAACGCAGCCAAAAATAAATAAATAAAATAAATAAATTAAAAAAAAATCTTTGAATAGAGGTAATTTCATAAGTTATGTATATATCTATATGTATCTACATATATCCATACCTATCTATGTATCATGGTTTATCTATCTATCTATCTATCTATCTATCTATCTATCTATCTATCATGTTTTCATTGTGTGATTTAACTTTTATATATGGTTAACCAAGATATTTTCTTCTTAATCAATTAATCACCTAGTGACATACTCTAAATTCTGTCACTACAATGATGTATTTATATTTTTCTTCTTGTAATTCTATCAAGTTTTGCCTTATACAGTGTGAAGCTTTAAGCATACACATTTGTATCTTCTTCATAAGTTTTTCTTTCTATGATTATGCAGCAACCATTTTATCTCTATGTTTCTGCCTTAAAATATTTTTTCTGATAGTACTGTAACTTCACTAGCTTTTATTTGGTGATTTGTCTATTGTAACTTTTATCTTTCTACTTTCAACCTCTCAGTGCACTTTTGTTTTAGATACGTTTTTATGTAACTGAAATTCTTTTTTTCCTTTTTAAATTTTTTAAAAATTTATTTATTTTATTATTTTTCGCTGCTTTGGGTCTTGGTTGCTGCCTGTGGGCTCTCTGTAGTTGTGGTGAGCAGGGGCTACACTTTGTTGCGGTGCATGGGCTTCTCATTGCAGTGGCTTCTCTTGTTGCAGAGCACAGGCTGTAGTCGTGCAGGCTTCAGTAGTTGTGGCTCATGGGTTCAGTAGTTGTGGCTCGTGGACTCTAGAGCGCAGGCTCAATAGTTGTGGCGCATGGACTTAGTTGCTCTGCGGCATGTGGGATCTTCCTGGACCAGGGCTCGAACCCGTGTCCCCTGCATTGGCAGATGGATTCTTAACCACTGAGCCACCAGGGAATTCCCCTTTTTTCCTTCTTATTAAATTTCACAAGTTTTTAGCTGATAAGCTTTGTCTTATTACCGATACATTTAAAGTTATGTTTACCATCTTTTTCTGTGTTTCTGTTTACCATGTTGCTGCTACAGATTTCTTTGTTTTATTTTTTCTTTTATTCACTAAGTTTGACATTTATACATTATATTTCTGTTGTTGGTTGATTACCCCAAATTTGTAGCACATGTATTTCCTCAACAATGTATAAAGTTAACCATAATTTTCACTCTTCTCCCAAAATATTCAAGAGTCTTAGAATGCTTAAATTTCAATTATCCTCCTTTCAACTTACATCATATCATTGGCCAATATGTTAGTTGCACCTGTATATGCCCTCCATTAAATTAGTCTTCATTATTATTATTTTATACCATTAATGTTGGTTCATACTTTCCCTCATGTGTACCAATTTATTTATTTACCATTCTGTCTTGCATATCCTATCTTCCTTAGGTTTTTATTGTTTTCCTTCAGGAAGTACATTCTTTGAGGCTCCTTCAGTATGAGTATGTTAATGGTAAACATGTTCTTTGTAGAAAATTTACTTTTCATCTCCAGTTATTTATAGAATTTCTTTTTCCTTTGGTGTCTTGAGGTTCCCTGTGATGTGTTTAGCTCAATCTAACTTATTTATCCTTCACCAGATTCCTTAGGCTTCCTGAATCTGAGCTTCTAAGCTATTATGTCTTCTTTTATTTCTGAGAAAATTCCACCCATTCCTTCTTTAATACTGCATTCTCTTTATTCTGTCTTTCCAGTACTCCAGTTGGCAGTACTACTTGAACACTTGGGAAAGAGAGGTTCTTGGATCCCATATTTTAAAATGTCCTGCATATGACAACACACACACACACAGAATATTTTAAAACTATTGTCATTTGGAAGTCAACACTGTGTTAGTACACTGCAACCTAAAACTAAATATCTGGTCTTACAAGTAACATCATTCAGATGCCTAGAAACGTTCTCTTTGGAATTCTTGGGAAAAAAACAATTACTGTGAAATGCCATGAATATTTGAGGGTTGTGTGACAGCCATGGTCAAGGATGGACAATGCTTCATAGTGAAGAGGATCTGAGCGATAGAAGAGTTAGTAAGAGAAAAGACTACATAACTTGCCAAATCCTTCTTTTCCAAGAGAATGAGTTTAAAAGATTCTTCCATAACATAATGCATTCCCACTTGGTGCCTTGAGTCCATTCTCTCACTTCTCTTTTAATTTTTAAAAATTTTACTCCAATTCATGGAATTATTAGTTCTGCCAGTTTTATTGTGGAGTCCTTAGGCTTGTGTACAACCTATTATATATGTTACCTGCAAACAGGATAATTTTACTTTTTCTTTTTTGATTTAAATGCCTTTTATTTATTTTTCTTGCCTAGTTGCTCTTAGGATTTCTAATACTATATTAATAGAAGTGATGAGAGTGGGTATCCTTGTGTTGTTCCTGATCTTAAATGAAAAGCTTTCAGCTTTTAACTGTTGCGTATAATGTATTTTGCTGAGAATTTTTGCATCTACTTTCATTAGGGATATTGGTCTATAGTTTTTCTTCTTATGCAGTGTCTTTGTCTGGCTTTGGTATCAGGATAATGCTGGCCTCATAAAATGAGGTTGGAAGTGTCCCCTACTTTTCAATTTTTTGGAAGAGTTTGAGAAGGATTGGTGGTAATTCTTTTTTAAATGATTGGTAAAATTTACCAGTGAAGCCATCTGATCCTGGGCCTTTCTTTGTTGGGAGGATGTTGATTACTGACTCAATATCCTTATTCACATTTGTCTGTTTAGATTTTTCATTTCTTCATGACAGTCTTGATAGGTTGTATGTTTCTAGGAATTTATCCATTTCTTCTAGCTTATTAAATTTGTCGATGTATAATTTTTCATATGTTGCACTTTAGCCTCTTATTTTGCACTTTATTTCTATGACATTAGTTATAATGTCTCTTATTTCATTTATAATTTTATTTACTTGAGTGTTCTCTTTTTCTTCATCTAGCTAAATGTCAATTTTGTTTATTTTTATTTTTTTAAAGATCTTAGTTGTGTTGATTTTTTCCTATTTTTTCTGATCTCTATTTTGTTGATATCTGCTCTACTGTATTATTTCCTTCCTTCTGCTAACTTTGGGCTTAGTTTGTTTTTCTTATTTGAGGTGTAAAATTGGGTTGTTTATTTGAGATCTCCTTTTTCTTAATGTAACATTTATCACTAGAAGCTTCCCTCTTAGAACTGCTTTTGCTGCATCTCATAAGTTTTGGTATGTTGTGCTTTCATTTTCATTTGTCTTAAGATATTTTTAAAATTTCTCCTTTAATTACTTCTTTGACCTATTGATTGCTTAGGAGTGTGTTGTTTAATTTCCACATATTTGTGAATTTCCCAATTTTCCTTCTGTTTTTGATTTCTATTCCCAACCATTTCAATATGGTTGGGAAAGATAGTTGGTATGATTTCAGTTTTCCTTAATTTTTTAAGACTTGTTTTATGGCCTAATATATGATTTCTCCTGGAGGACATTATTTGTGCACTTGTGATGTCTGTATTCTACTGCTGTAGGATGAAATGATCTGTACATGTCTGTTAGGTCCATTTGGTCTATAGTATTGGTCAAATTCCCTTTTCTTATTGATTTACTGTTGGCATGTTCTATTCATTGTTGAAAATGAGGTTTTGAATTTTCCTATTATTATTTTATTGTTGTCTATTTTTCCCCCAGTACTATCAATATTCATTTTATATATTTAGGAGCTCTCATATTGAGTGCATATGTATTTATATGTAATTGTTATATCTTCCTGATGAATTGATCCTTTATCATTATATAATGCCTTTCTGTGTCTCTTGTGACCATTTTAGGCTTAAAGTATATTCTGTCTAAATATAACTACACTTGCCCTCTTTTGGGTATCTTTTTCTGTGGTTTCACTTTCAGCCCATGTGTGTCCTTAAGTCTAAAGTGAGTCTCTGGTAGACAGCATATAGTTGAATCTTGATTTTTAGTCAATTCAGCCACTCTATGTCTTTTCATTGGGGAGTTTAATTTACATTTAAAGTAACTATTGATAGGGAAGGGCTTACTACGTCATTTTTATCATTGTTTTCTGTCCATCTTCTTGTTCTTTTGTTTCTGCTTTCCTTTCTTGCTATCTGTGTGTTTTGTTGATTTTTTAAGAGTAATATTCTTTGAATATCTTTTTCTTTCTGTTTTGTGTATCTTCTACAGGTATTTTGCTTGTGGTTGACATGATGCTTACATAAAACAGCTTTTAGTTACACAGTCTTTTTAAAGCTGATAACAAAGTGACTTCAATCACATACAAAAAGTCTACACTTTTACTTCTCTCACACATACTCTTTATCTTATGGATGTCACAATTTACGTGTTTTATATTGGATATTCATTAACAAACTTTTGTAATAGTAGTTATACTTAATACTTTTGTCTTTTAACTTTTTACTATTCTTTTTCAAATTCTTTTAACTTTTATACTAAAATTAAATTGTTTTACACACCAGCATTACAATACCACAGTATTCTGTATTTGTCTGTAGAGTTAACAGTGAGTTTTATTCTTTCATATGCTTTTGTGTTTCTGCTTAATGTCCTTCTGTTTCAACTTGAAGAACTCCCTTTAGCATTTCTCCCTTTGCCATTTCTTATATGGCAGGTCTAGTGAAGACTTAACTCCCTTATCTTTTGTCTTGAAAAGTATTTCTCCTTCATTTTTTGATGGACAGTTTTGCAGAATACAGTATTCTTGGCTGGCAATTTTTTTTTCTCTCTACACTTTGAATATAGCATCTCACTCTCTCCTGCAAGGTTTCTGCTGAGCAATCTGCTGATAGTCATGGGGGCTCCCATATATGTGATGAGTTGCTTTTCCCTTGTTGCTTTCAGAATTTTCTCTTTGTCCATGACTTTTAACAATTTGATTATAAAGTGTCTTGGTGTAGATTTCTTTAGATTCATCCTCTTTGGAAGGTTTAGGCTTTATGAATGTGAATGTCTACTTCCCTCCCGAGATTTGGGACGTTTTCAGCCGTAATGCATATTGTCTCACTTAATGGTATTCCATAAGTTCTTTAGGCTCTCTACACTTTTTTTTTTTTAATTCTTGTTTTCTGTTCTCCTCCTCTAACTGTATAATTTGGAATTACCTGTCTTGAGTTTATTGATCCTTTCTCCTACTTGATCAAGTCTTCTATTTAAATTCTCTATTATATTTTTAGGCTCAGTTTTTGTGTTCTTCAGCTCCAAAGTTTCTGTTTGGTTCTCTTTATGGTTTCTCTTTATTTATATTCTCATTTTGTCCATGTATTGTTTTCTTGATTTAATTTAGTTTTTTAATGTTTTGTAGCTTACTGAGCTTCTTTAAAATGACTATTTTGAAATTCTTTTTCAGGCAATTCATAGATCTCCGTTACTTTAGTGTTGGTTACTGGAGACTTATTTTGTTCTTTTGCTTGTGGAAATTTCCCTGATTTTTCATACTTCTTGTAGCTTTGCATTCATGTTGGCACATTTGAAGAAGGAGTCATCCCTTCAGTCTTTGTGGACTGACTTTGACAGGGAAAGATCTTCACTAATCATCCTGGCTTGAAATTCTGGGACTCTCGAAAACCTTCTCTATGAATATGCATAGTCCATTCCTCATCCTTCTTCCAGGAAGAGATGTTTCAGAGGTATGCACCTTCTCCTAATCTTGCAGAGCCATGCAGGTCACCATAAATTACCCACTCCTTTTCATTAGGTTGGTGCAGTGAATGGCCTGGATGTTGGGTGCAAGTTCCACTTCTCTCCTTCCTTCCTAAAGGGAAAGCTTCATGGCCTATACACCTTTTCCCAACCTTGCAGATCTATGCTGGCTGCTGAGAGCCAACTGCCCATTTTCATTGTTCTTATCTACCCCTAGACTTTCACACTTTATTGATTCCTTCAACACTTCACTCTGGGTTAAGTGGGACAGAAGTAGGTCTCTTGGGCAATGCCTCAAAAGACTAGAGACATTGAATGCATGTTTTACTCTCTCTTTCTCCCAAGAGAGACATCTCAGGCCAAGGTGATCTCTCTCAGTGCTGACCTGAGACAGCTTGGGGGAGGGTCTAACATGGGAAAAGTGAAACTGCTCTTCTTATCCATTTCAATGAGTTTACTCTTGGATGTGTGCTCATCTGGGATGTTGCAGCCTCTTAACTGAATTCTGGAAATTGCATAAAGTTATTTTGATCCATCCATTGATGTTAAATCAGTGTTTCTCTGAGAGAACAAGGGCTGGGACTTCCTATTCTAAGATCTTGCTAATAACCCCAAAAGTCACTTTAATATCTAAAAGTTCTATTTGATTTCATTTTACTCTGTTATTGAGTATTTTTATATCATCTTTTTTTGTTGTTTTGGATCATTTTTATGTGTATAATAGTTTTACACATTTTTACTTAATAGCTCAATGATGTACTCTTCTTTCTAATCACCCCCTGCCTTTCACCAAAGACACTGTTATACAGGTGTATTTGGTTTGAGTGTGGCTATGTCAAGAAGCAGTGGTGTGTGTGTGTGTGTGTGTGTGTGTGTGTGTGTGTGTATTTTTAGGTGGTCATTTAGATGATAGAGCACATACATAAGATTAAACATCTGTAATTTAAAAGTGCATAAGAATTAATTGTTTTAGGGTGTGGCAAAGTATTATCAGAGTCTCAGAGGATTCGCGCTTCTCTAAAAATGAAGAATATCTCATCTGAAATGAACTACTCTAATAAATGTTGATTATAATCACAATCATCACAATAATGTAACTGCTATTTTGAGCAGTACTTTTTTTAAAGTTTTTTTCCATTGTTGAGATGATTCAGCTGTTTCGGAAAACAAAACAAAGTACAAATGAGTGGGTGAGTATGCCATGAAAGCCCTTCTTAAATGATTAAAGCCCTGGCTATCTCAGTTATTGTCAGCATTGTACCTGCCTCCTTCATAAATACTGTTTTTAACAGTCAGCCTACACAACATTAAAGGTCTGCCTGGACTCTTTACTTGGGCTGAGGGTCCCAGAAAACTGGAATAATTCTCAAATCAATATGTTCCCTTTTCACTATATTGTTATCACTTGTGATTACAGCTAGGGGAGGAGATATTTAATTTAAAATCCTGGGCCTGAATTTTCTCTCTATAGGTTATCTGCTCTCACTGAACCCTTGTTGAAAGCAGATCAGAGGAAAAAGGAAGAAGAGGGTCCTTACACTCATCAGAATGGCTAGTTTCCTACATTATAGACAGAATACATTTCTAAATCCTTGCCTCAGAGATCAACCATTTTAGGTAGGACACCTGATTATAAGAGACAGAAACACAATTTTAAAAGACCTAAGGAAAAAAAATGTGGATGAGAGAGGTTTTGTTTGCTTTGCTTGAAAAGTACTGGGGGCTTATATACTCAAACAAAGAGTTGAACAACCAACCTCAGAAAACAGAAACTAAGGCAGTTCTGGTCCTCAGGTAATGAAAACCAGGATCCAATGTTGTCAGGTTTCTCTGCCTCCCCCGCTTCCTTTTTCATCTCTGGTCTTGCCTGTTAGTTTTCCTCTTTCTTATTATAAGCCGGTGTCTTCACACAGTGGGAGACTTTGACTCTAGAAGCAGTGGGTTCACAGCCTCACAGCTTCAGAACAGAGATAATAGAGTTCTTTCTTTACAGCTCCATTGAAACATATTCCTGGAAAGGAATCCAATTAGCCCGGCTCAGCTGGAGCCACATGTCCACCACTTAGATAAGTCATTATGACTAAGGGCTAAGGAGGATTACTAGGATTGTCCCCAAGTTAAATTGTGTCCTCTTCTTTGACTATCACTGAACTTTGATGAAAGTTGCTGTCAAGGGGTATGGAGGTGTTCTCTGAGGGCCATGGGGTGAGAGGTAGAGAAGGGGGTACTATCTACAGCAGAAAAGGGAGGGATTTATCCAGAAAAAAAAACAAAACAAACTACATCAACCTCAGTAACCACCAGCATAACACTGATTTTATGGGATGTTATGTTCTCAGTTCCAACAGTTCTCCTGACAAATGAACTTTGTGAACTTACAAGATGGGGACCGCCTATATCTGAAAAATTACTCAAGCAGAAAAAAGAAAATAGTTATGGGAGAAAGTACATCATGTCATTTATCATCTGTTTTCCCCTTGAAGAACAGGTGTGGCTTTCCTTTGGGTTTTTGGTCTTTCCAATGAGGTCGCTTCCTTAGTTGATAGTCCAGAGCCCTTGAGCTTTAGGTCAAAGTCCAAAGTCAATCTGATTGTCAGCATTAATAAGGGCGTATGTAGCACAATCTCTCCTATCCTCTGAGGATTGAATGAGGAAATTCTTCACTTTTAATAGAGTATAAAACATATAGGTTATCTTGTTCAGGTCAATGCTTCTTACATATAATGTCAAAGTTTAAGTTAACACCATAAGATAGTATATATGTATACTCTCTATATTTGACTCTATTCTAAAATACCTTCTCTAAAGTTCACATTAGAATACTCCCTATGATGAGATTTTTGTAGTAATTATCCTTATACTACACAGACATATTTTCGTTAGACAATTACTACATAGAAACTGTATGGTGTGCAGTGTATTCATTTTATATGAATGCCAAAATAATATGAATGAATACATCTCAAAAGCCATGCTGTTCTTATTTGTCCATATAGCCCTGCCCTAGGGCATCTGAGTAGCTCATCAGTTCTGAAGAAAGACCTATAGTAACACAGTGTAGGAAAAGTTACTCAAAGATCTTTGGCAGAGAACTCTGGAAAGATTTTTAAAAAGTCATTTCATGGAATTACTTTACAAATGTTAAAAAAAGAAAGAAAGAAAGAAAGAAAGAAAGAAACAGAACATGGAAAGTTTCCAAAAATGGAAAATGCAAAATCCAGCAATCAAAACTGAAATATAGTTCATAACACTACCAGATTCCCAACAATTTCCTAAGGAAAAACTCACAGAAAAAGTTAACCTCTTGTTGCTTGTAAAATAAAAATGCCCTCTTCTTCTATGCTTTTTTTTTTCTCTTCCCCTTCACTGTGGAAGAATGTAAGATTTCATAACAACAGATATGCAGTTTGCTTTTGATTGAGTCACTTTATGCAAATGTTTCACTATGCCAAAAAAGAGAATTGAGCAAGAAAATACTCTTCCTATCGCTGGCTGGCATTCTTCATTTACTCACTGGAGCATTTGAGGTGACAGCATGGTCCTCAGAAGTTGTCATGTTCTGTGATTTAGTCATAACCACTTACTTTCAGAGCCATTGAACTAAAGAGCTTTGAGTTGGGAACACTTTATGTACCCCGTGTGAAACAGGCCAGACTTCTTCAAGTAATCTTTAACTTTTACTGCAACTGATCTCAGATTTGCAGCATAGAGGAAACAAGTAACAAACCTTGCCCTGTCTTCAACCTTTTTTAAAATGCTTCTGTGGGATATGAATATTTTATTATTTTCTCAGCTGATGGTGAGAAACCCACTAAGATTTGCATTTGCTCTGTTGCAACGCATTTCAACTGTTTACTTTGGCCCTAAATTATTTCATTTACTCAGATCCATTTAACTGTCCAACTCACCCCATTGGCATAGATGGAGTATTAAATGGAATTAAAGATTAACAAGCTCATGTGACTATCATTTCAATTCAAAGGGAAATTTCATCCCTGGGACAGAAAATGGACTTACTTCATAAACAGAGTTATCTTGTGCTTTAATTTTGAATAATTGTCTAATATCCATATACATCTCCCCAACTTTTAGCTAGACTTCTTGAAATTCACAATTTTAGAAATTATGTTAGGAGAAGCAATGGCAAGTACCCAAAGAATGAGTGTCTTGAAATTCAGTAGTTGTGTTTTTTAAGTGCAGAGAGGAAGTAATTGAGTGGAATTATTATACATTAAACAGCTTAATGTTAATTTCTCATGTTTTGATATTCTTTCCTTTTTTTATAACTAGCTGAGACTGGACAGTGAAAGGAATAAAGAGAAAATGAAATCAAATTAGAGATCAGAAACTTTTAGTTCCAGCCCTGGCACAAAACCATATGTCATTTAGAACAAACTACTTCAACTCTCTGAGATTCAGTTCTCTACCTGGGTATTACTGAATGATAACTGCTGTAACAAACACCTGTAAAAAACCTCATTTATTGTGTATTAATAAATCAGTTATTATTAATACATAATAAATTATATTCTCTGATCTCAAAGTTGGATGAAGATTTTCTTTATCAGGTGACTCTTAAATGGCCCTTGGGGTAGCACTCTGACAAGAAGTAATTTAGGGACCAGTCCCCTTCCATATTGTGCCTTTGTTGTTTTGGAGTCCTTCATTTTTGGCTCCACAGGGAGAGAGAAAGCAAGAAAGACCTTGTAGGATCATTTGAGAGCCAGACCTGAAGATAGCTTCTATCATTCTGACTACATTCCATAGACAAAAACTCCATGATATCCACAGAGTGGATAACCTACATCAATTCTGAAAATTAGATATAAGGTAAGCTGAAACGTTGGGCACAGAGCATGGGAGCATTATCTTTGCCACAAAATGTTAAATGAATGGGGTTAAAGGAGTTTTATATTTCCCTCCAAGGGTATGTAATTTAGTGGAAAAATTAAAGAGAAAATACAGAGTAAGATTCAAGGAAGGCAGAACTAAGTCGAAGTTTCAAAGAGCAGCATATAAGACTAGACTGTGAAACCTTGGAGAGCAAGAACCCCATGTGATAGTTCTCATAATTTACAACACATTTGCATACAACTTGCAGACACCTATTAATGTTTGCTGTTGATGATACTGGAAGCTTATAGGCTTGAAGGTAAGATGAAACTGGTGAACAGAGCAAAATAGTTTGGGTATTCTTGAGGACAAACTTTTTTACCTCAATATGTCATTATTAGCCAGTCTTGGCATGGATAAAAAAATCACTGTGGAACCAAACAGTCAGCTCAGAAGAGAACATTCTCCTACATGGTCATCCCCCTTTATGTGAACATCTCCATTTCACTTGAAGGACCTGGGTCACATTCCCAGTCATGGCAATGCAGTTGTGTATATCATAACAGTGAGGGATGCTTTCTAGGGAGAAGGACAGGCCTTCAAACCTCCTCAGAACTTTTTATTTTAAAATTTTTTATTGGGTTTATTTGTTGGTGGTGGTTTTGTTTTGTTTTTGTTTTTTGTTTTTTTTGAGATAAAAAACAAACACTTGTAGATCAAACAGTCTTGTTTTTGTAGGGAGTTTTCCAGAATCCATAAACTATCCGTGAAGATAATTCTTCAAAAACACAATGATTTCAACAAAATAAAACAAAGCTCTTGGACTTTTGCCCTTCGTTGTCAGAATCAAAGGCGTGTCTCAATTAGAAAACCCTTTGCTATAGCCTACGCTCATGGCTTGACATTGCTTGCTGATTTATATCAGTTCTGATGCCAATCTGAGCCTGTTCTCTGAACTCTACAGGGACAGTGAAAACACTGTCTTAAAAACACACCCGTACTCTCACACCAATAGAGGAACAAATAAACTTCTGAGAAATTTATTAATAGTCAATATTTATTAAGTCCTTAATTTGTGCTGTACACTGTTCTAAGATGTTTGTATGTATTAACAAAATTAATCCTCTTTTTGAGAGAAAGTTACTATTATGAACCTCATTTTACAGATGAAAAAACTAAGGAACAACAATGTGAAATATTTTTCTCAAAGTAACATACTTGGAAAAGAAGTAGAGCCAGAATTCAAACTCTCATCTTTCGACTTCAGAGTCAAGTTCTTAAGTGCATTGCCTATTGCCTGCAGTGACATGAAATACCATAATCAGTCATTTCCAACCAAAAAAAAAAACTGAACTGAGAGGGATTTTTTTTTTTTTTTTAAAGAGGACGATGCATCCACTCTGGAAATCAGAGAATAAAGAGTTAATATTCTAATAGTCCACATATGTCTTCCAGCATCTCTGACATGTAAAGAGCTTGAAGTCATCACTTTCATCTTTATAACCAGAAAAAAAACTAAGCCAAGTAAAACGAACTAAAAATCAACAACTCTTCTTGGACCTACCAGAGAACTGAGGTTGTTGGGAAAACTGCCACCCCAAAATCTAGACAGGTGACTCCAAAGAGTCACAGCTGAGATCTGTTTACCCGAAGAGCAGAAACCACTGGAATCATAAACTGGTAGGAACACTTCAATGGTAATTTTGATAAACTGCTGGAGACTGAATTGGACCAACCTATGGGAGAGAAGCTCCTGGTGGTCGGAGCCTTATGGGGCCTCACACTTTCCTGGGCTTTACCTCGAGGAAACCCACTAGGTCCTCATGGTGAAATTCTGAGAAAGAGCCCCTCCTGGCTCTGGCAGGAAAGGAGGAAGAGTAACAATTGTGAAATATGCCTAAAGTCTTCTCCATAACAAAGGGCTATTCTCCAGGGAAAAATAAAACTTCATCAGAGCCTGTCACACCTGCAATACAGGCACTTCTCTCACTTGCGTCACCCTCTAGATTTCATGAGTCACCAAAGGAGGAGAGGAGATCTAACACATACATGTGAAGGCGCACACTTCTGAGCCCAGCCGGTGCCAGGTAGACAGTCATCATGAAGTTCAATCCCTTTGTGACCTAGGACTGCGGCAAACACCACTTCAGTGCCCCCTGGCCCATGTCTACCTGGCTCTCAGAGGAGATGCAGCAGAAGTACAACGTCTGGTCTATCCGCCTTTGCAAGGACGACGAGCTCCAGGTGGCCCAGGAACACTACCTAGGTCAGCAAATTGGCAACGCAGTGCAGGTGCACAGAAAGAAATATATCATCTACATCAAGTGGGTGCGAGAAGGCTAACAGTACAATTGTCCAAGTGGACGTTCAACTGAGCAAGGTGGTTATCACTAGGCTAAAACTGGAAGAAAAAAAAAAATTCTCGAATGTAAAGCCAAATCGTGACAAGTTGGAAAAGAGAAAGCCTATGATATAAAGAAGAACTTACTGATTAAATACAGGATTGACTATAGCCAGTTGTGCAACCACAATTTAACTGTAGATTTTTAGCTAGTGTGTATTCCTTTGGAATTTTTCACGATATCTCTTGTAAGTTTCATTTCCCTCCTGTTCTGTTACTGATCTGTGGTTCTGTAAATAAGCTGCTGCAATTTTGATTAATAATCCTGAGAATAAAAATTGAAAATGTTTCCTAAAAAAAATTGTGAAGGTCAGAGCACAGGGACATAGACCTACTAAAAGAAGGCGATTTAATCATATGATTACAAAATGGTTCTTCTCCCCCACCCCACATTACCACCACACCAACAGGCCTCCAGTAGAATAACAGTGGATTGCAGCTGCTAGTTTTCCAAGACACAGACTCCTTCTGGGGAGTAATATTTAGGAAAGTACAAAGTCAACAGGGGAAACAAAAACAAGGACACTAAATTCACTGGGAGACTCTGGCACCTACAGCTACAGTAAACATTAAACACAACCTACTCCTACCCAGATTAACACAAACTTCATACTAAAGGCCTATTTAGCTCACTTCCTATTCTCCAACACATAATGTCAGGCTTTCAACAAAAATAACAAGGCAGCCTACAAGGCAAGAAAAGACAGAAGGATCAAAGCAAGTATCAGAACTAAACTCAGATATGGCAGAGATGTTGGAATTATACTGGAAATTTAAAGTAACTATGATTAATACGCTAAAGGCACTAATGGAAAAAGTGGACAGGATGTGAAAACAAATGAGTAATGTAAGCAGAGAGATGGAGACTCTAAGAAAGAATCAAGAGGAAATGCTAGAAATCAAAAACACTGTAACAAAAACACAGAATGCCTTTGATGGGCTCATCCGTAGACTGAACACGGCTAAGGAAAAAAATCAGTGAGCTTAAAGATAGATCAATATAAACTTCCCAAACCATCAAGAAGGTGAAAAGACAATGTAGGTAATAGGAGAAAAGTTTCCCAAAACATATTGTAATTAGTATACTTGTACTGGTATCTAGTACTAGAACTTGTATCTAATAAGAAGTTCAACTCTTGAGTAAAAATCTGTGCGTGATTTTTCATATCTGAGCAGAGGCAATTACCAAGGCTTTACCAGGCAGGCCTCATATGGGAAAGCTTTCCCTCCTCACATCGAATTTGGTGCATAGCTACGCATTGCAGTTTCTGAAGAGAGTTGTAGTCAAGGACTCATGCGTCTCTGGCTGGTCAAGGTCATGCTGTTTTTTGCATTCCTAGCTCCATTCCTAGCCTTGGGCAGATCTTCCCAAACACCTCTGCTAAGACCTCCTTATGTAGGGGAGGAGGAGAACACCTTGAAGACACTTTAAACTACTCCAACTCAGTACCCAGCACTTTCACAAGCTTTATCCCTCTTTCTCCTCCCAAATCCATGGTCCATAAAACTGCCAGAGGCTTTTTTTGGGGGCTTCCTTGACCATGAGACAACCCCCGCACCAGGCTGATCCACGTGACCCTCGAATGGTACATTGTTCCATGGGGAAAAATGGAAAAGGGGAGTCTGTACTTCCTCTGATTTTAATCTCTTGTTTATACCATCTTGGTTAGTGATAAAAGGCTTAACTCCTTCATTTTTGCCTTGTTGCTTTACATGGCTACTCTGACACCTGGCAGCTGTGCTCTGTCTCCCAGCTCAACTGCACTCATGAAATCTAAAATACATTTTAAACATTTTACAGCTCAATGATAAAGCAACAAATAACCCAATTAAAAGATAGTCAAAGGATCTGAGCTATTATGTTTCCAAAGAAGATATACAAATGGACAAAAAACCACAAGAAAATATTCTCACCATCACAAACCATCAGGGAAGTGCACAGCAAATGAGATAACACTTCATACCCACTAAGATGACTATAATAAAAATAACAATATAACATAATAATGGGTTGTCAAGGATGTGAAGAAATTGGAACCCTCCTACATTGCTGGTGTGAATGTAATATGGTGCAACTGCTTTGGAAAACAGTCTGGCAATTCCAGAAAAGGTTAAAGTAGAGTTATCATATGACCCAACAATTCTGCTCTCAGTTGTACATGCAAGAGAGATGAAATGAAATGAAAGATAAATGAAAACATGTGCCCTTATAGAAACTTGTGCACGGATGATCACAGCAGCATTATTCATAATAGCTAATTGGTAGAAACAATCTAATGTCTATCAAATGATGAATGGATAAATTAAATGTGGTATATCCATACAATGGAATATTATTAAGAAAAAAAATAAATGAAGTATCATTACTTGCTAAAACATAGACAAACCTTGAAAACATTATGCCACGTGAAAGAGTCACAAAGGACCACATATTGTGACTCAATTTATATGAAATGTCAAGAATAGGCAAACCTACACAGACAGAAATCAGACTATTAGTTGTCTACACCTAGAGGGTAGAATGGCAGGATTGAAGAGTGACATTTAAGGTATGTGGGCTCTCATTTGGGAGCAATGAAAATATTCTAAAACAGATTGTGACGATAGATAAATTACTCTGTGAATGTACCAAAAGCCATTGAATTTTATACTTTAAAGTGGTGAATTGCAAGTTATATAAATTATATCTCAATAATGTGATCAAAATAAGTTATACCTAAAGTGTTCAACAGTATACAGTTTCTAATTAAAGGTGAAATCATTTAGAAATATTCTGACCATATCTCTATACAGTTTAAAATTCATCTACTATATTATTGTCTCTTTTGTACACAGGTATATTTCTAGTTCTTAAGATAGTATTTGTTACATAGTGGTGTTCAGTACATATTTATTTAATTAATGGAAAGTTGTTATATTAGTGTAATAAGGATACCAGCAGGAGAAGATAATGAGAATATAAAATGAGAACTATATAAAGTAATAATGGTCCTGAACTTTCCAAAATTAATGACAGACATAGATTCGAGAAGGTCAGAAATCACAAAACAGGTTAAATACCAAAAACAAATAAAACCATACTTAGGTTAATATATTCAAACTGCAGAAAATCAAAGACAGCTGGGAGGTAGGAGAATAAGAATTACAGCATACTTCTTGTCACAAACCATGCAAGCAAGAAAAGAATGGGGTGAAATATCTTATGTGTTGAAGGAAAAAAACAATCACCTAGAATTATTATCCTTCAAGAGTGAAGGAAAAATAAAGACTTTCTCAGACAAACAAGAGCTGAGGTAATTCATCGCAATTAGATAAGACCCTCAAGAAATATTAAAATAAGTTATTCAAGGAGAAGGCAAATAATATAGATAATTTTATGGGTTGAATTGTTTCCTCCAAAAAAGCTATCTTAAAGTCCTAACTGCTAGTACTACAGAAAGTGGCTTTATTTGAGAATAGGGCCCTTACAGAGGTAATCAAGCTAAAATGAGGTCATTATGGTGTAAACCAATATTATGGGTGTTCTTAGAAACGGGAAAATTGGACACAAAGATAGACTCACATAAAAGGAAGACAAAGTAAAGATGTAGAGAGAATGCCATCTACTTGCTGAGGAATGCCTGAAATGACCAGAAACTAGGAGAGAAGCACAGACCAGAATCATATGCCAAGTCTCATTCATTAATTGATTTGATTGATTTAGATGATAAGGTTTTAGACTTGGAGTTAATGATGAAATAATTAAGAGTTGGGGGATATAGGGATGGAGTGAACAGCTCTCAGAAAGAATCAACATTGCCAACATTTTGATGTTTGGACTTCTAACCCCCAAAACTGTGAGATAAATTTATGTTGTTTAATCCACCCAGTTCGTAGTACTTTGTTATAGCAGCACCAGAAACTAATACAGACGTTAGTAACAGTAAGTGGAGTGCTGCTCTAACAAATACCTTAAAATGTGGAAGTGACTTTGGAATTTGGTAATCGGTAGAGGCTAGAAGGCTTTGAGGAGTTTGATAGAAAAAGTCTAGGTTACCTTGAAGAGACTATTGTAGAAATATGAATGTTAAAAGTGCTTCTGGGGTTATCTCAGACAGAAATGAAGAGTATGTTATGGGTAACTGGAGGAAAGGTCATCCTTATCATAAAGAGGAAGAGAACTTATCTGAATTGTGTTCTGTTGGGCTGCAAGAAGAAATTGTAAGTGGGGAAAGTAATAAACCAAAGAAGGAATTTTTAACCAGAATGTGAAGATGTGGAAATTGTCAGCCAATCCACGTTGTAGAAAATTAGGAAGCATGTTCTGGAGAGAACATCAGGGGTGTAGCTGGACAACCGTTTGCTAAAGAGACTAGGCATGTGATCTGTGAGTCCAATCCACCATTTCAGCAGAAACACATGCAGCTTGGACTGAAGGAGATAGAGATGAGATGAAATAAAGGAAGGCTGTCAGACATCTGGGATTCTACAGGCAGGAAACAGGCAAATAGAACTATCTGGCTGTGAATATCAGTTATTCTTTGAGAAGAGGGAAGAATGACCTCAAGGGAAGTTCAGAGGCCAGTGGATCTGTCATTGACATTAGGACTTTGAGGCTAAAGGCCAAGGGAGCCGTCTCAGTTCCAAAATGTAGGGCCACATCATGCGTTCCAAGCGGCGGGGTTGCTTCCCAGGAGCAGAGGAAGCAGATCATCACCCAGGGCTGCCACCGAGGGGCCCAGAAGACAAAGCATTCAACCAAAGAGGGTTAGTCTCAAGCCTTAAAATCTAATGGAATTTGCTCTGCTAGTTTTCAGACTTGTTGAGGACCCATGACTCCCCCGCTTCCTTGCCATTTCTCAGTTTTGGAAAGGGAATGTCTGTTCTATGTCTGCCCCATCATTGTAATTTGAAAGCCCCCGAGATCAGAAAACATTTCTTCTTTAAATTTGTTATTGATTTTCATCCACATCCTCCTTCCATCCTCTCAGTACAACTGTAAGGTTCAGCAGAGGACTGACCCATACAGGCGGCAAGAGGGAGTCTTGTCAATGTCTTCCCCTTTGTCCATTTCAATCAAATGGAGTAGGGTTGGATAAGTACAAGCTTATGACTATCCCATTCACTGGGTAGGAAAGCAGACAGAGATCCAGCTTAGGCAGGTGGGGAAAAAAAACAACCCATCATTCCCTTAGGAAATTGTACAGTGATATTTAGGGCTACCATCATGGTGTCATGTTAAGCAATTGATTCTTTATCTGAAACTCTTACATGAAACCGAAGTCCTGGCACTACAGTATCAGGTAAAGATAAAGAAAAAAATTTACAGGTAGAGAAAAAGTTTATGTACGCTCCTATGCCCCACTCCCTCCACTCCATCTTCTCCACAGTTTCTCAACAATCTATCTAATGACAACCCCCCCCCCCCTTACTTCTATGCATATTAAATTTGAACACACATTTATCCAATCTTGGAAGCCATCCCTTCAGTCCATGATCATTCCCAATTTAGTAAGCAAGTGTTTCATCTGCTTATTCCAATTCGTAGTCAACTTTGTAGGGGTAAACTTCCCTGTATATTATGCTTTTTAGTTCACATTGCAGTGTACCTGTGATAAAATTGGTTCTTTGATTAGACGATAAATAAGCAAGAAGTCCATATTGAAACTGTATTTTCTGTTCTAGCTTCTACTGTGTTAGGGGAATTTACTTCAGCTACCAGATATGCAAATCCAAACCCAGAATGAATATCTATCCCAGTGAAGACCCATTGGAATCCACCACAGAATCATAAATTTACCTGCCAGCTATGGGTGGACCCAGATCACCTTGGTATGAAGCCCATGTCTATCTTTAGTCTCTCATGTTCTTGTCAACAAAAATAACAATTCTTAATCACCTTTCAAGTTTCTGAGTGGGATAGTTGAATACATCTTTTTCCTGCCCACTGTTGCGTTGCTTGAATGTCTCTCCAGCCACTGATCTCCTGTATCCAAAAGTCTACCTTCAAAGTGCAAGTGGGGCATTTACTTTTTGGCTCGTCACCTTAGAAATGGGAAGGGGGCTTTCTGATGTGCAAAAATATGTCCCACTTTAATTTCCTTCTTCAGATCCATAAGGTTTTCCATAACAGAGGACCCCAGTTCAATGTTCCTTTAATTTTCTAGTCATCTAAGCCCCCCTTTTCCAAATTACTTTACCAGTCCATTAGTCCTCATCCAATAATCCTGGCTGTTGCCGCTGGATGGCAGTAACAGACTTTTGCCAGAAGCTCCAGTCAGCAGAACTGCAGGTAGTAGAAACTTCCACCATCATCACCGATTTCCTTATTCAGTTCTCTAACTATGTAAAGTTAACCTCCAAGCTCTCAGCTTTTCTTAGAGACTTTACTGAACTATGAATCAAGGGATTTGTGGTCACTGATATCACTGCATATCACAGATCCATACTTAAAGCCAAAATTGCTCTCCAGGGCATCCTATATTGTTTTAAATTAACCAGAGCAGACTTGCACAACATCCCTCTCTCAATGATTCGGATAAGGGAAGGGTCCCCATTCAGACATCATATCCATTGCAATGATACATTCTTTGTAAGAGCGAGGCAATAAACATGCACAATTTGTATTCACAAATCCCCACTTTGAACCATACTTTCACTTGCAAACCTTCTACACTTACATCACCATATTCTCCAAATGTAGTTATATTGCCCTTAAACCCTTCATGAGCAGGTTTAGGTACCAATGTCCAGCAATCCCAATAGTTTTTTCACCACCCATAGGCTGCTGGTACCAGACCAGTGTAAATGGCCTTGGGTCCCTGGCTGGAGTTTTTCTGGGACTTGGGTTCTCCCATCACTCAAAGTCATAATTCTCTCTTTGCTCTGCACTTTTTCCATTAGCCTAGGCTCTGAAGAGATTTTAGACTTTGCTTATGTGTAATACTCAGATTTTTAATCCATCAAAGCTAGGATAAATTGAGTGACTGTCATTTTATAATCTGAGGAGTTGGTGTTGGAGCTTTTGTAATCTTTTATAGTGATTCATTAACATTTACTGACTACTTCATTGATCTCTTCCTTTATTTTTTTAATATTTTGTCTGTTTGTTTTTTAATTAATTAATTAATTTATTTATTTATTTATTTATTTTGCTGTGTTGGGTCTTCGTTTCTGTGCGAGGGCTTTCTCTAGTTGCGGCAAGCGGGGGCCACTCTTCATCGCGGTGCGTGGGCCTCTCACTATCACGGCCTCTCTTGTTGTGGAGCACAGGCTCCAGACGCGCAGGCTCAGTAATTATGGCTCAGGGGCCTAGTTGCTCCGCGGCATGTGGGATCTTCCCAGACCAGGGCTCGAACCCGTGTGCCCTGCATTAGCAGGCAGATTCTCAACCACTGCGCCACCAGGGAAGCCCGATCTCTTCCTTTTTCATGCCATTTTTAATCAACTATAAGACATTTCTGCCTGGTTCAGTTGTCCAAAGTTTTTTTCCCCCCCATCTCTCATATTCTTATCGTTCCATTTCTTCTGAGTCTTCTTAATTTTTTTCCTATCATTAAATCCCATTCAGGGGAGCTGAGCAAGGAGATCTGGGGCAGCTTCCCTCACATGCTCTTATCCCCCCAACGATGTAGGTACTGAGGATTCCACGAAGTTGTAGCTCCCTTTTATCTCAGCATTAGTCATCACCTGAGTCAGAGTCTTAGTATTGGGTTATGCATCATCATGCAATCAATCTAAAGCTTCTAGCATTTCCAGCATTTCAGCGGCCTCAGGGTATTCCATTTAATATGTAAGAGAGGAGGTAGGCAATATCCCTTTTCAGGGCACACACCACATACCCTTGCCTTTATGCAATTTATGCAATTTAACAGAGTGAGAGTTCGTCCCTCTACACCCATTTCTAGGAAGGCTGCAAACCAGTGTAGGATCCTGAGTAAGATTGCACAGGCTGTCACCTCTAACCTTCCAAATCCAATTTCCATTTCAAAAGCAATTCCAAAAAGAGCTGCAAAATGTATGGAAAAGGTAACTTAACTCTTTACCAAATTCCAGTCAAAGCAAATTCTTCCTGGACACTCCATTCCTCCCCCTTACAGACAGACAGTCACAGGTCCTAACACAGTGACTCTGGTAGCTTCACTCTGCTTTCAGTCATTTTAGTTAGAACAGACAGGAGCAAAAAGCCACCTCTTACCTTTTTACAAAAAAAAATTATTTTTATGCAATTTTCGAAGGTTACTTTCCATTTACAGTTATTACAAAATATTGGCTATATTCCCTGTGTTGTGCAATAGATCCTTGAGCCTATCTTATGCCCAATAGTTGGTACCTCCCACCCTCCCTCCCTTATATTGCCCCTCTCCCGCACTGGTAATCACTAGCTTGTTCTCTGTATCTGTGAGTCTGCTTCTTTTTCTTTAAAATTAATTTTTGTTGGAGTATAGTTGATTTACAATGTTGTATTAGTTTCTGCTGTACAGCAAAGTGAATCAGTTATACATATACATATGTCCACCATATAGGTCATTACAGAGTATTGAGTAGAGTTCCCTGTGCTCTACAGTAGGTTCTTATTAGTTATCTATTTTATATATAGTAGTGTGTATATGTCAATCCCAATCTTTTTTGTTATATTCACTAGAAAGACACATCTTCTTGACTGACTTCCCCTCTGTTTGAATCCCTTGTGTTATCCATTTAGCTACCTCCCTAGGCCCTGGGTCTACAAATGCTTTTCTGCTCATGAGTAGAAGGAATATTTTGGGGACCTCAGCCTAGGTGTGGACAGGGAGAAACCACATGGAAACAATGTTTTCATTCCTAACCACTTACCTCATTTTTCCTTTTCCTAGACAACGCCTTAGCCTTTCTTATCTAAATTACAGCATTGGGGAGTGTCATTTCAGATGTCCCATCCGGGTAGCTGTCTGGTGTTCAACTAAGTTTAAGGTGTTCTCCAGTTTGGGTATGCCACCACTGGACTCTACAGAGTGCACTCACGTGAGACTTTTATTTCAAGGTAAAGGGTACAGGACAGCAGGAAAAAGAATGCAGGGGAGCATCAGAGGTCCAAGACATGTCACTTGGCCCAAACTCCCCAGGACCCTTTCTCTGTGCACCAGGCAATGGACTGAGCCTCTTGCTTGAACCAGAAAATCTGTGCCAGGGATCTTAGGGAGAAATCCTCCCAAAAGCTCTCAGTGGCTCTTTAAGTAATCAAGTCAGGTTATCAAACCGGTTAGGCCAGTTACAGACCTTCAGTAAAGAAACTGACCTAGAGGTCACTAGGGGAGTTTCAGCGCATCATAAATACCACTGCCATTATCTTGGCTAAAAGTAAAACCAGACATCCAGGGGTCCCCAGAGATAAAGATCCAGCATTTCCAGTCCAGCTGTAAATCAGCTCTCTCTATACATATCATCTCACGAGAAATCTTAAAGCATTTATTGTCTACATCATTTTTTAATTACTACATCATTGTTAAATATTCAGTAAAAAATTTTAAGTTTTATGTGTATATGTTTTAGCTCTCCAGCTATATCATAAACATTTGGTGAGTGAGTCCATTTATGAATTGCTAATTCACATTTATTAAACAAAAACATGAAAAAATTATATAATTAATAAATAAAAAGTACCAATATGACAGGAAATTAGAAAAAAGGTCATTAATTATCCAAGATACTAAAAGGGATTCTATAGTCACCATGAGAGAGATGCCACTTGCCAGTTCCTGTTTGGGAAAATCTAGTATCTCAAAATTTCTATTTGGGTTTTATGCCATTTAAATACGGTCCCGCATAAGAAATAGTAATTATAATACTCTAGATTCTATGCAGCTCAACAAAACAAGATTGATAAGATAATTAGAAATGAAGAAACAAAATTTTTGTTATAAAAAGACAATTTTATTTTCTACATAGAAAACCCAGGAGAATCACATAAGAAGCACTTCTGGGATTTTGTCAGTATTACTTTTTTTTTTTTTTTTTAACTTGTGTGATAGTTGTGTAGATATTTATTTTACTATTCATTGTACTGGACATTTATTCTTTATTTTCTTTTTGAACGTGTGTTGCATTCACAAATTTGAAAACAAAATTTAAAAATCTATGTGAATTGATGACCTATTGGAAATAAGATATTGCAAAAAAGTCAATAAACTAAAATTAATAATGATCCTAAATAGCAGAAATGGTGAATCAAGATAGGTAATTAAAAGAAATCAAGGGGCTTCCCTGGTGGCGCAGTGGTTGAGAGTCTGCCTGCCAATGCAGGGGACACGGGTTCGAGCCCTGGTCTGGGAGGATCCCACATGCCGCGGAGCGACTGGGCCCGTGAGCCACAACTGCTGAGCCTGAGCGTCTGGAGCCTCTGCTCCGCAACAAGAGAGGCCGCGATGGTGACAGGCCCGCGTACCGCGATGAGGAGTGGCCCCCACTCGCCGCAACTGGAGAAAGCCCTCACACAGAAACGAAGACCCAACACAGCCAAAAATAAACATAATAAATAAATAATAAATAAAAATTAAAAAAAAAAAAAAAAAAGAAATCAAGTGAATCTTAATTTATAAGAAAGTATTCCAGGGATTGGGAAGAGTGTGCTAGAGAAATCTGGAATGAATAGCTCCTTATGTGTGCAGACAGTAAATCAAGACCCGTATAGCATCTGGGTTTAGTAGAGACGAAGTAGATATTGATCTGATAGTTGGAAATCCTATCTACCCATGTTTTAACTATGAATACGAGGAATTATCTGAGCAATTTTTTCCACCAAAACTTATTTCCCATGACCAAGTTTAGACTTCCTCTCCAAAATATTCCTGACCATGCGAAGAAAATTTCCTTTCCTTGCATTACCGAGTGTCATTGTCTAAATAAATCACATTTCATCAAAAATGACATTCTTCTCTACACAAATAAGATCAAGAAATAGATTTGTTTAAATATATCATCTCCTCTCAGTGTTCTCAACAGGCTCACTAACAAATATATGCAATGGAGCCATCTTTTCTTTATTTCTCTATTTTTATTATTTTTGATCAAGATACCAAGCCTTGGCCTAATTGCCTAACTTGGAGTTCACTTGGATCATGCTAGTTCAATTTCAGTAAACTTGGTAGTAAAAAGTATAAGGTCCTATAAAAATGCCCTGGAGGAGAAAGAAATTATCTGATTATCTAAGCTGGGGTTTCCTCCAGATGCTGACACTCATCTTCTATTGTGAATTATATTTAATTTGTACATGTGACATGATCTATTCTCCCTATTAGGTCTCTTTCTCTTTAAAGACAGAGATTCTATCAATTTCATTTTTGGTGCGCTTATCACACCTGGCCAAGTATCCTGACTATTCTAAGCACTGAATAAATGTGTGCTAACTTTATTTTTTAGAGCTAGCATTTAATTATTCATTTATTCAAAATAAACACCTACCATGCAAAAAAAAGTGTAATGGAGAAAGTTGGGAGTTCTGTTTTTTTTCCTCCCACATTTCCAAATGGTTAAATAATGAATAAACACAATGTGTTGCATTATTCTTATTTGCGGAGTAAGAGCAAACCTTGATTCCCTTTGGACTTCATGCTTCCCAAGTCATCTTCCTAAAGTGGAAATTAAATAGTACTACTATTTGGCTAAACAGAGGCAAGAGAACAATTCAGATTGGCATTTAATAAGAATATGTCTAATAATGATGACACTATCATACATTTATATAGCACTCTGAAGTTACCAACATTCTTTCACCTTTAACCTTCATGACAACCCTTTAAAGTCAAGTTTTCCTATGAGGTATTACCCTCATTTCATGGATAAGGAAGCAATTTTTAGTAATGCTCTGTTAATTGTTCCCTGTCAGAAGCAGGGAAGTCAAGCTTGAATCCAGGACTTTGGAGCTGTCTGGGTGTACTTTCCACTGTACGACATTGACATACACAGACTTAGGACAGCATAAAAAAGAATTAATCGACAGATAAGTATTTTGTTTCAAAATGTAAAGCCACTGATTTAAAATAAAGAACTATAAATCAAATATCAAATTATAGCAAATTATAGCTTAAGGAAAAAGAAAAGAAAATAGAAGTATAAGCAATATACTTTTTTGTCGATAACATTGATATTTTTATTTTTTTCCTTCTCGTACGTGGCTTGTTCACAGCTGAGTTAATCAAAGAAGATTTTTAGAGTTTTTATTTTAGTATCCTGTCAATCCAAAATGTAATCAGACTAAAGATCTATAGTTACATTTTTTTTTTAAATTTGTTTATTTATTTATTTATGGCTGTGTTGGGTCTTCGTTTCTGTGCGAGGGCTCTCTCCAGTTGCGGCAAGTGGGGGCCACTCTTCATCGCGGTGCGCGGGCCTCTCACTATCGCGGCCTCTCTTGTTGCGGAGCACAGGCTCCAGACGCGCAGGCTCAGTAGTTGTGGCTCACGGGCCCAGTCGCTCCGCGGCATGTGGGATCCTCACAGACCAGGGCTCGAACCCGTGTCCCCTGCATTGGCAGACAGATTCTCAACCACTGCGCCACCAGGGAAGCCCCTATAGTTACATTTTTCTAAAGCTACTATTTGTTGAGTGTCAGGCACTATGCTAGGCATTCTATAATTTTCTTTAATCCTCATAATGGTCTTATGATAGGGATAAACATTAATACCGCTCTATTACAGGCAAGAAATCTGATACTCAGAGAGGTTAAAAACTGTCTAAAGACACATGAGCAGCTAGTGTCAGAACTAAGATTTGAACGTGAGTTAGCCTAGACCACACAGTGTAGGCTCCTAACCATTCTGCTGTTTGAGCTTCCCATATGTAAGAAGAAGGAACTAGAAGAAATTTTAGAAATTATCTGACATGTGATTTTAATTCCTGCATCAGTCAGGGTTCAATCACAGAAGCAGAATCCCTAGGTTATACATAGATTTGTTACAGTGACTTGATCCTATGCAGCTGTGGGTCTCAGTAAGGTTGTGGTTTTTGTGTCCAGTTCTGGAGTCTAAAGTTCACAGGACAGAAGTTGGGAAGGGAAGATGGGTGAGGGATGAGAAAGAGTAAGATCAAGTGCGAACCCACAAACACAAGCTAAAGGATGGTGTGAAACCTGCATCAGGCTTGTCACCTCTGTACTTGGTGATGAGGATATCCTGCAGGAGCCAGGGACACAAACATAGCCTGGCCCAGGACTTGGAGAAATAGAAAGAGGATCCTTGTCAAGGGGAAGCTATCACAGGCCCATCAGCTGCCTCACACAAGCAAGGTGAATCAGCAGATGAGTGACAGTGTGTGTGGTCTACAGAACGGCTGCTGCTTCACTTCTGTCCTCCAAGTCTCCTGTAAGGATCTCTCTTCTGGCCAGCGCTAGCTGGAAACACACAGGAAAGGAAATTATGGGTATGTAATTCAGCCCAGCCGTGTTGACACATCACACAACCACCACAATTCTCTTGTTTTACAAATGTGAAAAGTAAGTCTTAGACAAGTTGTATGATATATCTAAGACCTTTAAGAGAGTTGAGAGTAAAGCAATCCTGTTGACTTCCTGTGCATTCTTCCTTTCCCTATAGACTGGATGGCATATGGATTTCATTTTATTACTCAAACATTACAGATCAGTAGTGATTACTTGAAACCCTGTGTTGTGAATGATTCTGAGACCATGAGTTCTGTTATTGATTCGTGATGTCTGCTGTGGGCACAAGAAAGGGGAGCCATGATAAATATGACACAAATGTGCCTCCCTATCTTTTACTATTCTGTCTTTCTTGAGAAAAGAAGATTGTAAGGGATATGGATAAATAAATCAATGAAAGCAATGTATATATTTATTAAGGGGACTTAAAATTGAGGGCACAGAACTCCCTATATTTATAAACTAGATATCAAGAAGATAATCACATGCTGTGGGGCTAAATGGACATTTCTAATATTCACTGGGAACAAAGGGTTGAATGGACTTTGTAATATTCACTTTCTCATTAAGATCCTGCTTAGAAATGGACATAAATCTTCACTTGAAAGTACTCTTCTTGACATGGAAATTACAAACACAAAGCACTTGATATTCTGCAATTACTTACTCATAAAAAGTAAATTAATTGTGTCTTAATTGGTGAGGATTTTAAAGTTGGGTTTTTCACTGCAGGAGGCTAGAGCAGTGAGGGATTGAGGAAATGTTCTTCCACTTGGACACTAATGTATTCTGCTAAGTTTACATAGATCTTTCTGACTAGAGTCACACAAACATTTATCTTTTCTGTGCATATTCATTATCTCACCCCAAAGCAGGTATAATTCCTATTTTCACAGATGAAGAAATTCATGTTCACAGATGTAAATTTGCTTATGGCCCCATAGTTGGTGAGTGACAGTGTAATAATTCGAATTCAAGTTCAATGACTGCAGTCTGCTATATATAGTTTCCTGATGACTATATCAAATGTACACATTGATGTATATGTATAGCTGAGTCACTTTGCTGTGCACCTGAAACTATCACAACATTGTTAACCAGCTATACTCCAATATAAAATAAAAAGTTTAAAATGTATATATATATATATATATATATATATATATATATATATATATACACACACACACACACATGTTGACACTAGCAAGAGGGAAATACTTTCATTTTGAGATGGACTCAGGGACCCTGCCCAGGAATTCTGCTTTCTACCTGGGTCTCCATTCGTTGACTGCTTTGCCATTTACCCTCATGAATGCTTACTTGAAGCGTGCATGCACAAGGGTAATACTTGCCTCCCTCCTTGATAGGAGACACACACACACATGAAAAGTTAGGAACAAAAGTATAGTAGGGGATGCTGGAACAGTTTTAGCTTTCTAGCAAATTTCTGTCCTCAAGTACGTGCACTTATATTTATATTTGCCCTAGCTACAGTAGAATAAGTGCTACGTTAAAGCAGAAGGTGAAAATAGGGCCTTTCTGTGCATAATGTGTGGCACCCTGACAACTATGGATGTTTAAAAAAAGTGGGAAATTGAGATTTGTTCCTTTCAGATAAGACAAAAGGATGAAAATCACAGGGATTTGCAAAAGGAGCTAATATTTTGAGAGCATGGCACCCTGAATCTCATTAAATCTTTGCAACCATGATCTAATATAAATATCATCATTTCCATTTTATAAATGAATAATTGAAAAAAGCTTGTAAGGACTGCTAATCACCCCTAAACTAGTAAGACTTTTCTTTCTTTCTTTTTTTTTTAATCTTTATTGGAGTACAATTGCTTTACAATGTTGTGCTAGTTTCTGCTGTATAACAAAGTGAATCAGCTATATGTATACATATATCCTCATATCCCCTCCTTCTTGTTCCTCCCTCCTACACTCCCTATCTCACCCATCTAGGTGACCACAAAGCACCGAGCTGATCTCCCTGTGCTATGAAGATGCTTCCCACTAGCTATCTATTTTACATTTGGTAGTGTATATAAGCCTATGCCACTCTCTCACTTCATCCCAGCTTACCCTTCCCCCAACCCCATGTCCTCAAGTCCATTCTCTACATCTGTGTCTTTATTCCTGTCCTGCCCCTAGGTTCTTCAAAAGCATTTTTTTTTTTTTAGATTCCATATATATGTGTTAGCATATGGTATTTGTTTTCTCTTTCTGACTTACTCTGTATGACATTCTCTAGGTCCATCCACCTCATTACAAATAACTCAATTTTGTTTCTTTTTATGGCTGAGTAATATTCCATTGCATATATGTGCCACATCTTCTTTATCCATTCATTTGTCGATGGACACTTAGGTTGCTTCCATGTCCTGGTTATGGTAAATAGTGCTGCAATGAACATTGTGGTACATGACTCTTTTTGAATTATGGTTTTCTCAGGGTATATGCCCAGTAGTGGGATTGCTGGGTTGTATGGTAGTTCTATTTTTAGTTTTTTAAGGAACCTCCATACTGTTCTCCATAGTGACTGTATCGATTTGCATTCCCACCAACAGTGCAAGAGGGTTCCCTTTTCTCCACACCCTCTCCAGCATTTATTGTTTGTAGATTTTTTGAGGATGGCCATTCTGACTGGTGTGAGGTGATACCTCATTGTGGTTTTGATTTGCATTTCTCTAATGATTAGTGATGTTGAGAATTCTTTCATGTGTTTGCTGGCAATCTGTATTTCTTAGTGAGACTTATTCTCATGGAGTTCTTCCTTATTGTGAAGAAAAATTTCCTTCCTCTTCCATCTTTGGGTCCACAAATAAGTATAAATTTTGTGCAAAAAATAAATCTTTAAAGACAGGTAATGGGCATAACCTAAAAGGCAGAAATTACTCTTTAGGATGACTAAGTACAACCAAGCAATGGACAGGATCAGGGATTTGAGTAGACTTGTCTGTACAATAGACCCATTTCCCCAGGACCAACCCATTTCCCTCCTCAGTGGCAACAATCATATTAACAATAGCTTCTGTGAATTTAAAATTTACAGAATGCTTCATGACAAACAAAGGAGGTATGTGTTTTCCCCTGTCATTGTATATCTGAGAAGCTCGAGGATTAGAGTAGGTAAGTAAATTTCCTCAAGCCATACAAGTATGGGGTGGAGCCTGGATTTGAATGAAGTCAGTCTGATACCACCAGGGCACTCTAAAACACTACATTCTATAGTCTACCAGTAAAAAAAAGTTCAGGTTAAAAAAAAAACAAACAGAGGAGGAGGAAGAGGAAGAGAAGTAAAAAATCCTTTACCAAAAACTCAATGGTATTTTTTTCCACTTTAGACTATTTTCAGCAGCTGGATAGGAAACAACCTAAAAACAAATAAACAAAAAAACCCAAAAAGTGTTTTGAGAAAGTACTTTGAGAATTAACTGTACAGATTTTTTAAATAGACTTTATTTTTTAGAGCAGTTTTAGGTTCCCAGCAAAATTAAGTGGAAGATATGGAGTTCCCATTTACACCCTGCACTCATACCTCACAATGTCCTGCACCACCGTGATGCATTTATTACAATTGATGAACCTACACTGACTCATCATTATCACCCAAAGTCTATAGTTTATATTAGGGTTCACTCTTGGAGTTGCACATTCTCTGGGTTTTAACCCATTCTCTGGGTTGGCCAAAAAGTTCTTTTGGGTTTTTCTGTAAGAAAAAGTGTCACGTAGTGTCATGTAGTTGGAATCATAAAATATGTAGCCTTTTCAGTGGCTTCTTTCACTTTGTAATATGCATTTAGGTTTCCTCCATGTCTACTTATGACTTGATAGCTTATTTTCATTTAGTGCTGTAATATATTTCATTGTCTGGATGTACCACAGTTTATTTATCCATTTTCCTACTGAAGGACATCTTGGTTGCTACCAACTTTTGGCAATTATGGATAAAGCCGCTATAAATATCCTCATGCCCATTTATTTTGGGACATAACTTTTTAATTAATTTGGGTAAATGCCGAGGAGTGCAATTGTTGAACCATATGGTTAAGAGTATGTTTAATTTTGTAAGAAACTGCCAACTTGTCTTGCAAAATGGCTGTACCATTTTTTATACCCACCAGTAATGAATGAGAGTTCCTATTGCTCCACATCCTCACCAGCATTTAATGTTGTCAGTGTTTTAGATTTTGGTCATTCTAATAGGTGGGTGGTTTATTTCATTGTTGTTTTAATTTGCAATACCATAAGGACATATGATAATGAACACTTTTTCATATATTTATTTACCATCTGTATACCTTCTTTGGTTGGTAATTTTGCCCATTTTTAAATCAGGTAGTACATTTTCTTATATTTGAGTTTTAAGTGTTCTTAGTATGTTTTGGATAACAGTCTTTTATCAGATGTGCTTTTACAAATATTTACTCCCAGTCTGTGGCTTGTCTTCTCATTCTCTTGATATTGTCTTTCATAAAACAGAAGTTTTAATTTTAGTGAAGTCTAGCTTATCAATTATTTCTGTCATGAATTGTGACTTTGCCATTGTAACAAAGAGTCATTGCCATGCACAGCATCATGGAGATTTTCTACTGTGTTATCTTCTATGAATTGTATAGTTTGGCATTTTACGTTTAGGTCCATTATATATATTATACATTTTGAGTTAAGGATGTATGGTCTGTGTCTAGATGCATCTTTTTTCTTCTTTTTTTCTTTTACTTTTTTTTTTTCTTTTTTTGCATGTGGTGGTCCAGTTGTTCTAGTATCATTTGTTGAAAAAAAAAATCTTTGCTCCATTATATTGCCTTTGCTCCTTTTTCAAAGACCAGTTAACTATATTTATGGAGGTCTATTTCTGGGCTCTCTGTTCTGTTCCACTGATCTACTTGTCTATTCTTTTGCCAATAACACGCTGTCTTGATTACTGTAGCTTTATAGTAAGTCTTGAAGTTGGGTAATGTCAGTCCTCCAACTTTGTTCTTCTCCTTCAATATTGAGTTGACTATTCTGACTTTTTTTTGTCTCTCCATATAAAATTTAGAATCAGTTTGTTGATATATAAGAAATAATGTGCTGATATTTTGAATGGAACTGTACCGAGTTTACAGATCAAGTTGAGAATAACTGACCTCTTGACAATATTGAGTCTCACAATGCATAAATATTGAATCTTTCTCTACTTATTTAGTTCTTCTTTGGTCTTTTTCATCAAAGCTTGTAAGTTTTCCTCATATAGAACTTAAATATATTTGGTTAGATTTATATCTAAGTATTTCATTTTTGAGAGGTACTAATATAAATGATAATGAGTTTTTAATTTCAAATTCCATTTGTTCATTGCTGGCATACAGGAAAGTGATTGACTTCTGTGTATTAACCTTATGTCTTACAACCTGGCTGTAATTGCTTATTAGTTCCAGGAGGCTTTTTGTCAATTCTTTTGGATTTTCTTTATAGACAATCATGTCATAAGTGAACAAATATAGTTTTATTTCTTCCTTCTTATCTACATAGGTTTTGTTTCCTTTTCTTGTCCTACTGCATTAGCTAGGACTTCCAGTATGATGCAGAAAAGGAATGGTAAGATAGGACATCCTTGCCTTGCTCCTAATTTTGGTGAATAAGTTGGAGTTTCATATTTAATATCATTAAATATAATATCAATTGTTGATTTTTTGGCAAACGTTCTTTTCAAGTTGAAGAAGTACCCCTCTTGTTCTAGTTTGATGACTGTTTTTATCATGAATAGGTGTTGGATTTTGTTGAATGCGTTTTCTGCATTTATTGATATGATCATGTAATTTTTCTTCTTTAGCTTGTTGATGTGATGGATCAGTTTACTTGATATTTGAATGTTAAATCTGCCTTGTATACATGAGATGAGTCCCACTTAGTCACTGTGTATAATTCTTTTTATATATTGTTAGGTTTGATATGCTTATATTTTCTGGAGGATTTTTGTGTCTATGCTCATGAGACGTATTGGTCTGCAGTTTTCTTTTCTCATATGTCTTTGTCTGGTTTCGGTATTGGGTTAATGCTGGCTTAGAATGAGTTGGGATTTATTATCTCTGCTTCTATCTTTTGGAAAAGATTCTAGAGAAATGGCATAATATCTTTCTTAAATATTTGGTGGAATTTACCAATAAACCCATCTGGGCCTGGTGTTTCCTGTTTTAATTTTCCTATTAATTATTGATTTAAGTTCCTTAATAGATATAGGCCTAAGCAGGTAATCTATTTCTTCTTGTGTGAGATTTGAGAGATTGTGTTTTTAAAAGAATTGGTCCATCTCATCTAGGTTATCAAATTTGTGGGCATAGTGTTGTTTATTTTTTATTTTATTTTATTTATTTTTGGTTTTACCTTTTTATTTAATAGATTTCCTAATGATGAACAAGTCTTTTCTTTCTTTTTTTTTGAATTTTATTTTATTTATTTTTTTATACAGCAGGTCCTTATTAGTCATCAATTTTATACACATCAGGGTGTACATGTCAATCCCAATTGCCCAGTTCATCACACCATCACCCCCACCCCCCAGCCGCTTTCCCCCCTTGGTGTCCATATGTTTGTTCTCTACATCTGTGTCTCAATTTCTGCCCTGCAAATCGGATCATCTGTACCATTTTTCTAGGTTCCACATATATGCGTTAATATACGATATTTGTTTTTCTCTTTCTGACTTACTTCACTCTGTATGACAGACTCTAGATCCAACCACGTCTCTACAAATGACCCAACTTCGTTCCTTTTTATGGCTGAGTAATATTCCATCGTATACATGTACCACATCTTCTATATCCATTTGTCTGTTGATGGGCATTTAGGTTGCTTCCATGACCTGGCTATTGTAAATACTGCTGCAATGAATATTGGGGTGCATGTGTCTTTTTGAATTATGGTTTTCTCTGGGTATATGCCCAGTAGTAGGATTGCTGGATCATATGGTAATTCCATTATTAGTATTTTAAGTAATCTCCATACTGTTCTCCATAGTGGCTGTATCAATTTACATTCCCACCAACAGTGCAAGAGGGTTTCCTTTTCTCCACACCCTCTCCAGCATTTGTTGTTTGTAGATTTTCTGATGTTGCCCATTCTAACTGGTGTGAGGTGATACCTCATTGTAGTTTTGATTTGCATTTCTCTAATAATTAGTGATGTTGAGCAGCTTTTTATGTGCTTCTTGGCCATCTGTATGTCTTCTTTGGAGAAATGTCTATTTAAGTCTTCTGCCCATTTTTGGATTGGGTTGTTTGTTTTTTTAATATTGAGCTGCATGAGCTGTTTATATATTTTGGAGATCAATCCTTTGTCTGTTGATTCTTTTGCAAATATTTTCTCCCATTCTGAGGCTTGACTTTTGGTCTTGTTTATGGTTTCCTTTGCTGTGCAAAAGCTTTTAAGTTTCATTAGGTCCCATTTGTTTATTTTTGTTTTTATTTCCATTACTTTAGGAGGTGGATCAAAAAAGATCTTGCTGTGATTTATGTCAAAGAGTGTTCTTCCTATGTTTTCCTCTAAGAGTTTTATAGTGTCCAGTCTTACATTTAGGTCTCAAATCCATTTTGAGTTTATTTTTGTGTATGGTGTTAGGAAGTGTTCTAATTTCATTCTTTTACATGTAGCTGTCCAGTTTTCCCAGCACCACTTACTAAAGAGACTGTCTTTTCTCTGTTGCATATCCTTGCCTCCTTTGTTATAGATTAGTTGACCATACGTGCGTGGGTTTATGTCTGGGTTTTCTATCTTGTTCCATTGATCTATGTTTCTGTTTTTGGGCCAGTACCATATTGTCTTGATTACTGTAGCTTTGTAGTATAGTTTGAAGTCAGGGAGTCTGATTCCTCCAGTTCCGTTTTTTTCCCTCAAGACTGCTTTGGCTATTCGGGGTCTTTTGTGTCTCCATACAAATTTTAAGATGATTTGTTCTAGCTCCGTAAAAACTGCCATTGGTAATTTGATAGGGATTGCATTGAATCTGTAGATTGCTTTGGGTAGTAGAGTCATTTTCACAATATTGATTCTTCCAATCCAAGAACATGGTATATCTCTCCATCTGTTGCTATCATCTTTAATTTCTTTCATCAGTGTCTTATAGTTTTCTGCATACAGTTCTTTTGTCTCCCTAGGTAGGTTTATTCCCAGGTATTTTATTCTTTTTGTTGCAATGGTAAATGGGAGTGTTTCCATAATTTCTCTTTCAGATTTTTCATCATTAGTGTATAGGAATGCAAGAGATTTCTGTGCATTAATTTTGTATCCTGCAACTTTACCATATTCATTAATTAGCTCTAGCAGTTTTCCGGTGGCAGTTTTAGGATTCTCTATGTATAGTATCATGTCATCCGCAAACAGTGACAGTTTTACTTCTTCTTTTCCAATTTGTATTCCTTTTATTTCTTTTTCTTCTCTGATTGCCGTGGCTAGGACTTCCAGAACTATGTTGAATAATAGTGGTGAGAGTGGACATCCTCGTCTTGTTCCTGATCTTAGAGGAAATGCTTTCAGTTTTTCACCATTGAGAATGATGTTTGCTGTGGGTTTGTCATATATGGCTTTTATTATGTTGAGGCAGGTTGCCTCTATGCCCACTTTCTGGAGAGTTTTTATCATAAATGGGTGTTGAATTTTGTCAAAAGCTTTTTCTGCATCTATTGAGACGATCATATGGTTTTTATTCTTCAATTTGTTAATATGGTGTATCACATTGATTGATTTGCATATATTGAAGAATCCTTGCATCCCTGGGATAAATCCCACTTGATCATGGTGTATGATCCTTTTAATGTGTTGTTGGATTCTGTTTGCTAGTATTTTGTTGAGGATTTTTGCATCTATATTCATCAGTGATATTAGTCTGTAATTTTCTTTTTTTGTAGTATCTTTGTCTGGTTTTGATATCAGGGTGATGGTGGTCTCATAGAATGAGTTTGGGAGTTTTCCTTCCTCTGCAATTCTTTTGAAGAGTTTGAGAAGGATGGGTGCTAGCTCTTCTCTAAATGTTTGATAGAATTCACCTGTGAAGCCATCTGGTCCCGGACTTTTGTTTGTTGGAAGATTTTTAATCACAGTTTCAATTTCATTACTTGTGATTGGTCTGTTCATATTTTCTATTTCCTCCTGGTTCAGTCTTGGAAGGTTATACCTTTCTAAGAATTTGTCCATTTCTTCCAGGTTGTCCATTTTATTGGCATAGAGTTGCGTGTAGTAGTCTCTTAGGATGCTTTGTATTTCTGCGGTGTCTGTTGTAACTTCTCCTTTTTCATTTCTAATATTATTGATTTGAGTCCTTTCCCTCTTTTTCTTGATGAGTTTGGCTAATGGTTTATCAATTTTGTTTATCTTCTCAAAGAAGCAGCTTTTAGTTTTATTGATCTTTGCATTGTTTTCTTTGTTTCTATTTCACTTATTTCTGCTCTGATCTTTATGATTTCTTTCCTTCTGCTAACTTTGGGATTTGTTTGTTCTTCTTTCTCTAGTTCCTTTAGGTGTAACGTTAGATTGTTTATTTGAGATTTTTCTTGTTTCTTTAGGTAGGCTTGTATAGCTATAAACTTCCCTCTTAGAACTGCTTTTGCTACATCCCATAGGTTTTGGATCATCGTGTTTTCATTGTCATTTGTCCCTAGGTATTTTTTTGATTTCCTCTTTGATTTCTTCAGTGATCTCTTGGTTATTTAGTAACGTAGTGTTTAGCCTCCATGTGTTTGTGTTTTTTACCTTTTTTTCCCTGTAATTCATTTCTAATCTCATAGGGTTGTGATCAGAAAAGATGCTTCATATGATTTCAACTTTCTTAAATTTACTGTGGCTTGATATCTGACCCAAGGTGTGATCTAGCCTGGAGAATGTTTCATGAGCACTTGAGAAGAAAGTGTAATCTGCTTTTTTTGGATGGAATGTCCTATAAATATCAATTAAATCTCTCTGGTCTATTGTGTCATTTAAAGCTTCTGTTTCCTTATTTATTTTCATTTTGGATGATCTGTCCATTGGTGTAAGTGAGGTGTTAAAGTCCCCCACTATTATTGTATTGCTGTCGATTTCCTCTTTTATAGCTGTTATCAGTTGCCTTATGTATTGTGGTGCTCCCATGTTGGGTGCATATATATTTATAATTGTTATATCTTCTTCTTGGATTGATCCCTTGATCATTATGTAGTGTCCTTCCTTGTCTCTTGTAACATTCTTTATTTTAAAGTCTATTTTATCTGACATGAGTATTGCTACTCCAGCTTTCTTTTGATTTCCCTTTGCATGGAATATCTTTTTCCATCCCCTCACTTTCAGTCTGTATGTGTCCTTAGGTGTGAAGTGTGTCTCTTGTAGACAGCATATATATGGGTCTTGTTTTTGTATCCATTCAGCAAGGCTGTGTCTTTTGGTTGGAGCATTTAATCCAATCACGTTTAAGGTAATTATCGATATGTATGTTCCTATGACCATTTTCTTAATTGTTTTGGGTTTGTTTTTGTAGGTCCTTTTCTTCTCTTGTGTTTCCCACTTAGAGAATTTCCTTTAGCATTTGTTGTAGAGCTGGTTTGGTGGTGCTGAATTCTCTTAGCTGTTGCTTGTCTGTAAAGCTTTTGATTTCTCCATCAAATCTGAATGAGATCCTTGCCGGGTAGTGTAATCTTGGTTGTAAGTTCTTCCCTTTCATCACTTTAAGTATACCATGTCACTCCCTTCTGGCTTGTAGAGTTTCTGCTGAGAAATCAGCTGTTAACCTTATGGGAGTTCCCTTGTATGTTATTTGTCGTTTTTCCCTTGTTGCTTTCAATAAATTTTCTTTGTCTTTAATTTTTGCCTGTTTGATTACTATGTGTCTTCGTGTGTTTATCTTTGGGTTTATCCTGTATGGGACTCTCTGCACTTCCTGGACTTGGGTGACTCTTTCCTTTCCCATGTTAGGGAAGTTTTCGACTATAATCTCTTCAAATATTTTCTCAGGTCCTTTCTCTCTCTCTTCTCCTTCTGGGTCCCCTATAATACAAATGTTGTTGCGTTTTATATTGTCCCAGAGGTCTCTTAGGCTGTCTTCATTTCCTTTCATTCTTTTTTCTTTATTCTGTTCCACACAGGGAATTCCACCATTCTGTCTTGCAGGTGACTTATCCGTTCTTCTGCCTCAGTTATTCTGCCATTGATTCCTTCTAGTGTGTTTTTCATTTCAGTTATTGTAGTGTTCATCTCTGTTTGTTTGTTCTTTAATTCTTCTAGATATTTGTTAAACATTTCTTGCATCTTCTCAATCTTTGCCTCCATTCTTTTTTCGAGGCCCTGGATCATCTTCACTATCATTATTTGGAAGTCTTTTGCTAGAACGTTGCCTATCTCCACTTCATTTAGTTGTTTTTCTGGGGTTTTATCTTGTTCTTTCATCTGGTACATAGCCCTCTGCCTTTTCATCTTGTCTATCTTTCTGTGAATGTGGTTTTTGTTCCACAGGCTGCAGGGTTATAGTTCTTCTTGCTTCTGCTGTCTGCCCTCTGTTGGATGAGGCTCTCTAAGAGTCATAGAGTTGTTTATAATATTCCTTTATTATCCTTTTAATGTCCATGTGATATGTAGTGATGTCCCCTCTTTCATTTCTACTTTATAATTTGTATCCTCTCCTTTTTTTTCTTAATCTGGCTAAAGTTACATCAATTTTATTGATCTTTTGAAATAACCAGCTTTTGGCTTCATTGATTTTTCTCTATTGACTTCCTGTTCTTAATTTCATTGATTTACACTCTAATAGCATATTTCTTTTGTCCTGCTTACTTTGAATTTAATTTGTTCTTTTTTTCTAATTTCCAAAAATGGAAGCTTAAATTATTGATTTTAATCTTTCTTCTTTAATAATATATGCATTCAGTGCTACAAAATGTCTTCTAAGCACTGCTTCACTGTATCCCACAATTTTTGATAAGTTGTATTTCCATTTTTAAAAAATATTTATTTATTTATTTGGCTGCACCAGGTCTTAGTTGCGGCACACAGGATCTTCGTTGCTGTGTGTGGGATCTTTAATTGCAGCATGTGGGCTCTTAGTTGTGGCAAGCAGGATCTAGTTTTCTGGCCAGGGATCAAACCTCGGCCCCCTGCATTGGGAGTGCAGAGTCTTATCCACTGGACCACCAGAGAAGTCCCTGTATTTCCATTTTATTTTAGTTCAAAGCCTCTTTTAATTTCTAGACTCTCTCAAAATTTCATGGGCTATACTTAAAGCAATTGGATGAGTGGTCCCACTCTCAAAAGCCTGATGTGAAGAATTAAACATTGGACCAATATATAGAGGTAATTTTTGGCTCATTTGTATTACAATATATCCCTTGACCCATGTTGCTATATGATCTAAGGGTAAGTTATTTCATAAAGCCTGAGTTTGGAGTCAGTGATAAAGCATTCTAAAGACCCAAAATCCTATATTGCCACAAACTAGGATTTCATAGTCCATTTGCAGCCAGTCTGTCCAGTTTGTTGGGGAAATTCAGGAGGATAGATGAAAAGAAGACTTTGATTTGTTTAATTATTTATAATAGAGTAACATTATGGCCCTTTGGTACATGTCTCTGATTATCAGTAAAACTTGATGAGTGTTATCTACAGGAAGATGTCTCAGCAAGGGCACAGACCACCCCCTCCCCTCATCAGCCAATAAGTAATGCATCATGTGGTCATTTAACACCATGGGCCCTAAAGTATGATGAGATTCAGCCATGAGTTCCAGTTCTTAGGCCATTTGTTTAATGTGTGTGGATAACTCCTGGGACATGATTATCAGAACTTCTTATAAATCCAGGATATCTCTGGTCTCTTAAATTATGTATTGGTCATCGTTGCCAGTAAAGAGAACTTATATTTTTTAGAAGCCACTCTGAGAAACATCTAGATGGATTCAATACTCATCAGCGTCCTCTGGACCTGCCAAGTCATCATGCTACAACACCATCTGTTGCCTGATAAACTTACTACAAAATCCCTAACTGGTGGAAGATATCTTTGGCCTCAGCTAACATTTTCCATTGACAGTCTGCCCAGGCCATTATGAGACCTAATGTAGGCTGAATAGCTTTCCAGGACTTGAAAATCCACATCAGCAAAGTATATGTGTACCAGGGTCCAAAGCTTCCTCTGTGGATTTTTCCCACCTTCTGAGCTAATTGTGCAAGATCCTTTAGTAGGATCCAAATGCAATTTTTGCATCCAAAACTATAGTAGCCAATTGTTTAAATTCAGCCCCTGTTAGCTGGAGCTCACTCCCCACCAGATACATTCTACATAACAAAGTAGCCCCTTTTTAATTTGTTTCCTGGGTTAGCTCCTTGAGGAGAGATTTGTCCCCACAGTAAGAAAGAAGCTGTGTTTCCCCTCCAATTGAGGCCATTCTCCTCCTTCTTGGCCCATTACTTTTTTTTAAAATTTTTATTTTATATTAGAACATAGTTGATTAACAA
The DNA here is from genome assembly GCF_949987535.1 of Balaenoptera acutorostrata. Classification (NCBI taxonomy): domain Eukaryota; kingdom Metazoa; phylum Chordata; class Mammalia; order Artiodactyla; family Balaenopteridae; genus Balaenoptera; species Balaenoptera acutorostrata. The sequence goes on from NC_080069.1 coordinate 14,689,079, forward strand.
TGCTCTGTTAGTTTCAAGTGTACAGCAAAGTGATTCAGTTATACATACATTTATCTTACATGTTTAACTACTGTATCTGACACACTACTATATTTAAAATAGATAACCAGGAGAGGGTGTGGAGAAAAGGGAACCCTCTTGCACTGTTGGTGGGAATGTAAATTGATACAGCCCCTATGAAGAACAGTATGGAGGTTCCTTAAAAAACTAAAAATAGGGCTTCCCTGGTGGCGCAGTGGTTGGGAATCTGCCTGCTAATGCAGGGGACACGGGTTCGAGCCCTGGTCTGGGAGGATCCCACATGCCGTGGAGCAACTGGGCCTCTGAACCACAACTACTGAGCCTGCGCGTCTGGAGCCTGTGCTCCGCAACAAGAGAGGCCATGATAGTGAGAGGCCCGCGCACCGCGATGAAGAGTGGCCCCCACTTGCCGCAACTAGAGAAAGCCCTCGTACAGAAACAAAGACCCAATATAGCCAAAAATAAGATAAATAAAAATAAATTAAAAACTAATTTCTTTAAAAAAAAAAAAAAAACTAAAAATAGAATTACCATATGACCCAGTATTTCCACTACTGGGCTGTACCCTGAGAAAGTCATAATTCAAAAAGACACATGCACAACAATGTTCATTGTAGCACTATTTACAATAGCCAGGTCATGAAAGCAACCTAAATGCGCATTGACAGATAAATGGATAAAGATGTGATACATATATACAACGGAATATTACTCAGCCATAAAAAGGAATAAGACTGGGTCATTTGTAGAGACATGGATGGACCTAGAGAATGTCATACAGAGTGAAGTAAGTCAGAAAGAGAAAAACAAATATTGTATACTACCGCATATATGTGGAATCTAGAAAAATGGTACAGATGAACTGGTTTGCAAGGCAGAAATAGAGACACAGATGTAGAGAACAAATGTATGGACACCACAGGGGGGAAGTGATGGGGGTGTGGTGGTGGTGGTGGGATGAATTGGGAGGTTGGGATTGACATACATACACTAATATGTATAAAATAGATAACTAATAAGAACCTGCTGTATAAAAAAATAAATAAAATACACTTCAAAAAATAAATTAATTAAATAAATAGACAATCAACAAGGACCTACTGTAGAACATAGAACTCTGCTCAATATCCTGTAATAACCTAAATGGGAAAAGAATTTGGCCCTTTACTTTTGTATTTCTTATTACTTTGTGGATGGTTACTGTCAAAGCAGAGGGCAAATTATCCCAGTCACAGTAATGGAGACACTGTGCTGCCTTTTCATCTAGAGAGCACCAATCCACCTTCCTAGGGTCTTTCCAATCTGTATCATCTCCCTCAAGACCTTGGACTTCTCCTCTCTGTGTGACCTCCTGGTGAGAAGCTGCCACGAGCAAGGCCCAGCACGTAACTTATGGTTTGGAACATCTGTTCAGCAGCACAGTTATCTCTTTGGAGTCCTGGGATGGACAAGGATTTAAATCCCCTTGCCTTTGTTCACTTAAAATTACAATCTACCTAGCTCAGGCCAAGGGATGGGGTCTGAATATTCCTCTGAGGGGAAACTGCAATAATGACATCACAGCTGCATAACTAAGTACCACAGAGGCATGCTAGCTGCTTGCAAAGGCTATTCTTCCAACTGTACTTTGGAGACTGGCCGCAGCCTCATGTTTGTGCCTTATTGGCTTGTTTACCAACTACACAAATCCCCAGAGGTGAGGAAATCCTCTAGTCTCAGAGTACCCCAAATCACTGGCCCAGCTATGGGGAATTCCTGCCACTTTAGCCAGTTATGGGGTTATCAGTGGCCCATCCTTAGTCTAGAGACATGCAATTCTCCCCTTTTTCTACTTATGTCCCCAGATATTACAAAGTTCAGCACCTGCCTAGTGGGGAACCCAGGCAGGTGGCTGACCACTTTCCCTGGGCAGCTCGGTGTTTCTGACCCCCAAAGTCAGTTCTAATAGTATGGGTTCGCTCAAATACTGGTGGTACTGCCAGGCTAATGAAGCACATGAGGAGACCATGAAAAATATAGAGCCTAATACAGCACCAAGCAACGCCATGCCAAACTAACACATAGGCATTCCAAATTTTGGCGTCTCAACCACTCAAGGATGTCCAGGATGGATTTGCCAATAGATTGTTTTACGGACTGGTTAGGCACCATAGAATTCCTTGATCATCACCAAAAATCACCTGGTCCTCATAGCCACTTGTGGTGATTTCATGTACTTGGAGCTGATTAAGGAAAAATATATGACCACAAGGTGACTAACAAACAATAAGCTTTATTTGGGTGGCGTTTTGATAGATTTGCATGTGGGATGGTGGAGGGAGTACCTCATAGCATGAGAGCTTCCAGAGACAATGGTACAGGCTTACCCTCTAGGAGGGGAAAAGGACTAGGGAACTCCTGAGAGAGGGAGAAATTTGTGAGGGAGCCTTTGTGTCTGGATAATGTCACTGAGCAGTTCAATGAGGAGTCTCTGGGGAAAAGAATTCCAAAAGGCACCAGTGGTTTTGGGTCTTTTCTAATCCCAGTGTTGGTCTTATCTATGGCTAACAGATTTTGGGTGCAATGTTGCAGAAGATGCAAAGCAGGCATGCTCTAAGTCACTAAAAATATGCTGATTTGGACTATATTTTTGAGCAAATGCATATGTAAAAATTTTAGTTTGGCCCCAGCAGGCTTTTGAGCTAAAGGTGCCAGCCTGCTGTAAAGAAATAAATAACATAGAACCAATATACAGAGGGCATCTTTGGATAGTTTGTATAATGCTCTTGTCAGAAGAACACCCATGGACTTCTGTAAGAGAATAGCAAACCTCCTGACTTGGCACAAATAAAGACTGATTGCTTCTAGGGAATTGAAGAGAAGCACAGTCTGTCTACCTCTTGGGGAGAAATCGGAGACCTTTCCAACTGTAGGACACATTGGTCTCCTTGGAGAGGGATGCTTAGAAAAAGCACTGAGGCTTGAAAAAAGATGAGATAAATTATCTCTCTCTGGAGGAAGGGCAAGAAATCATCAGCAGACTAAGTAGAGGTCCGCTACCACTGGGGGAGTAAAAAAATCTCTCCCTCTCAAAATCAACTGTGAAGACAGGGATTTCCTTCCAAGGAGAGGACAGGCAAGAACACTGAGAAATCTTAAACTTGAGATTCAAGCACAGCAAGACTGAGGTTGTTAAGACTGAGATTGGACGAAGACCCACCTGCCCCAGCCATGAACCTGGCCCTGAGTAACAAACAAGATATGTCAGCTGCCGGGAGAAGGGAAGGAACGTGGGAAGAGCCCCATATGTGGTTCAGGCATGAAGGGTTGGTTGAAAACTGAGGGCAGAGAAGAAATACTGACAAAAACCCTCTGATATTTCAGTCCCCACCCTAACCACAAGACAACAGAAGACCACTATTAGAGAACTTAGAATTCAGTGGAGCATTAGAGGTAATGATAGCAGCAACAAAACCCAAAGATAGTTCAACCCCTGGCTAAAATAAGTGAAACCTCCACACAAACAGCAAGGCAGATAAAGATGCATGTCCATTTCCAGCCATGGATATAATTTACCTCAATATCCACTATATCATGTTCAGGATTCAACACAAAGTTATAAGACATGAACAGAGCATGGAGAAAACAACCCTCTGTCAAGAACTAAAGCAATGACTATAACTAGACTCAGAGATGAATCAGATCTGGGATTATCAATCAGAGAATTTAAAAATTACTATGGGGCTTCCCTGGTGGCACAGTGGTTGAGAATCTGCCTGCTAATGCAGGGGACACGGGTTCGAGCCTTGGTCTGGGAAGATCCCACATGCCGCGGAGCAACTAGGCCCGTGAGCCACAACTACTGAGCCTGCGCGTCTGGAGCCTGTGCTCCGCAACAAGAGAGGCCGCGACAGTGAGAGGCCCGCGCACCGCGATGAAGAGTGGCCCCTGCTTGCCACAACTAGAGAAAGCCCTCGCACAGAAACAAAGACCCAACACAGCCATAAATAAATAAATAAATAAAATTTTAAAAAAAATTACTATGATTAATATGCCAGAGGCTTAGTGGAAAAGATGGAAAACATGGATAAACATATGCGAAATTTAAACTGATAACTGATAAAGAGTTAAATGGAAATGTTATAAATAAATACACACACAATAGCAGAGATAAAGAATTCTTTAGGTGAGCTCATCAGTAGATTTACTGCAGGTGATAAAAGAATCAGTGACCTAGAAAATAAGCCGATACACATTATTTTTTAAATATTCAAATTGAAACACAAAGGGAAAAGGAGTGAAAACAAAACAGAACATTCAAGAGCTGTTGGATAGTATTTAACAATCTAATTACAGGTAATTGAAACCCTAAGAGGAAAAGGTCGAATGGATAGAAGAAATATTTAAAGAGAAAATGACCAAGAATTTTCCCCAAATAATGAGATACATCAAACCCTAAATCCAAGAAGCTCAAAGAAACCCAAGCAGGATAAATATCAAACAGACAGACAAATAGTAAAATGCTAACACTCAAAGATAAATACAAGATCCACAAAGCAGCCAGAGGCGGAAAAAAACCAAATTATATTCAAAGCAACAAAGATAAGAACAATAGCAGAAATTAGGCAATTCAAAAGACAATGGAGTGACATTTTTACAGTACTGAAAAAATGGCAATCTAGAATTCTATAAAATATCAATACCCTTCAAAAATGAAGATAAAATATAAAACCTCTTCAGAACATCTGAGATATACAAGATGTTAAAGGAAAATTTTCAGGCTGAAGGAGTATGATACCAGACAGAAATGTGGAAGAGGGTTGGAAACAACAGAAATGAAGTAAATATAAAACACATTTTTCTTATTTTTAATCACTAAAATTGGTAATTGTCCTAAGTTTCATTTTGATTATGCCAATTTTGAATTCTGCTAGATATCCAAATGGAGGAATCAAAAAGTTAGTTGGAGAAAAACAAAAGTCTGGATTTCACTGGATAAACCAAGACTGGAAACATTTGAATATTGTGAGATAATAGAAAATATTGATATTGGTCTCTGTCCCTGATTCCCAGCACAGGGCCCCCCAAACTCTTATAATTTCCTAAGTGTAATGTCCTTGAAGCACTAGGAGCCTCTTATGTTCTAATATTTGTTCCTTACCCCAGTTCCTGACACAGTTCTTAAATCCCTTGGAATTTGCTGATAGCAGTGTCTTTTGTACTAATGAGGTGAATCTCGGTGGGCTCCTGAATGGGGACCAATCACCAGAGAGACCAAGCCATGATTAGAAGCTTGGAATTGGCAGCCTCATCCTTGACTCTCCAGAGAGGGATGAGGGCTGAAAATAGAATTAATATGGGGTTTGGAGAGCTTCTGAGTTGGTGAGCAGGTGGAGGTGGGGAGAGTGGAGAAGGCATGGGATTTCCATGTCCATTCTTACATACTTTTCCCTATGCATCTCTTCCTTCTGGATCTTCATCTGTATCCTTTATTGTATCCTTTTACAATAAACTGATAAACAGTAATTAAGTAAACTTTTTTCCTGAGTTCTGTCAGTTGCTCTAACAAATTAATCAAAACTGAAGAGGGAGGGCCATCGGAACCTCCAATTCATAGCCAATTGGTCAGCACAGGTAAAAAACTGGATATGCAACTGGCATTTGAATTGGAGGAGAGGAAGCAGTCTTGTAAACTGAGCCCTTAATGGCATTTGATGTTGGGAAGGGGGCCCTGTAACGTGTAGGTCCTGACACTATCTCTAGGTAGATAGTTTCAGAATTGAGTTAAATTGTAGGACACACAGCTGGTGTTGCAGAATTACTTGGTGTGGAAAAAACCCCATACATCTGGTGTCAGAAATGTGAGTGTGGCAGTAGTATGAGAATAAAGGAGAAACAGGAAGAGAACTGGGTTTTTCCTACACAAATATCATTAGCATATAGATGACATTTAAAGCCACAAGACTGACTAAGATCATCTACAGAGAGAGAGTGTAATTTGAGAAAATAAGAGTCCAAGCACTAAGTCTTAGAAAAATTTAACATTTGGAGCTGGGGAAGAGGAAAATGACCGAGAAAAGGCAATTGAAAGAGGAAAACTGTGAAGGAGAAAGAAAATCTGGCAGTGATTCGTTTCAGAAGCTAAGTGACGAAAGAATTTCAAGATAGTGGGATGGGTTTGCTGTCTCAAAGTTTGCTGAAGATAGTGAATAAGGACAGAGAATTGACCATTAAATTTGACAGATAGCATGGAAGTGACAAATTCAGTTGGATTTGAATAATGTGGTAGAAATGTGAGATTGGAGTGTGGCCAGAGAAATGAAAATAGAGAAATTGAGATCATAAGTATGATATACTTTAATTCTTGTTTCTAAATTGAACAAAACAAAAACAAGTGCAGAGAAGCATGTATGTATATAATTTAATATATCATAAATAAGTGCTACCTACTTGAATCCAACACTACATGATAAGTAACTGGCGTGGCCAATTGTAGAAATTGAAAGAAAAAATTTAAAGAAAAATTAGTTACTTTAATTCATTATAATAAGTCAAAGAAGACAAAGAATATAATTGTGTTTATAAAACCCTAAAAAAAAGAGCATAGAATATTATTTAAGATCACGAATTTGAAACTCAGGAACCACTTTCAAATATAATACTTGAAAAGTTTTTTTTAACATTCCAAAATATGATTTCCTAATCTGTATAACTGAGATTATAATACCTGATTTATAGAGTTGTGGGGATTCAATGCAATCGGACATGTGATATACTTAATACTGTGCTCATAGGAAGTATTGACTAATAATTTTTCAATTATAATTTGATGAGTGAACTCCTATTCCTGATTTTTAGAAAATACTTTTTTCTTTAACAAAACAAAGACATTTTTAGGTTTATTGAGGTATAATTGACAAATAAAATTGTGTACATTTAAAGTGTACAAATAGATGATTTGTCATACTATGTGAAATGACTACCACAATCAGGTTAATTAACACATCCATTGCTTTGCCTCATGACCTTTCTCTGTGTGTGTATGGCGAGAACACTTACGGTCTACTCTCAGAAAATTTCAAGTACATTCTGTATGCATTTAGAGAAATATTTTAAGAACAGTTGTTAAAAAAAGGATATTTCTAAAAATGCTACTTGCTTGCTACATTTGAGAAAGGTGTTATATCAGTGAATGAATGTAACTGTTAATACACATAGAGAAGTGTTAAAGAATACTTATAAAAAATATGTTTTTAAGAATATAGTATTACCCATAGTCACTAGACAGCACATTAGATCCCCAGAGCTTATTCATCTTATAACTGAAGGCTTGGACTCTTTGACTGACCAGGATCTCCCCATCTCCTCCATCCCCCAGCCCTTGGTATCCACCATTCTACTCTCTGTTTATATGAGTTCAACTTTAATTTTTCATTTTTAGATTTTACATATAAGTGAGATCATACAGTATTTGTCTTGCTCTCTCTGACTAATTTCTCTTGTCTTCTTGCCTAACATGTGATCTATCCTAGAGAATGTTATGCGTGCACTCAAGAAGAACGTGTATTCTGCTGCTGTTGGATGGAATGTTCTGCATATGTGTTAGGTTTATATGGTATTAAGTGTAGTTCAAGCCCAATGGTTTCTTATCAATTTTCTGTTTGGAAGATCTATCCTCGTTGAAAGTGAGGTATTGAAACCCCCCATTATTACTGTATTGCTGTCTATTTCTTTGTTTCAGATTTGTTAATATTTACTCAACATATTTAGGTGCCCCAATGTTAGGTACATATAATTTACAATTTTTATATCCTCTTGATGAATTGGTTCCTTTATCGTTAAATAAGGATCTTCTTTGTCTCTTGTTACAGCTTTTGAGTTAAAGTCTATTTTGTCTAATATAAGTATAGCTACCCCTGCTCTCTTTTGGTTTCCATTTGCATGAAATACCTTTTTCTAGCCCATCGTTTTGCACCTATATGTGTCCTTAAAGCTGTTAAACTTGTTTTGTTCATGTATTGTTTTCCAGAGGCTCACTGGGCGTCCTTAAAATAACCATTTTGAATTCTTTATTGGGCAAATCAGAGATCTCTTTTCCTTTGGGGTCAGCTACTGGAAAATTTTAGTTTTCCTTTGGTGGTGTCATGTTTCCTTGACCTTTCATGTTCCTTGAAGTCTTGCATTGCTATCTTCAAATCTGAAGAAGCAATCACCACCTCCAGATTCCTCTAACTGACTGCTGAGAGAATCTTCAGTCAAAGCACCCCCAGTGACTCACGGGCAGACTTCCTGATGGACCCTACAGTAGTTAGCAAAACCCGAGTCCCTTTGGTCCTTTCTGAAAACCCTGCGTGATGTTCCCCCAGCTTCTCCCTGCCCTCTAGTTATGCAGAACTCCTCTATTCTGGATGGGGCAAGACCAAACTGAGCCCTTTGGCAGTGGCGTGCACTTCTGGGAACACCAGCTTTTCACTCACATACCCTCACTTTTCCCTGTGGGAGAAATTCTGGCTGAGAACATCTCTCTTGGAACTTCCTGTTCTGCCACGAGTGAGGGGTGATGTAGGTAAAGTGAAATTTTTTTTTACCCTCGTCGATGCATCAATTTTATATTTTTTCACTCAAGTGATATGCAGGAACTTCTCTGCTGGATTCCTGGACTTCCACAAAGTCACTCTTGCCTGTGGGTGATTGTCAAAACTGGTGTTCTTTGGAGACTAGATAGTAGAAAACATCTATTCGACCATTTCTTTGAGAAATGTTTGAAAGTAAAGAGAACAGCAAAACTTAAGGTGAAATAATTTTTACTACAGTTATTTACACTATCCTGTAAGTGCCTGATAAGTGAGTGAAACTGGAAAAAAAAGTAATTTCTACTGGGAAATAAAAGAATAGCATCTCATATCTGTAGATGACATGATTATCTATCTAGAAATCTAAAGAGAATGATGCACTACTTAAACAAAAATAATTTACTAAGATATCCAGATGAAAATAAATGTCTGACAACTAGTAGTATTGCTGTTTATCAGCAATTCTCTGAAAGAATATATGAGTAAAATCTTGCATTGGCAATTCAAATTTTAAAATATTAAATATGCAAGAGTACATAACCATTTTATACTTATAAATTGTCTAAATATGCACAAAGTGTGTATATATATATATATATATGTATATCTAGATAGATAGATAGATAGATACATATATACATACATACATACATACATAGATACATAGGTAGAGTATACAGTATGACTACTTTTAGGGACATAGAATAAAATATTAATTACACATACATAACGTTCCCAGATGGGAAAATGCTATAAACATAGCAATACTCACCAAATGTATACATAAATTTTCAAAAAATAGGAAAAAATCCCTCTGGAATAGTTTTAATTATTTTTCTCTTAAGAAATCCTATACTTTTTTGGGAAAAATAAAGAGGAGAGTTCAGCCAGACAATGTTAAAGAACAAGAGTCAGAAAGGATTTAATATCCTCTCAGAGAGTAAAACATACTATAAACCCATGATAATAAAAACAGTATTAGTCAAACAAAATTAGTCATAACATGTATACAAATTAAAAGGCAAACAACTGACAGGAAATAATTGTAGTATTTAAGGTATAAGAGTTAATATCAATGCATTTAAAAAAAATCTTATTAATAAATAAGAAACAAGCATCTCAATACAAATTTTGGAAAATGTTTAAGCAAGTAATTCAGAAATATATATATACATATATCAGCTACAAATATATGAATTAAAAAGTTTAGTCTTGCTAGAAAGCTAAATAGATGCAAATTAAAATATAAAACTAATTATAAGATAAGATTTTTAAATAAAATAACAACCTGTAGGAGTGGGAATTTTTAATGTAATGGTAAAATTGTAAATAGTCACAATATTTACAAGAACAATTTGGCTGTACACAACCATAAAAAGCATTTATTGATTGCTTACTATGTACCAAACACTCTTGCTAGTATATATATTCGCTCACATAATCTCATACCAATTCTGAGGTAGATACTACTACAGATGATATACAAATGAGAAAAATGACACAGAGAATTTGTGACATGGTTAGTGAGGGGCAAAACCAGCATTCTAACTGAAGCAGCCTGACCTCATAGTCCCACTTCAAAATTAGTAGTCTGTTGCCCTGATGGGAGACTTTAAAGTAGACATACCCATGACATACTAACTTGTGTTAGAAACAGATCTTAAGGAAATAATCATGAATGTCCACAAGGATTTAATTACCATGGTATCCCAGCAACATTTTTTTTTACAATAGCAGAAGATTGAAAATGTTCAAGAAAAAAAGATTTTCTTAATAAAGAAATACAAATCATAGAGATATAAAAATAATTTTATAGAATATGAAATGATAAAAAATGTACTATATATTATTTAGTGAAAACAGCAAGTTAAAAAACAATGTATATTTTAATGTTAAAAAGAATCTGGAATCATAAATACCAAAATAATGACAGCTATTGCCTTTGATTAATCATGATGTATTTACTTTTTATCTGTATGTACAACATGTCCATAATATCATGAAAAACCAAATAAACCATTTATGATAGAAGAATGTATGTGTAAGTATACTTAATCTCCTTTATGTGATAGTTACTGTTTCTAAGAAAAAATTGAAACGAGTTCAAAATGACATACTTATATATGACTCTGAAAATTTAAAATATCTGAATACTAAAATCACTGTTAAGAAAATTAAAGTGAATGATAAAAAGTGAAAAAAAAATCATTCTCATCACACATCATCCAAATGTTTAATATCCTTAATATATTAAAAGTTTTTATGAATCACTAAGAAAAGGAAAAAAACTAAAGTAGAGCATATGATCTGGCAAGAGATTAATTAAAAACAAGAGACACAGAAATGACCAAACAACATTTAAGAATTGTCAGACTCAGTAGTAATCGATGTAATTCATGCCAGTTAGATTTGGGGTATTTGTTACTTGTGGCTGAAAGAACTCTAATTGATAAATCTATACTGGTGTGACTATATGTGGTGTGACTACGTGTGTTTATGAGGTGGCAGGAAGAGAGTGGGATAACAAGAGTTTCCATCACCCTTTTCTCCAAAATATATTCTCCATATCTACACTTCTCTCCATTTCCAAGGTTAGCATCTAGTCCAAGTCACCTTACTCCTTAACTAATGCAACAGTTTCTTATCTGGTCCCTATGATTCTGCCATTATTCTTTCATCCCCCAATTCTCCTATCCCCCAAAAAGCCAGAGTGATTTTTAAGCGACAAAATCAGAATATGTCACTCTCCTTCTCAGAACTATCATATTGTACATCAAATAAAATTCAAGCTACCGTATTGCCCTGATTTGTTTCCTTTGTAGCACTTACCCATAATTGAAAAAAATACTTTAGGGGGAGGTGAATTATTTGTTTATTATTTGTATTTAATGTAAGTTGTGTGTAATTTAGGACATTTTTTGTGTTATTCATAGCTATGGGCCCATCACTTAGAAAAGTGCCTGAAACAGTAGAGATTCTATAAAGATTCATGGACTGTATAACTAAATTAGGGAATGGATAGTGCATGGGGGAAAAAGTGTTGTTAAATCATTAAGATGAAATTTAAAAGGAGAAAGCAGAACACATCCCCATTTTATTTTACTTCACTGGAAATTGATATATGATCTATTTAAAGATCATTCCAATGTACCATGATTCTGAAAAGTAGAATCAAGCATAGGTTTTGATTTAATTTTAAGAATCAGAGATCTAAGGTGATTTCATTTAATTTAATTCATAACTTTTCCTGTTCATTAATTAAATGCTAGTGAAAGGTCAACGTCAGGCCAATATACATTATGTGAGTCACACAGGAATTCTTAACAAAGTATTAGAGGATTTAACATTGATAATTCAAGGAATAGCTCCTCTATGAATTATAGTTAGAATTTTTTAATAAAGAATTAAGCATACATTTTAGATTGACTGCTTCAGAAGCTGTTTCTTCTCTAATTTGTAAGGTATAAAATTTTGGTTTAAAAAATGAAATACTATGAAAGATGTATTTGTGCAAGCAAGTTCATAGCAACATTATTCACAATAGTGAAAAGGTGGAAGCAACTCAAGTGTCAATCGACAGATAAATAGGTGACCAATTGTGGTATATACATATAATAGCATATTATTCAGGCCTAAAAAGGAAGGAACTTCTGACTCATGCTACAACATGGGTGAACCTTGGGGTCACGATGCTAAGTGAAACGAGACAGACATAAAAAGACAATACTTTTGATTCCACTTGTATGAGGTACTTAGAATAGTCAAATTCATAGACAGAAAGTAGAATGATGGTTGCCAGGGGCTGGAGGGAGAGGGCAATGGGGAGTTATTGTTTGATGGGTATACAGTTTCAGTTTTGTGAAAAGTATTCTGGAGATTGGTTGCACAACAATGTGAATGCACTTAATGCTATTGATGTACTTAATGTACTTAATGCTACTGATGTACTTAATGCTACTGAATGTACTTAATACTAACGATACACTTAAAAATGGTTAAGACAGTAAATGTTATGTTATGGGTATTTTAACACCATTAAAAATTTTAAAAAATGAGTGGACTATAATTTAACTAAGTAAGATTCTTTCTAAATAGATGATAAAATAAATTGTTGAGGATCAAGGCTCACTCTTTAGAGAGTTGAACAATTCTCAAGATATGAACCTTTTGAAGATGTTTTATACCTTGGAACTACAATGATGGATTGCTCCTAGGTTCCAAGCAGAAAGTAACCAGGAAACTTCAAAATTCAGAGGTGAATGTCAATTCACAAAGCTTAAGAATAAAAGCCTTCCAGGAGCACCTGTTGTCTGAACTTCCACAAAGTCACTCACCAATTTTACGTCTTATATATATCAAAGACTACCCTGAAGACATGTTCTTGTCACCAAACTTAGATCCTCCAAATGAATTTATTATATGTGAGTTTTATTTGAATCAATAGGAAGTTTATAATAGAATTAAACTGTTAAAATATGCCAAGTAGCTTCTTTTGGCTTTTGGATACACATATTCATTGGATTTTGCTATTGTCTTTGGTTTTGTATTTTTGTGTCATGACAGTCTTTGTCAAACCAGGGAGTGGTAGGGCAAATTAAACATTTCGGTATTTTACATTTAATTAATCAATTAAACTGTGGATGGAGCCAGTTTTAAAATATCAGCAAGGTAGTAGTAGGAATTAACATCATACTGCTAGAGTGATTTATGTACCCAAATAAAATTACAACTCACTACTAACTCAAATTTATAAAAATGGCATTACTTACTATGGGCTCTTTCTCAAAATATTTTTAAACGTATTTTAATTCACATCAAATGTGGATTTGATCATTTGAGTTGTCAATAAAGTCTGGAACATTTTCCAATTATGGCTAAATTTGGGAAAGGAAAAACCCACATCACAGGTCCACCTCATGGCGACCACCCTTTCAGATTGTTCACTGGTGTGTCTGTTTAGTCAATGAGTTGTCTGGACATATATATTAACCCAGGGCTTTACCTTAATACAAAAGCTATTTGTCCTTTCCTTTTGTAAAGACTTTTTCATTCCTTCTAGCAAAATACTGAGGTTACATTAAAAATAAATCCTGTCCACCAGTTTTAGATTAAGACCATCACAAGCAACATTGTAGAGAATTACTGTAAATGTGTGTATAATTATTGCTCCAAGTTGTACCAGTAAATTACCATGGACATAATTTGAAGTATTATAGTTAAATGAAAAAAAAAAAAAAGTTGCTTTTGGATGCAAAATCAACAGTATCTACTTCCAAAAAAAGGACACAGAAAATTAAGGGAATCATCTGGGTGATTTATGACTAAATTTCCAAATTTTCAAGGCTTGAATAGTCAGATTACTCTATCTCCCTTCCCCCGTTCCCAAAGTATGTATGGATCCAGCCAGAAGAGTTTTTAAAGTTCATGTATTTCCTGAGTCGTGACATTTCACAAGTGAGAATACACAATGAGAATGGCTTCCAGTCCCAGTGGCATAGGATGTTTAACAGGGATTAATCACATCCATAAAAGTCTCGCTTTTGCTTATGAGTGACGTCTGTTGCCATGTGATGTTTCTTTCAGGTGGTGACTTCACAGATGAAAAATGACTAATGCACAATACCCAAAATAACTTATATCTCCTCCATCCCCACTTCCCACACACTTCTTCCCGCACACACTTGTTTTAAGAGAATGGAAATAAAGGCAAAACAATCTAGGCTGCCAAATTCCATTGTGTACAGAGTAGTCATTTTCGTCCTAGGGTAATATCCCAACCTCTTTTCCCTTGTGTCTCACTCATGTCCCTGTCTTTTTAATTACAGAAAGCATTCTTCTCGGACTCCTGCCCCAAAAAACTCAGAGGCACTTTTAAGCAGTCTTTTTATTATCAACATTTCCTAGCTAGAGGTTGTTGAATAGAGATGATTGAAAGACAATACTACACAAAAGGATACTTCCATGTACTTGAGTCTTCTCTGAGCAAGAAGATTAAAGAACTCGTATAATGTAGAGCTGAGGAGGACCTAGGAGACTGTCTAAATAACCCTCCTTGTGTTATTAGAAACCAGGACAGAGGCACAGACAAGCCAGTAACTTCTCACACCACGTGCTAGTTCTAGCTAACTCTTAATAGATTGACTTTTCCACTCTGCCAATCTACCCAGTTGTTAACACAGCACAGAATAAGGATTAGAGAAGGTTCCCAAAGTCACATGGTTGTTTAGACCTCCAGGTAAATATTTTAAACAGTAAGAACCAAATAGTGACTAAACTTGAGATTTTCTAAGGGAATCAACTAAGCAAAGAGAGTGAAAAACTTGACAAACTTGAATTTTATTTCCTCTCATCTAATCCTTATTTCTTTTCCAGGAGATATTAATAAGAATAGAGAATTAGAAGAGTTTGAAGGAGGAAGGAATAAGCAAAGATCTTGATGACTCAAAAAACAGGTAGTTCATAGATTATAAATTCCAGTATTGTCTATTAAAGTTAGTAAACCTTGGGTCTCTTGGCCACTCTACAGCACCAAACAAATTTTTTGGTGAATTGAATTAAGCAAATATGGAGAATAAAATAAAATCAGACTAAGATATCTAGTGTATTTATTTCAAGAGGCCCTTTGTCAGGTGGAGAAAGATTCATTTCTGTGAGTCTTATAATGTATATTTTCCTCCTTGCTTTATTGGTTAGGAAGCTCAGAGTTAAATTTTTAACCTCTCTGTAGCAATGATAGCGTTCCTATGGCATATGTTTTGTATACTAATCCTAATTCTACCACCAATTTATTTTTATCTTATTTGTAAGTTACTTCACATCCTTTTTGGAATGAGCTATAGTATAAATCAATCATATAATCCATAAATTACACATTTTTTCTCATTTCTCAAATAAAAGATAAAGTGTTTATAGGCATAAGCTGGAAAGAAACATCCAGGGTAAAATGTATTCTATATAGTAGTAAAAATGCCATTTATGAAGCTTAACCAAGAAACAACACTCTCCTTTATTTCCTATATGTAAATAACCCTATTAGAACTTGATGTAAGTTGCATGATAATATGCAGAAATAAACAGGACCATCCTCAAGGAAGCAGAACTTGGGAAATCAATTATGCTCCCTTCTCCAAGCACAAGATTGATTTCCAGGTGATAGTTACTTAAAATGAACACCAAGCACAGCCTTTGGGCCAGGGGAATATGTTGGAAAATGTCATAGAACTTTTAGTCTGAGGTGGGGCTGGGGCAGATCTCTATGTGTGTGTGTGTGTGTGTGTGTGTGTGTGTGTGTGTGTGTTGTGTATGGTCAAGTCACCTTCTCATGGGTATAACCAAATCCTTCTAGTCTAGAAATCGGACTCCATCAATGCAAAGAACAAAATCCTTTGGATTGAAGATGTCATATATACTTGAGACCACTCTGGTTGACAGTATTCAAATAAAGGTCCGTTAGTTTGTTGTTTTTTTAAATGGTAGTAAAATATACATAACATAAAATTGACCATCTTTACCATTTTTAAGTGTACATTTCAATGGTGTTAAGTACATTCACATTGTTGTGCAACCATCACTACCATCCACTTCCAGAACACTTGACATCTTGCAAAACTGAAACTTTATACCCATTAAAGTACAACTTCCCATCCCCCTCCATTGGATGGTCCCCATCCAATAAGAACCACTATTCTACTTTCTATCTTTAGTCTATCTTTGACTACTTGAGATACCTCATGTAAAGGCTATTGTGAATAATGCTATTATGAACATAAGTATATAAAAATTTCTTAGAGGCCTTGCTTTCAATTATTTGGGGAATATCCAGAAATGGAATGGCTGAATCATATGGTAATTTTATTTTAAATTTTTTGAGGAGCTGCCATACCATTTTTCATAGCAGCTGCACCATTTTGTATTCCTGCAAACAGTGCACAAGTATTCCAATTTCTCTACATCCTCATCAACCCTGGTTATTTTCTGTTTTTGTGAAGTAGCCATCTTAACGTGTGTGAAATGGTATCTCATGGTTGTTCCATTAGTTTTTGAAACAGGATTTTCAGAAAATTGCTCTTCATTTCAGCCATTACACTTAAGAGGACAAAAGAGTATTCAATAAAAGATGAGTAGATTTACAAGTTATTCATAAGAGACAACAATCCTCACCAACCTTAACTCTGTTAATAATATGAAAACAAGACCTATTCTTTCCTAAGCCTCAAACGCCTTGCTTAAGGTCTCAAGCCACTAAGACTGAAAACTATGTAATGGTGTAAATCACCAGGCGTGACTGGTAGTGATTAGTCATGACTGCTGAATTTCTTCTGGAACAAAAATAGGTGGCAGTAAATAAGATCGTTAATGGGCCCATCTATTTAAAGACAAGGAAGAAGTTCCAATACATCCTTTTTGCTCTTTTTGCCCCCTAAGCATTTTGCATTTGATAAAACCCAAAACACATTTAGCCCTGAGCAATAACCGCCCCCCTCTTTTTTTAAACACATGTGTGTCTCAAGAGAATGAATCCATATGTTTCTGATTCATTTACAATTAATTCATCAAAATGTTGTTTTGATGTCCAAGAAGCTTTATTGAGGCTCTCTCATGAGTCTTTTTTCTTAGAAACAGGAAATCATCCCTTGCCAAGAGCCAAACTCAAAACACACCAAAGGATTTTGAGCTGAGTTTGAAACATTGAGACTTCAACATCTAAGCGACTGCCAAACTTGGACAAAAAGTCCATCTCTTCATCTAGACGTGCAAGCCAAACCCAGATTTAATATCAGATTAATCTCTGGCTCTTGAGATGCCCAGCATGACTTGAGCCTTTTTGTACAAGCACTATAAGATTCCAGGTGAGCCGCAAAGCAGTATGAACATGAAAAGGAAGACCAACAGAATTTTTTAAAGTGTACGCTAGCAAGACACAGTGACTTTATAAAAATGCTTACAGACAGCACATCCATTGATAAACCTCTGAACAATCTCCTTTCTTTCCTTTTTGTAAGCTATCTCAAACAGAATGGCTCAATACCAGGGGATATTAAATAGCATAGAGTCCAGGCCGTTCTTTAATTCACATGCTCCCTCCATGTACCAAACTTTCCTCTTCAGAGGTCAAGGCCACTTCCTCTTCAAGGCTCCAGGCATTAACATTTCAATCATCTCTAGGATTCTGTTCCTCTTCTACCTAAACTCATATAGGTTTAAATCTCACATCAATCTTCTCCTAATTCTTCAATCTAGCCAAAGAGATCAGCTTTTTCCAAATCTCATCTTATGCTTTCAGATCAAGTCTTTGCTCCCATCATCCCAAGTTTTTCTGCCTCTCTGAATCTCACCATACTTCCTGCTTGAATCTTGCCTCCTCATTAAGGCCATACTTGTCAACCTCAGGCTGATGTCATCTTGTCTCCTTCAGAATGCCTATAACACTTATTTTTAGGATATATGGTTATTACCATGTACACCTCTGTAACACCCCTTTTACTGTCATCAAATATACAATAAAAAGATGAAATTTTCAAATATTGTGTTGCTTCCACATCTAGCAGCTCCCTAGCTGCACTAGGGAGCAACATGAGATAAAACTGATTGCACTTAGAGAATCCTATATGTGATAAGAAATATAGAAAGATATTTTAATGTATGTGTGACTCTAGTTTTGTAATTATGAAAGCGATAAGATGATGATGATATAACAATTTCTAGGGGAACAAAATTTAAGAAGGGATCAACTCGAGGTCTAATTCTGCTGGAATCAGATATATCAGGTTTATTCCTGAGTTGCCTTAAAGTCAATTGTAATTATCAGAGAGAAAAGAAAACAAAAAGTAAAATACTCTTTTCACTTTAATTCAGATCAATGAAGAATGACTGGTTAATGATATGAGTGTGTTATCAGGGTTCTCCAGAGAAACACAGAACCAATAGAGATTTATTAGAGGAATTAACTCATGTGATTATGGAGGCTGAGAAGTCCCACAATCTGTCATCTGCAAGCTGGAGAACCAGGAAAACCAGTGAGGTAATTGTAATCACAAGTCCATCCCTTGTCAACTTGGCATTCATATGCATCTCCTTAAACCAAACTTAATCTCCAAATAAATATATTAACAAGCTCCTAATCCAACTTAACATGATACAACTATCCTGCATACAACCAAAAATTCACTAATTCCTTCCCCAGAAGAGGAGGCAAAGTCCTTAAATAACATTTATTCTTCCGATATCCTGTAACTTAAATACTAGATGTGAAATTAGCAATCCCTAAACACTGATGTAAAGTGTTTAACATCTGATACTATGTGATAAGGGAATAAGAGAGGAAAGAAAACAAAGCAATTTGCTTAATATATGTATATATACATACAACATATTCATAACAAAATAAAGAGGAAATACTCATGACAATTACACTACTCATTTGTGTAGGTGGTCATATGGTTATGACCGGCATTTATAACTACCATTTTTTACTACCATTCTGTATTCCCTTTGTCTTCAGAAGCACCTTAGCTGTTCACGGTTCTTTAGCTGCTGGAGTGAACAAAACCTTCACTCTTGAAGGGTCTGGGACACTACTCTTTCTGCCTGGATTGAGTTGTAGTTTTCCACTGGCCTTAATCATGGGCACGGTAACACTAAGAAACACTCTAAAGGATCTCCTATGACCCATACATAATCCCAGCCAGCACCATAACTCCCTGCTTTGTTTGTTGATTCGGAGGAATGAAAAACCCAAAGTGGCCTGGTGGCTGACTTGACTTCCAGTTCAAGGAAATCATTGTTGTATGTCCTGGTGAAAGCAACCCTCCCTCGGGAAATAAGACCTGTGGGCCAGTAGAGCATAAAGTCATGGAAACAGGAAGTAAACTTTTTGCTAGTGGGTAACTAGAGGTACTACTGAGTGATGCCACTCTTATTTCTACCCCTTGATCCTCGGACCCATGAATCCTTGTCATGGGAGAAACATATTGGATACCGACTCAGAATATATACAGCCTTCTGGAGGTCCCAGCCCTGTAAATTACTGTCACCTAGCTGCCAATGTAACTGAGTCTTCAAAGGGCTGTTTCATCATTCTATCAAGCCAGCTGCTTCAGGATAGTGGGAAACATAGTAAGATCAGCGAATTCCACCATCATGAGCCCATTGCCACACTTATTTTGCTGTGAAATAAGTTTCGTAATCAGAAGCAATACTGTGTGGAATACTATGACAATGGATAAGACATCCTTAGGTCCACAGATGGTAGTTTTCGCAGAAGCATTGTGTACAGGGAAGGCAAATCCATATCTAGAGTGTCTATTACAACAAAAACTCTGTCTCTTCTATGTTGGAAGTGGTCCAACGTAATCAACTTGCCACCAGATAGCTAGCTGGCTGATCACCAGGGAACGGTGCTGTATCAGGGGGGCTCAGCGCTGGTCTCTGCTGCTGGAAGGTTGGGCACATAGCCGTGGCCATCACCAGGTCAGCACTGGTCAGTGGAAGTCAATGATTCTGAGTCCATGCATAATCTGCGTCCCTGCCACCCTGGGCAATATGTTCATGAGCCCATTGGGCAATGACAGGAATCTACCGAAGGGTAGACTCTTGATTATTAAAATCATCCTCTGTTAAGGTCACCCTTTGGTGGAACACAAATATCTTCATGTATTTTGCCAATTCAGAGAGGTCTATCCATATACCGCTTACCAAATTTCTTTGTCACCAATTTTCCAATCTTGTTCCATGACCTATTATTTTTTACCAAGGTACACCATACATTGGGGAAAGGGAAATAATCAGACATAGAAGACTTATTGGTAAGGCGTTTGTTTGACAGAGGGTGGGAAATAAATTGGATTAAAATTCAGGGGCCTTTTACTTCAGTGGAATTTCTAAGGGTACAGTGGTGTAGGGCATGTTGGGATATCCCCCTTCTAAGGTGAAGGATGAGGTGTTGCATTTGGTCCATCCTATAGTCAAGAAAGAAGCACAACATCCGGTGGCTCTCTTTGGATTTTAGAGGCAATATCTTCCTAATTTGGCTGTCTTATCCCAGCCTGTTAATCGAGTGACCAGAAAAGCTGCTAGTTTTGAGTGGAGCCCAGAATAAGGGAAAGCTTTACAATAGGTCCAAGCTGCTGTGTGAGCTGCTTCACCAGCTGGATCATATGATCCAGCAGATTCAATGACGTTGAAGTGTCACTGATACATAGGGATGCTATTTGGAACTGCAGCACAGGCCTTTCAGAGTTTGGAGAAAGGCCTTGACATCATCTGCAGATAATTACCCTTCTTTTGAGAAACAGCTTTTGGCCTGCTACTGGTCCTTACTATAGACTGAATGCTTGAGCATGGTCCACCAAATTACCATGGACCTGAGCTGTCCTTCATGAACTTGGTGCTATCAGACCCACCAAACCATAAAGTTGAGTGTGCAACTAAGTGTCCATCAATAGATGAATGGATGAAGAAGCTGTGGTATATGTATACAATGGAATATTACTCTACTCAGCCATAAAAAAACATGAAATCTTGCCATTTGCAACAATATGGATGGACCCAAAAGGGTATTATACTAAGTGAAATAAAAGTCAGAGAGAGAAAGACAAATACTGTATGATTTTACTTACATGTGCAATCTAAAAAAGAAAACAAATGAACAAACACAACAAAACAGAAACAGAGTCATAGATACAGAGAACAAACAGGTGGTTGCCAGAGGGATGAGGGTTGGGGGGAGGAGAGAAATTGGTGAGGGAGATCGAGAGGCACTAACTTCCAGTTGTAAAATAAATGAGTCACATGTATGAAATGTACAGTGTGGGGAATATAGTCAATAACTATGTATTATCTTTGTATGGTGACAGATGGTAACTAGACTTACCGTGGTGATCATTTTGAAACGTACAGAAATACTGAATCATTTTGTTGTGCAACAGGAACTAACATAGAGTTGGAGTTCAATTATACTTCAAAAACAGACAAACTCATAGAAAAAGAGATCAGATTTGTGGTTACCAGGGGTGGGGGTTGGTGGAAGGGGAACTGGATGAAGACAGTCAAAAGGTACAAACTTCTAGCTATAAGATAAATAAGTAGTAGGAATGTAATGCACGACATGGTAAATATAATTGCTCTGCTGTATGTTTTATATGAAAATTGTTAAGAAAGTAAATCCTAAGAGTCCTCATCACAAGGAAATTTTTCTACTCCCTTGATTTTTTATCTATGTGATACAGTGGATGTTCACTATTGTGGTAATCATTTCACGATGTATGTAAGTCAAATCATTACTCTGTACACCTTAAACTTATACGGTGCTGCATTTCAATTATATCTCAATAAAACTGGAAGAAAATTAAAATTTAAAAAATAAATTAAATGCAAAAAAACCTTCTTGCAGTAATATAATAAAGAGCATCCATGTGGAACAAGCAAATAAATAAATAAATGAAAACAGTGAAGCAATGTGGAGACATTAATGGTAAACTGAGACTTTCAAAAGGATACAGGAGGAAGATGAAAAGTATGCTGGAGATATTTTTCTGTCTATCTTAATCTGGAGAAGTAGTACAGATCCACCTGCCACTGGAAAGGCAAAAGGGGAGTGAGGCTATTTTTAAGGTTTTGTTTATGCTAGAAAGATCCAAGAAGATGATAAACACTGCCCTTGAAAATCTCAAAACCACCAAAACTATCCCCCTGACATCAGATGAAACAGAGCAAGTCAGGGAGAGCTCTTGATATCAATATGCTGCCAGTCAAAAGAATAAAATTTCCCCTAAGGCCAAGTCATGCTAGGTTATGCTCAGCTCCATAAAACAATAGGTTCAGTTTGGGTGGAGGGAGGACAAGATACCTGAGAAAGTTTCTGATAACAATGGCTTGAGAGAACCGGACATAATCTGCTTCCAATTCTTAATTGTCAGTAGAATTATTGATTTATGTTCTAAAAGACAGGTATTTGGCATTTAGGTGCAATATAAAGAGAATTTGACTGATCAGTCTTAGGATTCCAAATTTACAATGTATAATTGAATAATTGATATTCAAAAGTTTCAAAATCTTATAAACTTAATATACAATTACAAATTAAGAGATTTTTAGAGAAAATTAATTTATTAGATTATAAAATCTACTTAAGAATTTGGGAAGGTTTATCAGACAATCAAAGTGCTTAAGATATATTAAAATGATAAATGATAAATGCATTTTGAAATATTTTAAAAACTTTAATTAACTAAGTTTATATGTGTTACCAAATATTAATCAAATGCTTCTTAAAAAATGATTACTAAAATTTGTTACACTTATAAATAGCAAAATAATAGATGATGTCAGTTAGGAAGTGGAATAGGAAACCTCAGATCCTCCTTTCCCCATGGAGACACCAATTGAACAACAATATATGGACCAATTCCCTTTGTGAGGAATTAAACAAAACAAAACAAAACAGTTAAGAGGCATTTCTACCTCAAGTGAGCATGAAACCAGTTTCATCAAAGCTGGTAGGAAAATTCATGGCATTCACTCATCATAGTCCCTCCCACCAGCATAGTGCACTGGAGTTAGGAGGAAACTCTCAGCTCCAGGTTAGTTCCTGAGGAGGGAAAAAGAACACTGGACTGTACATCCAATATTCAGACATTTTGAGGGGCTGCCTGTGGGACTGGCTTCTGTCTTGCTTGAATCTCAGTGCTGGAAGGAAAGGGTTCCAGGTTGGGAACCACTGAGGACAAAGGTGACATTCTGGGCTAGCATGCACTTACTGACCATAATCCTTCCTCCTGGCTCAACTTGGAATAAGCAGGAGAAAACCCCTAACTTCCAGCTTCTCCTTGAGGTGGGAAAGAGTTGGAACATGTGTACAACATTGTAGATTTTCCAGGAGCTACCTGAGGGACCAAGTTCTGTTTCACAAATTTGGAGCATGGATGATACCTGGGATACTCTAGAAGCCTGGGGGCTTGCTGAGGGTAAAAAAGAGAGCTGGGAGGCTTGCAGCAGCTCTGGAGCACCTGTAGTACCACAGATAGACATGAGAGGGAGCAAGAGATTACAGATTCCTGAAAGAAGACACCAGCAAATTTCTCAAATTGAGAATTTACCCACAAATCCAGAGAAGATACATCCACAGGAAAAGTTTGAGAGGTCCACATAATCTCTAGCCAAACTGATTGGTGAAGTTCTTGTGAGGCCAGTTCATACAGATTGTGAAAGGTGGTGTTTCTTTTCAAATATGCAGATCCTAACATAAAGTTACAAGACACGTGAAGAAATAGGAAAACATGAGCCATTCAAAGAAGAAAAATAAAAGTCCAAAAGCTAACTCTAAACAAATGGAGGTATATGAATTATCTGACAAATAATTCAAAATAACCGTTATAAAGATGCTCGAAAAGCTCAGGAAAACAATGCATGAACAAAATGAGAATATAAACTAAGAGATTAAAAAAATATTAAAAAGAACCAAAGAGAAATTTGGAGCTAAAGAATATATAATGAATTTGAAAGACTTACTGGGGGTGGAGGAGAGGTTTTCAACATCAAACTTGATCAAACAGAAGAAAGAATCAGTGGACTTGAAGCCAGATCATTGGAAATTATCCACTCAGAGAAGTAAAAAGAAAAAAGGATGAAAAACGATATAGGAAGCCTAGGAGACTTATGGGGTACCATCAAAAAGAACAATACATGCATTATGGGAGTCCCAGGAGAAGAAGAGAGAAAAACGCAGAAAGCTTATTTAAAGAAACAGTGGCCAAAAATGTCTCAAAGCTGGCAAAGAAAAAGTACATTTGGTTTCAAGAATCCCAGTGGATCCCAATAAGGATGAACCAAGAGTGAACATCCAGACACATTATAATCAATTTGTCAAAAGTCAAAGACAAAAAGAGAATTTTGAAAGCAGCAAGAGAAAAGCAACTCATCACATACAGGGGTGTCTCCATAAAATTATCAGCAGATTTCTCAACAGAAACCTTGTAGGTAGAAAGGGAATAGGATGATACATTCAAAGTACTAAAAGAAAAAAACTGCCATCCAAAAATGCAAATTCTGGCAAAACTGTTTTTTAAAATGAAAGAGAAATAAGGATTTCTATAGATAAGCCAAAGCTGAGAAAGTATCTCACTTCTAACCTGCCTTAAAAAATATGTTAAAGTGAGTCCTTCCAGGTGAAATGAAAGGATACTAAATAGTAACAAAAGCATATGGAAGTATAAAGCTTGCTGGTAAAGGTAAATATATAAACAAATACAGAATACAGTATTACAACAATGGTGGTGGATAAATCACTTTTAATTCTGGTGTAGAAGTTAAAAGGAAAAAGTATAAAAAATAACTGTAATAAAAACATGTTAATAGATACACAGTGTAAAAGATATAAATTGTGACATAAATAATATAAAGTGTGGTGAGAGAGGGAAGAAGTAAAATAGTAGTTTTTATAAGTAATTGAAGCTATTATCAGTTGAAAATAAACTGTCATGAATAAGATGTTTCATGTAAGCACAATGGTAACCACAAAGAACATACCCATAGAAGACAAAAAGAAAAAGAAAAAGATATTAAAGAATATCACTTAAAAATCAACAAAACACAAAGAAAACAGCAAGAGAGGGAAAGAGGGATAAAAATGTTACAAACCAAACATAAAACAATTAACAAAATGGCAATTATATGAAAAATTATATGCCAAAAATTGGATAATATAGAAGAAATGGATAAATTCCTAGAAACATACAACCTACAAAAATTGAGTCATGGAGAAATAGAAAATCTGAACAGACTTATAACTAATAAGTGTATTGAACCAGAATGTGAAAACCTCTCAACAAAGAAAAGTCCAGGACCAGATGTCTTCACTAGATAATTCTACTAAATACTTAATAAAGAATTAGTACTAATCTTGAAAATTATCCAAAAGCCTGAAGAGGAGGGAATATTGATACTTCTTAACTCATTTTATGAGGCCAGCATTACGTTGATACCATAGACAGGCAAAGACAATACAAGAAAAGAAAACTATGGCCCAACATCCCCGATGAGTACAAATACAAAAATTCTCAACAAAAACTCACAAATAGAACTCAACAGCATACTAAAATGATCTTACACCATGACCAAGTGGATATATCTAGGATGCAAGTATGATTCAACATATGAAAAACATTAACAGATCAAAGGATTAAAATCACATGATCATCTCAATAGATACCAAAAAAACACTTGACAAAATTTAACACACTTTCATGATAAAAATTCCAACAAACTAGGGATAGAAGGAAATTACCTCACTATAATAAAAGCCATATCTGAAAAGCTCACAGCTGACATCATATTCAAAAGGGGAAAACTAAAAACATTTCCTCCAAGATCAGTAACAAGGCAAGGATGCCTACTCTCACCACTTCTGTTCAACATAGTACTGGAAGTCCTAGCCAGAGCAATTAGGCAAGAAAAAAAAAAGCATCTAAATTGGAAAGAGAGAAGTAAAATTATCTCTGTTTGCAGATTACATGATATTATATAACCCCAAAGATTCCAAAAGAACTGTTAGAACTAACAAAAAAATTCCATAAAGTTGCAGGATAAAAAATCAGCATGCCAAAGTCAGTTGCATTTCTATACACTAACAATATACTAGCTGAAAATAAAATTAAGAATAAGAAAATCATTTACAATAGCCCCCCCAAAATAAAACACTTAGGATAAAACTTAACTAAGGAGGTGAAAGACTTATACACTGAAAACTGCAAAACACTGATGAAAGAAATTAAAGAACACACAAACAAATGGAAAGACATACATGTTCATGGGTTGGAAGAATTAATATTGTTAAAATGCCTATACTAACCAAAGCATTTTAAAGATTCAATGCAATTCCTATTGAAATCCCAATGGCATTTTTGAAGAAGAGAAGAAAACAATTCTAAAATTCTTATGAATCCACAAAGAACTTTGAATAGTCAAAGCTATCTTGAGAAATAAGAACAAACCTAGAAGCATCATACTTCCTCTAACATCAAACTATTATGAAGCTATAATAATCAAAACTATAATACTGGCATAAAGACAGTCACATAGATCAATGGAATAGAATAGAGAGCTCAGAAATAAACCTGCATATATAGAGTCAACTCACGTTCTATAAGGGTACCAAGACTACATGAAGGGAAATGAATACTCTCTTCAACAAATAGTGCTTGGGAAACTGGATATCCACATGCAAAAGAATGAAATTGTACCCTTAATTTATACCACACACAAAAAACAACTCAATACACAAAAAACAACTCAAAATTGATTAAAGACTTACAAACAAGAACTAAAACCATAAAACTCCAATAGGAAGACATATGAGAAAATTTTTATAACACTGGTCTTGGCAAAGATTTCTTGGATATGACCCTCAAAACACAGGCAACAAGAGCAGAAATAGACAAGTGGGACTATATCAAACTAACTCCTGCACAGCAAAGGAAACCATCAAATCAGAGTGAAAAGGCAACTTACAGAATGAAATAAAATATTTGCAAACCATATCCCTGACTAGGAGTTAATAACCAAAAAATATAAGAAACTCATACAGCTCAAAAGCAAAAAAACAAATAACCTTATTTAAAAATGTGCAAAGGACTTGCACAGACATTTCTCCAAAAGAGATATACAAATGGTCAACAGGTATATGAAAACATGTTCAACATCACTAATCACCAGGAAAATGCAAGTCAAAGCCATAATGAGATATCACCTCTCACCTATTGAGATGGCCGAAAGAAGGAAAAGAAAGAAAGAAAGAAAGAAAGAAAGAAAGGAAGGAAGGAAGGAAGGAAAGAAGGAAGGAAGGAAGGAAGGAAGGAAGAAAGGAAGAAAGAAAGAAAGAAAGAGGGAAGGAGGGAGGAAGAAAAGAAGAAAAGGGGAAGGGAGGGAGGGAAGAAAGGGAGGAAGGGAGAGAGAGAAAGGGAGGGAGGGAGTATAGGAGTGAAAGAGAAAAAGAAAGAGAATAAAAGAAAATAACAAGTGTTGATGAGGACGTGGAGTAATTGGAATTCCTGTGTCTTGTTGGTGAGCATGTAAAATGGTGCAGTAACTGAAAAACATGGAGTTTTCTAAAAACATTAAAAATACAACTACCATATGATCCAGCAATCCCACTTCTGGGGATTTATCCAAAAGTATTAAAAATTGGATATTGAAGAGGTATTTGTACTCTCATGTTCATTGCAGCATTATTCACAATCGCCAAAGGTGGAAACAACCTAAATGTCCATTGATGAATGAATGGATAAAGGTAATGTGGTTATATACATACTTGGAATATTAATCAGCCTTGAAAAAGAAGGAAACCTTGTCGTATGCTACAACATGTATGAACTTTGTGGGCATTATGCTAAGTGAAATAAGGCAGTCACAGGAGGACAAATACTCCATGATTCCACTTGTAGAAGGTAACTAAAGTAGCCATACTCATGGAAGCAGAAAGTAGAATGCTGGTTGCCAGGGCCTGGGGGAGGGGGAAATGGGGCACTGCTCAGTGAGTATAGAGTTTCAGTCATGCAAGATGAAAAAGTTTTAGAGACCTGCTGTATAACCATGCACATATAGCTAACAGTACTGTCTGTAATATACACTTAAGAACATTTTGAGAGTAGATTACATGTTATGTGTTATTTAACCACAATAAAAAATAGTAATAGAAGCAGATAAATAGCAAAATAAGATTTATGTTAAATCTAAATGTTTAAATCTCTATTAGTTGTGGGGATTTGTAACATTAATAATTCAAATTCTAGTTGAAAAAGAAGTACTCTGATCTGGCAATCATGGTCCTTGGTATTTACCCAAAGAAGTTAAAAATTTAGGGCTACACAGAAAATTGCACACATATGTTTATAGCAGCTTTACTCATCTCTGCCAAAACTCTGAAGCAACCAAAATGCCCTTCAGTAGGTGAATGGATAAATAAATGGTGGTGCATCCAGACAATGGAATATTGTTCAGCACCTAAAAAAAAAAAAAAGAGCTAAAGAGTCATGAAAAGACATGGAAGAAACTTAAATGCATATTACTAGCCCTCAAATGCCAATCTAAAAATGCTACATACAGTATGATTTCAACTATTTGACATTCTGGGAAAGGCAAAATTCTGGAGACAATAAAAAATCAGTGGTTTCCAAGTTGGAGCAAGGGATGAAGGCAGGGCACAGAGAATCTTTAGGGCAGAATTGCATAATCTGTTGATGTGCCTTAGAGCCTGTTGCCTTTCACAAATTCTTGCCTAAAAAAGAAAAAAATAATATGTGTCTGTCATGTTTCAGTCTATTTATACACATATCTTGAATCCTCACAATGTTGTAAATTAGATATTATCTTCTCTTAATGAATGAGGAGGCGGTGGCTTGAAGAAGTCAACTTTAGCTACTGGCTGAAGTTACACAACAGGAAAGTGCAGGGCTGGGTTCAAGCCCTTCTGAGTCTGGTCTTTACTCCTCTGCATGCCTGCTGTCTCTAACTCTTCCTATTTAGTTGTTTGGCCTGGTCAACACCATTATCTGTTGTCTTAGTTAACTGGGGCTTCTATAACAAAATACCATACACTGGGGCCTTAAATGACAGACATTTAT
Source organism: Balaenoptera acutorostrata (assembly GCF_949987535.1). Lineage (NCBI taxonomy): Eukaryota > Metazoa > Chordata > Mammalia > Artiodactyla > Balaenopteridae > Balaenoptera > Balaenoptera acutorostrata. The sequence goes on from NC_080069.1 coordinate 14,718,267, forward strand.
TTCTCACAATTCTGGAGCCTGAGAAGTCCAAGACCAAGGTGCTGATGGATTCAGTTCTTGATAAGGCCCTGCTTCCTACTTGTAGACAGCTGCCTTCTCTCTGTCTTCACATGGCCTTTCCTCAGTGCTTGTGAATGGAGAGAGGGACTTCTGGTCTTTCTTCCTCTTCTTGTAAGGACACTAATCCCATCATGAAAATCCCACTCTCATGACCTCATCTAAACCTAATCACTTCTCAAAGGCCTCACCTCCAAATACCATCACATTTGAGGTTAGGGCTTCAATATATGAATGGCGGGGGTGGAGGAGGGTGGGGCGGGGCGACAAACATTCAGTCCATAGCACCTGCTCTCTCTATATCAACTTGTCAGCTCTCGGTCACTGTTCCAACCATCTCTGAGTCCCCAGCTTCTCCTTAAATCTAGAAGGCGAAAGTGGTGCTGACCATCAATCCCCATCAAAACTTGTCAGTGACCTTCTGCCCCTTTGACTGCACCAAGTGTAATAATGATGATTTTATACATCTTTTGTAAAATTTATATGAGCTAGTATATTTCATTAATACGTACATATTCAATAGATCCTTAGACTGTTAAAGCCAGAGGTGAGCTTCAAGAACAGGCAAATCAACACCTCATTTTTACAGATGAGGAGACTGAGTTTCAGGGAGAAAAAAGAACTTACTTCACAGCCCAGTTTATTTAGTCCACAATATGTGTTACTAAATTAAATCATTTCATTTCTGGGTTTTTTTTTCTTGTTTTTTTTTTTACTTACTAAGCTCATAAGATAGACTCAGCAAAGGCAAAATTTTTTCTTATCTTTTCTGTTGAGAAGATTAACTCCATGAGAACAGGGACTTTTGTCACTGTTATACCCTCAGAGTTTAGATAAAATATATATTTTAAATATTTTTAATATACTCTCAATTTAAATAACAGGAGTTTTGGAGATAAGAAACACTATATTAAGTATAGACATATATTTAAGTCCAGCAAAAACAAACATTCATTTATACAAATGAACATAACTACTGTTTTTCCACATCCAAAAGCTTATTTCTAAACCTTCTTCATATTCAGAGATTAAAGTCTTTTAAAACTTTGCCTTTCAGTGGCATGTGAAAAATCAGACCTATAACTATGATCTCAATTACTCTTTTATTTATTTATTTTTTTGGAGAGTCTTCAGTCAGAGGACACATATAAAAAAATGTATCCCAAAGTAACTTGGAACCAAGTTACATGATCTTAATTACTCTTGATCAACAATGTAATTTCATGACATAAAAAGAATCCTGGAATCTTTCTTCTTGTATTTCCTATTTGGTTAAACTCATCTTTTATATCTCCCAAAATTCACTCATAAACACCTGACAGAAAGATTGTTGATATTTTGAATCCCATATCATTATATTGAAGTTTTGTTCGTCTGCATTTTTTGCATATCCCATGGGTCTAATTTAAGAGACTTGACAGTTTCTACATAACTTTTCTGTATATCCAGTAACTTGTTCTATGGTACTGCCACATAGAGCTATCTTTTCATTAAATAGTTCTTGAATAGGCAGAAAGAATTGGGCTGTACTTCCTAATTCAAACTTTATCCCCACCAGATCATGTTGAAGAGTATCTGTGAGCATAAGCTCATATAGCAATGATGGGTCTTGTAAAATTGCTTTGTGCACTGTGCTTTACATACCGTAATGCCTCAGATAGAATTTTATTAAATATTTTATTAATACTGACCAAGAAACCTAAGGGATAAGCTTGTTGCTAATGCCCTAATGAATCTTAATGCCAATCAATGACAAGATGGAGAAAAATCATATACCTCCAACAAATATACTTATCCTAATCGTTTTACTCTGGAAAACTATACTGAAATAATGGCATATCTCAGATTCTTGAGAGCATCCAGAACCTCCCCTCTCCCCAAATAAGATGTAGAACCAATAAAGGTTTAAAAAGGGAGAGAAGAGGAAAAGGAAGGAAGTTGGGAAGTCAAGTTTCAGCAATAAAATGTGTTTCTTATACTTCCGTGTTTATTTTATTGAAATTTACCATTTTCCATAATTGATTACTTTTAAGGTTTCTAGTGTTCGTACCATGTCCAAGTCATAAGGCCGACTGAAAGGCAATACATTTCAGTATGATCTGAATAAAGGACATAAGAAGAGTGGGAAACAGAGTGAGACATGTGGGAGGGCAAAACAACAGGAAAATATGATGGTGAACTCATGTGGCACAGGACCCATGCTGTCTCTCAAAAAGTTTGGCTTAAGTTGTTGTTTTGAGAAAGCATTCCTTGGACATATTTGTCTTCAGTTATTAATTGCTCCACATTGGCACTGTCAGGCCATCAGTAATGCCCAAAGCTTTAATTTCAGATGAGTAAGCAAGAGGAAAGTATTTCAACGTCACCCAGTTTCGAAATGGAAGGTGGTTTCCTGAAGCTTGACTACAAGCAGAGTGTGCCTTTCATGAATTGGTATCAGGCAAGGGATAGCAAAAGATTCAAGATGCTGCAAAACACAGATTTTATGAGCAGAGGTTTTGACTCGTTTTTTTTTTGATTTTCTTTCATTGAAATATAGTTGATTTACAATGTTTGTGTTCATTTCTGCTGTACAACAAAGTGATTCCGTTATACGTATATACATTCTTTTTTTCATATTCTTTTCCATTATGGTTTATCATAGTATATTGAATATAGTTGCCTGTGCTACACAGTAGGACTTTGTTGTTTATCCAGTCTATATATAGTAGCTTACATCTGCTAACCCCAACCTCCCACTCCATTCCTCCCTCAACCCCCTCCCCCTTGGCAACCACAAATCTGTCCTCTATGTCTGTGAGTCTGTTTCTGTTTTGTAGATAGGTTCATTTGTGTCATATTTTAGATTCCACATATGAGTGATATCATATGGTATTTGTCTTTCTCTTTCTGACTTACTTCACTTAGTATGATAATCTCTAGTTACATCCATGTTGCTGCAAATTGCATTATTTTGTTCTTTTTTATGGCTAAGTAGTACTCCAATGTATATATATATACCACATTTTCTTTATCCATTCATCTGTTGATGGATATTTTGGTTGTTTCCATGTCTTGGCTATTGTAAATAGTGCTGCTATGAACATAGGGATGCAGGTATCTTTTTGAATTCTAGTTTTGTCTGGTTGACTCCTTTTAAGTGCATATTACTAAAGCTCTGTTTCACTTTCTGAGAAACCCCAGGATTTAAAAGGAAATGGTATACTTCCTCCTTTTACATCACTTTGGAGAAAAAAATTGTCTCTGTCCAAGTAACTAGCTAGTGTGCCAAAGGATGAAAGTAAACAATACCTAACAACCAAAACAAAAATGCATTGAATATTGTAAATTAAGTGGAGGGAAGCTATTAGAAACTCAGAAGGTTGTAGCAGCCAGTCGGTGACAGTAAGAAGGCAAATATACCAGCCTCTGTCATTTTGACATCAATTGACTAATTTGCTCCAGGTTTTCTTGAGGTTTCTTTTAGTGTATTTAAAACCGCAAAAGCATTTATTTTGGTCCCAAGATAAAAAGCCTTTTATGCAATGGTGCATATTTCTAAGGTAACAATGTTTCCATTGTCAAAACTGCCATCAAAGAGAGGTGGGGGGAATGCTACCTATCCCATTTATTTTGTTAGACATCAGCTTTACCAAAGCACTGGTTTGGAACTTAACCTAATTTCTACCTTACAGTTGCTAGTTGAAAGATGGAAAAATGCTTTTCAAATGATTTCATCTTTTCTGATATCATGAAGAAGGAAAATATCTCAGACACCAATGTCCTAGGACATTCTATTCTCTAACCTGGTACCCAGAACTCGTGCATGGTAGATTAAACGCAAGGGAAGAGGCAGATGTCCAAAAGATAAGTGAATCCAGATGTTTTTCCTGCTTTTTATTAATGCTGTGCTCCAGCTGTTGCATCTTTATACTGGTAAAGTCTCAATTAGCATAAAGGATGAAATAGTAGAAGGTAGAGGTGTTCTGGAACACTAAAGTGTCAAAATAATATTTTCTACAAAATTGAAGATAACACCCAAAAACTGGGGCCAGACATTTCTGCATATTGACAGTTTTCAGAAGGAAACAGTTGCTGGCCTTTATCCTCCTATTGGAAAACAAGACAACAGTCTGCACGACTCTACTGGCCAATGGGCAAATCCCCAATTGTCCTCAATTAAGACTGTCCCCAAGAAAATACCAAAAGAAACAGAGAACAAATATGTGTGGTTTTTTTTAAGCCTTTCTTTCTCACACACAAATAAAGTAGACCACAAGAATGAACAAAGTTTAAGAATAGCAAAACAAATTAAAAATATACCAGCCTTCACTTTGCTGGAAGCTACGTGCAGCTCGACAATGACATGTAAGATGTTCATTCTTAGTCTAAAAAATGTTTTCCTGGGACAGCTGGAGGGCATGGCTCAGTGGTCTGAACATCTGGTTTGATGTACCTAGACTCCTTGGAGCCATGGGCTGAAGCGCTGGTATGATTTACTTAACTCTTTATCTTTTGCAGAACTAAAGAGAATTCCCAACTCTTTAGTGTGTGGTTCTTGGGAAGTTTAGGGAAAGATGTATCCACCCTGGTTCTGCTTGGAGATAAAAGATTTCAAAGGATTAAACTTGACACTTTAGTCCCAAGTTACTTTCTTTCTCTTGTTTATTGCCACTGGAATGCCGTATTTGTTGTTTATGTAGGGTCTTTCATTTAAGGTTTTCAAAGTACTCACTGACATGGTCTGATGGCAGAAATGAACAATGCTCATATTTTAAGGATGAGAAAGATGAGACATCAGAATCCCACAGTAAGTTAAAGGAAAGGCAATAATTAAATTTGATCCCTACATTGGAATGCACAGTCATTTTATATGATAGAGTTTTCTGGGGGGAGGAGGAAGGTCAGATCAATGTGCATCTTGGACTATAAATTAAAAATTCAGTACAAGTGAAATTGTAACCGAACCCAGGTTCAGCCACTCGCCACTCATAAGCCAATAACTCGAGAGGCGAGTGTCAGTAGAAAGGAAAGTTGCTTTAATCAGAAAAGCCAACAATCTGGGGAGATGGTGGACTCATGTCCAGAGACCAACTCCAAAGATTCTGCTCAGCCATGATAGTTTTCAAAGGGAAAAATGGGGAGAAAGAATCTCAGTGAATCATCAAGGCAAGAGGTTGGGTTCTGCATCATTCTCCATTGAATGCAGACTGGCTGACTCTTTCTTGAGATGTTTTCTTGCCTGCGTGATCTGCCTGCAGGATTGCTAAGGGGGACTGTTGGGGGTACTTTTTTTTATCTAGGAAAAGAATCAACAGATTAGACAAGGCATGGTGTGAATTCAGATCACAATTCCTATAATTAGGTTCTTCTAAGGTTAGAGGGGAACAGAAATGGGCAAACAGGAAAGGAGCAAAAGACCTGCTTTCAAAATGCCCTGTAAAGATAATGATCAATCTGAAACAAAAGGAATATAACAGCTTCTTTAAACCTTAGTTGCTTAATCGTCAAGCTGATGGCAATAATGCCCACCTATAAGGGTCCATGCAAGGATAAAATGAAATAACATCTGAGAATGTGCTTAACACATAATGGGTGACACGGAAATGCCACTCTCTCTTTCATTCTGACCCTCAAGGATGGCATTATAAAATAAGACTTAAGAACTTTCTACCCCCAGAGCAAGAGGTATGGGAGAGGATACTTTTTAAGAGTCTGGATGTCTGATCCCAAACTCTCAATCCTTTCCTTGGGATTGGGATTAGCAAAGGCAAATTATTATATGTAGGATGGATAAATAACAAGGTCCTAATGTATAGCACAGGGAACTGTATTCAATATCCTGTGACATACCATAATGGAAAAGAAAATGAAAAAGAATACATATATATATATATATATATATATATATATATATATATATATATATATATAATATATAACTGAGTCACTTTGCTGTACAGAAGAAATTAACACAACATTGTAAATCAACTATACTTCAATAAAATTAAAAAGAAAACAAAGGCAAATTCCAAAAATTTTCAGTTGTGACTATAATTTTCAGTCAAAATAATATTTGTTCTATATAACTGCATTTATAAGACATCATATAAGAATTCCATAGTAGATATGAAAGAAAAAGAAACTAAAAGGGACCAAGAAAATAAAAAAATAAATTTAAAAAAAAGTCTTGATGTTTGAATCAAATAATCTGGAAACGGCAAGCCAGCAGAACTTGTGTTGTTCTCTTTAACAACCCGCTATTTGCTTACCCATTCTGTTACACATTCAACTTTTTTTTTTTTTTGGCCACGCTACTCACGGCTTGTGGGATCTTAGTTCCCCAACCAGACCTTCCGCAGTGAAAGCGCAGATTCCTAACCACTGGACCGCCAGGGAATTCTGTCTGTTACACATTCAATACACATTGAAGTACTTGTTATGAGGTGAGCACTGAGGATACCAAAAGCAATAAGTGAGACCCTCACAAATAGTTAAAGAGTTTAGTGGAGAGAGACAGACGTGTATACAAATAGTTGTGAGGCAGAAGGATGGATGACACAATAAATCATTTAACAACTATTTAAAGACAGCTAGTGTGGGATATAATTCCTTTTATTCCCCAGAGTACTCTGCCCATATCAACTATTCAGGAAGATTTTTTTTTTTTCTGAAATCAGGTTTTAATAATGATGACTATTAGCATAAAATCTGCTCTACCTGCTACACAACTGTTATCGTCATCCATTACACAGGGCTGCTGAAATGTTTAAGTGACTTACTTTACATAAGGCAGTTAACACAGTGCCTGCACATACAAAGTACTCACTAGCATTTTTATTATAATTATCATGATAATACCATAACCAGTTCATCACTATAATAACATAATCATATCATCACTATAATGTTATCATTAAGTATAGAAAAATTATATCCCAACAATCCTGAAAACTGGGGCAAGGTCAGTGGGGATAAGGATGGGGCAAGGTCTAACCCGATATATACAATCAAAAAGAGCCCTCGGATAACCCATAGATGCTTGATTTACTCAACCTCTACCCAGGTGCAAGGTCATAAGAATCTGAACTAGGACTGTTCTAAAAGGCAAATGAAATAAGCAGTCCCGTTAAAAACATTTCAAAAGACCTCCCAACAAATACCTCCCTATTATACCAATTGTAGGTTCTTGAAAGTCCTCTAGCAAGAAACTCAGCTTGAATATACTTGGAGAAATCATATATTTCTCTAAAGCAGTGGTCTTCAACCAGCAGGATATTTTGCTCCCACTCCCCCAGGAGATATGTGCAATGTCTGAAGACATTTTCAATGGTCACAACAGGGTAAGAGGGAGTGGGGAGAATAGGGGTGTTATTGGCATCTAATAGATAAAGTTCAGAGATGCTGCAAACCATCTTACTATACACAGGACAGACCCTACAACAGAATCATCTGGTTCAAAAATGCCATAGTGCAAAGTTGAGAAATCTTGTCCTAAAAGGAACACATAGTTATTTACCCCTACTTAGTTAGGCATTCCCATTCATTATCTTTTTCACCTAATTTCAAACTATGGTGTAAATAATTGAGCTATATCTTCCTTAAACAAAGATAAATGAGGTGCTGTGGGCTGGAGAAAAGGTAATGAGGAACAGGGCATTTACTCTATATGGGAGCAGAAGAAAGGAATCTAAGCAATATGAAAATTTTCCTATTGCATATTTTACCCAAAGGCAATCTCAATGCCTTTCCTTGCAACAAACATATTTTTAAAAATGGTTTGGAACGCACACATATGAGGTGTTCCATAAATTCCCACTGGATGATTGATTTCAATTGTAAGTCCAGATTGCATCTTGTCATGTTCCTGAGGAAGATGAAACCAGACTTCTGAAGATCCAAGAGTTTAGCAAATGATTTAACAAAATATTTTGAGCAACTATTATATGTCGGACAAGGTTCTAGAGGCTTGAGATACATCAGTAAAGAAAGCAAAGATACCTATCCTTGGGGGACTCACATTCAATCAAGTTTTGAGGAAAGGTCAAGAAATTCTTGAACTGGAGTGCCTCTACATATGGCATTATATTTTTCCAACCTATTTCTTTTTCTTGACTGAAAAATAGAAATGAGTTTTAAGAGAGTTTTTATCTACATTAGAAATTAATCTATTTCCAAGGCAACGAAGCAAAATAGATTGCAGTAGTAAGCAGTCTTTTTGCAGATTGTTGTTTAAGAAATTAAAATTTATGGTGTGTAAGAAACGAATATGAGGAAGACATCCAAGCCTGGGTATATTTCTCTAGTCCAGGTAAAAATGGAGATGGAAGATTGAGAAAGAGAAATATCATATGATATCCCTTATATGCGGAATCTAAAAAGAAATGGTACAAATAAACTTATTTACAAAACAGAAACAGACTCACAGACTTAGAGAACAAACTTATGGTTACCAAGGGGAAGCATGTGGGGAAGGGATAGTTAGGGAGTTTGGGGTCGACATGCACACACTGCTAGATTTAAAATGGATAACCTACAAGAACCTACTGTATAGCACAGGGAACTCTGCTCAATGTTATGTGGAAGCCTGGATGGGAGGGGAGTTTGAGGGAGAATGGATACATGTATATGCATGGCTGAGTCCCTTTGCTATGCACATGAAACTGTCACAAATTGTTAATCGGCTATACTCCAACATAAAATTAAAAGTTAAAAAAAAGAAATATTAAATAAATAAATAAATATCTATACTATGACCTGCCCTGTTTTAGGAGGAAATCTTCCACAACAAGACAACTGACAGCTTTTGAAATAGCCTGCCCTGATGGTGTTAATAACAAAAGTCATTTAGACATTTAGTTTGGGTCCGCACTACATTTGAAAGCACAGGGTTATTTACCCTGAACTCTCCCTGATTAGCTTCAGTGAGAGCATTTAATCACTTCTCCAATAGCCTCAGTCTTGAAAGACTAATGACAACCTGGATTTGTCCCCTTCTTGTACTCTGAAAGCCTAGAAAATATGCAGGCAGATAAATGTTACTTGCTTGAAAGCTCTGCTGAAGTTCTGTCCCCTCAAAGATACCAACAGCTCTGGGAGGCTTTGCTGGGTCCTCCTTTCCCCATGTTTTTCCTACAAAATACATATTTGTTTGTTGAGCTCATAAGATGCATGGAATTCCATGAGGAGAACTGAAAACAATTTGTCTGGAGCCTGATGATATGCCTCACCACTGAAGCATATGACACCTCTGCTTCTGTTTGCTGACTTCCTACAGAGATGCTACAAATCAGTAGCCCCAGAAACCCCTGGAGCCACCAGCAATAACAAGCCTTTAAATCCCTTTTGGTTCTGGAACTTGGACTGGGACACAAGTTGAGCAAAGAATGTCACATATTTATACTAACATTTATGCAGGATGATTTCTGCCTTTACAGTTCACCTCTATAGTTAATTACTATATTCAACTTTGCAAACTAAAGAAATAGAACGGTAAGGTCAGTGTCAGACTGCTCATAAATCATTTTTTAAAAAAGGAGATGAGGTGACATATTGAGTCTTCTGACTCACGGTAAGTCTCATGGTATAACTGATGAATTCTAAGTTTTGTACCCAGGAGTTCTGGATACCCCTGTGGCTATAATGAAATAGCTCCAAGAGGCCATCACTCAAGCAATGCAAGTTACTAGTTTCTGTTCCACTTTCTGGCCTCCCACCAATGCGGAACATTCATCAGGCATCTTCAAGTTTAAATATTGATACCATGACATCTTAAAGCAAGGGATCACAGTATGCTATGTGGTTTAAGACCATTCCTGACATGAAGAATTCACAAAATTAAAACAAACACCATGCCTCTACCTTTTATTAAAATTTAATATATGGTTCTGAGTGGTCAAGTCCAAATCTTAAACTTCCTTTGAAGGTCAAGTCCAGATTTTAACTTCTACCAAATACACCCATGATAGTCAAAGGTCTTCAATAAACACATTAGTTTGAAGGAAAAAGTGGATCTAGCAGTTAGATCTTGAAATGAGGAGTGTTAGTAGAAGGTCAGAGAAAGTTGGAGAAATATTTTAAAAGATTGGGTGAGGCTAGGGATTGAACTTTCTTTTTTCTTTCATTTCTGTGGTTTAGGATGGCAGGCCACTATATAAGTGATCATGAAATCAATTTCGTGGTGCACCAATGAGCATTTTTCTAATGAAATAGACATCTGTGAAAAACAGTATGCATGTTTGGTTATGGGTCACAATATAAAATGTGTTTCTAGAAAATGTTTCACGCCCACTGACCTAGAAGCATGTTTACTGTGTGCACTAGAAGGTGCAAGAGGCTTTTTAAACTTTTCCTGAATCTTTTTGGGAGCAAATGAACTTGATCATCACGTGGTCTGAATTAGTTCAGCACTTCTTCCCTCCAAAGGAGCCAAAGAATTTGATGATCAGGTTCACTATTCGGCAGGACTGGACAGTTGCTATTGGCCAAAGAGTGTTGCCACATGGCCTTAGCAAGTATCTTAAACTTCCTGAGTCTCAGTTTCTTCATCTATAAAAATGGGAACACTATTATCTACTTCATAGAGTGTCAAAGTAATAACTACTAGCAAACAAAAGCATTTAATACAATTCTCAATACAGAGTAAGAAATATATAATAAGTGTTTCCTTTCTTTCCAGCTTTCATTCAGGGAAAAAGATACCTTCTTCCATTCTCTGTTCCCCTATAAAGAGACAGGTGACCTTTCCACACTGCCAGGAGTTGGGATGCTGTGACATTGTCAAGTGCTTTTCTGCTGTCAAGTTAATGAAGGATTACACACGCCCCCTCTCCCTGGTCAGCACAGCTTGCTTATGGAAAAATCAGAAAATATCTAAGAGCACTAAGCAAGAACCAGCTCCGTATAAAAGCAATTTTCTCCAGCTTTATGAGTGAGAGCAGCTGTAAATCACTCAACCCATTTACATTTATACTGCTCTTTAAAGGGGGGTGGTGATGGGAAGAAGGGAGGGATATTTACCCAATGAGAAATGTTACCCTAGGACAGAAGAGAAAATGTTTCCAAAATCACCTCCCTGTAGGGCCAGTGGCAGGCTATTTGTGCCAGGAGACTAGGAGGAAGGGGTATGAAGAGGTTACAACAAACTCTATCTCCTAGAGTAAACCTCAAAATTGGAATACCTGTGCACAGAATTAATATCCAATCATTCTCTTTACTTGGCTTTTCTTTGCAAATGCAGGGAAAAAAAGTTTACTTAAGGTAGCTTAATTGTTTTGTAATGCCTGATACATAAAACCAAATAGAACATGCCCAGTGTGGACCTCTTGGCTTTTACCATCTCAATGATATTTACTCCATCTCTGAGCAATTTTAGATAAGCTAAGCCAGCAGCTGGGCAGACCCCAGCTGTAACTAAGACTGATGTCCTTGCTTCATCTAAGAGAAAGCCCATGGGGCTGAATCCAAGCATCCAAAGAGAGAGAAAACATTTTCCACTACCAAGGACAGATAATCTTAGCTATGTTAAACCCAGTCTCTGCGGAATTCTTACCTGAACATTTCTCATTTGAAGGTAAACTGAGGTCGATCAAAGAATGTCATAGGAAATTTATTGAGAAGAGTCTTCCATTTGCAGTAATCATTTTACCTAGAAATAAATGCATGTGGTCAGAGATAGCAAAGGAGGTCTGTCAGAGGAGGCTTTCCCTGTGCCAGTAGTCAGTGCTATGATATAACCATAATTGGTGCCCCTGTCAGGAATATTTCCCAAATAGTAGAATTTATACCTCTTCCTGGGAAACATGGGAAATCATCAGCTAAATAAAAAATAAAATTATATTTTAAGTTAAAGTCAAGAGAGGGAACAATTGTTTGGAAAAGCAGATAGAGTTCAATGTCAGACCTCCTTATATTTCCAGATGCATGTTCTACACATTGAGGGAAACAGGACAATTACAGCCATTTCACCATTTCTGTATGAAGGCTAATTTTCAACTACTAGACTAGACCTCTCTTTTCCTTAAACCAAGTTTCTCAAATAAACCATTCTATAGTTTTCATGTCCACTGTCTTCTTTGAGGCACCAATTTATTCTTGCTAGCCAAACCCAATTCTTTCTTTCTATCTATCTATCTATCTATCTATCTATCTATCTATCAATCTATCATCTGTCTATCTATCTATCTATCTATCTATCATCTATCATCTCTCTATGTCCATCTATCTATCTTTTTAAGTCTGAATCTTTCTCCTTTTTTAACTCTTGAACCTCTCTTTATGCTTCTCTTTGATCTTGGTTTCTCATTTATATTGTATGGTCTTACCACTTCTACCAGTTTTCTCAACTGGAAAATGATGTCATAAAGCATTATGTTTATGTTTTTTCTTCTACTTCCCAAGCCACTCCATTTGTTTTCTTCCTTAACTATCTCCTTATTTTCAATATATTCCTTTTCATCATTCCTTATATCCAAAGATAAATCTAATGAAAATCAGTGCCTTAAAATTTCTCCAAATACCTTTCCTTCTGTCTGGAATGTTCCTGTCTCTCTCAGTTAACTTAGAGATTAGAATTCAAACTCATTCCTACACACTCAGTTCAAAGATTGTGACATTTAAAAGCTATAAACAGGAAAATTTGATTATTTTTCCATGTGAGGGAAAAATAAAGACATTTTTAAATACATAAATACAAAAAAATACTATTTATTTTTCTCCTAAATAAATTTTGGAGAAAAATCCCTGATGAAGTGTACCAAATAAGCAAAATTGAATCTGAGCAATACTTCAGGAAGGGAGAAGACATGCTATAGCAGAAATAGTGATAAGCTCCAAACAGGAAAACTTAGAGTAAATCTAAGCCACTGCTCATAATGTCTGTGAAATTGACTGCTCTTATTAGGAAAAAAAAAATTATTTAAATACAAGTGGGAAATATAAAATGAAGTTGGTAATAATAATAGCAACCTAAAGCTAAAATTCCAGATTATTTTAGCAAAACAAATATTTTTGAGAATAGACTGGGAGGAAAGGAGGAAAGTTAAAACAGGCTGAGATCTTGTCTTGTTTAAAAAAGGAAGACTATTAATAATATAATTCGACGAGGCAAGATGGCGGAAGAGTAAGACGCGGAGATCACCTTCCTTCCCACAGATACAGTAGAAATACATCTACACGTGGAACTGCTCCTACAGAACACCCACTGAACGCTGGCAGAAGACGTCAGACCTCCCAAAAGGCAAGAAAATTCCCACGTACTTGGGTAGGGCCAAAGAAAAAAGAAATAACAGAGACAAAAGAACAGGGACGGGACCTACCCCAGTGGGAGGGAGCCATGAAGGAGGAAAGGTTTCCACACACTAGGAAGCCCCTTCGCGGGCAGAGACTGCGGGTGGCGGAGGGAGGAAGCTTCAGAGCCACGGAGGAGAGCGTAGCCACAGGGGTGCGGAGGGCAAAGCGGAGAGATTCCCGCACGGAGGCTCGGCGCCGAGCAGCACTCACCAGCCCGAGAGGCTTGTCTGCTCAGCCGCTGGGGCGGGCGGGGCTGGGAGCTGAGGCTCCGGCTTCGGTGCTAGCCGGGAGGGAGTCCGGGAAAAAGTCTGCAGCTGCCGAAGAGGCAACAGACTTTTTCTTCCCTCTTTGTTTCGCGGCACGCAAGGAGAGGGGATTCAGAACGCCGCCTAAACGAGCTCCAGAGACGGGCACGAGCCGCGGCTATCAGCGCGAATCCCACAGCAACAGGGGCGCAGAGGGAAAAACAGAGAGATTCCCGCACGGAGGCTCGGTGCCGAGCAGCACTCAGCAGCCCAAGAGGCTTGTCTGCTCAGCCGCCGGGGCGGGCGGGGGCTGGGAGCTGAGGCTCCGGCTTCGGTGCTAGCCGGGAGGGAGTCCGTGAAAAAGTCTGCAGCTGCCGAAGACGCAAGAGACTTTTTCTTGCCTCTTTGTTTCGCGGTGCGCAAGGAGAGGGGATTCAGAGCGCCGCCTAAACAAACCCCAGAGGCGGGCGCGAGCCGTGGCTATCAGCGCGCATCCCAGAGATGGGCAGGAGACCCTAGGGCTGCTGCTGCCGCCACCAGGAAGCCTGTGTGCGAGCACAGGTCACTCTCCACACCGCCCCTCCCGGGAGCCGGTGCAGCCCGCCACTGCCAGGCTCCCGTGATCCCGGGACAACTTCCCCGGGAGAACGCA